>NC_133334.1:20207882-20807882 GCF_042186555.1 Aquarana catesbeiana
GAAAGAAAGAAAGAAAGAAAGAAAGAAAGAAAAAGAAAAAGAAAGAAAGAAAGAAAGAGAGAGAGAGAGAAAGAAAGAAAGAAAAAGAAAGAAAGAAAGAAAGAGAGAGAGAGAGAAAGAAAGAAAGAAAAAAAAAGAAAGAAAGAAAGAAAGAAAGAAAGAAAGAAAAAGAAAAAGAAAGAAAGAAAGAAAGAAAAAGAAAGAGAAAGAAAGAGAGAGAGAAAGAGAGAGAGAGAGAGAGAGAGGGAAAGAAAGAAAGAAAGAAAGAAAGAAAGAAAGAAAGAAAGAAAGAAAGAAAGAAAGAAAGAAAGAAAGAATCATTGCAACTACAATTCATGGGGCCCCCTAGTGGTCTCCCTCGGTAACACCCGGCAATGTTAATTGAGACAACAGTGTGACACCCTTCTTGCTGAAATAAGATTGAGATGTGGCTATGCCTGAGTCCACTATTGTTCCCCCCATAGCTCATTTGTCTTGTGATTTGGGGGGTTTTGTCTGTGTGTCCCCCCCCTCCCCCTCCCCTTAAACATTGGGAGCCATTGTTGATGATTACGTAAACTTTTTATAGGTTATATTGGCTTCAATTTTATACTTGTTACTTTTTGTTTTTATGTCTTTTAGGGATGTAATAAAATGTTTATGTTTTATTGGTAGTGTTTTATACACTCACCGGCCACTTTATTAGGTACACCTTGCCTGTCCCGGGTTGGACCCCCTTTTGCCTTCATTCTTGGTGGTATAGATACAACAAGGTGTTGGAAACGTTCCTCAGAGATTTTGCTCCATAGTGACATGATAACATCACACAGTTGCTGCAGATTTGTCGGCTGCACATCCATGATGCCAATCATCTCCCGTTCCACCACATCCCAAAGGTTCTCTATAGGATGAGATGTGGTGAGTGTGGAGACCATTGGAGTACAGGGACCTCATTGTCCAGTGGTGAGATGATTGGAGCTTTGTGACATGGTGCATTATCCTGCTGGAAGGAGCCATCAGAAGATGGGGACACTGTAGTCATAAAGGGATGGACATGGTCAGTGACAATACTCAGGTAGGCCGTGGTGTATAAACCATGATCAATTGGTACTAAGGGGCCCAAAGTGTGCCAAGAAAATATCCCCCCCCCCCACACCATCACACCCCCACCACCAGCCTGAACCGGTGATACAAGGCAGGATGGATCCATGCGCCAAATTCTGACCATCTGAATGTTGCAGCTGAAATCCAGACTCATCAGACCAGACAACGTTTTTCCAATCTCCTATTGTCCAATTTTGGTGATCCTGTGCCCATTGTAGCCTCAGTTTCCTGTTCTTATCTGACAGGAGTGGCACCCGGTGTGGTCTTCTGCTGCTGTAGCTCATCTGCTTCAAAGTTGGATGTTTTGTGCGTTCAGAGATGTATTCTGCATACTTTGGGTGTAATGAGCGGTTATTTGAGTTACTGTTGTCTTTCTATCATCTGGAACCAGTCTGCCCATTCTCCTCTGACATCAACAAGGCATTTTCCTCCACACAACTGCCACTCACTGGATATTTTCTCTTTTTCCCACCATTCTCTGTAATCCCGAGAGATGGTTGTGTGTGAAAATCCCAGAAATACTCAGACCGGCCCGTCTGGCACCAACAACCCATGCCACGTTCACAGTCACTTCAATCCCCTTTCTTCCCCATTCTGATGCTCAGCTTGAACTTCAGCAAGTCGTCTTCACCACGTCTAGAAGGCTAAATGCATTGAGCTGCTGCCATGTGATTGGCTGATTAGAAATTTGTGTTACCGAGCAACTGAACAGGTGTACCTAATAAAGTGGCCGGTGTGTGTATATCCCTGATAAGGAACATTTAGTTTCGTCTCTCCATTCCATGTTGTTGTGGAGGAAGCAAATGGTAATAATCATGTAATGCAGGGATATGCAATTAGCGGACCTCCAGCTGTTGCAAAACTACAAGTCCCATCATGCCTCTGCCTCTGGGTGTCATACTTGTGGCTGTCAGAGTCTTCCTATGGCCTCATGGGATTTGTAGTTCTGCAACAGCTGGAGGTCCCTGATGTAATGGATCCCAATATGAAGTATGCTGAGATGAGGACCGGGAGAGCTGGTAACATGGTCAGTACACGGCGAGGGATCAGTACTGAGGAAGGGAGCTGCCAGAGAAGAGCAACACTGCACTTCAGGTCCCTTTCACACTTGTGTGATCTGAAAGTTGTGCGATTTTGCTGCGACTTGAAGCAATGCCTGTGTAATCTTGGAGGTCTACGGACCTCAAGTCGCATTCAAAGGGGGACCAAAGTACTGCAGGGACTACTTTAAAGTCGCACAGATATGAACGGCACTCATTGGAAATCATGGGGTGTGACTTTTCATGCAACTCTGCAGTCCCCAAGTCGCAGGACAAGTCGCACAAGTGTGTGAATGGGGCCTTCATTTTCCAGCCAGATAATCCGCAGCTCACCCGTTTTTATCATCAACTGATCTCAGTCAGTGTAAAAACTCTTCTGGCTTTGGAGTCAATTCTTAGAGAGGGAGGGAGGGAGGGAGGGAGGGAGGAAGGAAGGAAGGAAGGAAGGAAGGAAGGAAGGAAGGAAGGAAGGAAGGAAGGAAGGGGGAGAGAGAAGAAGGAAGGAAGGAAGGAAGGAAGGAAGGAAGGAAGGAAGGAAGGAAGGAAGGAAGGAAGGAAGAGAGAGAAGAAGGAAGGAAGGAAGGAAGGAAGGAAGGAAGGAAGGAAGGAAGGAAGGAAGGAAGGAAGGAAGGAAGGGAGGAAGGAAGGAAGGAAGGAAGAGAGAGAAGAAGGAAGGAAGGAAGGAAGGAAGGAAGGAAGGAAGGAAGGAAGGAAGGAAGGAAGGAAGGAAGGGGGAGAGAGAAGAAGGAAGGAAGGAAGGAAGGAAGGAAGGAAGGAGGAGAGGAAGGAAGGAAGGAAGGAAGGAAGGAAGGAAGGAAGGAAGGAAGGAAGGAAGGAAGGAAGGGAGGGAGGGAGGATAGAAGGATGGAAGGAAGGGGGAGAGAGAGAGGAAGGAAGGAAGGAAGGAAGGAAGGAAGGAAGGAAGGAAGGAAGGAAGGAAGGAAGGAAGGAAGGAAGGAAGGAAGGGAGAGAGAGAAGAAGGAAGGAAGGAAGGAAGGAAGGAAGGAAGGAAGGAAGGAAGGAAGGAAGGATAAAAAAGGAAGGAAGTGAGAATAAGGGAAAAGGGAAGGAGGGAGGGAGAAGGAAGAGAGGAGAAGAAGAAGGGGGGTGAGGAAAGGAGAAAAATAGAAGGAAATTAAAAAGAAAGAAGGGAATAAAGGGGAAGGAAAGGAGAAGAAAAAGAGAAAGGATGAAATGGAAGCAGGGGGAAAAAGAAGATGCGGAAAGAGGAAAGGAAAGGAAATTTATTCGGCACGCCGCCCCCCTAATCCGTGCGACCGGCCCCCTTACATGCAGGGCGCCGGACGCATGGATTACAATGGGAGGTTTTTTTGTTTTTTGTTTTTTTTTTGAAGCACGTGATGAGAGCCTGAGGCTCTAATTTGCTTCAATAAAGGGTGGGCTTGGGGCACAGAGCTCTGCACCCCGAGCCCGCCCAGTTGTGTGACAACAGCCAATTAATATTCACTACTGTCTTCCCGATTCTCTTCGCGACCAATCAGGAAGCCCCCATAAGACCCCATTGGCCAAAAAAGAAAAGTAATCGTATTGGCTGGGAGCAGGGTGGGAGACGCTGAGGAGGAGACGCAGGGGGAAGCTGCCCATGTCCTGGATGGGGTAAGTGTGGGGGCTGATGGGCAAGTGACAGATGGGGGCAGTTTGTTTGCTGATTGACGGCAGGGGGTTGGGGGGGCAGGGCAGGGTGGTTTGTTTGCTGTCCCCAAAAATAGAGCACCAACTTATAGAAAGGAAAGGAGAAAAAGGGAAGGAGGGAGAAGGGGGGGGGGGAGTGCAATGAATGGAAAGGAAATTAGATGAATGGGAAGGAAAGGAGAAAAGGGAGGCCGGGAGAAGGGGGGGGGGGGGAGGAAGAAGAAAGGGAAGGAATTGCAATGATTGGAAAGGGAATTAAATGGATGGGAAGGAAAGCGGAAAAGGGAAGGAGGGAGATGAGGGGGGGGGAGAGGAAGGGAAGGAATTGCAATGATTGGGAAGGAAAGGAGTAAAAGGGAAGGAGGGTGAAAGGAGGAAAGGGAAAGAATGAAGAAAAAAAAGGAAAGAAAGGAAAAAGGGGGGAGGGGAGAAGGAAGCAAAAGAAAGGGGAAAAAAGGAAAGACAGGCAAGGAATGGAAGAATGGGAAAGAAATGGACAGGATAAGGAAAAGGAAAAGAACCAGAAAGAAAAGAAGGAAGGGGAGAGCAAAGGAAAAGAAAGCAGGAAATAAGAGAGGGATGCAGGATTCTAAAATCTAAATCTTAAATTCTTATGTTTCTGATATGTAATAGATTATCCATTAAAGGTGACAGGTCCTCTTTAACACCCAAGCTGGCCACATTTCTGGGAAATCTCCTTTAGATCTTTTGAAATCTTCCTCTGAACACAAACCTCATTTTCTGGAGCTCTTCCAGAGCGTTGGCCAATCTCTCCTCGGCTGCCTGCGCCCGGCTCTCTGCCTCCCGGAGTCGGAGGTGGGCGGATGGTTCGGTGTTTGTGTCCAGAGCCCCGCCGCTATCACAGTCCATGTTCTCCACATCTACCACATCAACCAGGAGAGAAACAAAAACATCAATACTACAAAAACACAACTCTACTTCACTGCTTCTTTCAAGTAAAAAAATGTATTCTGCTTATACTTTTGCCTTCCCCCATTCCTCCCTCCCCCTCCCCCCCATCAACAGGCTAATGAGCTCATCTGTATATATCTAGCACCGTGCCAGTGTCCTGTAGAATACGGCCTCCCGTTGAAAAAAATACCTCCAATGGGTCTGCGCATGCACAGTACGCAGCGTCACTCCAGCTGATATGTTGATCAGCTGGCGCGACGTCAACACGGCGCATGCGCAGATCGTCCGAGGCGTTATCCGTCGATCTGCAAAGAGCGGAGGGAGAACGCACTCCTCGGATTCTGCCTCGCTGTTGAGGGGCGGGGTTTTCCGTGTGTGGCAACCCGTCCTTAGAAGCAAACAAAACCTGCCGTTCAACACGCATGGAAAACCTGCCCTGCAACAGCGAGGCAGAATCCGACGAGTACGTTCTCCCTCCGCTCCTTGCAGATCAACCGGCAGGGTGCTATATATATATATATATATATATATATATATATATATATATATATATACACACAGTTGAGCTCCAAAGTTTGCATACCCTGGCAGAAATTGTGACATTTTGGCATTAATATTGAAAATTTTACTGATCATGGCAAAAAAAAACTGCAAAAAACTTATTTAAGGATAGTGGTCACATGAAGCTATTTATTATCACACGTTTTTTGTATCTTTTTAAAATCATAATAACAGAAATCACCCAAATGGCCCTGATGAAAAGTTTACATACCCTGGAATGTTTGGCCTTGGTACAGACACAGAAGGTGGCACCACACGGGTTAAAATGGCAATACAAAGGTTAATTTCCCACATTTGTGGTATTTTTAAATCACAATTAGTGTCTGTGTATAAATAGTCAATGAATTTGTTAGCTCTCACTTGGATGCCCTAAGCAGGCTAGACACTGAGACATGAGGAGGTAGAAAAGAACAGTCAAAAGACCTGCGTAACAAGGTAATGAAACTTTATAAAGATGGAAAAAGGATATAAAAAGAAATCCAAAGCCTTGAATATGCCGGTCAGTACTGTTCAATCGCTTATTAGGAAGTGGAAAATTCGGTGCTCTTTTGATATTGATATTTCAGAAAACTATACCGAATTTTGGCCACTAGATGGAGCTGATTATACAGAACTTAAATCAGTACTAAGCTCCTACTGGACACTTCTCACCTACATGTAAAAATCTAAAAAAATTTTGCTAGCAAATTACTAGAACCCCTAAACATACATACATATTTTATTATATATATACATACATACACAAAGAATTTCTTTTTTTTTTTTTTTTGCAGTGGTCCTATAGAATAAAATGGTGGGTTTTGCAATTTTTTATGTCACGCGGTATTTGCACAGCGGTTTTTTCAAAGAATACACTTTAATGAATTTTATTGCACACAACCACAATAATATGAATTCTTTTTTGGTAAAATGTAAAAGATGATGTTACGCTGAGTAAAAAGATACCAAACATGTCACGCTTTAAGATTGCATACGTCCATGGAATGGCGCCAAACTACGGTACTTAAAATTCTCCATAGGCGACACTTTAATAATTTTTACAGGTTATCAGTTTAGAGTTAGAGATGAGATCTGGTGGTAGAATTATTGCTCTCTGACGTTCGCGATGATCCCTCACATGTGGTGCGATCACCGTTTACATATGCGAGAGCAGGACTTATGAGTTCGCATTGGCGCATAAGCACAGGGGGAGGGCGCTGTAATTTGCTTTTTATTATTATTTATTTAATCTAAAAAACTAATTTTTCTTACATTGTAGCTTTCATTTTTTTTTTTATAAACGTTATTGCTATTACAAGGGATAAACCACAAAATGTATTTTATTATTTATTTAATTTTTTTTTTTATATTATCTTTCTAATTTTTTATTTTACCAACATTATTGCTATTACATGGGAGGAACAAGATCATTTGTGAAAGCATGGTCAGTGACAGGTACTCTTTACTGAGAGATCTGGGTTCTATTAGAGCCCAGATCTCTCCTCTGCCCTTAAAACTATTGGATCAAACTGAGGTTGGTTTGATCTGATGCTTTCCCAAGCGAGGTCAGCGGAAGAGACGGGCGCAGCTGAAAAGGCAGGCACGAGGTCAGCGAAGGAGGAGGGCACATGTGGAGAGGCAAGGAGGAGGTCAGCGGAGGAGGGCACAGCTGGAGAGGCAAAGTAGGCGGGCACGGGGTCAGCGGAGGAGGCTAGCATGGCTGGAGAGGCGGGCACAGCTGGAGAGGTGGAGGAGGCAAGCATGGCTGGAGAGGCAGGCATGATGTCAGCGGAGGAGGCGGGCATGGCTGGAGAGGCGGAGGAGGCGGGCACAATGTCAGCGGAGGAGGCGGGCACAATGTCAGCGGAGGAGGCGGGCACAATGTCAGCGGAGGAGGCGGGCATGGTTGGAGAGGCGGGCACAATGTCAGCGGAGAAGGCGGGCATGGCTGGAGAAGCGGAGGAGGCAGGCGCAAGGTCAGCAGAGGAGGCGGGCATGGCTGGAGAGACGGAGGAGGCAGGCACAAGGTCAGCAGAGGAGGGGGGCATGGCTGGAGAAGCAGAGGAGGCGGGCACGCTGTCAGCGGAGGAGGCGGGCATGGCTGGAGAGGCAGACACGATGTCAGCGGAGGAGGCGGGCACAATGTCAGCGGAGGAGGGGGGCATGGCTGGAGAAGCGGGCACGATGCCAGTGGAGGAGGTGGGTACAAGGTCAGCGGAAGAGGTGGGCATGGCTGGAGAGGTGGAGGAGGCGGGCATGGCTGGAGAGGCGGAGGAGGCGGGCATGGCTGGAGAGGCGGAGGAGGCGGGCACGATGTCAGCGGAGGAGGCGGGCATGGCTGGAGAGGCGGGCACAATGTCAGCGGAGGAGGCGGGCATGGCTGGAGAGGCGGAGGAGGCGGGTATGGCTGGAGAGGCGAAGGAGGCGGGCACGATGTCAGCGGAGGAGGCGGGCATGGCTGGAGAGGCGGGCACAATGTCAGCGGAGGAGGCGGGCATGGCTGGAGAGGCGGAGGAGGCGGGCATGGCTGGAGAGGCGGAGGAGGCGGGCACGATGTCAGCGGAGGAGGCGGGCATGGCTGGAGAGGCGGGCACAATGTCAGCGGAGGAGGCGGGCATGGCTGGAGAGGCGGGCACAATGTCAGCGGAGGAGGCGGGCATGGCTGGAGAGGCGGAGGAGGCGGGCACAATGTCAGTGGAGGAGGCATGAATGTAGCTGCTGAGTCCAGTGAGTCCGCTCTCTGATCCTGTCACCTGCGTGGCCCTCAGCAAGACTAACGACACCGGCCCTGCTCTTGCACAGTAACTTTATTTTTAATTAAATTAACTTTATTGCTATCACAAGGGATGAACAACATTCCTTGGGCCTCTTAATGGAGAGATCTGGGGTTCATTAGACCCCAGACCTCTCCTCTCCCTACAAAGCATCAGATCAAACCAAGATCAGTTTTCATATTAGATTTTGGTGTTTGCGGTGATGTCTATTTAGTCACAATTTTTGAATCCCTCAAAACCAAAGAAAATGACACGTCTGCTCCCTCACCGTACTGCAGCAGCAAGTCGTCCTCAATCACCGGCTTGAAGAAGCCATCCTGATCCCAAGGCTTCGGGCTGCCGATGTTCTGCAGACTGTCGGCTGTACAGTTCTGAGGAGACGAGGAAAGATCCGGATGGAAAATGTTACAAAAATGAACCGATTTCCCGGATACTTCAAATGTAACTCACACAGGTCAACATTCATCATTAACAATAAATAACCCCTTCCCACCAGCTATATGTATAGAAGTGTCAGCACAGAGGTCCAAAAAACGACAGTATGGTATATATCTGAAAATTGATCAATCCTGATGTACCGACTCATTACTTGAGGCCCTGAAACGCCCGGACAGGACAAATACCCTCCAAATGACCCCTTTTTGGAAAGTAGACAGTCCAAGGTATTTAGTAAGAGGCACGGCAAGTTTTTTTAAGTTATTTTTTGGAAAAATTTTTACATACGGTCACCAGTGCAGTACAGCGTCATCATATAACTGGTGATCAGGCATACTAACTGGTGACAGTATGTAAAAAAAAAATAATTATAATTATATATATATATATTTTTTTTATTACTTTTTTTTTTTTTCAACAAAAACGCATTTCAAAATAGTTATAAATTGATTTGCATTTTAATGAGTGAAAAAAGTATTTGATCCCCTTCATAAACCATGACTTAGTGCTTGGTGGAGAAACCCTTGTTGGCAATCACAGAGGTCATACGTTTCCTGTAGTTGGCCCCACCAGGTTTGCACACATCTCAGGAGGGATTTTGTCCTCTTTGCAGATCCTCTCCAAGTCATTAAGGTTTCCAGGCCGACGTTTGGTAACTCGAACCTTCAGCTCCAGCCACATATTTTCTATGGGATTAAGGTCTGGAGACTGGCTAGGCCACTCCAGGATCTTAATGTGCTTCTTCTTGAGCCACTCTATTGTTGCCTTGGCCGTGTGTTTTTGGGTCATCGTCATGTTGGAATACCCATCCACAACCCATTTTCAATGGACTGGCTGAGGGAAGGAGGTTCTCACCCAAGATGTGATGGTGCATGGCCCCGTCCATCGTCTCTTTGATGCGGTGAAGTTGTCCTGTCCCCTTAGCAGAAAAACACCCACAAAGCATAATGTTTCCACCTCCATGTATGACGGTGGGGGATGATGTTCTTGGGGTCATAGGCAGCATTCCTCCTCCTCCAAACACGGCGAGTTGAGTTGATGCCAAAGAGCTCGATTTTGGTCTCATCTGACCACAACATTCTCATCCAGTTCTCCTCTGAATCATTCAGATGTTGATTAGCAAACTTCAGACTGTCCTGTACATGTGTTTTCCTGAGCAGAGGGACCTTTTCGGGCACTGCAGGATTTCAGTCCTTCATGGCGTAGTGTGTTACCAATTGTTTTCTTGGTGACTATGGTCCCAGCTGACTTGAGATCATTGACAAGATTCTCCCGTGTAGTTCTGGGCTGATTCCTCACCGTTCTCATGATCACTGAAACTCCACGAGGTGAGATCTTCCATGGAGCCCCAGACCGAGGGAGATTGACAGTTATTTTGTGTTTCTTCCATTTGTGAATAAATCCCAACCAACTGTTGTCACCTTCTCACCAAACTGCTTGGCGATGGTCTTGTAGCCCATTCCAGCCTTGTGTAGGTCTACCATCTTGTCCCTGACATCCTTGGACAGCTCTTTGGTCTTGGCCATGGTGGAGAGATTGGAATCTGATTGCTTCTGTGGACAGGTGTCTTCTATACAGGTAACAAGCTGAGATTAGGAGCACTCCCTTTAAGAGCGTACTCCTGATCTTAGCTTATTACCTGTATAGAAGACACCTTGGAGCCAGAAATCTTGCTGATTGATAGGGGATCAAATACTTATTTCACTCATTAAAATGCAAATCAATGTATCACTTTTTTGAAAAGCGTTTTTCTGGATATTTTTGTTGTTATTCTGTCTCTCACTGTTAAAATAAACCGACCATTAAAATTATAGACGGATTGTTTCTTTGTCAGTGGGGCAAACATACAAAACAGAAGGGGATCAAATACTTTTTTCCCCTCGCTGTATGGTAGCTTATAACTGTGACTTATAAACAGTATAAACAACCATTTTTTTTAAATGAAAACTACTCATTCGGTGTTTACGATTGTGATTGGCCACAGTTAATCACGTGGTACAAATGGGCTGCGATTGGCTCTTACTATACCATGTGATGCCTGTGACCAATCACAGAGCTCATCACAACAGTAAACAATGAATGGCATGGACCAAAGCCTTTCATTGTGTACAACTGTCATGTGATCTGTTGTGATTGGCCACAGCAGTCACATGGCACCGGGCCGGTACAGTGGCCTGTTATAGGCCGTGTTTGGTGGACACGGCGGGTGAAACATCACCTCCCCCTCCACCAAAAAAAAAAAAAAAAAAAAGTCTGGCAGTGAAAGGGTTATACTTCACATATAAAAAGTCCCGATATATAACAAACGATTGGTGGTCTCTTACTGTGTCGGTAATAATACATACTTACCGTCGATCGGACAAAATTAATGAACTTTATGTAGCCGTAGAAGTCCAGACCTGCAACAGAGAACAAAGATGAACATTCCCGGGACTGATAGATAGATGATGTCTATGGAAAATGGAAGCATCAGATGGGAACACAATAAGAAGAGAAAAAAACTCTTTTTGCCCCCCCGACCCAACCCCCCACCCCAAAAGATGCATACTTACCTCAATCTGACTGCCACGGCCTCCGGCGTTTGTTTACATCCAGCGGCCAAAGTCTTCACTGTCCCGGCCGCGCCTGCACATTACAACTCCATATAGGGCTGAGTCCCGAGGCCGGAGAGGATTGGCGGCAGTCCTATAGAAGTCTATGGAGTTGTAACCTGTAGGCGCGGCCGGGACAGTGAAGACTTTGGCCGCTGGATGTAAACAAAGATGGAGGATGGGGGAAGGGCTGGAACCTCTGTCAGGTTTTTATTGTTGTGTTCACTCTGGGAGGGAATCATCCTCTCTGTTAGGCTAGGTTCACATCTACGTGTTTTTAGTGCATTTGCAGATGTGCCTAACCTCTTCAGCTGCAGAAGGTTTTACCCCCCTTTATGATCAGGCCATTCTTTTTTTTTGCGTTTCGGCACTGCGTTATTTTAACTGACAATTGTGCGGTCGTGCGACGTTGTACACAAACAAAATTGACGTCCTTTTTTCCCCCACAAATAGAGCTTTCTTTTGGTGGTATTTGATCACCTCTTACAGTTTTTATTTTTTGCATTATAAACAAAAATAAGACGACAATTTTGAAAAAAAAAAAAACTATATTTCTTACGATCTGCTATAAAACATATCCAATAAAAAATTGAAAAAAAAAAAACGTAATTTCTTAATCAATTTAGGCCGATATGTATTCTGCTACATATTTTTGGTAAAAGAAAAAATCCCAATAAGCGTATATTGATTGGTTTGCGCAAAAGTTATAACGCTTACAAACTATGGGATATATACTGGAGTTTTTGTTTAGTTTTTTTTTTTATACTAGTCATGGCTGCGATCAGCGACTTATACCGGGACAGCGGGCAAGCTGACACTAAGGCTCCATTCACACTAGCGCGTTTTTTGATGCATTTTGCATTTTGCAGAAATGCACGGGAATTTTTTAACATGGGTTCCTATGGAACATGTTCACATCAATGCTTTTTTGTTTCTCTGCATTTTTGGAAAGGGTCGGGGACTTTTTTTCATGCAAAAAGCAGCGTTTTGCATGTAATGGATTTCAATGGACAAGCATCAAAAACGCAAGTGCACCGTTTTTGCAGCGTTTTTGATGCGTTTTTGCCGTTTTTTTTTTTTTTTTTTATTATTTTTTTTTAGACTCAAAAAAAAAAAAAAAAAAAAAAAAAAAAAAACGCAAAACGCAAATCGCGGCAAAAACGCTGCTCAAAAACGTGGCAAGCATGAAAAAAAAACCTCCAAAAACGCCCAAAAGCAACATGCATAGGTGTGAATCGAGCCTTACTGATGCTTTTTGTGAGCTGGCTAACTGCCACTGACATCTCCAGTGACACTAACACAATGATCAGTGCTAATAATATGCATAAATAATTGGCCTGGAACCGGTGATCAACATGTGCTGGGGGCCACTGACAGCACAGATGGGTGGGTGCATGACCCCTACCCAGAAATGCAGCATTACACACATATATACACATACATACATACATATATATATATATATATACACACACACACACGATTCTGTGTAGCCGGCCCGCACTTGCGGTTGGAAAGTAGTTAAATGTGCCGCACTCCATGTAGCATTATTTCCTGCTCACATCTATGCCGTTTCCTAAAATGCGTTTTTTGGAAAGGTGCAGGGACTTTTTTTCTATCCTCCGCTCCAGAACGAGTGTATGGGAGAAGGAGACCAGAGAGACACGTAAACAAAGCGGCGGGATGCTGGCGACACATGCCCATATTTTGCCAATGACACGGACTGCCTGTGGGAAGGTTACCATATAAGGGCAATGAAAATCATCAGTGACCCGTTTGGTGGTATTTAATCATCACCGGGGTTTTATTCTTTGCTAAATAAATAAAAACATACCAAAAATGTTGAAAAAAGAAAAAGTTTTTCTTAGTTTCTGTTGAAAAATTTCGCAAATAAGTAGTTTTTTCCTCTTCACTGATAACCTGATGAGGCAGTACTGATAGGCATTGATGGGCACTGATGAGGTGTCATTGATAACCTGAATTGATGGGCACTGATGAGGCGGCATTGATGACTTGCACTAATGGGCACTGATGAGGTGGCATTGATAAACTGAATTGATGGGCACTGATGAGGCGGCATTGATAACCTGCACTAATGGGCACTGATAAACTGAATTGATGGGCACTGATGAGGCGGCATTGATAACCTGCACTAATGGGCACTGATGAGGCGGCATTGATAACCTGAATTGATGGGCACTGATGAGGCGGCACTGATGACTTGCACTAATGGGCACTGATGAGGTGGCACTGATAAACTGAATTGATGGGCACTGATGAGGCGGCATTGATAACCTGCACTAATGGGCACTGATGAAGTGGCACTGATAAACTGCACTAAGAGGCACTGATGAGGTGGCATTGATAAACTGAATTGATGGGCACTGATGAGGCGGCATTGATAACCTGCACTAATGGGCACTGATGAGGCGGCATTGATAACCTGAATTGATGGGCACTGATGAGGCGGCACTGATAACCTGAATTGATGGGCACTGATGAGGCGGCATTGATAACCTGCACTAATGGGCACTGATGAGGTGGCACTGATAAACTGAATTGATGGGCACTGATGAGGCGGCATTGATAACCTGCACTAATGGGCACTGATGAGGCGGCATTGATAACCTGAATTGATGGGCACTGATGAGGCGGCACTGATGACTTGCACTAATGGGCACTGATGAGGTGGCACTGATAAACTGAATTGATGGGCACTGATGAGGCGGCATTGATAACCTGCACTAATGGGCACTGATGAGGTGGCACTGATAAACTGCACTAAGAGGCACTGATGAGGTGGCACTGATAAACTGAATTGATGGGCACTGATGAGGCGGCATTGATAACCTGCACTAATGGGCACTGATGAGGCGGCATTGATAACCTGAATTGATGGGCACTGATGAGGCGGCACTGATAACCTGAATTGATGGGCACTGATGAGGCGGCATTGATAACCTGCACTAATGGGCACTGATGAGGTGGCACTGATAAACTGAATTGATGGGCACTGATGAGGCGGCATTGATAACCTGCACTAATGGGCACTGATGAGGCGGCATTGATAACCTGAATTGATGGGCACTGATGAGGCGGCACTGATGACTTGCACTAATGGGCACTGATGAGGTGGCACTGATAAACTGAATTGATGGGCACTGATGAGGCGGCATTGATAACCTGCACTAATGGGCACTGATGAGGTGGCACTGATAAACTGCACTAAGAGGCACTGATGAGGTGGCACTGATAAACTGAATTGATGGGCACTGATGAGGCGGCACTGATAACCTGAATTGATGGGCACTGATGAGGCGGCACTGATGACTTGCACTAAGAGGCACTGATGAGGCGGCACTGATAACCTGAACTGATGGGCACTGATTATCAGTGTACATTCTGTGCCCACTGTGCCCTGTCTGATTGGCTCTCCTTCTCTCCTGCGTTGTCTCTGTGTGAGGAAAGGAGGGCCAACAACTGGCAACACCGTTTACATGTGCCCAGCTGTGATTGGCCCTTTACCCCGATCTGCCCTCTCCAAGGGACACAGTGATCACAGACACGTCCTGATATGTACCCCCCGGGGGACGTGTGTTGAGCACATTCTCAGGGAAACATTCGGTTTGCCCTCCTGGAACTGTAGAGCCGCGCTGTACCTGTATATTGTCTTTAGCGCGGTGGGCAAGTGGTTTAAAAAAGAAAAGCGCACTTTAAACATTCAGACAAAGATAACTTAGGCGGAGGGCGGAGCTCATCTCTAATGGGAAGTTGCTGGTTCCTGGCAATGTTTTATTGCGGATGAGAGATGACTTGATGATCAGTGAGGTGGTCCGGCTGTTATATTCCAAACTGTAAACAAACTGCCTGCCCACCAGGATGCAGGAATTGCAAACACTGAGAGGACTCGGAGTTGGTGACAACATGACAACCTGTCTGCTGCTGGAAAGGAACCTTCATCTATTTCCTTATGGAGAGTAGAGAGGTCCGAGCTTCATGGAAGACACAAATCACCGGACAGTAATATTCCGTGATGTGATGTCAGAGATACAACCCCTCCCCCGCTATAGAGCGGCCCGTACCGTGTGCGGACATGAAGTGCCCGATGGTGAAGTGGTGAAGCTCCTGGCAATGACGGAAAGTCTCCTCTGGTGAATGGAAAATCCTACGAGATATCCAAGACAAAAGACAAAAGCATTAGTTGGGGTGTGATGACCAACTGGACAATTATAGAGCCCCCCCCCCCCCGACACCTCCAGAGGACGCACAATACTAACACATTCTCACAACTCAACACCCAAAAATGTCGATCCTACTGCATTTTTTTTTTTGCAGTGTAATAATAACCCCCAACATTGGTACCAGTGAAAATTAACCCTCCTCACATAACTCCGCCCACAATACATTTTCAGGAGGCCCCCCCGGGGTATCATCCAGTATCAGGGGGGTATCATCCAGTATTGGGGGGGTATTATCTAGTATTGGGGGGGTATCATCCAGTATCGGGGGGGCATCAGCCAAGAATGGGGGGGCATCAGCCAGGAATGGGGGGGGTATCATACAGTATTGGGGGGGGTATCAACCAGAATTGGGGGGGGGCATCAGCCAATATTGGGGGGGGGCATCAGCCAGTATTGGGGGGGGGGGGTATCAGCCAGTATTGGGGGGGCATCAGCCAATATTGGGGGGGGGGCATCAGCCAATATTGGGGGGGGGCATCAGCCAGTATTGGAGGGGGTATCAGCCAGTATTGGGGGGGAGGATCAGCCAGTATTGGGGGGGAGGTATCAGCCAGTATTGGGGGGGTATCAACCAGTATTGGGGGGGGGTATCAGCCAGTATTGGGGGGGGGGTATCAACCAGTATTGGGGGGGGGTATCAACCAGTATTGGGGGGGATCAGCCAGTATTGGGGGGGTATCAACCAGTATTGGGGGGGGGGTATCAACCAGTATTGGGGGGGGGGGTATCAACCAGTATTGGGGGGGGTATCAACCAGTATTGGGGGGGATCAGCCAGTATTGGGGAGGTATCAGCCAGTATTGGGGGGGGGGTATCAGCCAGTATTGGGGAGTGGGGGGCTATCAGCCAGTATTGGGGGGGGCATCAGCCAGTATTGGGGGGGGATCAGCCAGTATTGGGGGGGGATCAGCCAGTATTGGGGGGGGATCAGCCAGTATTGGGGGGGGATCAGCCAGTATTGGGGGGGGGTATCAGCCAGTATTGGGGGGGGTATCAGCCAGTATTGGGGGAGGTATCAGCCAGTATTGGGGGGGGGTATCAGCCAGTATTGGGGGGGGTATCAGCCAGTATTGGGGGGGGGTATCAGCCAGTATTGGGGGAGGTATCAGCCAGTATTGGGGGGGGATCAGCCAGTATTGGGGGGGGGTATCAGCCAGTATTGGGGGGTATCAGCCAGTATTGGGGGGGGATCAGCCAGTATTGGGGGGGGGCATCAGCCAGTATTGGGGGGGGGATCAGCCAGTATTGGGGGGGGATCAGCCAGTATTGGGGGGGGGTATCAGCCAGTATTGGGGGGGGGGTATCAGCCAGTATTGGGGGGGGGTATCAGCCAGTATTGGGGGGGGTATCAGCCAGTATTGGGGCGGGTATCAGCCAGTATTGGGGCGGGTATCAGCCAGTATTGGGGGAGGTATCAGCCAGTATTGGGGCGGGTATCAGCCAGTATTGGGGGGGGATTAGCCAGTATTGGGGGGGGTTGTACCTCTCACAGAACAGGCAGCGCACGTCTTGCTGCAGTCCAGAGTCATCGTCATCCCAGGCGGCGTCATCCCCATATTCATCCTCACAGTCTGCCAGTTCTGGAGCGTCGTCCGAATCGTCCTCATCTGCAACGGATTACAAAAATGTTAATTTCTTCACACCGGTCGGGGGAGGGTCTATGAGGTTTTATTGCCATCTGTGTCCCCTACTGGGGAAACTTCCTGCCAGGACAGGAAGTGATGAAAATTCACTGCTATGGAGACACGGACAAAAAAAAAAAAAAGATACATTTTCAGTGGAGACACTTTGTCTTCCTGTCCTGGTCACAAGGATTCTACTTATTGCTGTGCAGGTGTCACAGGGACAGGAAGTGAGGGAGAATCGCTCCAGTGGGGACACAGACAGAAATTTTACCTCCAGTATCTCAAAGGTGTATAAAACCTCAGAGACGGGTCCCCCCCCCCCCCCCTAAAACTGAGGGTCCCATCCGGGTGGGGAGTCAAGTGTATCTTTATTGACAAAATAAATTGTTAACAACTTGCCGACCACAATACATATATACTATGCAAGTGGTACCGGCGCAGAAGCGAACGCATACTTAAGTCACGCACACATATGTAAACGGTGATCGCACCACACATGTGAGGTATCGCCGCGATCGTTAGAGTGAGAGCGATAATTCTAACCCTAGACCTCCTCTGTAACTCTAAACTGGTAACCTGTAAAAATGTTTAACCGCTTAAGGACCACCCCCCACGTACATATACTGCGGGAAATCCTGAAAACATGACCTGTCAGGGCGCCTTGAGGACTGGAGTTGGAAGTCCCATTAAAAATTGCTGATCACCACCATTACTAGTAAAAAAAAAAAAAAAAAAAAGTCCCTAAAAATATCCCCTAGTTTGTAGACGCGATAAATTTTGCGCAAACCAATCAATACACGCTTATTGGGATTTTTTTAACTGAAAACATGTAGCAGAATACAGATTGGCCTAAATTTATGAAGAAATTTGATTTTTTGAAATTTTTTATTTTATGTTTTATAGCAGAAAGTAACAAATGTTTTTTTGTTTTTTCAAAATTGTTGCTCTTTTTATGTTTATAACGCAAAAAAAATAAAAACCGCAGAGGCGATGAAATACCACCAAAAGAAATCTCCGTTTGTGGGGGAAAAAAAATGACGGCAATTTTAGTTGTGTACAGCGTCGCAGGACCGCGCAATAGTCAGTTAAAGTAACGTAGTGCCGAATCGCCAAAAAAATGGCCTGGTCAGGAAAGGGGGGGGGGGTAAATCTTCCAGGAGCTGAAGTGGAAAAGCGTCGTCTATGGAGATTATTAAAGCGGAGCTCCGCCCACCACTGCGAAAATTAAAAGCCATCATAGTGCACCGGCTGACTTTTAATAATCGGACACTTACCTGGTCCTGGAGTCCAGCGATGTCGGCACCGCAGCTGATGTTTCCATTGGCTGTCGGGTGCATGCCGCCCCCATTGCGAGTAAGGGAGGTGTAGCCTTATGGCTTCACGCCGGGAACCCTACAGCGCATGCGCGAGGCTCCGCTACTCTCTCCTACTGGCCCGGCGGCCGGGGGAGGAGGAGGAGGGAGCCCCAGCGGTGACATCAATACCCGCGGCTGAGGCTTCCGGACGTGGGAATAGGATTCCTGTGAAAGACGGGTGTGCTGCCCCCCCCCCCAAACATGCCAAACATGACACCAGAGGGGGAGGGGGAGGAGTACAACGAGCGGAAGTTCCACTTTCGGGTGGAACTCCGCTTTAAGTACCATAGTTTGTCGCCATTCCACGAGCGTGCGCAAATTTTAAAGAAGCGTGACATGTTAGGTATCCATTTACTCGATTTAACATTATTTTTCATATCATACAAAAAAAATTGGGGTATATATATATTTTTTTTTTTTAATAATTAAAGTGTTTTAAATCACGTGTGAAAAGCCGCAAATACTGTGTGACATAAAATATTGCAACAACCGTCATTTTATTCACTGGGGTCTCTGCTAAACATTATTATATATATAAAGTTTGGGGGCTCTAAGTAATTTTCTAGCAAAAAAAAAAAAATATAGATTTTAAACAAAAAGTGCCAGAAAAAGTCAAACTGATCCCCTGAGCTCAGGTGACTTCCATCATCCAATCAAAAGCACGCAAAATGCTGTTTGTTATTTTATCCTCCTTGCAGCTGATTGGACATTGTCTGCAGAGTGACCCCCCCCTCATTACACTGATCTCCGGAGGATATCACAGGTCACACCCGGGATGCAGAACTGACAGAGGAACTACAATTCCCAGCACAGCGCCGCATCACTCACGTGTCTCCCTGCGCTGCGCCATCTTCCCGGTGTCACAGTCTGCGGCCCCGCCCGCCAAGATCCGGCCGGCGAGAGCCATCAGTTTTGGCGACCCGTCAGAATGTGTGACGGAAGTGACGTCCCGTCGCCGCCATCTTGCTACTACCCCGCACTCTTCCATAGTAGTAAGGACACACTGAGAAAGGGGGAAAGCGGACATCTTGTTACACCCACCGGAATTTTGCATTTTACACTTATGTTTAACATAAAAGTGAGTTTAAATAGTGAAATGCGGTACTTAGAATTCCATCTGACTGGGTAGATGTTACATTTTAAAAGCAGCGGCAAGCCTGCTCGTCTCACAGGTTTGCAAATCTGACAGAAGTTCGCTGCTTTAAAACATCAACATCTAAGCAGTCTGACGGAATTCTAAGTACTGTATTTCACTACATAGACTCAGTTTACTGTTAAAAAAAAGTGTAAAATGCAAAACTCTGGTGGGTGTAACAAGATGTCCGCTTTCCCCCTTCTCAGTGTATCCTTTACTGTGGACGGGTGCGGGGTGTAGCAAGATGGCGAGTGACGGAACGTCACTTCCTGCTACACATTCTGACGGGCCGCCTAATCTGACGAAACACCAGTGTTTCATCAGGTTAGGCGGCCCGTCAGAATGTGTAACAGGAAGTGACGTTCCGTCGCCGCCATCTTGCTACACCCCGCACTCGTCATACACTGAGAAGGGGGAAAGCGGACATCTTGTTACACCCACCGGAGTTTTGCATTTTACACTTATTTTTAACAGTAAAGTGAGTCTATGTAGTGAAATACAGTACTAAGAATCCCATCTGACTGGTTAGATGTTCAATTTTAAAAGCAGCGGCAACCCTGCTCATATCAAAGGTTTGCGAATCTGACAGAAGTTCGCTGCTTTTAAAATTCAACATCTAAACATTCAGACGGAGTTCTAAATACTGTATTTCACTATATAACTTCAATTTACTGTTAAAAATAAGTGTAAAATGCAAAACTAACAAGTGTAACAAGATGCCCGCTTGCCCCCTTCTCAGTGTATCCTTACTGTGGACAGGTGCAGGGTGTAGCAAGATGGCGGCGACGGAACGTCACTTCCTGTTACAAATTCTGACGGGTCGCCAAATCTGATGAAACGCCGGGAACACGCCCACTGAGTCACATGGGCGGGGAGAGAACGCCCTTCCCTTGTTGCCATGGAGAGTTTCCGGCCAGCGTTTCCATCGGAGATCATAGAGATACAACGTGACAGAGGGGGACACCCAAATTAAAAACTGTGAGGGCCGATTCACAAAAACGCACTCCAGATCCGGTTCTGCATGCGCGTTTTAAACGTGTTTTTGGCCCAATCCGGTGCGTTTTTTTTTAAGCGTTTCCGGATGCATCCCAAGTGCTTTTTTTTCTTCTTTTTTCCTGTATATTTATTTTTTTTACTCTACTGGGATCTGGTGCGGTTTTGATGCGTTTTCCAGCTTTCCAGTACAGTGCAATGCAGGAAAAATGCAGCGAGTTTTTTTTTTTTTTCTGGAACTGACCGCCCTGGTGTGAACGATGCCATTGAAAACCATATAACCTACTTTCCAGTGCGTTTTTGATGCAGAAAAAAAAAACGCACTGTCCTGCATGTGGTGGTATAAGGTATGGCCAGCCTTATGCTTAAAAAAAAAAATATTTGAATACAGCCAAAGGTCATACAGTTTAACCACTTGACCCCTGGAAGATTTACCCCCCTTCCTGACCAGGCCATTTTTTTGCGATGCTGCGCTGCATTATTTTAACTGACAATTGCGCGGTTGTGCGACACTGTACACAAATAAAATCGATGTCATTTTTTTCCGCACAAATAGAACTTTCTTTTGGTGGTATTTGATCACCTCTGTGTTTTTTATTTTTTGCACTATAAACAAAAAACAACATAATTTTGAAAAAAAAAAACAATATTTTTACCCTCTGTTATAAACTATTTCCAATAAAAAAAAATCTTCATAAATTTAGGTCAATGTGTATTCTGCTACATATTTATGGTAAACAAAGTACCAATAGATGTATATTGATTGGTTTGCGCAAAAGTTATACCATCTACAAACTACAGGATACACAGCATCTCACAAAAGTAAGTACACCCCTCACATTTTTGTAAATATTTTCTTCTATCTTTCCATGTGACAACACTGAAGAAATGACACTTGTCTACAATGTAAAGTAGTGAGTGTACAGCTTGTATAACAGTGTAAATTTGCTGTCCTCTCAAAATAACTCAACACACAGCCATTAATGTCTAAACCGCTGGCAACAAAAGTCAGTACACCCCTAAGTGAAAATGTCCAAATTGGGCCCAAATAGCCATTTTCCCTCCCCGGGGTCATGTGACTCATTAGTGTTACAAGGTCTCAGGTGTGAATGGGGAGCAGGTGTGTTAAATTTGGTGTTATCGCTCTCACTCTCTCATACTGGTCACTGGAAGTTCAACATGGCACCTCATGGCAAAGAACTCTCTGAGGATCTGAAAAAAAAGAATTGTTGCTCTACATAAAGATGGCCTAGGGCAGTGATGACGAACCTTGGCACCCCAGATGTTTTGGAACTACATTTCCCATGATGCTCGTGCACTCTGCATTGTAGTTGATCATCATGGAAAATGTAGTTCCAAAGCTTCTGGGGTGCCAAGGTTCACCATCACTGGCCTAGGCTATAAGAAGATTGCCAAGACCCTGAAACTGAGCTGCAGCACGGTGGCCAAGACCATACAGTGGTATAACAGGACAGGTTCCACTCAGAACAGGCCTCGCCATGGTCCACCAAAGAAGTTGAGGTCACGTGCTCAGCGTCATATCCAGAGGTTGTGTTTGGGAAATAGACGTATGAGTGCTGCCAGCATTGCTGCAGAGGTTGAAGAGTTGGGGGGTCAGCCTGTCAGTGCTCAGACCATACGTCGCACACTGCATCAAATTGGTCTGCATGGCTGTCATCCCAGAAGGAAGCCTCTTCTAAAGATGATGCACAAGAAAGTCCGCAAACAGTTTGCTGAAGACAAGCAGACTAAGGACATGGATCACTGGAACCATGTCCTGTGGTCTGATGAGACCAAGATAAAACTTATTTGGTTCAGATGGTGACAAGCGTGTGTGGGGGCAACCAGGTGAGGAGTACAAAGACGACAAGTGTGTCTTGTCTACAGTCAAGCATGGTGGTGGGAGTGTCATGGTCTGGGGCTGTATTAGTGCTGCCGGCACTGGGGAGCTACAGATCATTGAGGGAACCATGAATGCCAACATGTACTGTGACATACTGAAGCAGAGCATGATCCCCTACCTTCAGAGACTGGTCCACAGGGCAGTATTCCAACATGATAACCACCCCAAACACACCTCCAAGACGACCTCTGCCTTGATAAAGAAGCTGAGGGTAAAGGTGATGGACTGGCCAAGCATGTCTCCAGACCTAAACCCTATTGATCATCTGTGGGACATCCTCAAATGGAAGGTGGAGGAGCACAAGGTCTGTAACATCCACCAGCTCTGTGATGTCATCATGGAGGAGTGGAAGAGGACTCCAGTGACAACCTGTGAAGCTCTGGTGAACTCCATGCCCAAGAGGGTTAAGGCAGTGCTGGAGAATAATGGTGGCCACACAAAATATTGACACTTTGGGCCCAATTTGGACATTTTCACTTAGGGGTGTACTCACTTTTGTTGCCAGCGGTTTAGACATTAATGGCTGTGTGTTGAGTTATTTTGAGGGGACAGCAAATTTACACTGTTATACAAGCTGTACACTCACTACTTTACATTGTAGAAAAGTGTCATTTCTTCAGTCAGTGTTGTGAAAATGTAATCTAAATATATAAATTCGCGCTAATGGTGTGCAAAATGGGGTGAAGAAAAATGAATGAAGCTGCTATACACAAAGTGCTAAACACTTGACCACAGTGACAATACATAAATACAGCGCTCACAAACATGGACCCATAATAGGTAAAAACCAAAATGTAAAGTCCATATAAACTGTAAAAGTGCTTCACATCTGTGTGCAAAAAATGCAGAAAATGATTCACATCTGGTGTACAAAAAGTGCAAAGAAAATATTGCAGAAGAATTTTCAGGCGTACCAAGACACCCACGTCACATATCTTCTGTCTTGTCCTTGTGGACTTCAGTACGTGGGTAGGGCTACCAGAGCATTGGGGGTCCATCTATGTGAACATGTCAGCCGGATCAAAAAGGGTTTTAAACATCACAGCCTGTCCAACCACTTTAGGCTATTCCATGGTAGGGATCCTAGTGGGCTCACCTTTTGTGGTATTGATAGAGTTGAAGGTCATTGGAGAGGAGGCAACCTCAAGAGAGCCATCTCTCATAATGATACCCAGTGGATTCATCGAGTGAGGATGATGACCCCTTTGGGGGTTAAACATCGAATTAGACCTTAATTGCTTTCTGTCCATTTTTTAATATATTTTAATGTATCTGTACAATTTTTAATTGGTCTGAATAGGCGTGTTCATTTTCATTATATATTTTTTTTTTATTATTTTTATTTGTATTATTTTTATCTTTATTTTCATTTTCCATTTTTTCTTATTATTTTTCTTATTTTATTTTTTAATTTATTCTTTTTGGTTGCCATTTATTTTTCATTTATTAAATTTGTTTGAGTGTTTTCATGTTCTTTATCTGTTTACCATGTCACCAGAACTGACGTCAAGTTATGTTGAAGTTTATCCAACCAATGGTACGGCATCTGTGTCTCTCATGTGGAGTGCGCTATCCGTATGGGCGACAGTTGTTTACCCAACCAACAAAATGGCGGCTGCGCTCAATGTGATTGGTGGGAATAAGGGGAGTGTATTCTCTCTTCTGTGATTTAAGGCAGTCAGTCCCAATGGGGAATCAGGTCCTTTGATGACGCCCTGTGGGAGGGCGACGCACTTCCGGCACGACTGGCGTCATTTCGGGTCTCGTGGAAAGAACGCCAGTGACGGCGTTTGCTGTATTCTCTTACCGATTCCATGCCTGTTTTTTTTAACTTAGGTCTGTAAGGATGCACTTTTTATGCGCAATAAATATTTGTTCTTAGCGTACTTCACTATTGATCCCTCTTTTTTCCTTGGGGTACCACTTTTTTATGGCTGAGAAATAACATTGAAGGATCACTTATCAAATCTCATCCGTGAACCTGCCATCCTGTGACTTCCTTTGGATATCGTTATAAGTCTGTACTGACCCCCAGACTGAAAAGTTGGGTGTCGTTGCGATCTGGTGAGTGGGGACACATGTGGGGGTGTCTTGGTGCGCCTGAAAATTCTTCTGCAATATTTTCTTTGCACTTTTTGTACACCAGATGTGAATCATTTTCTGCATTTTTTTGCACACCAGATTTGAAGCACTTTTACAGTTTATATGGACTTTACATTTTGGTTTTTACCTATTATGGGTCCATGTTTGTGAGCGCTGTATTTATGTATTGTCATTTCTTCAGTGTTGTCACATGAAAAGACAGAATAAAATATTTACAAAGATGTGAGGGGTGTACTCACTTGTGTGAGATACTGTGTGTGTGTATATATATATATATATATATATATATATATATTTTTTTTTTATACACACACACACACACATTGGGGTCTATTTATTAAACATTTGTGCAGACTGAACATTTCACTGTGTGTTTTTGAATAGATTGACTCTTGTATCACCAGCTCCAACTAGTGGCCAAAATCCAGTATTGCTTTCTGAAATGTGTCAATGAGAAAATATATCACATTTTGACCACCAGATGGAGCCGATGATACAGGAGTTAAAGTGGTTGTAAACCTCAGACATGAAACATGAACAATGCCTTGTGGGAAATGCCTTGGCATCCATGAGAGTAAACAGTGCCCCATCATTGGTATCAGTGGGAGGAATAGTTTCCCATCATTGGTGTCAGTGGGAGGAATAGTGCCCCATCATTGGTATCAGTGGGAGGAATAGTGCCCCATCATTGGTATCAGTGGGAGGAATAGTGCCCCATCATTGGTATCAGTGGGAGGAATAGTGCCCCATCATTGGGGTCAGTGGGAGGAATAGTGCCCCATCATTGGGGTCAGTGGGAGGAATAGTTCCCCATCATTGGTGTCAGTGGGAGGAAAAGTGCCCCATCATTGGTGTCAGTGGGAGGAATAGTGCCCCATCATTGGTGTCAGTGGGAGGAAAAGTGCCCCATCATTGGTGTCAGTGGGAGGAATAGTGCCCCATCATTGGTGTCAGTGGGAGGAAAAGTGCCCCATCATTGGTGTCAGTGGGAGGAAAAGTGCCCCATCATTGGGGTCAGTGGGAGGAATAGTGTCCCATCATTGGTGTCAGTGGGAGGAATAGTGCCCCATCATTGGGGTCAGTGGGAGGAATAGTGCCCCATCATTGGTGTCAGTGGGAGGAATAGTGCCCCATCATTGGTGTCAGTGGGAGGAATAGTGCCCCATCATTGGTGTCAATGGGAGGAATAGTGCCCCATCATTGGTGTCAGTGGGAGGAATAGTGCCCCATCATTGATGTCAGTGGGAGGAATAGTGTCCCATCATTGGTGTCAGTGGGAGGAATAGTGCCCCATCATTGGTGTCAGTGGGAGGAATAGTGCCCCATCATTGGTGTCAGTGGGAGGAATAGTGCCCCATCATTGGTGTCAGTGGGAGGAACTGGGCCCCAAGGGCTGGATATAGGCAGGAAAAGGGCCATATCTGGCCCCTGGCTGTAGTTTGGAGACTATTGCTGTATAGCAGGGGGAGGCAACCTGGGGCTCCCCAGCTGTTGCAGAACTACAAGTCCCAGCATGCCTCTGGGAGTAATTGTAACTGTCAGCCTTGCAATGCCTCATGGGAAATGTAGTTCCACAGGAGCTGGAGGGCCCCAGGTTGCCTACCCCTGCTCTATAGTGTGTACTTGTCTCAACCCAGAGCTCTTAAGTGTAATTTCTGTCTGCTGCCTCCTTCCTCTGCTATCAGCACAAGTCACTTCTGTCACATTGTCCTGACACCAGGAGGAAAAAAAAGGTGACAAGGTAGGGAGCTCCAGGTACACAGCCTGTGATTGAGAGCCTCAGCTCTGTTCCCATGTGCTGTGGAAGTGGGTGGGGTGTCCCTTCCCTCCAATCAGCTCTCACTGAGCTCCGCCGTGTAACTTCAGCTCCCCGTCTCCCGTTTTCTGAAAGCTCAGACAAGCTGTATAAATTCTGGACTTCGAACGGCTGTAGAGAAGAGAAGACAGCAGATAAAACAGGTACAACTTATGGATTGGGATTTGTTTCATCTCCGTGTATCACCTGAGGCCAGTCACTTCACTGGGTGTATTGGTGGGTTTACAACCACTTTAATCTATTGAAAAGCATACGGTGACATTCAGCTCAGCTTGAAGGAACGTTCATGACATTCGTCCAACGAATGTTTTATAAACAGCCCCCGGGGGGTCGAGTATCCCGAGTTGTGGAATTTCCTTCTATCAGTGAAAATGCTCAGGAGGGGATTTTTGCTCAATAAATTTACTCCAAGACTGAAGGATTTTAGGCGTTTATTTTATTTCCACGTTATAAATTCCATATATAATTTATTCGTATATTCTGACAATAAAATCGTTTCTTCTTCCAATCCCTTTAGACCATAAAAATCAAGAATAGAAAATGAAAAAAAATACATTCCATATTTATTATACATTCATATATTCTAAACAATAAAATTAATTCTTCCCGAAATCCCTTTACACCACAAAGTCAGAAATAATAAAAATAAAAAGGCACACGTCGGGTGGGTGAGGAGGGTCGGCCGCACACACTAACAACCGTTCTTCATTGTAATCATTCGTTCTTTTACAATAGAACCCGAAAGGCAAAATGTTTTGGTCTTGGATGGAGAAAGGAGGAGCTATAACCCCCGTCTGCTTCCCCCACTGGGGAGATTTCCCTTCACTTCCTGTCCCCCCCCCCCCCCGAGCCGCAACAGGAAGTGAGAGGAAATCCCTCCAAAGTGAGGAGTCACCAGAACTAGTGTCCCCATTGGAAGATTCCCTCTATTTTCTGTTCTGGTGACAACCCGCAATTTGTTTTTTTTTTCACTTTCAGTGATAAGAGTCACCAGGACGACTAGAGAGGGTGAATCTGCCCGACGGGGGGGCGCAAAACCTGACAGCTGTTCTAACCCCTCTACACTCCTACTGAAGAGTTACCGTATATACTCGAGTATAAGCCGAGTTTTTCAGCACATTTTTTTGTGCTAAAAATGCCCCCCTCGACTTATACTCGAGTCAAGCACTTTTCTGCAGCAGAGAATGGCATTTTCTGTACCGAATTTGGGGCCCCGTATCTCAGGGTCACTTCGTGCTTGGAACCCCAAATGTGGTGTGCAAACCCAGTGGAAATAGCACTACAACATATCCAAAGCTGGGGTTCCCAGCACCAAGTGGCCCCAAGATACGGGGCCCCAAAGTTGGTTCGGAAAATGTCAAGCACTTTTCTGTAGCAGAGAATGACATTTTCCGAACCGACTTTGGGGCCCCCTATCTCGGTGCCACTTAGTGCTAGGAACCCCAAATTTGGCGTGCAAACCCAGTGGAACTAGCACTACAACATATCCAAAGGGGTTCCTAGCACCAAGTGGCCCCAAGATACGGGGCCCCAAGTTTGCTTTGGAAATTGTCATTCTCTGCTGCAGAAAAGTGCTTGACATTTTCCGAACTAAATTTGGGTCCCCGTATCTCAGGACCACTTGGTGCTAGGAACCCCAGCTTTGGATATGTTGTAGTGCTAGTTCCACTGGGTTGGAACACCAAATATGGGGTTCCTAGTACCAAGTGGCCCCAAGATACGGGGCCCCTAAGTCGGTTCGGAAAATGTCATTCTCTGCTGCAGAAAAGTGCTTGACATTTTCCAAACCAAATTTGGGGCCCCGTATCTCGGGACCACTTGGGGCTAGGAACCCCAGCTTTGGATATGTTGTAGTGCTAGTTCCACTGGGTTGGCATACCAAGTGGCCCTGAGATACTGGGGCCCCAATTACAGTCAACTGTGTCTGCAGCAATGTCATTTCGGGACCCTTTGGGTCCAGAGACCCCAAATTTTGGCTGCAGCTAGGGGGGCATCTAGGAACCCTTAACTACCGAGTTTGAAGTTCGGGGGACCTATGGCTGCAAATGGGCACAGTGAGGCTGCAAATGGGCACAGTGAGGCTGCAAATGGGCATTGTTGACCCTCTTTTCCACTTACAGTAGCTGCGCATTTCTCACCCTAGGCTTATACTCGAGTCAATAAGTTTTCCCACTTTTTTGTGGTAAAATTAGGTGCCTCGGCTTATATTCGGCCTTATATATTGGCTTATACTCGAGTATATACGGTAAGCTGCTTGTGGATAGTGCCCGGTCAGCAGGCGGACACACGGTCTGGACAGGTGGGGTCCACAACATTAAAATACAGAACATTCCTGATCACAGGTGACGCCCCGGTGACATTTCCCTTCAGTGTTATATTTGGTATAAATGATCGGGGGCAGATTTCCCTCTGATGAGATATGTAAACCAGCAATAAAGCAAAATGTTTTTAAAGCACTTAAAAGGGTAAGTACACTTCAAAATAAAGTGCATTTTTCCATTTTGCCGCCCAACCCCCCACCCCCAGACCCAACCTATCCCATCCCTCCCCCTTCACAGATGCACACTTACCTCCATCCGATTGCGGTTCCTCCGCGTTTGCTTACATCCAGCAGTCTTCACTGTCCTGACTGCACCTTGAAAATGCCCAGCAAGTGCCCTGTAGACTTCTCTAGAGCTGTCCCAAAGGCCAAAGACAACCAAATACAGTCCCAGAGAAGTCTATGAGGACGTAACGCGTAGGGGTTGTCCAGGGTGGTGAAGATTTGTGGCGCTCAATGTAAACAAAACGTTGGATCAAGGTAAGTAGTCATCTGTAGGGGGGGGGTTAGGTAAGTCAGGGGGCAAAAAGAATAAATGCTTCTTGAGATAAAAACTCACCCAAGCTCTACCGCTATATAGTATAGTTGGTGTGAAGAGTAGTCGGTGCTCTGGCTAATTAAGCTCACAAATGATCCATAGAAAGTACAGGCCGGCAACTCGACAGCTTCTCCATAGAAAATATTTATTTAAGCATTGCAGCAATAACATCATCCAAAAACGCTGACGTGTTTCGGCCTTAGGCCTTCATCAAAAGGTTGAAGGCCTAAGGCCGAAACGCGTCAGTGTTTTTGGATGATGTTATTGCTGTAATGCTTAAATAAATATTTTCCATGGAGAAGCTGTCGAGTTGCCGGCCTGTACTTTCTATGAATAAATGCTTCTTGTTTTAGAGTGTACTTCCCCTTTAAAAAAAAAAAAAAATGATCCTTAGCACCACTGACAGGATAGGCCCCACCCTGGCCATCCCTGCAACATGGACTGGGCACGGCTCTGGGTAGCACCAAAGCCACAACATTTAGAAACCCTAATATTTATTTATTTAGTTTCAGCTCTGGGCATCTGTGGGCCAAACTTGGCAAATAAAAGCAGAAGTAATGTAGAGGAGTCAGAAGACTCACTACAGTTCAAACATGAGGCCACCTCTTTCCCTTTGTCCTTAAGAGAGTGCAATCTAAAAGAAGCAAGATCATACGTTTTATCAGTGGTGCTTACCAACAATAAGCACATGCGCATGCCACAAGGGGCGGAGCTTGTATAAAAGGGTGTCAACACCAGAGCACCACGAGGCCACGTGTAGCCATAATCCCAAAATGTCACCCTGACTAGACTTGTACCCATAATCCCTTTGGTGCAGCTATAGTTATTCCTCATTATTACACTCAAGTCAAGCACCCATAATGCCTCAGTGTGGTCGATGGCAGTGGATCTACCCACAACCCCCTCGCTCGTGACCTCTAGCTCTTGTCTTCCCCCAGTTTCCCCATGTTATGAATGGCTTTGTTTTCCAGAAGCTCCACCTTCTTCTCACTCGGGATGACGGCGTTATTCAGCATGGCTTTCACCAGGGTGGTGATGGGTACAGAGTATGCGGTAGGAAACATGTAGGAGATGGGGGCCATCATCTTCCTCGTAAACCACTCAGCTGGGCGGGACTCTTGCCGGTCACAAAGAAGTACGCTGTACAAAGAGCAGAAGGAAGCTGGGTTAAAGGTAGGATGCATTGGTAAAGTGAACCTGTGGCCAGGCTACGGACACTACCAGTTTACAACAGAAGCATTGTAGTCCCTCAAGTGACTCAGCAGCTCAGCTCCCCCCTCCCAGCAGTGACTCAGCAGCTCAGCTCCCCCTCGCTTCTTATCCAAAGTGTCTCAGCAGCTCAGCTCTCCCTCCCAGCAGTGACTCAGCAGACCCCTCCTCCCAATAGAAATGCTGCAGCTCAGCTTCACCTCCCAACTGTGACTCAGCAGCTCAACTTCCCAATGCGTCTCCTCCAAGGTGACTCAGCAGCTCAGCTCCCCCCTCCAAATAATGATCCAGCCACTCAGCTCCCTCAACCCAGCACTGGCCCAGAAATTGAGCTCCCCCCCCCCGCCCCTTAGCAGTTACTCAGCAGCTCAGCTCCCCCCTCCAAATAATGATCCAGCCTCTCAGCTCCCTCAACCCAGCACTGGCCCAGAAATTGAGCTCCCCCCCCCCGCCCCTTAGCAGTTACTCAGCAGCTCAGCTCCCCCCTCCCAGCAGTGACAGACTAGTTCAATTTCCCTCTCCCAGTAGTGACTCACCCTTGCTTCTCCTCCAAAGTGTCTCAGCAGCTCAGCTCTCCCTCCCAGCAGTGACTCAGCAGACCCCTCTTCCCAATAGAAATGCTTCAGCTCAGCTTCCCCTCTGAACTGTGACTCAGCAGCTCATCTTCCCAATGCTTCTCCTCCAAAGTGACTCAGCAGCTCAGCTCCGCCCTCCAAGTAATGATCCGGCCACTCAGCTCCCTCAACCCAGCACTGGCCCAGAAGTTCAGCCCCCCCCCCCCAGCAGTGACAGACCAGTTCAATTTCCCTCTCCCAGCAGTGACTCCCCCTTGCTTCTCCTCCAATGTGTCTCAGCAGCTCAACTCCCTCCTACGATCAGTGACTCAGCAGCTCAGCTCTCCCTTCCCAGCAGTGACTCAGCAGACCCCTCCTTCCCATTAGAAATGCTGCAGCTCAGCTCCCCCCTCCCAGCAGTGACTTAGCAGACCCCACTTCCCATTAGAAATGCTGCAGCTCAGCTCCCCCCTCCCAGCAGTGACTCAGCAGACCCCTCTTCCCATTAGAAATGCTGTAGCTCAGCTCCCCCCCCCCAGCTGTGACTAAGCAGCTCAGATCTCCCCCCTTCCATACTCACGCCGGTCTGAAGATGGTGTATCGTTCAAATCCCATTTCTTCTACTTCAGCTTCAACTTCTCCCTGACAAAAAGAAGATAAATATATAAAGGATATCAGTTCTGATAATTAATACCCCCGACTTCCCTGTGCCCTCTGCGAGCTCCGGGACATCCATCGTAATTTTAGGATGGGGGAGGGGGGGGGGCACGTCTTTTTCCCGATCCCCACTGTGATCAATGAACCCCAGAAGTGCTCAGCTCTGAGCTCTTCTGTGATCAGTTCTGTCAGATCCTGGGGATTAGATCGGGAAAACAGCCAATTGAGTACAGTCCATACTTCATCCTAATGGGGGGAAATCAATGGAGGCATCAGGGGGTCCGAGAGGTCCGAGAAGTCCGAGAGGTCCGAGAGGGGTCAGAGAGGTCAGAGAGGGGTCAGAGAGGTCCGAGAGGTCAGAGAGGTCCGAGAGAGGTCCGAGAGGGGTCAGAGAGGTCCGAGAGGGGTCATGAGAGGTCCGAGAGGGGTCATGAGAGGTCCGAGAGGGGTCATGAGAGGTCCGAGAGGGGTCATGAGAGGTCCGAGAGGTCCGAGAGGGGTCAGAGAGGTCCGAGAGGGGTCAGAGAGGTCCGAGAGGGGTCCGAGAGGTCCGAGAGGTCCGAGAGGTCCGAGAGGTCCGAGAGAGGTCTGAGAGGGGTCAGAGAGGTCCGAGAGGGGTCAGAGAGGTCCGAGAGAGGTCAGAGAGGTCAGAGAGGTCAGAGAGGTCAGAGAGGTCCGAGAGAGGTCTGAGAGAGGTCAGAGAGGTCCGAGAGGGGTCAGAGAGGTCCGAGAGGGGTCAGAGAGGTCCGAGAGGTCCGAGAGGGGTCCGAGAGGTCCGAGAGGGGTCAGAGAGGTCCGAGAGGGGTCAGAGAGGTCCGAGAGGTCCGAGAGGTCCGAGAGGGGTCCGAGAGGTCCGAGAGGTCCGAGAGGTCAGAGAGGTCCGAGAGGTCCGAGAGGTCCGAGAGGTCCGAGAGGTCCGAGAGGTCCGAGAGGGGTCAGAGAGGTCCGAGAGGTCCGAGAGGTCAGAGGGGTCAGAGAGGGGTCAGAGAGGGGTCAGAGAGGTCAGAGAGGGGTCAGAGAGGGGTCAGAGAGGTCCGAGAGGTCCGAGAGGGGTCCGAGAGGTCCGAGAGGGGTCAGAGAGGTCCGAGAGGTCCGAGAGGGGTCAGAGAGGTCCGAGAGGGGTCAGAGAGGTCCGAGAGAGGTCAGAGAGGTCAGAGAGGTCAGAGAGGTCAGAGAGGTCAGAGAGGTCCGAGAGGTCCGAGAGGTCCGAGAGGTCCGAGAAGTCAGAGAGGTCCGAGAGGTCCCAGAGGCCTCCAATAAAGAGGACCCGTCACTTCACAGAGGGGGTCTGTTAGCCTCCTAGCAATAAAGATGAAGCGATATAAAAACCCAAATCTAAAAATGTGATTTATTGCAGCTTTACCAATCCTTAGATGTGGCGGCTGCCTTCATTTTCAAATTTCTCTAGTTTTTTTTTTTTGTATCCCCCCCCGTATTCACCTGGTGATGTGGCCAGTAATACATCTCCAGTATTAGAGCCCCCCCCCGCCTCCCCCGCTCTGGATGAAGGAGCAACACAGACACCTTTTGTACAGCAGCACTGTCAGTCTGGAGGGGGAGGGGAGTGTTAGATGGACTAGCAGATTTAGATACACTAACAAAATTGAAGCCAAACTCCAGCTCACACTTTCTAATCAGTTACAGCAAACTGATTTTTTTCGCCCCCCCCCCTTCTGGAATAAAGCATTTACATAAATAAAAGCTGGTCATTGTAAGCAACCCCTGTCCGTGGTAAAATGGTTTGTCTCATCCCTGTAAACTAATACATCTGGAAGAGAACTTGTTCTTTTGAAAAACAGACTTACTGGCAGGATCAATAAAAAGAAAGCCTAAAAAAGAAAAAAACTAATGCAGCCATCACATCTGATGATTGGTACATTCAGGAGCAGAATTCATCACTGGGGGGGTCAATTTTTTTTTTGGTAACTACAGTGGGGGGAAAATAATGATTTGCTCCCCTACAGATTTGGTAAGTTTGCTCACTTACATAGATATGAAGGGTCTATAATTGTTTATCATTGGTGTATTTTATATGATAGAGACGGAATATCAACCAAAAATCCAGAAAAAAAACAAACAATACAAAATGTTATAAATGGAGTTGCAGTTCAGTGAGTAAAATAAGTATTTGATCCCCAAGCAAAACACGACTTAGTAGTTGGTGGAGAAACCCTTGTTGGCGATCACAGAGGTCAGACGTTTCTTGTGGTTGGTGACCAGGTTTGCACACATCTCAGGAGGGATTTTGGTCCACTCTTCTATACAGATCTTCTCTAAATCCTTAAGGTTTCTTGGCTGTCACTTGGCAACTCGAAGTTTCAGTTCCCTCCATAAATTTTCTATAGGATTAAGGTCTGGAGACTGGCTAGGCCACTCCATGACCTTAATGTGCTTCTTCTTCTTGAGCCACTGCTTTGTTGCCTTGGTGGTATGTTTTGGGTCATTGTCCTGCTGGAAGACCCATCCATGATCCATCTTCAATGTTCTGGCCGAGGGAAGAAGGTTCTCATCCAAGATTTTACCATACATGGCCCCATCCATTGGCCCCTCAATGCGGCAAAGTCGGCCTGAACCTTTAGCAGAAAAACAGCTCCAAAGCATCATGTTTCCACCTCCGTGTGACTGTAGGGATGGTGTTCTTAGGATCATAATCAACATTTTTCTTCCTCCAAACATTGCGAGTCCCCCTCCTCAAGAAGGCACATATGTACAGCCATGCCAATGAACATCTAAATGATTCAGAGAAGGGTTGGGAGAAAGTGTTGTGGTCAGATGAGATCAAAATTGAGCTCTTTGACATTAACTTGACTCGCCGTGTTTGGAGGACAAAAAATGCTGACTATGACCCTAAAAAACACCATCCCTACAGTCAAGCATGGAGGTGGAAACATGAGGCTTTGGGGCTGTTTCTCTGCTAAAGGTACAGGCCAACTTTGCCGCATTGAGGGTCCAATGGACTGGGTCATGTATGGTATGGTAAAATCCTGGATGTGAACCTTCTTCCCTCAGGTACAGGCCTAAAAAGGTACAGGCCTAAAAAGGTACAGGCCGACTTTGCCCCATTGAGGGGGCCACGTATTGTAAAGTCTTGGATGAGAACGTTCTTCCCTCAGCCAGAACATTGAAGATGGGTCATGGATGGGTATTCCAGCATGACAATGACCCAAAACACACCACCAAGGCAACAAAGGAGTGGCTCAAGAAGAAGAAGCACATTAATATGCACTGTCACTGTACTAATGACACTGGCTTGGAAGGGGGTTAACATCAGGGGGCGATCAAAGGGTTAAATGTCCTCCTAGGGTGTGCTTTCTAACTGTGTGGGGGGGAGGTGCTTTGAGTTTGAGAAGACAGAGATCCGTGTTCCTGCTTAGCAGAAACACAGGATCTCCGTCTTCCCTTGTCACAGAATGGCGGTCTGCCTTGTTTACATAGGCTGACCGCCGTTCTGCCTCTGGTCGGGAACGACCGGCAAGTCTCGGCGGACATCAGTTCCACTGGACCCCTCTCATTTGGCTCCCGTTGTGTCCAATCACTGGGGAAGCTGATAGCTGGCCGCGCGGGTGTGCGCCGCAGACACGGAAGAGCCAAATCACATACCTGTACGTGATTTCGCGCAGGAGAGCCACCGCCCTGCAGTACATTTATGTTGGCCGGTCGGCAAGTGGTTAAAAAAATAGTTTTAGGCCTGAAGATTCCTTAAAACCCCCAAGCATTATATTAATTTTCTGAAAGCAGACACCCCTAGAGAATACATTTGGGGGTAGTTCTAAACGGTTTATTAAAATGCAAAATTTCAGTAAAAAACACATTTAGTTATTTTAGGGTTATTTTTAGTTATATACCGAAGATTTTGGTAAAATATAAACGATGAAGTTGCACCGAAGATACCCAACATTAAAATTACATGGACCCGCGACACAGCTAAAAAACGGCAGTACCCTTTCTTTTCCGTAGGGGGTGCTTTAAAGGCCCCTACAAGTCATCAGTTTAGCATTACCCCCGAGCTCTGGTACTAATATTATTGATCTCACTCTGGCATGGACGGTGATACACTATATTACCAAAAGTATTGGGACGCCTGCCTTTACACGCACATGAACTTTAATGACATCCCAGTCTTAGTCCGTAGGGTTCAATATTGAGTTGGCTCCGCCCTTTGCAGCTATAACAGCTTCAACTCTTCTGGGAAGATGGACACGACACCGATCCAACGCCGGGACGTCAATGCTAGGAGCCGCCCAGGAGGCGGGACTGGGAGTGACTGCGAGCTGAGTACACAGGAGATCCGGCTCGGTCTATTTCAGCGGCGCTCGTTCCCTCCTCCCCCTCCGGGGCAGCCCTATATCGGCGTAAAACACGCACACATGATATGCCCCCTAGGGGGAAAAAAGTGCGTGTTATACTCCGATAAATACGGTATTTACTTGACACATCCCCATCTTTTATATTTTACCAAAAACTGTGTATTATGTTGCATTTGTGTGCACTAAGATTCACTTTAGTGATTTTTTTTCCAGAAAATATAATAATAATTATTGTGCAGCATTAAAATGGAAACTTAAAAAAAATATCTACTATTTGGCTGTTTAAAAGAAAATCTCAAAAAAAAAAAAAAAAAAAAAAAACACACATGCAGATTTTAACTAAAAATGTAAAAAATATTTTTGTAGAAAAAGCGGTTACCCCCTTTTCTGCCAGTGGAAGCCGGGGCCCTTTAAGGGGATTTTTAACATCAGGGGGCCAGCAGGCGGGTTCCAAATCATGTGATCACTGTGATTGGCTGTCATACTAACCACATGATCAAGACCCCATCCTATCCACTCGTCAACGGTGGGGGTCGCAGTGCTAGGGGCACGCAATTCAGGGCGCTCCCACACAAAGCGATGCCGGCTGTACACCTAGACAGTATGAGAATTCTACCCCATATACAAACATCATCAGAGGGAAGGGGGGGGGGGGGGGGAAGAATTCTCTAAAAAAAAAATTTGAACGAAACAGCATTGGTCGCTTCGCAGTCGGCTGACCTTCACCCGGAGGTAGAGGAAGCTGCTCTCTTTGTTGGCTCCCTTTGAAGATTCCAGATTGAAGTGTTTGCAGCCCCCCGACTTCGCCAGCTGTGCCGACTTCACCACGTAATCGTGATCCACCCGGATAAAGCCAGCCTGGAGGAAAAGAAGAAAAAAAAAGAAGCCATTACTGAATGTTCTGCCATATTATGTGCCAAATTTGAGCTCCGCCATCATCAGCTACCGATACCAATAATAGACATGTGCAGTTTGTTTCGTTTCGTTCGGAGGAATTGTTCGTTATCTGGAAATTCAGATGTATCCAAATTACAATAGTATCACATTTAAAAGAATCCAAAATAACTGAATGAAATTCGAATCGGATTCGAATTTAAAAAACAAATTTGAAAACAAGAATAGAATAAAATAGAACTGAAAATAAAAGGAATAGAATAGAAAAGAAATAGAGAATAAAATAGAGGAATAGAATGTAAAAGAATAGAATAGAACAAAAAATAAAACAGCAGAGAGTAGAAAAGAATAGACTAAAACAGAACAGAAAATAGTAGAATAGACTAGAAAAAGTAATAGAACATAATAGAAAATAAAATAATAGAACAGAATAGAAAATTAAAGAATATAATAGAACAGGAAATAGAAAAGAACAGATTAAAATAGAATATAAATTAAAGGAATAGAATAGAAAAAAAAACAATAGAATAGAACGAAATAAAATAGACATATAACCGGTTGCCTTCTGAAATTCAAATTTTGAATAGAATAAATTCAAATTAAATGGATTAGAATAGAATAAAAATAGAAATAATATTACCGTCTTCCGATATTCGAATTTTTAATAAATTAGACAAAAGAAAATAAGAGAATAGAATAGAAAAGAAAAAACAAACAAACAATAGGATAGAAAGAATGTAACTGTCTTCAGAAATTCGAATAGAATAAATTCAAATGTTGATTCGAAACAAATTTGAAAACGAATACATGAAAAGAAATGAATTCCGAAAAATAATTAAACTAAACGAATTTAAATAACGAATCAAAACAAATTTTTTTTCTTTCTTGGTCTCATCAGACCACAGGACATGGTTCCAGTAATCCATGTCCTTCGTCTGCTTATCTTCAGCAAACTGTTTGCAGGCTTTCTTGTGCATCATCTTTAGAAGAGGCTTCCTTCTGGGATGACAGCCATGCAGACCAATTTGATGCAGTGTGCGGCGTATGGTCTGAGCACTGACAGGCTGACCCCCCACCCCTTCAACCTCTGCAGCAATGCTGGCAGCACTGATACGTCTATTTCCCAAAGACAACCTCTGGATATGTCGCTGAGCACGTGACCTCAACTTCTTTGGTGGACCATGGCGAGGCCTGTTCTGAGTGGAACCTGTCCTGTTATACCGCTGTATGGTCTTGGCCACCGTGCTGAAGCTCAGTTTCAGGGTCTTGGCAATCTTCTTATAGCCTAGGCCATCTTTATGTAGAGCAACAGTTCTTTTTTTCAGATCCCCAGAGAGTTCTTTGCCATGAGGTGCCATGTTGAACTTCCAGTGACCAGTATGAGAGAGTGAGAGCGATAACACCAAATTTAACACACCTGCTCCCCATTCACACCTGAGACCTTGTAACACTAACGAGTCACATGACACCGGGAGGGAAAATGGCTAATTGGGCCCAATTTGGACATTTTCACTTAGGGGTGTCCTCATTTTTGTTGCCAGCGGTTTAGACATTAATGGCTGTGTGTTGAGTTATTTTGAGGGGACAGCAAATTTACACTGTTATACAAGCTGTACACTCACTACTTTACATTGTAGCAAAGTGTCATTTCTTCAGTGTTGTCACATGAAAAGAGAGAAGAAATATTTACAAAAATGTGAGGGGTGTACTTACTTTTGTGAGATACTGTATATAGAGGAATTAGGACCTCATACCTCCTGCTGGTGACCCCTCTAGTGATATAAAGATCGATAAAGAGGAATCAGGACCAAGGAGTCCTCCTTCCTACTTTTGTTTGTAGTTGGCCAGCACTGTACCCCCGTATTATACCTCGGTTAGAGGATTATTTTCCCCTAAATCCATTACTTTCCATTTAGAAATGTTGAACTGCAGTTTCCACTGCTTTGACTAAATTGCTCTCTGTTCTGTATAAACCCCATTTAGAACCACACTCTGATATCTATCCTTTAGACAGCTACGTATCCACTGTACCATCCAAGGGTTAAGTGCTTTCTTCGAAATCTTTATGTATACATTATGTGGAATTGTATGAAAGCCTTTGTTGAAGTCAAGATTTATTTCAGGCTATGTCAACAGTACCGCCCTGTTCCAAAACATGCGTTATATCAAAAAAATTCAACCAGGTTATTGTGACATCAGGAAAGCCATGCTGCTTTGGATCATTGTGTGTTTTTTAAATTATGTTTTTAGGAGATATTGGGCAGAGCAGCTGACCAGAACCTAGGACGACTCAGCTGGCCGCTCCTTTAGCAGTAGTGCAGTGCCAGTATTAGGTCTAGAATATGATCTCCTCTGGCTGTAAGTCTAGAATATGAAATCTGGTTGTGGTGGATCTCCTCTGGTTGTAGGCTGAGAATATGATCTCCTCCAGTTGTAGACCTAGAACAGGTCTCAACTTGTAAGTGTAGAATATGATCTCCTCTATTTGTAGGTCTAGAATATGATCTCCTCTGGCTGTAAGTCTAGAATATGAAATCTGGTTGTGGTTGAAGGCCTAGAATTTGATCTTCTCTGGTTGTAGGCTGAGAATATGATCTCCTTCAGTTGTAGGCCTAGAACAGGTCTCAACTTGTAAGTGTAGAATATGATCTCCTCTATTTGTAGGTCTAGAATACAATATCCTTTGGTTAAAGGCCTAGAATATTATCTACGGTTGTAGCTCTAGAATAGGATCTCCTCTGATTGAAGGCCTAGAACATGATTTCCTATGGTTGAAGGTCTAGAATAAACTCTCCCATGGTTAAAGGTCTAGAATAAACTCTCCCATGGTTGAAGGTCTAGAATACACTCTCCCATGGTTGAAAGTCTAGAATACACTCTCCCATGGTTGAAGGTCTAGAGTACAACTCTCCCATGGTTGAAGGTCTAGAGTACAACTCTCCCATGGTTGAAGGTCTAGAGTACAACTCTCCCATGGTTGAAGGTCTAGAATACACTCTCCCGTGGTTGAAGGTCTAGAATACACTCTCCTGTGGACAAAGGTCTACAATACACTCTCCTATGGTTGAAGGTCTAGAATACACTTTCCTATGGTAGATGGTCTAGAATACAATCTTCTATGGTTGAAGGTCTAGAATACAACCTTCTATGGTTGAAGGTCTAGAATACAATCTCCTATGGTTGAAGGCCTAGATTACAATCTCCTATGGTTGTAGGCCTAGATTATGATCTCCTTTGGTTGAAGTCCTGGATTACGATCATCTTTGTTTGAAGGTCTAGAACATGATCTCTTCTGGTTGAAGGCCTAGAATATACTCTCCTCTGGTTGTAGGTCTAGAATATGATTTCCTCTGGCTCAAGGCCTAGAATACAATCCCCTCTGGTTATAGATCAGAGGTCCCCAAACTTTCTAAACCAAGGGCCAGTTTATTGTCCTTCAGACTTTAGAGGGCTGGACTGTGGCCAGTGGAAGTAGAAAATGCCAGTGTCAGTGGGAGAAACAATGTGTCAGGCTTAGGCAGAAGAAAATTACATTAAAATTGCAGTATTTATTAGGAAGTGGAATAGTACCCCATCATTGATATTAGTTGCAGCAATAGAGTCCTATTGATGGTGTCTGTGGGAGGAATAGTGCCCTCCATCATTGGTGATAAATTGGGGGACTATTGCCGCATCATTGGTGTCAATGGGAGGAATGGTGCCCTATCATTGGTATCAGGGAGGGGAATTGTACCCCATCATTGGTGTAAATGGGAGAAATGATGCCCCATTGTTGGAGTCAGTGGAAGTGGGAAGAATTATGTGCCATATTGTTGGTGTCAGTAGGAGAAATAGTATGAGGAATAGTGCCCCAAGGGCTGGATAAAGGGAAGCAAATGCATCTGGCCCGCAGGCCAAAGTTTGGAGACCACTGGTTTAGAATATGCTCTCCTCTGGTTGTAGGTCCAGAATATGATTTCCTCTGGCTGAAGGCCTAGAATATGATCTCCTCTGGTTGTAGTTCTAGATAGAAGAAATGTTTACAAAAATGTGAGGGGTGTACTTACTTTTGTGAGATACTGTATATAGTAGAATTAGGACCTCATACCTCCTGCTGGTGACCCCTCTAGTGATATAAAGATCGATAAAGAGGAATCAGGACCAAGGAGTCCTCCTTCCTACTTTTGTTTGTAGTTGGCCAGCACTGCACCCCCGTATTATACCTCGGTTAGAGGATTATTTTCCCCTAAATCCATTACTTTCTATTTAGAAATGTTGAACTGCAGTTTCCACCGCTTTGACTAAATTGCTCTCTGTTCTGTATAAACCCCATTTAGAACCACACTCTGATATCTATCCTTTAGCCAGCTACGTATCCACTGTACCATCCAAGGGTTAAGTGCTTTCTTCGAAATCTTTATGTATACATTATGTGGAATTGTATGAAAGCCTTTGTTGAACTCAAGATTTATTTCAGGCTATGTCAACAGCACCGCCCTGTTCCAAAACATGCATTATATCAAAAAAATTCAACCAGGTTATTGTGACATCAGGAAAGCCATGCTGCTTTGGATCATTGTGTGTTTTTTAAATTATGTTTTTAGGAGATATTGGGCAGAGCAGCCGACCAGAACCTAGGACGACTCAGCTGGCCGCTCCTTTAGCAGTAGTGCAGTGCCAGTATTAGGTCTAGAATATGATCTCCTCTGGCTGTAAGTCTAGAATATGAAATCTGGTTGTGGTGGATCTCCTCTGGTTGTAGGCTGAGAATATGATCTCCTCCAGTTGTAGACCTAGAACAGGTCTCAACTTGTAAGTGTAGAATATGATCTCCTCTATTTGTAGGTCTAGAATATGATCTCCTCTGGCTGTAAGTCTAGAATATTAAATCTGGTTGTGGTTGAAGGCCTAGAATTTGATCTTCTCTGGTTGTAGGCTGAGAATATGATCTCCTTCAGTTGTAGGCCTAGAACAGGTCTCAACTTGTAAGTGTAGAATATGATCTCCTCTATTTGTAGGTCTAGAATACAATATCCTTTGGTTAAAGGCCTAGAATACGATCTACGGTTGTAGCTCTAGAATAGGATCTACTCTGATTGAAGGCCTAGAACATGATTTCCTATGGTTGAAGGTCTAGAATAAACTCTCCCATGGTTAAATGTCTAGAATAAACTCTCCCATGGTTGAAGGTCTAGAATACACTCTCCCATTGTTGAAAGTCTAGAATACACTCTCCCATGGTTGAAGGTCTAGAGTACAACTCTCCCATGGTTGAAGGTCTAGAATACACTCTCCCGTGGTTGAAGGTCTAGAATACACTCTCCTGTGGACAAAGGTCTACAATACACTCTCCTATGGTTGAAGGTCTAGAATACACTCTCCTATGGTAGATGGTCTAGAATACAATCTTCTATGGTTGAAGGTCTAGAATACAACCTTCTATGGTTGACGATCTAGAATACAATCTCCTATGGTTGAAGGCCTAGATTACAATCTCCTATGGTTGTAGGCCTAGATTATGATCTCCTTTGGTTAAAGTCCTGGATTACGATCTTCTTTGTTTGAAGGTCTGGAACATGATCTCTTCTGGTTGAAGGCCTGGAATATACTCTCCTCTGGTTGTAGGTCTAGAATATGATTTCCTCTGGCTCAAGGCCTAGAATACAATCCCCTCTGGTTATAGATCAGAGGTCCCCAAACTTTCTAAACCAAGGGCCAGTTTATTGTCCTTCAGACTTTAGAGGGCTGGACTGCGGCCAGTGGAAGTAGAAAATGCCAGTGTCAGTGGGAGAAACAATGTGTCAGGCTTAGGCGGAAGAAAATTACATTAAAATTGCAGTATTTATTAGGAAGTGGAATAGTACCCCATCATTGATATTAGTTGCAGCAATAGAGTCCTATTGATGGTGTCTGTGGGAGGAATAGTGCCCTCCATCATTGGTGATAAATTGGGGGACTATTGCCGCATCATTGGTGTCAATGGGAGGAATGGTGCCCTATCATTGGTATCAGGGAGGGGAATTGTACCCCATCATTGGTGTAAATGGGAGAAATGATGCCCCATTGTTGGAGTCAGTGGAAGTGGGAAGAATTATGTGCCATATTGTTGGTGTCAGTAGGAGAAATAGTATGAGGAATAGTGCCCCAAGGGCTGGATAAAGGGAAGCAAATGCATCTGGCCCGCAGGCCAAAGTTTGGAGACCACTGGTTTAGAATATGCTCTCCTCTGGTTGTAGGTCCAGAATATGATTTCCTCTGGCTGAAGGCCTAGAATATGATCTCCTCTGGTTGTAGTTCTAGATAGAAGAAATGTTTACAAAAATGTGAGGGGTGTACTTACTTTTGTGAGATACTGTATATAGTAGAATTAGGACCTCATACCTCCTGCTGGTGACCCCTCTAGTGATATAAAGATCGATAAAGAGGAATCAGGACCAAGGAGTCCTCCTTCCTACTTTTGTTTGTAGTTGGCCAGCACTGCACCCCCGTATTATACCTCGGTTAGAGGATTATTTTCCCCTAAATCCATTACTTTCTATTTAGAAATGTTGAACTGCAGTTTCCACCGCTTTGACTAAATTGCTCTCTGTTCTGTATAAACCCCATTTAGAACCACACTCTGATATCTATCCTTTAGCCAGCTACGTATCCACTGTACCATCCAAGGGTTAAGTGCTTTCTTCGAAATCTTTATGTATACATTATGTGGAATTGTATGAAAGCCTTTGTTGAACTCAAGATTTATTTCAGGCTATGTCAACAGCACCGCCCTGTTCCAAAACATGCATTATATCAAAAAAATTCAACCAGGTTATTGTGACATCAGGAAAGCCATGCTGCTTTGGATCATTGTGTGTTTTTTAAATTATGTTTTTAGGAGATATTGGGCAGAGCAGCCGACCAGAACCTAGGACGACTCAGCTGGCCGCTCCTTTAGCAGTAGTGCAGTGCCAGTATTAGGTCTAGAATATGATCTCCTCTGGCTGTAAGTCTAGAATATGAAATCTGGTTGTGGTGGATCTCCTCTGGTTGTAGGCTGAGAATATGATCTCCTCCAGTTGTAGACCTAGAACAGGTCTCAACTTGTAAGTGTAGAATATGATCTCCTCTATTTGTAGGTCTAGAATATGATCTCCTCTGGCTGTAAGTCTAGAATATTAAATCTGGTTGTGGTTGAAGGCCTAGAATTTGATCTTCTCTGGTTGTAGGCTGAGAATATGATCTCCTTCAGTTGTAGGCCTAGAACAGGTCTCAACTTGTAAGTGTAGAATATGATCTCCTCTATTTGTAGGTCTAGAATACAATATCCTTTGGTTAAAGGCCTAGAATACGATCTACGGTTGTAGCTCTAGAATAGGATCTACTCTGATTGAAGGCCTAGAACATGATTTCCTATGGTTGAAGGTCTAGAATAAACTCTCCCATGGTTAAATGTCTAGAATAAACTCTCCCATGGTTGAAGGTCTAGAATACACTCTCCCATTGTTGAAAGTCTAGAATACACTCTCCCATGGTTGAAGGTCTAGAGTACAACTCTCCCATGGTTGAAGGTCTAGAATACACTCTCCCGTGGTTGAAGGTCTAGAATACACTCTCCTGTGGACAAAGGTCTACAATACACTCTCCTATGGTTGAAGGTCTAGAATACACTCTCCTATGGTAGATGGTCTAGAATACAATCTTCTATGGTTGAAGGTCTAGAATACAACCTTCTATGGTTGACGATCTAGAATACAATCTCCTATGGTTGAAGGCCTAGATTACAATCTCCTATGGTTGTAGGCCTAGATTATGATCTCCTTTGGTTAAAGTCCTGGATTACGATCTTCTTTGTTTGAAGGTCTGGAACATGATCTCTTCTGGTTGAAGGCCTGGAATATACTCTCCTCTGGTTGTAGGTCTAGAATATGATTTCCTCTGGCTCAAGGCCTAGAATACAATCCCCTCTGGTTATAGATCAGAGGTCCCCAAACTTTCTAAACCAAGGGCCAGTTTATTGTCCTTCAGACTTTAGAGGGCTGGACTGCGGCCAGTGGAAGTAGAAAATGCCAGTGTCAGTGGGAGAAACAATGTGTCAGGCTTAGGCGGAAGAAAATTACATTAAAATTGCAGTATTTATTAGGAAGTGGAATAGTACCCCATCATTGATATTAGTTGCAGCAATAGAGTCCTATTGATGGTGTCTGTGGGAGGAATAGTGCCCTCCATCATTGGTGATAAATTGGGGGACTATTGCCGCATCATTGGTGTCAATGGGAGGAATGGTGCCCTATCATTGGTATCAGGGAGGGGAATTGTACCCCATCATTGGTGTAAATGGGAGAAATGATGCCCCATTGTTGGAGTCAGTGGAAGTGGGAAGAATTATGTGCCATATTGTTGGTGTCAGTAGGAGAAATAGTATGAGGAATAGTGCCCCAAGGGCTGGATAAAGGGAAGCAAATGCATCTGGCCCGCAGGCCAAAGTTTGGAGACCACTGGTTTAGAATATGCTCTCCTCTGGTTGTAGGTCCAGAATATGATTTCCTCTGGTTGTAGGTCCAGAATATAATTTCCTCTGGCTGAAGGCCTAGAATATGATCTCCTCTGGTTGTAAGTCCAGAATATAATTTCCTCTGGCTGAAGGCCTAGAATAAGATCTCCTCTGGTTGTAGTTCTAGAATACGTTCTTCTCTGGTTGTAGGTCTAGAATACGATCTTCTCTGGTTGTAGTTCTAGAATACGATCTTCTCTGGTTGTAGGTCTAGAATACGATCTTCTCTGGTTGTAGGTCTAGAATACGATCTTCTCTGGTTGTAGGTCTAGAATACGATCTTCTCTGGTTGTAGGTCTAGAATAAGATCTCCTCTGGTGTAGATCTAGATCTAGAATATGATCTCATCTGGTTGTAGGCCTACAATGAAATCTCCTCTGCATGCAAGTGTAAAATATGATCTTCTCTGGCTTTAGACCTAGAATGTAATCTCTGCTCCTGTTCAGAAGAGCAATTTGAAAACTCCAATTACTGTTCAGCGGGTTGAAGTCACTGAAATAAAACCTTTCCCTTCATTTTCATTTGAGTTATCTCACCAATGCTCAGGTTATCATATTCCTCAAACTGTCCAGGGGGGTTAGGATATTACACCAATTCTATGTAAAGGTCCCTCTTTGGTCTGTAGGAAGACTAAGAGGGCTTAAAGTACGGTAGTTAATTTTTTCCTTTTTATGGTATTTTTGGCATACATGGCAACTCCGCTTCCCCCCTTTCATGTATAGTGTGTACACATAGCCTGTCTGTCCTGTATTGGTGTGTAACCAAAGTTGCTCGTCAGCTTGTTGTGTCACCTCTCACCCCAAACCTGCACATTGAACGTTGAGGCTGTATTCACACTTCAGCGTTTTGAATCGCGGGCAGACTTGCAGCGTGATTTGAAAGCGCCGATGTGCAAATGACAAATCGCGAGACTCGCATTTGAGATGCCATTCATTTGAATGACACCTCAAATCGTGGTGGGGGTCTTCCACGACTCTCACGTGATAAATCGCAGCACCCTGCTTCGCGGGAAGCATGTCGGCCAAAAAAGTTCAAATCTGCCCGCGATTCAAAATGCTGAAGTGTAAATGCAGCCTTAGTGACTATTATCCCACTGTTGAAGTCCTCCCTGTCCACCTAAAAGATGCCCCGTTGCCTCTCATTCAAGCTCCTCATGTCTGAAACATGTTAGTTATGGATTACAGGTCTAACTAGCGAACCACAGAACGCATAACCCATCAGGGTGATTTCTAGTGTGTGGAGATTATTGGAAAAAATAATGTTAATTGACACATTTCAAGAATAATCACATAAAACAGTTTGTATGAAAAAGTGTACCCAATGCCAACATTTTCCTTGGTTTTTGGATGGAGTGCGAAATGATCAAAACAATTGGAAGAAAATCAGATCCGGGAGCGCTCACAGCATCCCGTTTCTTTATTTGCACCCAAACAAAAAAGGTAAAAACAATAGATAATTTATCTTGCCAAGGATTGTGTCCTGTGCAATAAGCAAAGTGAGCCGGTTGCATGGAAAATGGTCATTGGCCGGATAAACATAATTCAGTTTGCTGTGGGCGTTCCCGAATCTTGCTTTCTTTGGATGGCTTTTGTGGGACACTGTTGGGGGATTGGGGGCACTATGGAAGAAACTACAGGAGGCTGGGGAGCACTGTGGGAGGTTGGACAGCACTGTGGGGGGGCTGAGGGCTCTCAAGGGGTACTGTGGGGGAGGGTTGAGGAGCACTGTGGCCCAGTATGGGAACCAGGAGGAACTGTGGCAGGTTAAGGGACCTGCAGCTGGCTGGGGGCCAAGGAGGAGGGAGGTGGTGGCCCAGCAGAGGGTCATGGGCCCATTGGTTGAGGACCATCGATTTAGGGGATTTTCAGTTTATACCCTTTGACTGAATGGACAGTGATCAGTGCTTCTGTCCATTGTACATATTTGGATACATTGGTTCATTGGCTCCTAAATATCCTACTGAAAGGGGCTCTACCCCACCTAACTACATTTCTATTCCCTAGTTATTGTTCCATGGACGCCATGGTCTGTGGAGTCCAGCGCTATTCCTCCAGTACAAAACTCTTCTTTGTGGCTGAGGGTCGCTTACATGGTCTATGGGACCTAGCAGATACCCTCAGCGGGAATGCACAAGATAGGCCAAGACATCAAACTGGAAATGTCATCCTAGGCAGGAACGCAGCCAAAAAAAAAGCAAACAAGAAAAATACTTGTTTGAAAAATATTTAATTTTTTTCCCCAATTATTTTTGAGCGAGGAGTCAAAAGGAGCAGAAGTCTTGTTCCCTGCTGGCGATTTTGGGAGCACAGTTTACGCGCCTACAGGGCAGCCCCATTCACTTTAAATGGCCCTCCCTATGTGGGGTTGTCGCTCCAATGACACTCAGGGACCAAATTTTGGCCTTGAGTTGGGAGCAATTTTGCACCCTTGTTTTTTCGTGCGACAATAGCGATGTGTTTGGGGAGCCATTCAGGGTGACTGCCATCCAAACGCGTGTCACGCATTTTGCAACAATTGGCCGTTGGTCGTGCCGACTCTCCCAGTGATTCCAAATCGGCCATATGTGAACAGGGACGTGTCCACTTTAACTTGCCCCTGCCAGCCACTCACATACATTTATGTGGCATCTCGGGGGGTGGGCTTTAACGCTGAGTGGTCGCATATACAGTGCATTGAAAAAGTATTCACACCCCTTGACATTTCTCACATTTTGTCATGTTACAACCAAAAACGTGTATTTTATTGGGATTTTATGTGATAGACCAACACAAAGTGGCACATAATTGTGAAGTGGAAGAAAAATTATAAATGGATTTCAAAATGTTTTACAAATAAATATGTGAAAAGTGTGGGGGGGACATTTGTATGGCGCCCCCCGGAGTCAATACTTTGTAGAACCCCCTTTCTCTGCAATTACAGCTGCAAGTATTTTTGGGGATGTCTCTACCAGCTTTGCACATCTAGAGAGGACATTTTTGCCCATTCTTCTTCTTTGCAAAATATCTCAAGTTCTGTCAGATTGGATGGAGAGCGTCTGTGAACAGCAATTTTCAAGTCTTGCCACAGATTCTCAATGTGATTTAGGTCTGGACTGTGACTGGGCCATTCTAACACATGAATATGCTTTGATCTAAACCATTCCATTGTAGCTCTGTAACTAACTTCTCAGAAGGACAAAAGATTTTTCTGTTCATCAAAAAACATTTTGTTTGATGAACCGAAAAATCGTTTGTTGTCCGTCCTGATTGTTCACATTGGGTCAAGCACTTTTTGGACTACACATTTTTATCAATTTTTGTTTTCTGTTTGTATTATTGCATTTGTGGAGCACATTAGTTTATTGTAGCGCATGCTGGCATTTGTATATGCCTCCTCGTTCGATTTTTTGGATTGCGCACGCATCTTTATTAGTTATGCACGTTTATGGACTTAATATATAGGTTTTTTTTTTTAGATGCAGCACCTTTTCTTTTATACATGTATTTGACAATATATATATATATATATATATATATATATATATATATATATATATATATATATATATATATATATATATATATATATGACACACACACACACATACATATATACATATATATATATATATATATATATATATATATATATATATATATATATATACATACATACATATACTGTTCTTGTTTACTGGGTCTAGCGCAGATATCCTGGCATACATTTTTTTTTTTAAACCAGGAGGTAAGCGCTGAGCCACTATTCACACATCGTCTCTTTCTGATCGCACGACAAACTGCACAGAAAACGCTTGCTTTGGCGTGCGTTTCAGAAACATGCTGCAAACACGCACCGAGCTTGCATTGCCAATAAATGTGAATGGCAGCACAAGCACAGCAGGTGCATGCTTGCCGCGTGTTCTGTCGTGCAACCGAAAAGCGTGGTAAAAAATACAAAATTAAAAAAAAAAAAAAGCCACAGGAGCTTCTATGGGGCCTTTGTCACACATTGGGCAGCTCATTCAAATAAATAGGCTGTCCTATGTGCAATGCGTATTGGGGCCCCGTTCACACCTCGCAATTTGGGATCGCAGGCAGAATCGCGATCCCAGTTTGCATGGCAACTGCAGCACAATGGCACCCCAAAGACGATCAGGCGGCAATCTGTACCTTTACAAAATCGCACGAAGCTCGTCACCTGAAAAAAAAAAAAAAGAGGCATGGGGCTTCTTTTTGGCCAACAAACACGCACAGGGGGAGCCCGTTGAACTGAATGGGCTTGCCGTATGCGAAACGCAGAACGGCGGGAATATCGCAATTTCAAAATCGTGCAGTGGGAACACTTGTTCTCGCTATGCAATAATGTGAACAGGGGCCTCATATGTGAAAATCGCACAAAACACACAAAAAAAAAAAAACGCAAGTTCCAGCTAAGTGCAGATGTGAGGGGCCTAAAGGATAACTTCTATACAATGTTACAATTTTGTTTTGTTTTTTGATAACCTTCTTTCAGTACATTGTATCCATTTCCTTCCATGGGAACACATGACTTTTATTATTCTTCAAATCATTTCTGCCAATAAGATTCTCTGATTATTTTGTCACCTCTCAGGGGAACGGCCCCCGGGGGGGGGGGGACGCCGGAGTTTTGTCCGCCGCGATTCTCACACTCGGGACAAAATTCCTGCACAGCTTTGTCCGGCCGGCCAATCAGGAGCCGCGCTACCCACGCTGCCGCCTGGCAACCTCTTGGCTGGTGGAGGTGTAATTTGATTAAAGCGAGCCTCTAATTTCCCCGGCTTTACTTCTGCATTAAATGCGGCTTAATAGAGCCCCAGCCATCCTCCATTGTCTGCGGGAAATTAAAGTGACACAAATACCCGCCGCTCCCTCTCCCGAGGTGATTAGCCCGTCAGCTCAGCTGAATGCCATCACAAGCCGGCGTCCCTCTATTCACCGGACTCGCCTTTCCGCTGACAAAGTCCCCTTGAAGGACGGGCAGGGGAGAAGCTTGGGGTCCCGCCACCTTTAACCTATCATCCCCCCCCTTCCCCCCAACACAATGGACGCCGCCTGACAAAATGTGCGCACCTTTGTGTCCGATAGAAAGTTGAAGTTTTGATGTGCGGGCGTTCGGCTTCTCCTCCACGCCAAATACCTCCACGCTGCTGCAGCAGACGGTACGGATCCTACACAATGGGTAAGACGTGGCGAAATAAATAAAATATATATAATGCGTCCAATTAAAAAGAGGTAAAAGAGTTTCGTCGAACGTTGTTCTATCCTGCCGCAAAAGGACAGATCTATAAAAGTTATTTAATATGTCCATTGATACATTCGCCGATCGCATTTTAAAAGGGACCCTGTCATCAGACCATTGATTGCAACAGATTTCTCATATGATTATATGAGCATTCAAAAACGTAACTCCACTTTCATGGGGAGAAAAAAAATAATAATAATAATAATAATAATAATAATAATATACTGTAAAAAAATTGTAATAAATAAAATTGTGGGGAAAACCTGGATCAGCAAGGCAGCTGAGAGTGAAATCTATTAGAAAGAAGCAAAGTCCTTCTGATTATTGCTCTGTGAACTTTGTATTCAACCACTTGCCTACCGGGCCAATTCTGACATTTCTCTCCTACATGTAAAAATCATATTTTTTTTGCTAGAAAATTACTCAGAACCCCCAAACATTATATGTTTTTTTTTTTTTAGCAGAGACCCTAGAGAATAAAATGGCAATCGTTGCAAATTTTTATCTCGCACGTTTCACGCATTTAAAAAAACAGTAAAGTTAGCCCTTTTTTTTTTTTTGCATAATGTGAAAGATGATGTTACGCCGAGTAAATAGATACCTAACATGTCACACTTCAAAAGTTGGGCACGCTCGTGGAATGGCGCCAAACGTCAGGGATGCTTTAATTTTTTTTTTTACAGGTTACATGTTTTGAGTTACAGAGGAGTTCTTGGGCTAGAATTATTGCTCTCGCTCCAACGTTCGTGACGATACCTCACATGTGTGGTTTGAACGACGTTTACATGTGTGGGCGCGACTTACGCATGCGTTCGCGTCTCCGAGTGAGCATGCGGGGATGGGGGCGCTTACATTTTTTATTGTTAATTTTACTTTTATTTTTCTAGTTTGATGCTTTCTTTTTACATTTTTTTTTTTAATCGATTTTATTCCTATTACAAGGAATGTAAATATCAATAGGAATAGTGCATGACAGGTCCTCTTTACAGTGAGATCTGGGGGGGGGGGGGGGTCTATAAGTCCTCACATCTCATCTCTAGGCTGGGAAGCCCAAAATCAAAAAAAAAAAAGAAAAAAAAGGGATCCAAGGCGGCGGCCTTTTTTTTTCAAATGAAAAGGCCGTGCGTGACATCATAACGTCGCGCTCGACCTCCGAACAATCATAAAGACTCGGGGGACCATCTGGCCCACTGGAAATCTCTATGGTCAACATCCAGCGCCGGTCAGTTCCCTCTCTGGTTCGCCGATCGCAGGATCGTGCCCGGAGAAGCGTGGCCGGGGTGGGGGGTGGAGGGCGTCCCCCTCCTGCCGCCTATCAGAATGATCAATCGGCTAAACAGCCGATATGATTGTTCTTATAGTGAGGGGAATCGCCGGTGTTCTGACATATAGAGTCCTCCTATCAGATAGTGTCCGCCCCGTACTGCGCAGGCGCAGCGCCTGCGCAGTACGGAGCAGCAGGAGATGCCGAAAATGTCCGAAGTTGATCAGCTGACCATCAGCTGTACACGGCGCTCGGGCACCTGTTAGCGATGGCAGTGTAAGAGGGCCCCTCGCGGGCTCGCTTCGCTCGCCACGCTTCGGGCACGGCCTCGCTGCGCTCGGCAACTATTTATTCTAACTCTATGTCCACTTGAATAGTAGGGAGTGAACCTGGACATAGGGTAAGAATAAATGCGCAGGCGCCGTGTACAGCTGACGATCAGCTGTTGAACTTCGGAGACTTTCGGCGTCTCGTTTGTCCTCCGTACTGCGCCTGCGCAGTACAGGGCGGACACTTCTGGATAGGGGACTGTATTCGACAAGACACCGGCTCTAACAGAAGATATCTGAATGAAGTCTGTAGCGGCACCCATCATTCTGATATCGCCGCTCAAGGTCGACGACAACATATGACGTTGGGCGGACAGAAAACGGTTAAAGTGGTAATAAAGTACCTTGAAAAAGTATTCATACCAGAGGTGGATCCAGGGAGGGGGGGGCAACGGGGCAATTGCCCCCTCCGAGAATGAGGGTGATAAGAGAGCCGGCGGGCGGCTCCGAGGGAGAGAGACAGCGGGCTGGTCCGGCGGCTCAGTTGGTGAGAGCGCGGATGAGCAGCTGTGCGGCTCGATGTGTGAGCGCGCTGCTGGCCAATCAGGGAGCCGGCGGGCGGGGGAGCAGAGAGATTACATCATCTCTCTGCTGCCTGACTCTGGGAAACAAGAGACCACCTTAGCAGGAAAGTGACAGAGCAAGTGACTGTCAATCCGCAATGTGTGGCAGGTGACGTGACAATCCGCATCTGGTGACAGGCGACTTGGCAAGTGACAATCCGCATCTGGTGACAGGCGACGTGGCAAGTGACAATCTGCATCTGGTGACAGGCGACGTGGCAAGTGACACACTCGGGGCTCCCACTGATTCTGCATTATGGTGAGTTAAACTATTTATTTTTTAAACCATGTAATAATGCGCTTCAATCATCCTGACACCATAACAACTATGGTGCCATGATGATTGAAGCGCCAACACCAGCCATTTCCCCAATAGATATACCCCAAAAAAATATATTTTCTGGCAGTGCCCCTCCAGAGACTAGACTCTGGATCCGCCCCTGATTCATACCACTTGAAATTTTCCACATTTTGTTACAACCAAAAACATAAATTTATTTTATTGGGATTTTATGTGATAGAGCAACACAAAGTGGCACATAATTGTGAAGTGGAAGGAAAATGATAAATGGGTTTAATTTTTTTTTTTTTTTACCAATAAATATGTAAAAAGTGTGGGGGGTACATTAGTATGGCGCCCCCCGGAGTCAATACTTTGTAGAACCTCCTTTCTCTACAAGTCTTTTTGGGGATGTCTCTACCAGCTTTGCACATCTAGAGAGGGACATTTTTGCCCATTCTTCTTCTTTGCAAAATATCTCAAGCTCTGTCAGATTGGATGGAGAGCGTCTATGAACAGCAATTTTCAAGTCTTGCCACAGATTCTCAATGTGATTTAGGTCTGGACTGTGACTGGGCCATTCTAACACATGAATATGCTTTGATCTAAACCATTCCATTGTAGCTCTGGCTGTATGTTCATACTTTTGCTAATAGGTGTCCCTCATTCCCATCTCAAAAAGCTGGGAGGTGTGTGCAGATCATGGCAGGTGGGAGCCCCCCCCCCCCCCCGGGCCTCAGTACCCCTCTCAGGATCCCTCAGTCCCGATGTAAGCAGTTGGCTGGCTCTTGGGTGGAGATATACAAATATCAAAATGCCCTGATGGTCAGAGGTCAGTCTGGAGCAGTGGAGGTTCCTAGGCCGGCTGTATTTGCATGGAGAACCCCCCCCCCCTCCCCATGTGTGATGCTGAGCCTCCATGGTAAAAAAAAAAAATCCAATTATAGAAAGGGGCTAGGGAGGAATGAGCTAGTTGATGCTGGACATCCTCCAGACAGGATATGAAGCGGGCTCTGTCTTGCTGCAGCTTCTAATGCACAATGTGAGAAGCTCACAGTGTGCAGTGAAATCAGAGGAAGCCATTTCAGTCCAAGAGAGGAGCCGGTACAACTGTGCGAGACTGAAGGGAAGGCCGGAGGTCAGATTTAATTGTCTATGTAGTCTTAGTGTTTGATCTTAGATAGACCTTTGGCCTCTTATCAGGCAATGTAGCTGATTCACACCCTTTGTTATCTCCTACCTGCAGGACCAGCGGCTCTGCTTCCAACCAGAGGAAGATCTGGCAGAAAGGTGGCTGCACACAGCTGTCTTGATACTTGCTGGGCCCCCTTGCCAACCTACAGCCTGTACAGTTCAGGGGACAATAGGAGTGATTGTTTAAAGTGTTACTAAACCCAGGACTCTGCATTCACTATATCTGGTCTCCCCAGGGCTCTGCATTCACTATATCTGGTCTCCCCAGGACTCTGCACCCACTATATCTGGTCTCCCCAGGAGCCTGCATTCACTATATCTGGTCTCCCCAGGACTCTGCATTCACTATATCTGGTCTCCCCAGGACTCTGCATTCACTATATCTGGTCTCCCCAGGACTCTGCATTCACTATATCTGGTCTCCCCAGGACCCTGCATTCACTATATCTGGTCTCCCCAGAACTCTGCATTCACTATATCTGGTCTCCCACAGTACACAGAACATGGAGATGCAAGTATTTTAGTAAATATAAACTGCTAAAATACCTTTTCTCATCAGCAGTATATAGCAGTCTTGTGACTTCTATCAGTGTCAGGTTAAAGCTTGTAGGAGGAGTTAATTCCACTCTGACTGTCCTATGAGGCTGCAGGACCCCTGACCCTCTGTCTGGACAGTTCTGATTGGCCCTGTGCACCCTCCCAAGACAAAAAAAAAAAACCTCTCTAGCAATACACACCAAACTGAGCATGTGCAGCCTGACTCCAAAGGCTCTGTCCTATCCAGACTTGTGCAGGGGGACAGTGCAGGGAGGGTAGGATCTGTGCATACAAGATCAAGCAGCCTTACACAATGCAGAGAAACAGTGAGTATAACAAGCATGCTTGACTGCATATACAGACTGATTTTACTGTTGTGGGTTTAACACAATGATACGGCCCTCAATGGTTCCTTCTACCGCACACACTTCATATACCTTCAGATGCATATGTATGGATACATTTAGGAATAGCTAAAGCTAAAAACTTAAAAAAAAAAAAGTTTTGTTTTTCGATGCACTTTAACTGAAGACAGAGGAACACTGCAGCTCCTACCTCTATATTCTGTCCTACAGAATATGGAAACTGGTACAGTGTAATAATAAAACAATCTTGCAGAAGGGTAGGGCTATAGGAGGGGGGAAGGGTAGGGCTGTAGGGTAGGAAGGGTATAGCTGAAGCATAGGAAGGGAAGACCTGTGAGGTGGGAAGGGTAGAGCTGTAGGGTGGGAAGGGTAGAGCTGTAGGGTGGGAAGGGTAGGGCTGTAGGGTGGGAAGGGTAGGGCTGTAAAGGAGGAAGGGTAGGGCTGTAGGGTAGGAAGGGCAGAGCTGTAAAGGAGGAAGGGTAGGGCTGTAAAGGAGGAAGGGTAGGGCTGTAGGGTAGGAAGGGTAGAGCTGAAGAGGAGGAGGAAGGGTAGGGCTGTAAAGGAGGAAGGGTAGGGCTGTAAAGGAGGAAGGGTAGGGCTGTAGGGTAGGAAGGGCAGAGCTGTAAAGGAGGAAGGGTAGGGCTGTAAAGGAGGAAGGGTAGGGCTGTAAAGGAGGAAGGGTAGGGCTGTAAAGGAGGAAGGGTAGGGCTGTAAAGGAGGAAGGGTAGGGCTGTAGGGTAGGAAGGGTAGAGCTGTAGAGGAGGAAGAGGAGGAGGAAGGGTAGGGCTGTAGAGGAGGATAGGTACAAATTGTAGGGTAGGAAGGGTAGAGCTGTAGGGTAGGGTAGGAAGGGTAGAATAGGAAGAGTAGGAAGGGTAGAGCTGTAGGGTAGGAAGGGTAGAGCTGTGGGGTAGGAAGAGAAGAGCTGTGGGGTAGGAAGAGAAGGGCTGTGGGGTAGGAAGAGAAGGGCTGTGGGGTAGGAAGAGAAGGGCTGTGGGGTAGGAAGAGAAGGGCTGTGGGGTAAGGAAAGGTAGAGTTGTAGGGTAAGGAAGAGTAGGGTTGTAGTGTAGGACAGGTAGGTTTGTAGTGCAAGAAGAAGAGTAGGGCTGTAGGGTAGGAGGGCTACGGATGTGGGTAGGAATGTGGGATAGGAAGGGGAGGGTTGTAGAATCATGATGGCTGCTATCCCTGAATTCCTTCCCATACTTCTTTTTTACTTTTTTTTTTTTTTTTTAACCACCAGGCCGAAAATTCCACACCACCAGCCATTCTGTCCAGCTTTGGGTGGCCCCTTTGGCCACGAGGTGCCCTCTGCCCTCTCCTTCTATGGGAAGTGTTCTGCATTGATACGTGTATCAAACACTCACACATATTGTTTAACATTGCCAGGGGGGCGCCCACCGCCAGAGTTAAAATAAACGGTACCCTGTCCGATCCCATTGCGCTGCACAATGGCACCAGGCAGGGGTGCCCGCTCTCCCCGCTGCTATTCGTGCTGACATTGGAGCCGTTGTTGGCTAGGATAAGACTCAGTCCTGATATCAGTGGGGTTAAAATTGGGGAAGAAGAATTTAAAATAGCAGCCTTCGCCGATGACGTCTTGTTGTACGTCACTAGGTCGAGGATCACCCTTCCCAACCTACTCGAGACTGTTAGAAACTATGGTAGAATATCAAATTTTCGAGTAAATGCGACCAAGTCGGAAGTAATGGAAGTAGTAGAAGATAAAGATGGGGATAAGGCCTACCAAGAGAGTCTACCATTTAAATGGGGGATAAAAGAATTGAACTATCTAGGAGTCAAAATATCAACAAAAGAGACACTGTTCCAAGCCAATTACATGACCCTCCTTAATGAGATTGGGGCTGAGTTAAACAAACAGATTCCCGCAGAACCGACTATCATGGGGAGGTAGAATAAACCTACTTAAAATGTCAGTTCTCCCCAAAATCACATACAAGATCCAAATGCTCCCAATTGCAATTCCACAGAGTTTTCTGAACAAAATACACACACCGTTTCTAAAGTTCATATGGAGAGGGAAGAAACCACGAATAAAGTATGTACAATTAGTGAATGTTAAGAAGAGGGGGGGATGGGGGGCACCAGATATTAAAAAATATTACACAGCAATAGTACTATCACGTATCCCAGACTGGGTGAATAATAATAAAGATAAGCAATGGGTGAAAATAGAGAACACAAGGAGTGGGGTTGACCTGGGTAAAAATGTTTGGATACCACCACATTACAGAAAACTGTGCACAAAAACGTTTGATGTCACTAAACACGTTTTAAACACATGGGATAAAATACACACCAGGGAGAAGTGGGGATACAACTCACCACTAGTCCCGCTTAAGGACACAGATTACCGTATTTATCGGCGTATAACACGCACCTCAATTTAGGAGGGAATTTTAAGGAAAAAAAACTTTTAGGAGGGAAGTTGAAGGGAAAAAAACTTACATTTAAATGCCCATCATTGCAGCCTTCTCAGTGCAGCCACGTCAGTGCAGCCTTGTCAGTGCAGCCTTGTCAGTGCAGCCACGTCAGTGCAGCCTTCTCAGTGCAGCCTTCTCAGTGCAGCCACGTCAGTGCAGCCTTGTCAGTGCAGCCTTGTCAGTGCAGCCTTGTCAGTGCAGCCTTCTCAGTGCAGCCTTCTCAGTGCAGCCTTCTCAGTGCAGCCACGTCAGTGCAGCCTTGTCAGTGCAGCCTTGTCAGTGCAGCCTTGTCAGTGCAGCCTTGCTAGTGCAGCCTTGTCAGTGCAGCCTTGTCAGTGCAGCCTTGCTAGTGCAGCCTTGTCAGTGCAGCCTTGCTAGTGCAGCCTTCCCCAGTGTCCAGTCCAGCCTTGCCCCAGTCCAGCCTTGCCCCAGTGCAGTCTTGCTGAAGCCTCTGACCTTCAAAATCGCCGACCGCGATTTGAAAATGGCGCCGCCGGCGCCGAAATACACAGAGCCGGTCCTCGGCTCTTCTCGGCGGCTCTCGTTTACTTTCGGTTCCACTCGGACGGTGAGCGGAGCTATCCGAAACTAGCCGAGTATACTCGGCTAGGTTCGGGCGGCGCTCGAGTGAAACCGAAAGCCGCCGAGAAGAGCCGAGGACCGGCACTGTGTATTTCGGCGCCGGCGGCGCCATTTTCAAATCGCGGTCAGCGATTTTTTTAGTTCTGACAGGTCAGGATCGCAGGGGATCGGCGTATAACACGCACCCGCGATTTTCCCCTGATTTTAAGGGGGAAAAAAGTGCGTGTTATACGCCGATAAATACGGTACTTTCCGCTGGGGAGGGAGGAATTGGCTGGGAGATGGATTTTGTGTGAAGAGGCCCAGCTCAAAGATATTGCCAGTCAGGGAACACTGTGTACCTACCAGGAACTTAAAGCTAAAGACAATTGGTTTGTTATGGATAACTGGAAGTATAGGCAGTTGAAACATTTTGTGGAATCCCTCCCGCAGCCAATAAGGTCGATGGAAGATCCTTCACCCCCTTGAAAAAGCATGTATTAAGAAAAATAGGAGGGGAGGAATGTCCAGGATCTATAGAACTTTGATTAGGATGGGAGAGGTGGAGCGCCCAGGATTTCTCAGGAAATGGGAGGAGGAATTAGGAAAAAAGATCAGTGATAATGAGGTGGGGAGGGACCTGAGCAGGGTGAACGCTACATCAGCAAACTATAGGATTGCTGAAATGAATTTCAGAATCCTGGCTAGAATGTATGTCACTCCGGATACAGCGCATAAAATTCAGGAAGAAACTTCGCAGTACTGCTGGAGGGGATGCAGGGAAATGGGGACAATGGCGCACATCTGGTGGATGTGCCCGGTAATGAATAAATTCTGGGAGGAGATAAGGGGGATCATACATATAGCAGTGTATGAGGTTTTATTTACCTCATACACTGCTTTTATTCGTGATCACGTTTTAATTTTTGCTCCCTGTACTGCGATTTTTTTAGTAATAAAAATACGGAGTTACACTATGTGGAAGTATCCCTTTTTTCTCCACATGTTCTGATTCATCAAGGAACTATTGATCTGTGGACACCATCTCTGACCCAGTTCTAGTGGACCAGAAGGGACATCCATAGCCGAGAGAGCCTCTACCCTTGCCTCCACCATAGAGGCTCTACCCTTGCCTCCACCATAGAGGCTCTACCCTTGCCTCCACCATAGAGGCTCTACCCTTGCCTCCACCATAGAGGCTCTACCCTTGCCTCCACCATAGAGGCTCTACCCTTGCCTCCACCATAGAGGCTCTACCCTTGCCTCCACCATAGAGGCTCTACCCTTGCCTCCACCATAGAGGCTCTACCCTTGCCTCCACCATAGAGGCTCTACCCTTGCCTCCATCACCTCATGTTTTTGCCCTTGGTGGCACAAAGTCTTACTGATTCTATGCTTATGGCAATAGAATCCAACTCAGCTGGTAAGCGTATTCCATCTTTTTACTTACCTTGAAGACTTCTGAGTACACCGTTGAGAAGTTGCATGTATTGCCACATGGATCATTTACCCTGATTGTGGACTTTTGTGTTGACAGCCACACGGCATTATTTGGGACATTATATGCACGTGCACATTAATCACTTATACATGTTGATTTAGCGCTACATTTATTTAATATATGGTATTCATTCTTGTCACATGGTTTGTAGCAGCTTACTCACTCACTGTCCATCCTCATTTTTTAGGGTAGCGCAATAATTATTCCCTTCCTGGATCATACATATGATTACTAACAAGAGGGTCCCAGACGATCCCTGGGTATGCCTGCATCACGGAAGCGATTTGCCTTCCAAGAGGTATCGGAAATTACTCTTGCCGCACCTTCTCAATGCAGCTAAGAGTCTCATCCCCAAACACTGGCTGGATAGTAGGAGACCTTCAATGCGGGAGTGGTTCGAGAAAATAGAGGAAATTCACTGCCTGGAATATCTAAGATATAGTGAAGGGCTGGAGATGGAGGAATATGAAGAGACATGGAGAGACTGGGTAAGGTACAAGGCCTTCAACCAGGCGGCTGAGGTGTGGGATGGCGAGTCAGACAACTCACCTTAAATAAAATATAAACTCAAAATCGAGTCACACATCCTCACAGGCATCAAGAACAGTTGGAAGACAGAGAGAGGCAAGGTTGGGACTCTCTTGGGAGGAGTGGGGGGGGAGTGGGGGGTGGGCAAGGGGATAATGGGTGAGGTAGGGGGGATGGGGGGGGGGGGGGCATAGCGTTGTGGTCTAGAGATACTAGAAATGGTGGAGGAAAACATATTTTATATATTATTTGGATGGAATATAAAGATTATTTGCAAAAAGAAAAAGCCACAATGATGTGAAAGTATCAAGGGATAAGTTTGACTTGAAAGTTGAAACAACATCGTCCTACGAATAGTACTTGGCTGATGTGGCCAAAAAAAAAAAAAACATTGCCAGGGGGGCGCCGCTCTCCACTCACCTCTCCAGATTTGGCTTTCGTGGTCCCCAGACAGCAGAACCCCACGTCATGTCCCTGGAAGACTGCAGCGTAATCATCCAACTTCTCAAAATCCACCACCTCCTGGACCTGGGGGAACGAAAACGGGCATGAATACACAGCACACAATGGTGACAAATTAGACAGGATAGACTTGGGGGGTGACTTTGTTTATTGTGGTCTTTGTCACCAATGTGAAGATTCATTAGTGGGGAAGGAAATCCAAAATCTTACAGTTGTCACCAAAACAGGAATAGAGGAAAAATCTTCTACAGGGGACACCTATTTCTCATGAGAAATTCCCTTCACTTTTGGGAGATTTCTTCCCACTTCCTGTTGTGTTTCAGGACAGGCAGTAAAAGGAAATCTCCCCAAACACAGACAGAAAATAAAAAAATAGTACACAGACAGAAAAACACTGGCAGGGGTTTAACTATTTTGCTGCCGCAATATAGCAGCCAAGTTGAAATTTTTCCCCCCAGGTGCCAAGTTTTGATTTGGGTGGCTGTATTGTGCCACCCCCTCTGCCCTGACCTCCACCCCCACCATGTGTCCCGGGCTTACCTGTCTCTCCTGGGTGCCAGTGCAGGTGTCAAGATAAAAAGCAGCGGGGAATCAAACAACATCTGTTTGCTGATCCCCCTTGGTAGTATGAACCTGGAAGAGCTCAGCTCTAAGCACTTCCAGGTTCAAAACTGTAAAACCCTGGCTGCTCTTTCCATGGAAATGCCGATCAGATACAACCTGCACTTATCAGCTTCAACAGGGTAGGTAACGTAGGGCTGTAGATTTGGAGGGGATGGTGCTATGGGGTAGAGCTATAGGGTAACAAGGATGGGGTTGTAGGGGAGTAAAAGTGGGGCTGTAGGGTAAGAAGATTAGGGCTGTGGGGTAAGAAGATTAGGGCTGTGGGGTAAGAAGATTAGGGCTGTAGGGTAGGAAAGATGGGACTGTAGGGTAGGAAAGATGGGACTGTAGGGTAGGAAGGATGGGACTGTAGGGTAGGAAGGATGGGACTGTAGGGTAGGAAGAGTAGAGCTGTAGGGTAGGAAGAGTAGAGCTGTAGGGTAGGAAGAGTAGAGCTGTAGGGTAGGAAGAGTAGAGCTGTAGGGTAGGAAGAGTAAGGCTTTATGGTAGGAAGGGTTGGGCTGTAGGGTAGGAAGGGTAGGGCTGCAGGGTAGGAAGGGTAGGGCTGTAGGGGAGGAAGGGTAGGGCTGTAGGGGAGGAAGGGTAGGGCTGTAGGGGAGGGAAGGGTAGGGCTGTAGGGGAGGGAAGGGTAGGGCTGTAGGGGAGGAAGGGTAGGGCTGTAGGGGAGGAAGGGTAGGGCTGTAGGGGAGGAAGGGTAGGGCTGTAGGGGAGGGAAGGGTAGGGCTGTAGAGGAGGAAGAGTAGGGCTGTAGGGTGGAAAGGGTAGGGCTGTAGGGTGGAAAGGGTAGGGCTGTAGGGTGGGAAGGTGTAGGGCTGTAGGGGAGGAAGGGTAGGGCTGTAGAGGAGGAAGGGTAGGGCTGTGGAGGAGGAAGGGTAGGGCTGTAGAGGAGGAAGAGTAGGGCTGTAGGGTGGGAAGGTGTAGGGCTGTAGGGGAGGAAGGGTAGGGCTGTAGAGGGAGGAACGGTAGGGCTGTAGAGGGAGGAACGGTAGGGCTGTAGAGGGAGGAAGGGTAGGGCTGTAGAGGAGGGAAGGGTAGGGCTGTAGAGGAGGGAAGGGTAGGGCTGAAGGGCAAGAAGGGTAGGGCTGTAGGCTAGGAAGGTTGGGGCTGTAGAACACTTCCAGGCTGCTCTATCCAAAGGAAATGCCGATGGGACATAACTTGCTCTCAGCAGCTTCAACAGGGTGCAGAGGAGACATTAGGAGGTCTAGTAGGCCCCTGATGCCGGTCACCTGCCCGTGATATCACAGGGTGGGTCTGGCAGTCCCCTATGATTGGGTAAACAATATATAAAAATATCATGTGACATAAACATTGTATTTATTCTACAGGGCCTCTGACTCCAGAAAATAGACGGTATTTGGGGGTTTAAGTGCATTTTCAAGTTTAAAAAAAGTGTATTTCGGCAATAAATGTCAAAAACAGTTGTGGCAGCAAAAGGGTTCAAATGAATCAGTTCTAATCAAAAAACAAAAATAAAAACCCTTCAGTGTGGATATAGGAGGTCAGTGACCCCAGCGGACGCTCACCAGATCCTTATACGCCTCGTCTTCGTAGGTCAGCTTGCGGCGTCCAATCAGCGTGATTTTGCTGAACAGGCGACTCTGCGCGATCTCTTTCAGCAGCTCCTTCCCCGTCTCCCCGGACGCACCCAGGATGAAGCAGGATCGGTTCAGCTGTTTGTATTCCTCTCTCAAGGTCTTGATGTCGGTGGCCATCCTGTAAATCGCAAAAAAAACAAATGACAAAGTGTTAGCTGCGTTGTTCTATAAACGCCGGAGAAGGCGGGACCTGAGATCGCTCTGACCTCACCCGGCCGCCTGGCAGCTCGCCGCGCACCGACTAATGGATAAACACCTTTGTTTAGATGAAAAGGACACAAAATGTTTCCAGCAGATCCCAAACCGCTAAACGCGCAATTACCGGAATAAACACCATCACAGTGACACTTCCCGACAGAAGAAATTCTGTGTGCAGGTTTAAAGGGATACTCCGCTAAAAAAACTCTATAGTCTCTGAACGAGACCCTCCGTTTAGATGTAAACCCAAATCAGTAAAATCTCATAGAAGCTTTAACATGTTCCTGTCATTCCAGAAGCCATTTTTTTTAAGTTGAATCCGCAATATGAACACTGGGGGGTCAATTAAAAAAAAAAAAAAATGGTCCAACCATCATGAATAACTCCTGTAATGTATCTAATAGGATTATTTTCTGTGATCAGCAGCTCCACCTAGTGGCCACTATACAGTATTTTCCTGGATTGGGGTGTTTTAGGCAAGTACTACACCATGGGAGGGATCATAGGAAACAAACATATTCATAACATATATGTGATGGGAGTGCAAATAGTTTAGACCACTAAGGGTCAAGTTTCTTAAAATGAGGAGCCCCAAGTGTGACCCCCTAACATGACCACAGGGTCACATATAATCTCCAGTGAATATATTTACTGTCCGGACTGCAGGTGCAGAACAAGCTTTGGACATGATACAAGGGATGGTCAGAGGCTGCAGACATGATACAAGAGATGGTCAGAGACTGCAGACATGGTACAAGGGATGGTCAGAGACTGCAGACATGATACAGGAGATGGTCAGAGACTGCAGACCTGATACAGGAGATGATCAGAGACTGCAGACATGATACAAGAGATGATCAGAGACTGCAGACATGATACAAGGGATGGTCAGAGACTGCAGACATGGTACAGGAGATGATCAGAGACTGCAGAAATTATACAAGAGATGGTCAGAGACTGCAGACATGATACAGGAGATGGTCAGAGACTGCAGACATGATACAGGAGATGGTCAGAGACTGCAGACATGATACAGGAGATGGTCAGAGACTGCAGACATGATACAGGAGATGATCAGAGACTGCAGACATGGTACAGGAGATGATCAGAGACTGCAGAAATTATACAAGAGATGGTCAGAGACTGCAGACATGATACAGGAGATGGTCAGAGACTGCAGACATGATACAGGAGATGGTCAGAGACTGCAGACATGATACAAGAGATGATCAGAGACTGTGGACAGGATACAGGAGATACAAATAAAATATGGGTGTCTTGCGAGCCACAGATGGACCAATGCCTCTAAGGAGTAAACTATTTAAGCTGCAAGCACTGAACCACGTTTCATTGCGTGTAAATAGATATAAAATAGTAAATGTGCCCGCGCTAGTATAGTGCCACATATAAAATATATAATATATATAAAAAATATTTTCACATATAAAACACATATAATGTGATAAATAAAACCATACAGGTAAAATATAATGCAAATAACTATAAATGATAAACCACCAAGTGCATATAGAAGTGCAATCGTGGTAATAATTAATAAAAGTGCCATGGGCTACACCTTAAGGTAACAACAATAGTTACCATACGATCAGCTGCTTATTATCTTACCTGTACAGTCTGGTGCACTCTAGCACCCATCCAATGTGAGTACCCTCTTGGAGGGCTTTATTCTTTTAATAAATGTCCTGGCTATATTGCACTATGGAGTCCCTCTGTTTGTTTCTTCTATGATTTTGGATCTTGGTTTTACCTGAGAGGAGTGTTTTTGCATCATTGTATCCTGAGTGAGCCTAGCAGTGGCCCCAATGCTTATTTTGACACCGTTTAATTACTGTGTCACACGACTGAAGGTGAGCGCAAGCACATGTGGGGTGTCACGGGAGAGCACAGTTTTCACGTGTTGTGATTTATACACCCATCAGAAGAAGCATGATGTATACTTATTTTATGGACACTATTTATTCACGTTTTTTGTGATTTGTATTTAATAATTGGAATATACACTCATTTGTCACTGGAAAGTGTTTTGATATTTATATTTCAGCACGTTGCACTTTTATTAATTATTACCACGATTGCACTTCTATATGCACTTGGTGGTTTATCATTTATAGTTATTTGCATTATATTTTACCTGTATGGTTTTATTTATCACATTATATGTGTTTTATATGTGAAAATATTTTTTATATATATTATATATTTTATATGTGGCACTATACTAGCGCGGGCACATTTACTATTTTATAGGATACAGGAGATGATCAGAGACTGCAGACATGATACAGGAGATGGTCAGAGACTGCAGACATGATACAGGAGATGGTCAGAGACTGCAGACATGATACAGGAGATGGTCAGAGACTGCAGACATGATACAGGAGATGGTCAGAGACTGCAGACATAATACAGGAGATGGTCAGAGACTGCAGACATAATACAGGAGATGGTCAGAGACTGCAGACATGATACAGGAGATGGTCAGAGACTGTGGACAGGATACAGGAGATGGTCAGAGACTGCGGACATGATACAGGAGATGGTCAGAGACAGTGCAGACATGATACAGGAGATGGTCAGAGACTGTGGACAGGATACAGGAGATGGTCAGAGACAGTGCAGACATGATACAGGAGATGGTCAGAGACTGCAGACATGATACAGGAGATGGTCAGAGACTGTGGACAGGATATAGGAGATGGTCAGAGACAGTGCAGACATGATACAGGAGATGGTCAGAGACTGCAGACATGATACAGGAGATGGTCAGAGACTACAGACATGATACAGGAGATGGTCAGAGACTGCAGACATGATACAGGGGATGATCAGAGACTGTGGACAGGATACAGGAGATGGTCAGAGACTGTGGACAGGATACAGGAGATGGTCAGAGACTGTGGACAGGATACAGGAGATGGTCAGAGACAGTGCAGACATGATACAGGAGATGGTCAGAGACTGTGGACAGGATACAGGAGATGGTCAGAGACTGCAGACATGATACAAGAGATGGTCAGAGACAGTGCAGACATGATACAGGGGATGATCAGAGACTGTGGACAGGATACAGGAGATGGTCAGAGACTGCAGACATAGTACAGGAGATGGTCAGAGACTGCAGACATGATACAGGAGATGATCAGAGACTGCAGACATGATACAGGAATGGAGTTTAACTTTCAGCTGACAGAAGGCGGAGTAATCAAAGACTCTGGATCATTATCAGTGCAGGAAGGAGAACTGATTGGCCCCAGTGTGCCTCCACCTATAGAAAGAGAGAATTCCCACCTGTGGACTGCTGTTGCTCGGGAGCTCAGGTGCTTTACCTGTATGAGCATTGGGGAGCAATTAATAATAAATGACGACACGCCTATACAGCGCATTGCTGTGGTAACCAACGCAGGTTTTAGAACGCTACTGTGCACACCATAGTGTGAGTCTAACAAAACTGAAACTTGAAAATAATTTACATGTCATTGTGCTGTACACTGCCGTATATACTGGACTATAGGAGCACTCCCACCACTGTGCTGTACACTGCCGTATATACCGGACTATAGGAGCACTCCCACCACTGTGCTGTACACTGCCATATATACTGGACTATAGGAGCACTCCCACCACTATGCTGTACACTGCCAAATATATCGGTGTATAGGAGCACTCCAACCATTGTGCTGTACACTGCCGTATATACTGGACTATAGGAGCACCCCCACCACTGTACTGTACACTGCCATATATACTGGTGTATAGGAGCACTCCTACCACTGTACTGTACACTGCCATATATACTGGTGTATAGGAGCACTCCTACCACTGTGCTGTACACTGCCATATATACCCGTGTATAGGAGCACTCCCACCACTGTACTGTACACTGCCATATATACCCGTGTATAGGAGCACTCCCACCACTGTGCTGTACACTGCCATATATACCCGTGTATAGGAGCACTCCCACCACTGTACACTGCCGTATATACTGGACTATAGGAGCACTCCCACCATTGTACTGTACACTGCCATATATACCCGTGTATAGGAGCACTCCCACCACTGTACTGTACACTGCCATATATACCCGTGTATAGGAGCACTCCCACCACTGTACTGTACACTGCCATATATACCCGTGTATAGGAGCACTCCCACCACTGTGCTGTACACTGCCATATATACCCGTGTATAGGAGCACTCCCACCACTGTGCTGTACACTGCCATATATACCGGTGTATAGGAGCACTCCCACCACTGTACACTGCCGTATATACTGGACTATAGGAGCACTCCCACCATTGTACTGTACACTGCCATATATACTGGTGTATAGGAGCACTCCCACCACTGTGCTTTACACTGCCGTATATACCAGACTATAGGAGCACTCCCACCACTGTACTGTACACTGCCGTATATACTGGACTATAGGAGCACTCCCACCATTGTACTGTACACCGCCATATATACCGGTGTATAGGAGCACTCCCACCACTGTACAATACCATATATACTGTAATTCTGTATAGCAGCAAAGCCATCACTGTACTGTGCACTGCCGTATATCCTGGTGTATAGGAGCACTTGTTGTGGAAATGCATGTTTTAGCACACGGTTTGGCATATCGCATGATGTGAATGAGACAAATAGCTGGAATTGTGCAGAGTGGAACACAAGCCTGGCACACATGCACTGCCCATAGCAGGGTGGTGCAGTATCCTATAAAAACAAAAGCTTGGCACTGGGTACACGCCCGGATTACTAATGTTTACATGCCGATGCCTGTAGAGGAGGACGGACATGGCACAATATCAATGGGATACAAAACCCAACCCAACCAGAAGCTCCGGTCCCCGCCACGGATGGGGCTGTCGGGCCCAATGTCACCCGGCTTGCCTGAAATCCTGTCCTGTTAGAGCCGCACTCCTCACACCTGCTTCTCTAAGAAATCAAGAAATGTCATATTCTGTGATTGGGGGGAAGCCCCCGGAGGTATGCAAATCATGGACTGTTCCCTCAGGACTGGCTCTAGAGGTTACTGATCTGAAAATGCCACTTGCCCGGCTGTCATGTGTAGTGTGTTTATATATATAATATATATATCTATATATATATCCACAACATCATGCTCCATGCCTCTGATGGTTTGTCAGGAGAGCTGACTTCACTGGCTGCATGCTGCAATGTCTCAGAGAAGACAGCCAGGCAACCAGCATTTTCAGTAGCAGTCTCTGCATCTCCCTCAGTACGGGAGTCCTGAACCAATACCTGACAGTGGGAGGAGTCTACAGGGACAGCAGGTTATAGGAAAGGGGAAGGTGCCGGGATCACCGGGCGGGGTTCTGGCACTGCGGGGGTTAATCCCGGTGACACAATCATCGGCCTCAGAGAGCGATGGAGAAATGTCAGCATGACTGAGCAGACCGAGCCCGAGCTACATCACCCCCCCCCCACCTGTCTGTATATACATCACCCCCCCCCACCTGTCTGTATATACATCATCTCCCCCCCCATCTGTCTGTATATACATCATCTCCCCCCCCATCTGTCTGTATATACATCACCCCCCCCCATCTGTCTGTATATACATCACCCCCCCCCATCTGTCTGTATATACATCACCCCCCCCCATCTGTCTGTATATACATCACCCCCCCCCATCTGTCTGTATATACATCACCCCCCCCATCTGTCTGTATATACATCACCCCCCCCCCATCTGTCTGTATATACATCACCCCCCCCCCCCATCTGTCTGTATATACATCACCCCCCCCATCTGTCTGTATATACATCACCCCCCCCATCTGTCTGTATATACATCACCCCCCCCCATCTGTCTGTATATACATCACCCCCCCCCATCTGTCTGTATATACATCACCCCCCCCCATCTGTCTGTATATACATCACCCCCCCCATCTGTCTGTATATACATCACCCCCCCCATCTGTCTGTATATACATCACCCCCCCCCCATCTGCCTGTATATACATCACCCCCCCCCATCTGTCTGTATATACATCATCTCCCCCCCCATCTGTCTGTATATACATCACCCCCCCCCATCTGTCTGTATATACATCACCCCCCCCATCTGTCTGTATATACATCACCCCCCCCATCTGTCTGTATATACATCACCCCCCCCCATCTGTCTGTATATACATCACCCCCCCCATCTGTCTGTATATACATCACCCCCCCCCCATCTGTCTGTATATACATCACCCCCCCCCCCCCATCTGTCTGTATATACATCACCCCCCCCATCTGTCTGTATATACATCACCCCCCCCATCTGTCTGTATATACATCACCCCCCCCCATCTGTCTGTATATACATCACCCCCCCCCATCTGTCTGTATATACATCACCCCCCCCCATCTGTCTGTATATACATCACCCCCCCCATCTGTCTGTATATACATCACCCCCCCCATCTGTCTGTATATACATCACCCCCCCCCCATCTGCCTGTATATACATCACCCCCCCCCATCTGTCTGTATATACATCATCTCCCCCCCCATCTGTCTGTATATACATCACCCCCCCCCCATCTGTCTGTATATACATCACCCCCCCCCCATCTGTCTGTATATACATCATCTCCCCCCCCATCTGTCTGTATATACATCACCCCCCCCACCTGTCTGTATATACATCACCCCCCCCCCACCTGTCTGTATATACATCACCCCCCCCCACCTGTCTGTATATACATCACCCCCCCACCTGTCTGTATATACATCACCCCCCCCCACACACACATCTGTGTATACAGTGCCCCCTGGCAAATAGGGACTGACCTCCCACTGCTGACCCAGGGTTAATACCTGGAGGACGTCTGGGGGGGGGGGGGGGGTCTTTGAAGGGCTCGTACCTTTGGGGGGGGGTGTAATAGAAGCGTTTTTACCTGGGGAAAAGAGGGGGTATATGGGAGGGGTTAATACCTGGGCAGTTATGGGGGGGGTATTATAAGTGTTTTTACCTGGGGGGGGGGTTGGTCAGAGATAAATACCTGGGGGGAGTGTAATGGAAGGGGTGATTCCTTGGGGGGGGGGGGGGGGGTTATTGCATTGAAGTATTAATACCTAGAGGAGGGCTTGTACCGGGGGGGGGTATTATAAGTGTTTTTATCTGGGGGGGTCATTCATGACAGTGATAACACCAGGGGTGGTATTTGAAGGGTAAACACCTGGGGGGGGGTATTATGGAGGGGGGGGGGGGTCATTGAAAGGTTAATATAAAAGTGTTTTTACCTGGGGGGGATGAAATGGTTAATACCTGGGAGGGGGGGTGTCAGGGGAGAAGTGGGGGGGTAATAGAGGGCGGATTACCTGGGTATGTCCCCGGGGTCGGAGTGCTCCTGGTGGAAGGTGATCGCAGCGATGAGAACCAAAACACACAGAGCGATCCACACACCTCCCCCCAACATTGAGACACACGGCCGGCCACTGCGCATGTGCGGCTCCCGCCACTCTACACTACACTATAGTACTGCCTCCGATCCTCTGTACACTGCCGTATATACTGGAGTATAAGAGCATTTCTACCATTGTACTGTACACTGCCGTATATATTGGAGTATAGGAGCCCTCCCACCACTGTACTGTACACTGCCATAATTACTGGTGTAGAAGAGCACTCCCACCACTGATCTGTACACTGCCATAATTACTGGTGTAGAAGAGCACTCCCACCATTTATCTGTACACTGCCATAATTACTGGTGTATAAGAGCACTCCTACCACTGATCTGTACACTGCAATATACAGGTGCATCTCATAAAATTAGAATATAGTCATAAAGTTAATTTATTTCAGTAATTCAATTCAAAAAGTGAAACTCATATATTATATATAGATTCATTACACACGGAGCGATATATTTCAAGCATTTCTTTCTTTTAATGTTGATGATTATGGCTTACAGCCATTGACACCCCCAAAATTCACTATCTCAGAAAATTAGAATATTACATAAGACCGATAGAAAAACAAAAAGGATTTTTAACCTGTTCAGATCCGCGCTCTAGCCGAATGACGGCAACAGCGTGGACCTATGGATCTATTGACGTCCTCCCGTGCATGAGCAGCCTGCACGCCCCCCTGCAGGAGCACGCGCGGCACGCTCTGTGATCAGCAAGTCTATGAGACTCGCTGGAACACAGATCGGAGTAAGGGGTCGATCCTGACCCCTTACTTACCATGTGATCAGCTGTCAGCCAATGACAGTCGATCATGTGATGTAGAAGATCGGTAATTGGCTATTTTTTCTCCTCGTGCTGACAGCGTGAGGAGAAAACAAAAAAAAAAAGCCGATCACCGGCGGCTGTGAGAGGGACGTCGGTCCCGATCAAGGAGAGCTGCTGCCAGCTCCTCAGTGCCCACCTGTGCCACCAACAGTACACAACAGTGCCGCCTACCAGTGACACCCATCAGTGCCATCTTATCCGTGCCACCCATCAGTGCCGCCTTATCTGTGGCCATCAGTGCCGCCTTATCTGTGGCCATCAGTGCCACCTTATCTGTGCCTATCAGTGCATCCTATCAGTGCCCACCAGTGCCGCCTCATCAGCGCATATCAATGAAGGAGAAAAATTACCTGTTTGCAAAATTTTATAACAAACTATGAAATGTGTATTTTTATTTTTAGGGTCCTTTCACACTGGGGCGGTTTGCAGGCGCTATTGCGCTAATAATAGCGCCTGCAAACCGACCCAAAAGTGCCGCTGCTTTCATTCCAGTGTGAAAGCCCCGAGGGCTCTCACACTGGAGCGGTGCGCTGGCAGGACGGTAAAAAAAGTCCTGCTAGCAGCATCTTCGGAGCGGTGAAGGAGCAGAGTGTATACCGCTCCTTCACCGCTCCTGCCCATTGAAATCAATGGGACGGCGCGGCTATACCGCCGGCAAAGCGCCTCTGCAGAGGCGCTTTGCGGTGGTTTTTAACCATTTCTGGGCCGCTAGCGGGGGGTAAAACCGCCCCGCTAGCAGCCGCATACCGACGGTAAAGCGCCGCTTACAATAGCGGCGCTTTACCGCCGACGCCCGCCCCAGTGTGAAAGGGCTCTTATTTTCAAAATTTTCCATCTTTTTATGTTTGTTTAGCAAAAAATAAAACCCCAGCTGTGATTAAATACCACCAAAAGAAAGCTCTATTTGTGGGAAAAAATGATAAAAATGTCATTTGGGTACAGTGTTGTATGACTGCGCAATTGTCATTCAAAGTGTATCAGCGCTGAAAATTGGTCTGGGCAGGAAGGGGGGGTAGAAGTGCCCAGTAAGCAAGTGGTTAATACAGAAATGTTGGCTTAGTGAGAAGTCTGTCCATGCACAGTATAGTATAGACTCAATACTTGGTCGGGGCTCCTTTTACATGAATTACGGCATCAATGCGGGCGTGGCATGGAGGAGATCAGCCTATGGCACCGCTGAGGTGTTATGGAAGTCCAGGTTGCTGTGATAGCGGCCTTCAGATCATCTCATTGTTGGGTCTGGTGTCTCTCATCTTCCTCTTGACAATACCCCACAGACTCTCTATGGGGTTTAGGTCAGGCGAGTTTGCTGGCCAATCAAGCACAGTGATCCCATGATCATGTGACCAGGTATTGGTACTTTTGGCAGTGTGGGAGGTGCCAGGTGCTGCTGAAAAATGGAATCAGCATCTCCATAAATCTGGTCAGTAGAGGGAAGCATGAAGTGCTCTAGAACAGGGGTCTCAAACTGGCTGCCCTCCAGCAGTTGCAGAACTACAAGTCCCATCATGCCTCTGCCTGTGGGAGTCGTGCTTGTAACTGTCAGCCTTGCAATGGCTCATGGGACTTGTAGTTCTGCAACAGCTGGAGGGCCGCCAGTTTGAGACCCCCTGCTCTAGAATTTCCTGCTAGAGGGCTGCGCTGACTTTGGACTTGATAAAACACGGAGGACCAACACCAGCAGATGACACGGCTCCCCAAATCATCACTGACTGTGGAAACTTCACACTGGACCTCATGGGACCTGGATTCTGTGCCTCGCCACTCCTCCTCCAGACTCTGGGACCGCGATTTCCAAATGAGATGCAAAATTCCCCCCAGCCCGCGATGATCCGAGGCTCCTTGTAGATCGGCGTAAAAGACCAATACCGCTGGCACCCAATTAGTATGTAAACCCAACACTTCACATTCCTGATATGTAGCTGTTGTAACGTGTACAGCAATACCTTAGATTACGAGCATAATCCGTTCCAGAAGAATGCTTGTAATCCAAAGCACTCGTATATCAAAGCGAATTTCCCCATAGAAGTCAACGGAAACTTAGATAATTCGTTCCACTGTGACTGCTATTGTATGCAGTACCACATGTGGCCAGAGATGGGGGGGCGCCGGAGACACTCGGAAACACTCGGAGACCGCTCAGTGGGGGGAGGGGCTAATCAAAATGTAATTTACCAATCCCTTCCTTTTCTAAATGGGCACAATGAACACACTCACCCACTGTGTTCATTCATAACTGAAGCATAGCAAACAGTATTCACTATGCTTCAGTTTGTAAATGAACAGCAAGCCGTTCAGCACAGAGCACTTCCCATCCATTCACTGTCCAGTGCAGCCGAGGCTGCAGAGAAAGGTGTGTGTGTTTGAGTTTTGGGGTGCACACCTATGATAGCTCCCAACTGTCCCTGATTTGGAGCAACGTCCCCTCTGTCCCTCTTTCCTCCTCATTTGTCCCTCATCTTGGTCTGATCTATATAGTTGTATATAAAATGCACGTTTTATTTTTCAAAAAGTGTTTCCCAGTGCTAAACCTTTCATCCAAATTCTAAATGACTGCATTTGTAAGTTTCAAAAGCCAATATAAAGGAATAGTGGTGGTAGAGGAAAAAAAAGAACTGGTGGGTTTAACTAAACTTTTTACTGTATAATTCTCCTTTAGGGGGGCGTGGCAGGGGGTGTGTCCTATTCCTACATTTTTTTGCTAATAGGTGTCCCTCATTCCCATCTCAGAAAGTTGGGAGGTGTACATATACTTTAAAACCGCTTTAAGTAGTAACTCCACATTTGTTGGGACCCCTCTGGGTGATCTACAGTATCTGACAAAAGTAAGTACACCCCTCACATTTCTGTAAATCTTTTCTTCTATCTTTTCATGTGACAACACTGAAGAAATGACACTTGTCTACAATGTAAAGTAGTGAGTGTACAGCTTGTATAACAGTGTAAATTTGCTGTCCCCTCAAAATAACTCAACACACAGAGCATCTTGTATACTGCAAACATTTGCATTGCCTACAGATGGCGCATGTCCAATAACAATTCCTTCAGCAAGATGTTACAATGTAAATATATATCTATATATATACACTCACCAGCCACTTTATTGGGTACACCTAGTAGCAGGTTGGACCCCCTTTGGCCTTCATTCTTGGTGGCATAGATACAACAAGGTGTTGGAAACGTTCTTCAGAGATTTTGCTCCATAGTGACATGATAGCATCACACAGTTGCTGCAGATTTGTCGGCTGCCCATCCATGATGCCAATCTCCCGTTCCACCACATCCCAAAGGTGCTCTATTGGAATGAGATGTGGTGAGTGTGGAGGCCATTGGAGGACAGTGACCTCATTGTCCAGTGGTGAGATGACTGGAGCTTTGTGACGTGGTGCATTATCCTGCTGGAAGGAGCCATCAGAAGACACTGTAGTCATAAAGGGATGGACATGGTCACCAACAATACTCAGGTAGGCCGTGGTGTATAAACCATGATCAATTGGTACTAAGGGGCCCAACGTGTGCCAAGAAAATATCCCCCCCACCATTACACCCCCACCACCAGCCTGAACCGGTGATACAAGGCAGGATGGATCCATGCGCCAAATTCTGACCCCACCATCTGAATGTCGCAGCTGAAATCCAGACTCATCAGACCAGGCAACGTTTTTCCAATCTTCTATTGTCCAATTTTGGTGATCCTGTGCCCATTGTAGCCTCAGTTTCCTGTTCTTAGCTGACAGGAGTGGCACCCGGTGTGGTCTTCTGCTGCTGTAGCTCATCTGCTTCAAGGTTGGATGTGTTGTGTGTTCAGAGGTGGTATTCTGCATACCTTGGGAGTAACACACATACTGCATTTGTCATCAGAACAGACAGTAAGAGGAAATCTGAGAAACTTGTAGAAATCTTTTCTTCTCAGATCTAAGAGGAGAAATTTCCCCGGCACTGTGTTGATACAAGGGCACTAAATTGGTCATAATCACCTTCCGCACAGGATACAAAATAGGAACTGTAATACTTTACTTGTACCACAAGAGGGCAGCACATAACCAGAGAGGAGACCGCACACACTGCTAGAACACTGAAACTACTCCCTACTTTGTGAACTTATATACAGTGCCTTGAAAAAGTATTCATACCCCTTGATATGTTCCACATTCTTTCATGTTACAACCAAAAACGTAAATGTGTTTTGGGATTTTATGTGATAGACCAACACAAAGTGGCACATAATTGTGAAGTGGAAGGAAAATGATAAATGGTTTTCAAAATTTTTTCCAAATAAATATGTGAAAAGTGCGGGGGGTACATTTGTATGGCGCCCCCCGGAGTCAATACTTTGTAGAACCTCCTTTCTCTGCAATTACAGCTGCAAGTCTTTTTGGGGATGTCTCTACCAGCTTTGCACATCTAGAGAGGGACATTTCTGCCCATTCTTCTTTGCAGAATATCTCAAGTTCTGTCAGATTGGATGGAGAGCGTCTGTGAACAGCAATTTTCAAGTCTTGCCACAGATTCTCAATGTGATTTAGGTCTGGACTGTGACTGGACCATTCTAACACATGAATATGCTTTGATCTAAACCATTCCATTGTATCTCTGGCTGTATGTTTCGGGCCGTTGTCCTGCTGGAAGGTGAACCTCCGCCCCAGTCTCAAGTCTTTTGCAGACTCTGACAGGTTTTCTTCTAAGATTGTCCTGTATTTGGCTCCATCCATCTTCCCATCAACTCTGACCAGCTTCCCTGTCCCTGCTGAAGAAAAGCATCCCCACCACATGATGCTGCCACCACCATGTTTCACGGTGGGGATGGTGTGTTGAGGGTGATGTGCAGTGTTAGTTTTCCACCACACATAGTGTTTTGCTTTTAGGCCAAAAAGTTCAATTTTGGTCTCATCTGACCAGAGAACCTTCTTCCACATGTTTGCTGTGTCCTCCACATGGCTTCTCACTAACTGCAATCGGGACTTCTTATGACTTTCTTTCACCAATATCTTTCTTCTTGTTACTCTTCCATAAAGGGCAGATTTGTGGAGAACACGGCTAATAGTTGTCCTGTGGACAGATTCTCCCACCTGAGCTGTGGATCTCTGCAGCTCCTCCAGAGTTACCATGGACCTCTTGGCTCTTCTCTGATGAATGCTCTCCTTGCCCGGCCGGTCAGTTTAGGTGGACGGCCATGTCTTGGTAGGTTTGCAGTTGTGCCATACTCTTTCCATTTTCCAATGATGGATTAAACAGAGCTCCGTGAGATGTTCAAAGCTTGGGAGATTTATTTATAACCTAACCCTGCTTTATACTTCTCCACAACTTTATCCCTGACCTGTCTGGTGTGTTTCTCGGCCTTCATGATGCTGTTTATTCACTAAGGTTCTTTAACAAACATCCGAGGGCTTCACAGAACAGCTGTATTTATACTGAGATTAAATTACACACAGGTGGACTCTATTTACTAATTAGGTGACTTCTGAAGGGAATTGGTTCCACTAGTTTAGTTAGGGGTGTCAGAGTAAAGGGAGCTCAATACAAATGTCCCCCACACTTTTCACATATTTATTTGTAAAACAATTATGTGCCATTTTGTGTTGGTCTATCACATAAAATCCCAATAAAATACATTTACATTTTTGGTTGTACCATGACAAAATGTGGAAAATTTCAAGGGGTATGAATACTTTTCAAGGCACTGTATATGTCCTCCCAAGACGTTCATTATTTCTTATTACTTATTTTTTATTATTATTAGTAGTAGTTCATTATTTATTAGCAGTAGTAGTTGTTGTTGTTAATTATTTAATATTATTATCATTATTAGTAGTAGTAGTTCATTATTAGTATTATAATTATAAGTAACAGTAGTTCTTTATTTATTATTATTATTAGTTGTTGTTGTTGTTCATTATTTATTAGTAGTGGTTCATTATTTTATTATATACCTATTATCAGTATCACTATTAATTGTTGTACAATAATTATTATTACTAATAGCTTTTTATTAATAATAATATTATTAGTAGTAGTAGTTGTTGCTGTTGTTATTGTCCTTTATTTATTATTAGTAGTACTAGTTCATTACTACCTGTTAGTAGTAGTAGTAATTGTTCAATATTTATTATTAATAGTAGTAGTAGTTGTTTATTTTTTATTATTAGTAGTATTTGTTGTTCAGTATTTTTATTAGTATTATTATTAGTAGCAGTTAATTATTTAGTTATTAATTATTAGAAGTTTGGTGAGTGTTGATTCGCGCTTTTCAGTTCGTTTCTGAACGGCTGTTCGTCAACCAGCCATGTTGCGGAATCAGAGGAGATGACGTGTTATTTATTATTGGCCTTGGAGTTATTGCTTTGACCCAAGTCCAGTCCAGGAACAGGAGGAGGAAGAGGATTTCTTGGACCAAAAATTGGTTGCTTTGTTAATCGTGACCAATTATGTCATATGCCTTTGCTGCGGGAGCTCCAGGAGAATAATCCGGATGATTTTCAGAATTATCTCTGGATGACGGACCCCTGCTTTCATCAACTCTTGGCATTGTTGAACTCCTATATTAAGAAGAAGGACACATGCGTGGGGCTTTTATTTTATTTTTTGGTTGAATAATAATGGATTTGATTTGTTATATTTTCTATATTTTTGGATACATAGAATGCACTTTTTGGTGAAGTTCTATTGGCAGATATCATGTCTAATTTTATTTATTTTTTTTTTTTTTTAATGCACAATAAAATAATTGTGTAGAATAATACTTGGCTATGTGTTTTACTTCAAATGACAGTTTGGGAGTCGGCAGTTACAATGTAAAATAACAAGGGACACCAACATAGATGTATCTTTGATCTTAAAAACTACGGGATAATGGTGTTGTGGAAACTTGCACCAAAAAAAAGCAAAAAACAAAAAAAAACATAATAATATTATTCTTGACATCACTAGAAAAAAAAGCCTTTGAAAATTTGTTTGCAATAACTCCATCAGTATCACCAGCAAAGCAGCTTCATTATTATCCCATTAAAGAAGAAGAGAATTGTGCGCTGCATTTTGAGATCTCATAATTTGCCGCGTCACGAATGTTAATTCTCCATTACAAACGCTAGTTTACAAGACCGACCGCTTCTGGCTCGTCCTTGCTTCCGAGCATGCGTGTTTGTACTTTGGACTTTTGTCCGACGGACTTGTGTACACACACTTGGAAAATCTAACAGACATTTGTCCGCGGAAAATTTTTAAACCTGCGATCCAACATTTGTCCGCGGAAAATCCGACAACAATTGTCCAATGGAGCGTACACACGGTCGGATTTTCCTCCAACAGCCTATCATCACACAATTCCCATCTAAAAATCCAATCGTGTGTACGAGGCTTATATGTGGAGTCCAGGAGGTGCGCCTTAAACCCGGGTGTCGCATACTGTATATGTGTTCTTTTGTTTGTGCTGGGAGTGTGCTCGATCACACGCTCCCTGCACTGAGACTCAACCCCTCCACCCCCGGGTCTCTACTCACAATCCTGGGGGGGAAACCAGATTCTGATCACGTGATCGCTTTGAGTGCCTCTGCAAGCGAAACGCGTCAGTGGCGAATCCTACACTGCAAATATGTTGATGTTAACCACTTGCCGACCGCAATAGGTAAATATATACGTTACGATCTGCAAGTGGTTCACCAGGATTATGGCTGAAGATATCATCTATAACCCCGTTATATCGTTTTCTACAGCCGGCGGCCAGCTTTCTCATGAGAGTGGCAGGAGGGGACAGATAGGAGAAACTGTCCAACGGTGCAGCTGGCTGCTCTTATAGTCGATCAAAGAGTACATACTCTTTGATCACCTCTATGGCCTTGGAGGACCGGAGCGACATGATAATGTCACTTTCGGTCCAGGCTGGAAGTAAATCATTTACATTTTTTTTGATCTCTCTATAAAGAGGACCTGTCATCCTTATTCCTAGTACAAGTAGTACAAGAGATGTTTACATTCCCTGTAATAGGAATAAAAGTTAGACATGTGCAATTCGTTTCGTTCCGAATTAGTTTTTTAACGAATTTCAACAAATTCCTTAAGTCGAAAATATCCGAATGAATGAAAACACGTTTAACAAATTTTTCCGAATATTCAAAAATTTGGAAATGCAAAATTTGAAATTTCGGAAAATCAAAAACCCGAAAATTCTAAAATCTGAAATAATAACTAACTAATAATAACTTAACTATTACTAACTATTAGGTTTTAGGTATTGGAATTTCCTTTCAAATTTGGCTGTTAGTGAACGTAACGATACGAATTTATCCGAAGTTACGAATTATCCGAAATAATGAATATCTATACAAATGGAACGTAATGAATTAATAACAATAAATAACAATAATAATAAAAACGTTTTATTATTATTATTAATTCATTCCGTTCCATTTCTTTAGAGGTGGCATTCGTTACTTCGGGTTAATTCGTATTCGTTACGTTCACTAACAGCCAAATTTGAAAGGAAATTCCAATACCTATAATTTAATAGGTAGTTATTATTACTTAGTTAGTTATTGTTTTAAATTTTCAGATTTTCTTTCTTATTTTCGGATTTTTGAATTTCTGAATCTTCGAATTTACAAATTTTCTGATTTTTGAATTTACGAATTTACGAATGTTCGAATTTACAAGATTTTCGAATTTATGATTTTTTTTGAATTTACAAATTCACAAATTTCGATCATAACTAATGACCGAAAAAAAAACACAGATTAAATGAAAACGAACAAATTTTTCGCCAGTGCACATCTCTAATAAAAGTGATAAAATTTTTTTTTAGAAAGACAGTGTAAAAATAAAAACAAATAATAATTTAGGCTGTATGTTTACTTGCAAACAACTTTGAAAACCATTTACCAATTTTCCTTCCACTTCACAATTGTGTGCCACTTTGTGTTGGTCCATCACATAAAATCCCAATAAAATACATTTATGTTTTTGGTTGTAACATGACAAAATGTGGAAAATTTCAAGGGGTATGAATACTTTTTCAATGCACTGTATAATGTTTGGGGGTTCTAAGTAATTTTCTAGCAAAAAATACTGATTTAAGCTTGGTAACAAAAACTGCCAGAAAAAGCCTGGTCAGCAAGCGGTTAAAGTTAACATGCCTATTTTTGTTTTTTAACCACTTGCCTACCAGGCCAATTCTGACATTTCTCTCCTACATGTAAAAATCATCATTTTTTTGCTAGAAAATTACATAGAACCCCCAAACATTATATATGTTTTTTTAGCAGAGACCCTAGAAAATACAATGGCGGTCATTGCAACTTTTTATCTAGCACGTTTTTTGGGGGGAAAAAAACAGTTTTGGGCTTTAAAAATGCCATGTTTCAAAATTGTACACGCTCTTGGAATGGCGCCAAACTTCGCTATTTAAAAATCCCCTTAGTGAGGTGTTCAAACCACACATGTGAGGTGTCGCCGCGAACGTTGGAGCGAGAGCAATAATTTTGGCCCTAGACCTCCTCTGTAACTCAAAACATGTAACCAGTAAAAATTTTTAAAGCGTCGCACTTTAAAAATTTTTACTGGTTACATGTTTTGAGTTACAGAGGAGGTCTAGGGCCAAAATTATTGCTCTCGCTCCAACGTTCGCGGCGACACCTCACATGTGTGGTTTGAACACAGTTTTCATATGTGGGCGGGAGTTATGTATGCGTTCGCTTCTGCGTGCGAGCTCACGGGGAAAGGGGCGCTTTAAAATGTTTATTTTTTTTTTATTGTTAATTTTACTTTTTTTATTTTAGCTTGACACTTTTTTTCCCCAAAATTTTTTTTGATCACTTTTGTTTCTATTACAAGGAATGTAAACATCCCTTGTAATAGGAATAAGCATGACAGGTGCTCTTTACAGTGAGATGTGGGGTCAATAAGACCCCACATCTCACCTCTAGGATTAGACGCCTGAAAAAAAAAAAGGTTCACGGCTTCCCAGCCGAAGCGGTGCCGTTTTTTTTTTAATACAGAGGCCGGGCGTGATGTCATAACATAACACAGATTGAGCTGCTGTGCGGCCCTGCGAGCAGGGAGTTCTGGGAGGATGTTATATGACGTCCACCCAGAAGGAGGAAAGACCCACCTGCTAATAATGCCTGTGCTTGTAATTCACTCTGCAAAAAATACAATTGTAGGTCCAGTTCACTTCTGGTTTGCTTACGTTGTTGCCAGTCAAGCCCTGATGAGGGGGGCACTTGTACCCTTGAAACGCGTTGGATACTTTTTTGGATTACATCCTTGACTTTTAATTTAATAAAGTTGTATCTGACCTCTTAGCAGTAGTGTGGTGCTTCAAATTTAATGCTCATTACGTTGGCAGGACAAGCAACACCGCATCGCTGAGATAAGAAGGGGCACTGTGACGGACTGCGTGGCACCCAGCCTGGGAGCTTCCTCCACTCTGGAACCAGGAACCAGGTATTATAGCTGGGAATTGCACCCAAGAACTAGACAACACTAGCTTAGGTGCAAACTGGAACTGACTTTATTGTTACAGAGAATATATACCACACAAAATCAGATAGGAGGTTGATCACATTATCCTAAACAATGCAAACTGTAAACAGTAATATCATCAGTACATCTAATGGACAGCTGACATAAACATAAACATAAGCTAATCAACAGCTAACAACTAACAGCTAACAGTGATCTAATTAAAAAGTAATCTAATTAACAACTAGTCACCTAGACAAACCTAGGTGACTCAAGTCAGTGCCCACCCAGACACTTTGGCACCAGTTTCCTAGAAAGAAGACTCATAGCTGTCCAAATCTCATTAACCAGCTTTCACTGGTGTAATCTGTCTACTAGACCAGTCATCATAACACAAAACTCCTACAATGTTCCAGCAGTCTGAAAAGTGGAAATTATTTATCTTCATAGATTTCTTGAAGGATATTGTTGATAAATATTTCTGTCCCAAGTGGAGGAGCTTCTCCAACCCAATCTACCGGAGGGCCACCATATTTCCTCTGACCATTCACCTGTACAAGGTTAACCACTTGCTGAGTGCGCTATAGCCGAATGGCGGCTACAGTTCAGGTGGCTAGTTCTGGGACGCCGTCACATGATGGCATCCCATGATTGCACCCGCCCGATGCAGGGTGCGGGTGGCATGCTCTGTAATCACAGTATACTCCGGACACTGCTGATCACAGATTGAGATAAAGAGCCAATAAGCGGATCTTTACCACGTGATTAGCTGTGTCCAATCACAGCTGATCACGGATGTAAACAGAAGCCGGTTGTCGGCACTCCTTTCCTTATGCTGACAGCCTGAGGAGAAGAGAAGAGAGCCGATAACTGGCTGCTCTAAAAGGGACATCTGCACTGATTATCAGTGCATTCCAATCAGTGCCCACCACTGCTGCCAATCAGTGCCCACCAGTGCTGCCAATCAGTGCCCATCAGTGCCTCCTCATCAGTGCCTCTTCATTAGTGTCACCCATCAATGCCGCCTACCAGTGCCCATCGGTGCCGCCTATAACTGCCCATCAGTGCCACCCATTAGTGCCCATCAGTGCCACCCATTAGTGCCCATCAGTGCCCATCAGTGCCACCTAAGAGTGCCCACCAGTGTTGCCTAATCAGTGCATATCAGTGCTGCCTCATCATTGCCCCTCAGTGCAGCCTATCAGTGCCCATCAGTGCCACCTATCAGTGCCTCCTCATCAGTGCCCATCAATGCCCATCAGTGCCGCCTCATCAGTGTAGCCTACCAGTGCCCATCAGTGCCACCTATCAGTGCCTCCTCATCAGTGCCCATTAGTGAAGCCTATCAATGCCCATCAATGTCCATCAGTGCCACCTCATCAGTCCAGCCTATCAGTGCCTATCAGTGAAAGAGAAAAATTACCTGTTTGCAAAGTGATATAACAAACTATGAAAAAGGTTTTTTTTGGTCTTCGTTTATTTAGCAAAAAAAAAAAAAATGCAGTAGAGAAAATAAATACCACCAAAAGAAAGCTCTATTTGTGTGAAAAAAATGATAACATTTTCACATGGATAGAGTGTTGCATGACCGCGCAATTGTCTCAAAGTGCAACAGTGCTGAAAGCTGAAAATTGGCCTGGGTAAAAGTGCCCAGTATTGAAGTGGTTAATATTACAGTTAATATTCCATCCACTCCAGAAGGGAAGCTGTGTTGTTTTTATTCAGAGAAGTAGTCCAAGCCTCGCTCTCAGCGTTCATCACGTCGTTGTCCATCATTAGAGAACGATCCGCTCTCTCCATGGGATCAGAGGCTGAACTGAGCTCTCTTCTCCATTCTCTTACAGGGAGAAGCAGATAAAATCCCCGGGCTCCTCCATGGGCCAAAATAATCAGTGGGTAGGAGGCAAGCCCCTAGTCCCCTCCAAAAGCCCCTGTCACAGGCATCATAGACTATAATGGAAATCTGGTGTCGATTGTTGAAACACTTTTGTAAACATGCTTCGGTCAGCGGTGAATGGGGCCTAAAGTTCATTTCCAGCAAACACTTTTTATGCATTTTCACATCACTTGTGGTGCAGGAAAGACACGTGTAGCACCCTTTACCTGGTGTAGGTGCTAGAGTGAGATTTAGAGTAAATTTAGGCAGGCCTAGGTCTATTTGTTTTGATCTTTGGGCTGGGAGTGGCTTTGAGTAGGCTGGTGACTCCCATCTAGTTTCATCTTTCAGTTACCTCCCTTCTGCTTCTAGAGGCTTTTAGATGAAGGTGGGGAAGAGAGGTGGAGCTGTCTGGGGTGTTCAAAGGAGCCCTGACCAATCCCCAACCTGGATTCGCAGGAGGGCAGGCCTCCTTAAATACCTAGAGTCAGCCCAGCTGGACAGGAGTTGTTCGGGTGGAAGAACTGGAGATGGAGTGTTAGGCTGTCGAGGGCTTTGGAGGGAGCCCCTTCGTCTTGGGGGGGTGACCTTGGGCCAGGGGGGTGACCTTGGTCCAGGGGGCTCGGAGCTGAACAGGAACTCCACACAACCCAAGGGGTGTCCTGAACAGGAGCAGGAGAGGACAGTGGGGAATACTGCCGGGCAAGTCTCCAGGAGGGATCCATCAGGTGTCGGTGAGTGACAGGCACAGTCGGGAGAGCTGGGAGAGGCATGCCGGTTGCCGGAGCGGACTGGGAGTGTGCAGTCTGAGATGGATGTAGAGCCAGCGGGAGGGACTGTGATGTTACTGGCAGTGAAGTCGGGCCGCTGCAGCTGGGAGGGCTGTCATGGTCTGGAAGGGGCTGACTGGGATCAGTAGTCCACCAAAGAGGGCAGCTAGCCCCAGTACTTTCTTTTGCTACACTATAGGGGCCCGCGGTCCCTGCCTGTAATAAGGAACTTTGCCAAGGCCTGGCTGAAACCAGAGTTAAAAAACCGTGCCTGCACCCCTTTGCGTTTTCCCACGCGTTTGGCAGTCCACCGAAATGAATGGGCTTCTGAAAATACTCTGCACGGGACTGCACAAACTGACCTCCTGACCGGACAGCTTGGCCCGCATATACATATCACTAAAGACATAACGTGTTAGAATTTTAAAAAATATATATTTTTGATTGTAAAGGTGAAGTTCCTCCTTAAGCTTTTGGGTTTAGCTACACTTTAAACTATGGGAATAAAATCTGCCCTTTGTCAGCGCCCTCAATTGTGCTTTGTGTTGTGTACACACGAGCGGACTTTTCGACAGCAAAAGTCCGACGGAACGAATCCGCCGGACAATTCGATTGTGTGTGGGCTTCATCGGACCTTTGCTGTCGAAAAATCAGACGGACTTTAGATTTAGAACATGTTTCAAATCTTTCTGACGTACTCGAGTCCGGTCGAAAAATCAGTTCGTCTGTATACTAGCCCGACAGACAAAAAGGGCAGCTATTGGCTACTGGCTATGAACTTCCTTATTCTAGTCCCTTCGTACGTCATCACGTTCAAACCAACGGACTTTAGTCGTGTGTGGGCAAGTCCGGTCATTCGAAAGTCTGTAGTAACTCCATCGGAAAGACCGTCGGACCTTTGATGCTGAAAAGTCCGCCCGTGTGTACACGGCATAATAGTTATATATGGGTTCACATATATGCGGCTGCGTTTTGCAGTCTGGAGTCCGGTGTATTTCTGTTGATCAGTTCAGGTGCGATTCAGGTGCAAATTTTTTACTGAATTTGCTCCTGAACTGGACCCAAAAAGCGCACAGGACCCTTTTCAAAACTGCACCGCTGCGGCCCCACACACGTGTGAACCGGCTCCATTGAAAGCCGGTCACAATCACATGTTATGTGAATTGGATGTGGTTAAAAACGCATCCATGTTGCATATATGTGAACCCAGCCTTCCTCCCAACCCCTGTAGCTGACAACTTGACCGGACAGCTTGGCCCGCATATACATATCAATAAAGACATAATGTTTTAAGTTTTTAAAACAATATTTTTGATTGTAAGGGTGGAGTTCTTCTATGAGCTTTTTGGTTTAGCTACATTTTAAACTATGTGAATAAAATCTGCCCTTTGTCAGCGCCCCACGTCGTGTTTTACAGTTAGTCCCAACCCCTGCAACTGACACCTTGACCGGACAGCTTGGCCCGCATATACATATCAATAAAGACATAACATTTCAACACTTTAAATGTTTATTTTTAATTGTAAGGGAAGAATTCCTGTTTAAGCTTTGTCAACACCCCCCAGCCCCCCCCCCCCCCAGTTGTGTTGTACTGTTAACCTACATATACAGTATATTATATAAAGACATGATGTTTTTTGATTAAAAAAATATATTTTTGATTGTAAGGGTGGCGTTCCTCTTTAGGCATTTGGGTTTAGCTACATTTTAAACCATAATAAAATCTGCCCTTTGTCAGCGCCCCCCTCCCCCCCATTGTGTTTTACGGTTAGTCCTAACTCCCAACCCCTGTAACTGACACTTTGACCGGACAGCTTGGCCCGCATATACATATCAATAAAGACATAACGTTTAAGGATTAAAATTTTTTATTTTTGATTGTAAGGGTAGAATTCATCTTTAAGCTTTGTTAAGCTTTAACACCCCCCAGTGCCCCGACCCCAGTAACTGACATCCCGACCGGACAGCTTGGCCTATGCCTATATATATATATATATATATAGACATAATGTTTTATGATTAAAAAAAATTAATTTTGATTGTAAAGGTGGAGCTCATCTTTAAGCTTTTGGGTTTAGCTACATTTTAAACCGTGTGAATAAAATCTGCTCTTTGTCAGCGCCCCCCCTGTTGTGTTTTACAGTTAGTCCCAACCCCTGTAACTGACACTTTGACTTTACAGCTTGGCCCACATCTACATATCAATAAAGACATAACGTTTTAGGATTAAAAATCTTTATTTTTGATTGTAAGGGTGGAGTTCCTCCTGTCTGCACCCCCCCAGCCCCCCCTCCCCAGTTGTGTTGTACATTTAGCCCCAGCCCCAGTAACTGACACCTTGACCGGACAGCTTGGCCCGCATGTACAGCTAAATAAAGACGACAAATAAAAAAAGTTACGGATCCACTAAATACTATCATTTGATGCATTAACTCATACAGTTCCTGGAATGCACCGCTTTTTGCCGAGTCTTTTATCTGAGGGGGTCGTCTGGACTTTCCCAGGGTCCCCCCAGACTCGCCCCGGGTTGCCCGTATGGCAGAAGATTGGCAGAGCGGTTTATCTAAAGTACCATTTTGCAGGATGAACTTCCAAACAGCTGCGTGGGACAGAGGTGAATGGGCCCCTGCCCGGATCATTCGTTGTTGGTTTTTTTTTGTTTTTTTTTTTCCCTCGGGCTCCCGGCTTTGCTGCCAAATGTGACAGCCATCACCTGACTCCACCCGGCTCCCCTGACACCGTCTGATACCGAGCAGCTGAACCAACCTTCACAAAGAGTCCCCCTCCCGCAAAGAGACTGGATAAAGGGTTACGCAACGCTGACTGTTTTCACATCGGAATACTAATGATTATCATTAATGAAGCCGAACGCCGCAGTCTGTCTCTCATTGTCCGCCGGGGCCCCACCGCCAGGCCCTCGGTACCTGGCAGAGGGGACCCCTCCGGAGCCCGGGGCTGGGGACACAGCTGACGTGGCACCGAGGATTAAATTCATTAACAATATTGCTTGAATTGCAAGTGTCTCTCTTCATATTGAGACGCCTCTAATACTTACGGCCTGTGAATGGCGTAGAGCGGCGTCGCGCGGCTTGGGGTCAGCTGGCTCGGGTAATCCTCTTAAAAAATTAAGGAATACATAATTTTATGAGTCCCCGATGGGGAGGGATGCCATCATCAGTTTGATATAAATCTGCTATTGATTTACACTAAACAAAAGGGGCTAATAATACCGCGCGGCGGCTTTTCAAGTGTCGCTCACAATTAACGGCGAGGGGGACGCTTCTCGTGTGAATCTTCATAGATGTTGAAGGAAGATTGGAACAAACAAGAGGCGTAGGCCAACGGCAATACCTACAGGCGCCAACCGTACATCATTTATTTATTTACTTATTTATTACAGGCGCTGAGAATATTCACAACAGTTTATATACACTCACCGGCCACTTTATTAGGGTCCACCTTGCTAGTACTGGGTTGGACCCCCTGTTGCCTTCAGAACTGCCTTCATTCTTGGTGGTATAGATTCAACAAGGTGTTGGAAACGTTCCTCAGAGATTTTGCTCCATAGTGACATGATAACATCACACAGTTGCTGCAGATTTGTCAGCTGCACATCCAGGGCCGTCTTTAATATTAATTGGAGCCTGGGCAAACATTTTCTTGGGGCCCCCAGCTCCTGCTTGCATGCAATTTTGCACTCTACCTGCTATTGGGGGGGGGGGGGGAAGAGGGATGAGAGAGAGGGGGGGTGAAAGATAGAGGGGGCGAGAGAGAGAGGGGAAGTGAGAAAGAGAGATGAGAGAGAGAGGGGGGATGAGAGAGAGAGGGGGTGGGGGAGAGAGTGGAATTAAGAGAGAGATAGGAGAGAGAGAGAGGTGGGGTGAGAGAGAGAGAAGGGAGTAAGAGAGAGATAGGAGAGAGAGAGGCAGAGTGAGAGAGAGGGATGGGGGTGAGAGAGCGATGAAAGGGAGAGGGGGTGAGAGAGGGGGGCAGGGGTGAGAGAGAGGGGGGTGGGTGAAGGGGGATGACAGAGAGGGAGGTAAAAGAGAGAGGGGGTGAGAGAGGGAGAGGGTGAGAGAGAGGGATGGGGGTGGGAGAGCAATGAAAGAGAGAGAGGGTGGGAGAGGGGATGAGAGAGAGGGGGTGAGAGAGAGAGAGAGAGAGAGAGAGGATGAGAAAGAGGGGTGTGAGAGAAAGTGGTGGTGAGAGAAGGTGAGGGGGAGAGAGAGAGGGGGGAAGTGGGAAAGGGGGTGAGAGAGAGAGGGTGGGAGAGAGAGGGGGGTGAGGAGGGATGAGCGAGAGGGGGGTGAGAGAGAGAGGAGAGCAGGGGGTGAGAAAGGGGATGAGAGAGAGAGAGGTTGGGAGAGAGAGAGAGAGGGGGTAAGAGAGAGAGGGGGTGGAGGGGTGAGAGAAGGAGGAGTGGTAGAGGGGGATGAGGAAGGGGGGTGAGAGAGAGGGGGTGAGAGAGAGACCCCTTAGCCCTGCCCCATTCTGCAGTCCCTCCTGTGCCCCCCTGTCCCAGCCCCTGCCTCTGGGTGGATGTGTGTGATGTACCTACCTCCCGCCAATCCTCGTCCTCTTCCTCTGGGCCCCCAGTCAGCCTGTCCTCCTATTGATGTTGTAGCTGGGAGCGGAGAGGAGGTTGAAGAAGGAGTCCAGGCTCTGGGAGGCACCAGGGATGCTGCGCAGGTCAGGGAGGTGGTGGAGGTCTTCTCCCTCCCGGGTTCTCAGTCCTAGCCAGCCTTGTGCTGCTCGCATTCCCTGCAGCCTCCAGGACCACCCGCTCGCTGTGTGGAGATGATATGCGCACACCGAGGAAACCTCTGTTGGCACTGGCTTGGTGGATTTAGCTTCGATGCCCTGCTCTCCGTCGCCAGTGGACCGGCACTCTCTATGACAAGGGGCTCAAGTGCCAGCTGCTTTGGGCTCCACAGTAATGACTAGCCCTGGGGCAGCTGCCCCTTTTGCCCCTCGTTAAAGACGGCCCTGTGCACATCCATGATGCAAATCTCCCTTTCCACCACATCCCAATGGTGCTCTATTTTATGAGACGTGGTGAGTGTGGAGGCCATTGGAGTACAGGGACCTCATTGTCCAGTGGTGAGATGATTGGAGCTTTGTGACATGGTGCATTATCCTGCTGGAAGGAGCCATCAGAAGATGGGGACACTGTAGTCATAAAGGGATGGACATGGCCACCAACAATATTCAGGTAGGCCGTGGTGTATAAACCATGATCAATTGGTACTAAGGGGCCCAAAGTGTGCCAAGAAAATCTCCCCCACACCATTACACCCCCACCACCAGCCTGAACCGGTGATACAAGGCAGGATGGATCCATGCCACAAATTCTGACCCGACCATCTGAATGTCGCAGCTGAAATCCAGACTCATCAGACCAGGCAACGTTTTTCCAATCTTCTATTGTCCAATTTTGGTGATCCTGTGCCAGTTGTAGCCTCAGTTTCCTGTTCTTATCTGACAGGAGTGGCACCCGGTGTGGTCTTCTGCTGATGTAGCCCACCTGCTTCAAGGTTGGATGTGTTGTGCCTTCAGAGATGGTATTCTGCATACCTTGGGTGTAACGAGAGGTTATTTGAGTTACTGTTGCCTTTCTATCATCTGGAACCAGTCTGCCCATTCTCCTCTGACCTCAACAAGGCATTTTCCTCCACACAACTGCTGCTCACTGGATATTTTCTCTTTTTCCCACCATTCTCTGTAAACCCGAGAGATGGTTGTGTGTGAAAACCCCAGAAATACTCAGACCGGCCCCGTCTGCCCCCAACAACCATGTCACGTTCAAAGTCACTTCAATCCCATTTCTTCCCCATTCTGATGCTCGGTTTGGTCTTTACCACATCTAGATGCCTAAATGCATTGAGTTGATGCCATGTGATTGCATACCTCCCAACTGTCCCTGATTTCGAGGGACTGTCCCTGATTTGGAGCAATGTCCCTCTGTCCCCCTTTCCCCCTCATTTGTCCCTCATTTTGGTCTGATCTTTATAGATGTTTATAAAATGCACTTTTTATCTTTCAAAATTGTTTCCCAGCGCTAAACCTTTCATCTAAATTCTAAATTGCTGCATTTGTAAACTTTTAAAGCCAATATAAAGGAATTGTAGTTGTAAAAAAAAGCTCTTGTGGATTTAATTAACTTTTTTTTTGGTTAATTCTCCTTTAAGGGGGTGTGGCAGGGGGTGTGTCCTATGCCTACATACATTTTCTAGTAGGTGTTCCTCATTCCCATCTCAAAATGTTGGGAGGAATGTGATTGGCTGATCAGCAATTTGTGGTACCAAGCAATTGAACAGGTGTACCTAATAAAGTGGCCGGCGAGTGCTAATTGTACATGCAAAGCAGTCCTGCCCTCAAGAGCTTACAATCTAAGGTCACTGTTTCACATGCATACATATACCAAGGCCAATTTAGACAGAAGCCAAAATAACTGTAGGAAACCCATGCAAGCACGGGGAGAACATGCAAACTCCATGCAGATAGTGTCCTGACCGGTATTCGAAATGAGGACCCCAGTGCTGCAAGCCAGACGTGTTAACCACCAAGTCACTGTAGCAGAACTACTTAACCGCTTCAATACGGGGGACTTTTACCCCCTTCCCGCCCAGGCCAATTTTCAGCTTTCAGCGCTGTCACACTTTGAATGACAATTGCGCGGTCATACAACACTGTACACATAGGACATTTTTATAATTTTTTTCACACAAATAGAGCTTTTTTTTTTTAGTGGTATTTAATCACCACTGGGTTTTTTTTTTATTTTTTGCTAAAAAAAAGACTGGATCTGAAAATCGATCAATCCTGATGTACTGAAGGCCTATCTTATTTCTTGAGGCCTGAAAATGTCAGGCCTCAAAGTATGTATGTAAAGTATGTAAAAAAAAAAAAAAATTGTCAATTTTTTGTACATTATTTTTTTATTTTTATTTTTTTTAATTTATCATTTTTTTTCTTTTTTTAAGTATTTTTTTTTTAACACACTGACCAGAGCAATACAGTGTTATCATAGGTTCATAACACTGTACTATTCTGGGGAAGTAATCAGGATTTTTTTTTTTTTTTTTTACAAGCTTCAAGCGGCCACAGCCGGCTTCCTTCACTCAGCATGGTGGTTGCCGAGGGACCCAAAGACCAACGAAGAACCAGTCCGGGCGAGGAAGGCGCTGGATCCCTGGACAGGTAAGTGTCCTTTTATTAAAAGTCAGCTACAGTATTTGTAGCTGCTGACTATTCATGTTTTTCTTTCTAGGGTGAAGACCTGTGCGGCCTCCCTGTATGCCTGGATACCAGGGCGGCGGGGGCGGCGGCGGTGGCATGTAGCGGAACCGATCCCTGCATGCAGCTGCTGAACGCCCACTTCTCCTTCTCTCCCTCCCGCAGACATTCAGCGGTTGCTGGGTAGAGAAATGAAGAGCATCGGCTCCTCCACATGCTGCTCTCGCTGCCTCTCTATCTCTGTCCTGCTGCCCCCCCGGGCCCCCTGTGTGCTTCCCGGGCCCCCTGTCACCACCCCCCTCCCGCAGCACTGCCGGGTTTCCACCTCCTGACGGCTGTTGAGGGGGATCTGTCAGGATAAAGTGTGGGGAAGGGGCCGGTAGATGTGTAATTTGCCAGTCCCTTCCTTGTCTTAATGAATAGAGTCAGTGATCGGTACCAATCACTGACTTTTTTTTTTTTTTTTATTAATTCATAGCTGAGTCATAGTAAACTGTGTTTACTATGCTTCCATTTATGAATAAATGGGAAGCTCTGCACAGAGCTATTCCTGTTCATTCATTCTGTGTAGCTGAGGCTGCAGAAAAAAGGGACGGATTAATCTGTCCTCCATCCCTTACTCTGTTTTAAAAGTTGTAGAGATGGGTGGATCGCTTTCAGAAGCAGCAGGAGGAAATGTCCCCCCTCCCCCCCTCCCTCCGCTCACCGGTGTTTTTCGGGATTACCGTTTTTACCGGCGCGTCCGAGAAACGATCTGTCAGGTGGCGCGGCTGGCCATAGAGGTTACCAGGGAGTCCAGATTGTCTCTGATCGCCTCTATGGTCTTGGAGGACGGGAGCGACATCATGATGTCACTTCTGGTCTAGGGCAGAAGTAAACAATTTTTTTTTAAAGCAAAAGATCACTTTTTTATTATTTTTTTAATCTTTTGCTTTTAAAGGTAGAGGAGAGATTTGGGGTCTTATTGACCCCAGACTATTTTTTTTTTTTAAGCAAAAGATCACTTTTTTTTTTTTTTTGATCTTTTGCTTTTAAAGGTCTTATTGACTCCAGATATCTCCATAAAGAGGACCTGTCATCCCTTATATTCATTGCAAAGGATGTTTACATTCTTCCTTGTATTAGGAATAAAAGTGCTAAAAAGGGTCAGGGTAAAAATAAAAAAACAAAATAATAGTAATAAAATAAGAAAACAAAGAAAAAAGCGCCCCCCCCCCCCCCCCCCCAATCGTTCCGTGCTCGCACGCAGAAGCGAACGCATACGTAAGTTACAAACGCATATGTAAACACACACGTGTGCTATCGCTGCTAACATTGCAGCGAGAGCAATTAATCGAACGCAAGACCCCCCCTGAACCCCAAACTGGTAACTTGTAAAAAATTTTAAAGCGTCGCCTATGGATATTTTCAAGTATTGAAGTCACCATCCCACAAGCGAGCACAATTTTAAAGTGTGACATGTTTGGTATCTATTTACTCTGCATAACATCTTTTATACTTTACAAAATGGGTTACGTATTGTGTTTTGTCGCAGTAAAAAACAGTTTTTTTCCACAATAAAAATTGCGTTTGAAAAACAGCTGTGCAAATACCGTGTGACATAAAATATCGCAACAATTGCCATTTTATTCTCTAGGGTCTCTGCTAAAAAAATATATATGTATATATTGTGCCAGAAAGGGCTTGGTCAGCAAGTGGTCAAACTTTTTTTCTTTTTTTACATTTCTTCAGTGTCTTCCAGGTTTCTGGCCTAGGCCACGATGATGTCATACATCCCAGTAATCTTCATGGGAGGAGGGGATTCTCAGCTAAGCACACCCTCCTGCCTGCATGGCTGAGCTAAGGGGGCAGATGGATTCCAGGAAGTAAAAGCTTCATAAATGATCTGCCCTTACTCAAGATGGCGGCAGAAATGCTGGGGGGGGGCGTGGGGGCGTTTTTCAAAGTGAGTGCTCAACAAAATAAACCACTCAGACATGAATGGATGAGGGAGTTTGCTTTGAAGCTTAAAAATAAATTAAATAGCGTCTTCAGTATGTGGTAGACATGTGCAATTTGTTTAGTTCCTCGTATAATAATTGTTCCGAATTTGTTTTTTAACTAATTTCGACAAATTTGTTAATTCGGAAACATCCGAATTAACGAAAACCCATTTAACGAATTTTCCCAAATATTCGAAAATTCGTAAATTGGAAAATTTCAGAAATTCAGAAATCCGAAAAAAACCTGAAAATTCGAAAATCTGAGATACTGTAATAACTTTTAAATTATAGGTATTGGAATTGCAAATTTCAAATTTGGCTGTTAGTGAACGAAACGAATACGAATTTATCCGAAATTACAAATTATCCGAAATAACGAATGCCGTATCTAAACGAATGGAACGTAACACATTAATAATAATAAATAACAATAATAATAAAAACTTTTTATTATTATTATTTATTATTAATTCATTCTGTTTCATTTGTTTAGATACGGCATTCATTATTTCGTATAATTCGTGACTTCGGATAAATTCGTATTCGTTACGTTCACATTTTCAACAGCCAAATTTGAAAGGAAATTCCAATACCTACGAGTTAATAGTTAGTTATTATTAGTTAATTAGTTATTATTTATAATTTTCTGATTTTTTTTTCCTATTTTCTGACTTTTGGATTTTCGAATTTACAAAATTATTAGTAAATTTACTAATTTACGAGTTTTCGAATTTAGGAATTGCGATCATAATGAATGACCCGAAAAAAAAACGAATGAATCAAAAATGAAAATGAACAAATTTTTCAGCAGTGCACATGTCTAGTATGTGGTGCGGTGCTGCGGTCCATGGCGTCATCGCGCGGCCAATCAAATGGCTGGAGGAAGCAAACCTGGAAAGGAAGAACTGGTGAAGATGGCAGCACCTTCAGCGGTGACAGTATGCCACTGGAGGTCTTCATTCTTAGGTAAGTATTTCATAATGTGCTAGTATGCTATGCATACTAGCACATTATGCCATTGTCTTACAGGGTTAAAAAAATAAATAAATGCAGTTTACCGCTGCTTTAAAGCAGAACTTCACCCAAAAGGGGTCTGAAATCGCCATTTATAGAATGTAAAATGATCAAATAGCAAACTGAATTATTAGCAGGTCCTACAGGCTGAGGGAATGACTTGTGATGAGGTGACGCACAGGGCTGGCCCAAGACATTGTGCTGCCTGGGTCTAAGAATGAAATGCTGCCCCCCAAAAAAAAAATATCACGACCACCAAAAGGCCACCCACATCCATTATTTTTATATCATGATAATTCAAACTAAAATAAAATTTATCAGGAAGTCAGATTTACATGCAACAGCACCTTGTCTATATGCAAAATTATATGACATACCATTATGTTCAATTCCAAGGGGCGGGCTAGGGCAGTATAGGGGCAGGCTAGGGTAGTAAATAGACAGGCTAGGGTAGTATAGGGGCAAGTTAGGGTATATAGACAGGCTAGGGTAGTATATAGACAGGCTAGAGTAGTAAAGGGGCAGGCTATATATGGAGAGGCTAGAGTAGTATATGGACAGGCTAGGGTAGTATATGGACAGGCTAGGGTGGTATATAGACAGGCTAGGGTAGTATATGGACAGGTTAAGGCAGTATAGGGGCAGGCTAGGGTATATAGACAAACTAACATAGTATATAGACAAGCTAGGGTAGTACATAGACAGGCTAGGTTAGTATAGGGGCAGGCTAGGGTAGTATATAGACAGGCTAGGGTAGTATATGGACAGGCTAGGGTAGTATATAGACAGGCTAGGTTAGTATATGGCAGTATAAGGGCAGGCTAGGGTATATAGACAAGCTAGGGTAGTATATAGACGAGCTAGGGTAGCATAGGGGCAAGCTAGGGTAGTATATAGACAGGCTAGGGTAGTATATGGACCGGCTAGGGTAGTATATAGACAGGCTAGGGTAGTATATGGCAGTATAAGGGCAGGCTAGGGTATATAGACAAGCTAGGGTAGTATATAGACGAGCTAGGGTAGTATAGGGGCAAGCTAGGGTAGTATATAGACAGGCTAGGGTAGTATATGGACAGGCTAGGGTAGTATATAGACAGGCTAGGGTAGTATATGGACAGGTTAAGGCAGTATAGGGGCAGGCTAGGGTATATAGACAAGCTAACATAGTATATAGACAAGCTAGGGTAGTACATAGACAGGCTAGGTTAGTATAGGGGCAGGCTAGGGTAGTATATAGACAGGCTAGGTTAGTATATGGACAGGCTAGGGTAGTTGTCAGGGATCCACCAGCACCAGATCAGGGCGTTTGCATGCGTCTAGGAGCCAGCGCGCTCCTGTTCAGACACAGCGTCAAACCACCACAGTTGCCGTGCGTCGGCGCGGCGCTCGGGCACGCGCGGGTGCACGGCGCGGGCGCGTGCACAAGCACGGGCGCGCGCGCGTCCGCGTTAGCGCCGGTTTGGCGCCAACCAGCACATAAAAGTTCCCCTGTTTCATGGGAACAGTGCTGCTTCGTCTCAGCTCTGTGACTCTGCCTGAAACCTGAATCCTGATTGCTTGTTACCTGATTGACCCGGCTTGTTTGACCATCCGACCTGCTCCTATCCCGACCCGGCCTGCCTGACTCTTCTGCCGTCTGAATCTGCTACCGTTGCCGACCTCTGCCTGCTCACCGACTCTGCCTTTGCCTGCTGTATCACCTGTGTGCCAGTTACCTGCCAACCCGGACTGTTTGACTCTGCTTGTGCCTGCCTACCTGTTGCTGTTGCACCATCAGCTTCAGCCTAGTGACTTCCTCACTTCCAGTGTATCAGTCTGCTGCTGTTCCAGTCTCCTCTCACCTGCAAGTTCCACCATCCAGTGTGTCAGCCTGCTTCTGTTCCAGTCTCCTCTCACCGGCAGACCTGCTATCCCTGGAGGGATCTCTACCTCTACATCAGAGACTTCACTCCAACAGGCACTCCTACCCCACTGCGCTCAGGAGACCACTGTTCCCACTCCAGTGGCTCCTGAACCAGCGTTGTATGAGAGGTCTTCTCCTACAGTCAGGCTCACCTACCAGGTACCTAACAGTACGAAGCAGCCATGACTGAGCCTGCAGGAGATTCCTCTCCATTAAAGGAGATCTGCACCCACCTTGCGGCTCTTAGCCAAGCCGTCCAATCCCTCCAGGACAATTACAGCAGATTGGAAGGACAAGTCCAGCACCTTGCAGGGTCTAACCCCGTGGCCTCCTCCTCAGCTGCAACCCCGGCACAGTCAGTTCCTGGCCCTTCCGTAGTGATGCTCCCACCTGAACCAAAGGTTCCCACTCCTGATAGATTCTCTGGAGACCGGGCCAAGTTCCGGGCCTTTCGCAACGCATGCAAGCTCTTCTTTGCATTACAGCCCCGAACTTTCTCACTGGAGGCCACTAAAGTGGGATTCGTGATCTCCCTCCTACAAGGGGAACCCCAGACCTGGGCCCATCGTCTACTTGAGGGGGACTCAGCATTGACCCAGTCCTTATCTTCCTTCTTTGAAGCCATGGCACAGATATATGAGGACCCCCAACAGACTGCTACAGCTGAAACCGCTTTGTTTACACTCCAGCAAGGCCGCAGACCTGCGGAAGACTATATCATGGACTTTAGACGTTGGAGTGCGGACACTCAGTGGAACGACGCGGCCCTGCGTCACCAGTTCCGCTTGGGCCTATCTGAGGGTTTAAAAGATGAACTTGCCCGAGTGGGTGTACCAAACACTCTCGAGGCCCTGATTAACTTGACTATCCAAATCGACCGACGTATCCGGGAACGTCGATCTGAGCGATCTGCTCTTCAATCCCGCCCGAGTTGGATGACAACCAGAGCACCACTTCCAGCAACCCGCTATACACCTTCACCCAGTCTTAATTCAGCTAATGTCTCATCTGACTCCGTGGAACCAATGCAATTGGGCCTGATGCGACCTGCATTATCGCCTGAAGAACGGGCCCGACGCCGACAACTCAATCTGTGCCTCTACTGCGGTGGGTCTGGACACTACGTACTGAACTGTCCTGTCAAGTTAAGTAAGTGCCCGTCTGTCGTGTTTACCAGTCTCTCTGCCCTATCTGCGAACTCTACCCACATTTCCATTCCTCTGTCTTTACAGCTGCAAGAAGGGACTATAACAACCAACGCCATCATTGATTCCGGAGCATGCAGTTGCTTTATTGATTCAAACTTTACCAGCCAACATAACATTCCTTTACGAGCCAAAACCCAGGGACTTGCCGTATTTCTAGCGGACGGATCCCGCATCAGATCAGGACAAGTAACCAAGGAGACCCTGCCTCTGCTTGCTTCTACTTCCTCCCAACACAAGGAACTGCTGGTTCTTGATGTCATCTCCTCTCCCATGTTTCCCATCATCTTGGGTATCCCTTGGCTGCAGGCCCACAACCCTTACATTCAGTGGACATCTGGAGAAGTAAAATTCTCATCCTCTTACTGTCTTGAACACTGTTTTGAGAAGGATTCGGATCCCTCTTCCACCCTACTTTGTTTGGACACCGACCAGAAACTTTGCCAGGTCATACCCAAGCAATATCATGAATTCCTTGATGTGTTTAGTAAAAAAGGGGCAGACTCTCTTCCACCTCATCGTCCATACGATTGCCCCATCGAATTACTGCCAGGAGCCGAAATACCTTTTGGACGCATTTTTCCATTATCTGAGAAAGAACAGGAAGTGTTAAAGACATACATAGATGAGAACCTGGCCAAAGGTTTTATACGCCATTCTACCTCCCCAGCTGGCGCCGGAATATTCTTCGTCACCAAAAAGGACAAGTCTCTCCGGCCGTGCATCGACTATCGTGAACTAAACAAGATCACGGTCAAGAACCGGTACCCTTTACCTTTAATACCTGAACTTTTTCAAAGATTAAGGACTGCCGTCATTTTCACCAAACTTGACCTGAGAGGGGCTTATAATTTAATCCGTATTCAGGCTGGACATGAGTGGAAGACAGCATTCCGAACCCGATTCGGGCATTATGAATACCTGGTCATGCCCTTTGGACTCTGCAACGCTCCTGCAACCTTCCAACACCTGATTAACGACGTCCTCAGGGACTTCCTAGACGTATTTGTAATTGCATACTTGGATGATATACTGATTTTTTCTGAATCCCGTGAACTGCATCAGGAACATGTCCGCAGGGTGTTGGGTCGCCTCCGCTTACACAGCCTATACGCAAAAGCAGAGAAATGTGAGTTTGAACAACATAGCATCCAATTCCTGGGGTTAATCATATCTGCAACAGGCATCAAGATGGACCCACAAAAGGTTTCCGCTGTTTTGGACTGGCCGGTCCCCGTGGACAAGAAGGGTGTGCAGCGGTTTGTGGGATTTGCAAACTTCTACAGAAAGTTCATCAAAGGCTTCTCAGCCATAATTGCACCTATCACACAGTTAACCAGACAAAATATCCGTTTCTCCTGGAACCAACTTGCCCAAGACGCTTTCGAGAATCTCAAAAGACTGTTTACTTCAGCACCTATCCTCAGCCACCCTGAACCCTCCTTACCGTTTATTTTAGAGGTTGATGCCTCTGAGATTGCGGTAGGTGCGATTCTTTCACAGCGCAAGGGTAACAAGGAGATAATGCATCCTGTAGGGTTCTTCTCTCGTAAACTCTCCCCTGCGGAGAGGAATTATGACGTCGGTGACCGAGAGCTTCTTGCTATTAAAACTGCTCTAGAAGAATGGAGGTACCTGTTGGAGGGGGCTATGCATCCAGTACTAATCTATACTGACCATAAAAACCTAGAGTACCTGCGATCTGCCAAACGATTGAGGCCTCGACAAGCTCGCTGGGCTCTGTTCTTCTCACGTTTCTCCTTCCATATCACATACCGTCCAGGCTCTAAAAATATTAAACCGGATGCATTATCACGTATGCATGACAACCCCAAGGACTTATCTACTCCTGACACCATCTTACCTGCAAACAATTTTTTACTGCTACAAACAGATTTACTTTCCCTGATTAAAGAAGCATCCTCTGAAACAGCCAGACCAACGGGAATCTCTTTAGTGAGCAGAGATGGATTGTTCTGGAAGGGAAGCCAAATTTTTGTTCCTGAAAATGTCCGGGTCAAGGTTTTAACACTTCTCCACGACCATCCTTTGGCAGGCCACTTCGGAGTCCGCAAGACCCTGGAACTAGTGCAGCGTACATTCTGGTGGCCCAATCTAAAGGACTTTTGTGAAAAGTATGTTAGTTCCTGTCCCATCTGCATCCAGAATAAATCATCCAGGAATCGAGCTTGGGGCCTATTGAAACCATTGCCGGTACCCGACAGACCATGGAAAATGATTTCTATGGACTTTATTGTGGAACTTCCATGCTCCGAAGGATGCTCAGTTATCTTTGTTGTAGTAGATCGTCTAACCAAGATGGCTCATTTTTTACCTTTAAAGGGAACCCCGTCTGCCACCGAGACTGCTCGCATATTTATCAAGGAAATCATCAGACTTCACGGAGTACCTATAAACATAGTTTCTGATAGAGGGGTTCAATTCACTTCACGTTTCTGGAGATCCCTATGTGAAACCCTAAGGATTGAATTGGCCTTGTCCTCGGCCTATCACCCTCAAACAAACGGTCAGACGGAAAGGACTAATCAGACCCTGGAACAATACATCAGATGCTTCACATCATTCACACAAGACGATTGGGTATCCCTACTACCCTTGGCAGAATTTGCTTACAATAATGCCAAACATTCTGCCACCGGTCAATCCCCGTTTTTCGCCAATTACGGCTTTCACCTAACCTTTTTACCTGATTTCCTTTCAGAGTCTTCGGTCCCAGCAGTACAGAATACAGTGGAGTTCCTCAGTCACAACAGCCGGTTATTGCAGGAAACAGTGTCCAAGGCCCAGGCAGATGGTAAGAAGATCTTCGACCGGAAAAGAAGGGGGGAGCTGAACTTACAAATTGGCGATCAGGTATGGCTTTCTACCATTAATATCAAGTTAGCATGTCCTTCTAAGAAGTTGGCACCCAGATTCATGGGACCCTTTCCAGTTAGAAGGAAGATCAATGAAGTGTCTTACGAACTGACTTTACCTGATTCATTGAAAATTCATCCAGTTTTCCATGTATCTCTGCTCAAACCTGCTATACCTGATCCCTTTCCTGATAGAGGGACAAGACCTCCTGAACCTGTGGTAGTTGATGGCAGCGAGGAATTTGAGGTTGAGGCTATCCTTGATTGTAGAAGAAGGCAAGGGCAAAACCAATTTTTAATCAAATGGAAAGGTTATGGTCCAGAAAGTAACTCGTGGGAACCGGACAGTAATGTGCATGCTAGGCGTTTAGTACGCACCTATTTCGCTACTCATCCTGAGAAGAAAAGGTTGTTGGGCATCCGGAGGCTGCCCCTTGGGGGGGGGCAATGTCAGGGATCCACCAGCACCAGATCAGGGCGTTTGCATGCGTCTAGGAGCCAGCGCGCTCCTGTTCAGACACAGCGTCAAACCACCACAGTTGCCGTGCGTCGGCGCGGCGCTCGGGCACGCGCGGGTGCACGGCGCGGGCGCGTGCACAAGCACGGGCGCGCGCGCGTCCGCGTTAGCGCCGGTTTGGCGCCAACCAGCACATAAAAGTTCCCCTGTTTCATGGGAACAGTGCTGCTTCGTCTCAGCTCTGTGACTCTGCCTGAAACCTGAATCCTGATTGCTTGTTACCTGATTGACCCGGCTTGTTTGACCATCCGACCTGCTCCTATCCCGACCCGGCCTGCCTGACTCTTCTGCCGTCTGAATCTGCTACCGTTGCCGACCTCTGCCTGCTCACCGACTCTGCCTTTGCCTGCTGTATCACCTGTGTGCCAGTTACCTGCCAACCCGGACTGTTTGACTCTGCTTGTGCCTGCCTACCTGTTGCTGTTGCACCATCAGCTTCAGCCTAGTGACTTCCTCACTTCCAGTGTATCAGTCTGCTGCTGTTCCAGTCTCCTCTCACCTGCAAGTTCCACCATCCAGTGTGTCAGCCTGCTTCTGTTCCAGTCTCCTCTCACCGGCAGACCTGCTATCCCTGGAGGGATCTCTACCTCTACATCAGAGACTTCACTCCAACAGGCACTCCTACCCCACTGCGCTCAGGAGACCACTGTTCCCACTCCAGTGGCTCCTGAACCAGCGTTGTATGAGAGGTCTTCTCCTACAGTCAGGCTCACCTACCAGGTACCTAACAGTAGTATATGGCAGTATAAGGGCAGGCTAGGGTATATAGACAAGCTGGGGTAGTATATAGATGAGCTAGGGTAGTATATAGGCGAGCTAGGGTAGTATATAGACAGGCTAGGGTAGTATATGGACCGGCTAGGGTAGTATATAGACAGGCTAGGGTAGTATATGGACAGGTTAAGGCAGTATAGGGGCAGGCTAGGGTATATAGACAGGCTAGGGTAGTATAGGGGCAGGCTAGGGTAGTATATAGACAGGCTAGGGTCTTATATGGATAGGCTAGGGTAGTATATGGACAGGCTAGGGTAATATATAGACAGGCTAGGGTAGTATATGGACAGGTTAAGGCAGTATAGGGGCAGGCTAGGGTATATAGACAGGCTAGGGTAGTATATAGACAGGCTAGGGTAGTATATGGACAGGTTAAGGCAGTATAGGGGCAGGCTAGGGTATATAGACAGGCTAGGGTAGTATAGGGGCAGGCTAGGGTAGTATATAGACAGGCTAGGGTCTTATATGGATAGGCTAGGGTAGTATATGGACAGGCTAGGGTAATATATAGACAGGCTAGGGTAGTATATGGACAGGTTAAGGCAGTATAGGGGCAAGCTAGGGTATATAGACTGGCTAGGGTAGTATATAGACAGGCTAGGGCAGTATAGGGGTGGGCTAGGGTAGTAAAAGGGCAGGTGGAGTGGCCCGGGGGGACAGTTGTCATCATGACACACAAACTGCTGGTCATCAATTTGCTCTGCAAATAGAAGAGAAGGAGAGGTGGCGGTGGTTCAATTTGCTGCCCCTCTCAAAGTTCTACCTGGGTCCAATGGACCCACTGTGACCCATGGTAGGGCCGGCCCTGCGCATGGAATTTGGAGTTGTAGAGATGGGAATGTCACACTGTCCCTGTGTGCATAGCACGCTGTAAGCTTGCAGCGGTGCCCCTCATTACTCAGCTCATTTACTAACACCTGTATTAGCTCAGTGTCAGGGAGAGTGGAATGCAGTTAGTTAGACAAGTGATAATCCCATAATCTCATCATTTGCATACCCCTCATTAGCTGATTACAGCTGAACAAGACCCCCTTCCCCGGCCCGGCCAGCTTGGGTGGCTTAGTAAATGAATCCGCAATGGGGAACGCGCACTCTGCATGTGTGGAAGGGATTAGAAGTATTAGCGTTTGTGTGAACCAATGTTGCAATCTACTCCGGACTGGATCAAACTAATTGGCTAGGCGGAGCAATGGCTGGATTCATTGGACGGTGTGTTTGCACAGGACAGACTCAATTTTGTCTCCTCGGCTCAGGTCTTTTGTTCACCGGGCCGGCTTTGTCTGGCTGGGCCCTTAGCACCTCCGTGTTTTCGGGGTAGGCTAAGGCGATTTCTCCCCGATGACAATGGGAGCCCAGAGATTGGGACAGCTATGGAACTCTTAGGCCAGGCTCAAGTGCCACTTGAGGGAACGACAATCCTCCCTGGGCCCTGGCTTTAGGAGAATACCAGAGAAGATTGAAATCCATAAACACCTCTGTAGTTTCTATAGGGGTTTATTGGATGGCTACATCGGGATTTAACTTCCCCCCACGGCATCAAACGCGCCGCCGATCACTCAGAAGAGGGGCTTTCAACGTTGGCTGGTCATTGAGTTTCAAGCCATTTTAATGCAGGAAAAATAACAAGCCGACACTGTTTGAGCAGCTGTGGTCATGATTGGCTCAGAGATTGTGAAACCAGAAATAAGCTAACGGGAAAGTTGACTTGTCCGCCTTGTTCAGTAAACAATACAAATAAAGCCATTACAGAGGGAAACTGTAGCGGTTTACTTAAAGGGGAACACATAGGGGGCCTGAGATCGATTCCACACCCAAAGTTTACACATGTGCTACAATGTTTTCTTATCGTTTTTCCCATGTGCTCATGGAACGATTTCATCACGTAGCATGGGCACACATCCCATTAAGAATACAGAGGTCCATAGCTCCTGAGAGAAGGACTGTTCAGATGATGCAGAAATATATTGGAAGATGTGTGGAGACACTGGGGTCATGGAGGCGCATCCGGCGCACATAGGAATCACTAGAGGACAGAGTGCTCTGGGTGCACTCAGAATCACTAGATGACACAGGGTTGGTTCTCTGGGGTGCACTCAGGGACACAGGGGTGCACTTGAGTCACTCGATTTCACAGGGTGTTCTGGGGTGCACCTAGAGACATGAGGATGCACTGAGTCACTAGAATACAGGGTATTCTGCGGTGTTCTTGGAGACACAGGGGTGCACCTGGAGCCATTGGGGGTGTACTGGAGTTACTAAATGACACAGAATTTTCTGAGGTGCACTTGGTGGCACAGGAGTGCACTGGGGTGCACCTGGAGCCACTGGGTGACACAGTGCTCTGAGGTGCACTTGGAGATATGGGGGTGCACGTGGAATCACTGTATGACAAAGGGTGTTCTGGGGTGCACTTGGAGACACAGGGGCACAGCTGGAGCCACCAGGTGACACTTTCCTGTGAGGTGCACTTGGAGATGTGGGGGTGCACGTGGAGTCACTGTATGACAAAGGGTGTTCTGGGGTGCACTTGGAGACACAGGGGTGCACCTGGAGCCACTGGGTGACACAGTGCTCTGAGGTGCACTTGGAGATATGGGGGTGCACGTGGAATCACTGTATGACAAAGGGTATTCTGGGGTGCACAAGGAGACACAGGGGTACACCTGGACCCACTGGGTGACACAGTGCTCTGAAGTGCACTTGGAGATATGGGGGTGCACGTGGAGTCACTGTATGACAAAGGGTGTTCTGGGGTGCACTTGGAGACACAGGGGTGCACCTGGAGCCATTGGGGGTGTACTGGAGTTACTAAATGACACAGAATTTTCTGAGGTGCACTTGGTGGCACAGGGGTGCACTGGGGTGCACCTGGAGCCACTGGGTGACACAGTGCTCTGAGGTGCACTTGGAGATATGGGGGTGCACGTGGAATCACTGTATGACAAAGGGTGTTCTGGGGTGCACTTGGAGACACAGGGGCACAGCTGGAGCCACCAGGTGACACTTTCCTGTGAGGTGCACTTGGAGATGTGGGGGTGCACGTGGAGTCACTGTATGACAAAGGGTGTTCTGGGGTGCACTTGGAGACACAGGGGTGCACCTGGAGCCACTGGGTGACACAGTGCTCTGAGGTGCACTTGGAGATATGGGGGTGCACGTGGAATCACTGTATGACAAAGGGTATTCTGGGGTGCACAAGGAGACACAGGGGTACACCTGGACCCACTGGGTGACACAGTGCTCTGAAGTGCACTTGGAGATATGGGGGTGCACGTGGAGTCACTGTATGACAAAGGGTGTTCTGGGGTGCACTTGGAGACACAGGGGTGCACTGGAGTCACTAGATGACACAGGATGCTCTGGGGTGCACCTGGAGACAAGGGGGTGCACTGGAGTCACTAGATGATACAGGTTGCTTTGGGGGCCTATTGGAGTCACTAGATGAAACAGAATGTTTTGGAGGACACTAGAGTCTCTAGATGACCACAATAATCTGGGGGGCTCTTGGAGTCACTAGATGATACAGGTTGCTTTGGGGGGCTCTTGGAGTCACTAGGTGTCTCAGGATGCTCTGGGGGACACTGGAGTCACTAGATGAAACAGGGTGCACTGAGCTGCACATGGAGTGACTACATGACACGTGGTGCTTTGGGATGCTCTCTGATACATGGGGGTACACAGGGGTGCACTAGGAGTACCTAGATGGCACAGAGCGCACTGGGGTACACTTGGGGATACAAGGGTACATAGGGGCACACTTGGAGTCACTAGATGACACAGGGTTCTCTTGGAGACATGCACATGGGTTTACATGAAGTCACTAGAGTCACTAGATGATATTGGGTGATCTGTGGGCATTTGGAGGCACAGGGGCACACACATAATGGGTGCAGTGGGGTGGAGACACAAGGACTAACTTGGAGTCATTATGTAATACAGGGTGCTCTAGTGTGCACTTGAAGAGACATGGGACACATATACGTGCTCTTTAAGTCACTGCATGATACATGGGTGCACTTGAGTCACTAGATGACACAGGATTCTGAGATTCTCTGTAAGCCACTGGAGTCAAGGGGGTGCACAGGGTACGTTCAAAGTCACTAGATCAAGGGGGGGAACTAGATGACACAGGGTGTTCCTGGGGGGTTCGTGGAGGTACTAGACGATACAGGATGCCCTGGGGGGCTCTTGGAGGAACTAGATGACACAGGGTGTTCTGGGGAGGGGGGTTCTTGGAGGTACTAGATGATACAGGATGCTCTGGGGAAGGGGGGACACTAGATGACACAGGATGCTCTGTTTTTTTGGGGGGTACTAGATGATACAGGATGCTCTGGGGGGTTCTTGGAGGTTCTAGATGATACAGGATGCTCTGGAGAATTCTTGGATGTACTAGAGGATACAGGATGCAATGACTGGAACTATGACTGCATGAATCTGATCCAGGGCCGGCGACATGCGGGGCCACTCCCAACATTTAGGATAGTGGCCTCCTCCCACCTTCTACCACTTTGTAGAAGCCAAAATGTAGGGCACAGATGTAAAGAGGAGACTTTCTGATTGGGGACTTTGTGATAGAGGACTGTGTGATTGGGGGGGCTCTGTGACTGGGGGACTCAAATGTAATGGAGGCTCTGATGTGAAGGGGTTAGTGATAACGGGGTCTTTGATGTATTGGGGCTGACTCTGATGTGATGAGGAGCTCCCATGTATAGCTAGATGACACAGGGTGTTCTCAGGGGTTCTTGGAGGTACTAAACAATACACGGTGCCCTGGGGGGCTCCTGGAGGAACTAGATGACACAGGGTCTTCTGGGGGGTACTTGGAGGTACTAGATGATACAGGATGCTCTGGGGGAGGGGGGGGGGACACTAGATGTCACAGGTAGTTCTGGAGAGTTCTTGGATGTACTAGATGACACGGGATGCTCTGGGGGGTTCTTGGAGGTTCTAGATGATACAGGATGCTCTGGAGAATTCTTGGATGTACTAGAGGATACAGGATGCTCTGAGAGGTTCTTGGAGGTACTAGATGACATAGGATGCTCTGGGGGGCTCTTGGAGGTACTAGATGACACATGATGCTCTGGGGGGTTCTTGAAGGTACTAAATGATACAGGATGCTCTGAGAGGTTCTTGGAGGTACTAGATGACATAGGATGCTCTGGGGGGCTCTTGGAGGTACTAGATGACACATGATGCTCTGGGGGGTTCTTGAAGGTACTAAATGATACAGGATGCTCTGAGAGGTTCTTGGAGGTACTAGATGATATAGGATGCTCTGGGGGGCTCTTGGAGGTACTAGATGACACATGATGCTATGGGGGGTTCTTGAAGGTACTAAATGATACAGGATGCTCTGAGAGGTTCTTGGAGGTACTAGATGACATAGGATGCTCTGGGGGGCTCTTGGAGGTACTAGATGACACAGGATTCTCTGTTTTTTTTTTTTTTTTGAAGGTACTAGATGACACAGGATGCTCTGGGGGTTCTTGAAGGGACTAGATGATATAGGATTCTCTGTTGTTCTTGGAGGTACTAGATGACATAGGATGCTCTGGGGGGCTCTTGGAGGTACTAGATGACACATGATGCTGTGGGGGGTTCTTGAAGGTACTAAATGATACAGGATGCTCTGGGGGTTCTTGAAGGGACTAGATTATATAGGATTCTCTGGAGAGTTCTTGGAGGTATTAGATGATATTGGATGCTCTGGGGGTTCTTGAAGGGACTAGATGATATAGGATTCTCTGGAGAGTTCTTGGAGGTACTAGATGATATAGGATGCTCCGGGGGAGTTCTTGGAGGTACTAGATGATACATGATGCTGTGGGGGGTTCTTGAAGGTACTAAATGATACAGGATGCTCTGGGGGCTCTTGGAGGTACTAGATGACACAGGATTCTCTGTTTTTTTTTTAAGGTACTAGATGACACAGGATGCTCTGGGGGTTCTTGAAGGGACTAGATGATGCGGGATGCTCTGTAAAATTGCTACAATCGATACACAACCAATTGAGGAAACATCATATCCTTGCACTGGTACAGGGCTGATAATTATGACGTAGAACAGACAGTTTTTATTTCAGGCACTGACAATTGAGTTCCATCCTCCACTTTACACATCAGAGGGGCTCTAACCTGCAGTTAGTTTATTTTCACCACCCGACCCCCTTGTTTGTTTGTGTTGGTTCAATGACAGCTACAAAGTGTCTCCGGACAATGCAGAGTGGCATATGGTGTCACAGAATAGACACAATTGCAGCGTGTTAATGGGAAGCATATGGGACGAGGGAGTAGTCAGCATATGGAATCAGACAGAAAACAGGAGGAAGGATGGAGATTGGTGGGCTGCTGATGGTGACCGCTGGTGAAATCATTTTCCATTATAAACTTCAACAAACGAAACACAAACTTATTAAGACTCAACTTTTAAAAACAACAACTTAGTTTTGGACAGAGTAGCAAAGGATTAGAGACTTTGTCAGGTTTTCATCACTGTCTGTGTCCCCCCTGAGGAGATTTCCTCCCACTTCCTGTCCTGGTGACACCATGCTACACAGTGACACATAAATCATCACTGGTACAGAAAGCGAGGAATAATCTCAGCAATGGAACAAAGACTCCAACCTTTCCTCGCTCCTTCCAAACTTGAAAAAAGAATTTGACTGGTGTAAAGATTTAAAGAGGACCGGTATATTTTGTGTCAGTGTATCACTTCCAGGTATTTATTCCGTCTCACAGAGATCACAGTACTCCCCCTGACACTGCCTTCATCTGCTTTTCCCTCCAGAAGGACGGCACCATCTTTGTTCAGGAATCATCCAGGGTCATCATTGCCTTCCTGGACTGAGATGACGGCTCAGAAATTACTTACGTGTCATGTAAATCCTGGTTGCTGTGCAGTTCTTGGCTGTGTTCACAAATGTCTGACACAGATCAGCCAGCCTTGCTACAAAGTTACAATGTCGAATGGGAGGGGAGACTGAGGAAATGCTTCCTCCTGCCTGCAGCAGACTGACGACATCATGCCAGCCTAGGCAAAGCCACTAACTGGAGCTCAAGAACAGCTTTTTAACCACTTCTGTGCCTTGGCCTTTTAGACACAGTGCCGGGTTATACTGGGGCTACAGACATCATCCCGGTATCAACATTTTCAGCTGGTGATTCTCTTTTATGTAGAAGTGATTTAAGTGGCTATAAAGCCACTTGGTCACTTCTACAGGCGGAGGAAGGGGGTCCTCCCACCTTCCTGTCTCCATAAAGAGGACCTGTCATGGCCCATGCTGTCACAAGGGATGTTTATTTTATTTATTTTTTTATTTTTATTTTTTTTAACGATTGGATTTATTGAAATCACATACAGGAAAGTACGTAACATAAAAGCTTAGAAAGTTAGGGATGTTGTTAATCTTTTGTGATAGCAATAAAGTTGTTCCAAAAAAATGAAATAAAAAAAATAAAGGTACAGTGCTAAAAAAGGGCGATGTCAGCAGGGGGGGTGGAATTGTACTGCGAAGAGGGGGGGTTATGCTTAGGGGGAGAATGCAGATTAGTGTTTGATTTTTTTTTTTTTTTTGGGGGGGGGGGGGGTTAATTTGTGCTGGGGGCATATGGGGAGAGCGAGGATTTGAGCATGGGGGGATGGGGGGGGGGGCAAAGATTTGTGCCAGGAGGGGCGATTTCAGCAGGTGTGTGGAATTACACTGAAAGGAAGGGGGGATTTATGCTTAGGGGGAGTATGCAGATTAGTGTTCGATTTTTTTGGGGGGGAGGGGATTTATACTAGTAGGGATGACTGGAAAGTACTTATGCTAGGAGGGTAGATTTGGAGTGGGGAAGAGAGGATTTGTGCTTGGAGGGGAAGTTTGAGGGGTAGATGATTTGTGCTAGGAGGGGGAAGTTTTTTGTTTTTTGTTTTTTTTGGGAAGGGGGGGGGGATTTTTTGTGCTGGGTGTATATGGGGAGAGAGAGAATTTCAGATGCAGGGGGGGGGGATTTGTGCCAGTAGGGGCTTTTTTAGCAGGGGGTGGATTTGTACTGGGGGAAAGGGGGGATTTATGCTTAGGGGGAGTATGCAGATTAGTGTTTGATTTTTTTTTTTGGGGGGGGGGGGGGGTATGCTAGTAGGGATGATTGGAGGGTATTTGTGCTAGGAGGGTGGATTTGAAATGGGGGAGAGAGCATTTGTGCTTGGAGGGGAAGTTTGAGGGGTAGAGGATTTGTGCTAGGAGGGGGAAGTTTTTTGTTTTTTGTTTTTTTGGGAACGGGGGGGGGGGGTTTGTGCTGGGTGTATATGGGGAATATGGGGAGAGAGAGAATTTCAGATGTGGGGGGGGGGATTTGTGCCAGTAGGGGCTTTTTTTATCAGGGGGTGGATTTGTACTGGGGGAAAGGGGGGAATTTATGCTTAGGGGGAGTATGCAGATTAGTGTTTGAATTTTTTTTTTGGGGGGGGATTTATGCTAGTAGGGATGATTGAAGGGTATTTGTGCGAGGAGGATGGATTTGGAATGGGGGAGAGAGGATTTGTACTTGGAGGGAAAGTTTTTTGTTTTTTTGGGAGGGGGGGATTATTTGTGCTGGGTGCATATGGGGAGAGAGAGGATTTCAGATTGGGGAGGGGCAAAGATTTGTGCAAGGAGGGGTGTTTTCAGCAGGGGGTGGATTTGTACTGGGGGGATAGGGGGATTTATGCTTAGGGGGAGTATGCAGGTTAGTGTTTGATTTCTTTTAGTGGGGGGGGGTTTGCTGACACATACTGGTAATCATACATCTTAGGGGGGGGCAATTTGGCACGTTCGCCCTGGGCTCTACATGACCCTGTCCCGGCACCTAATCTCTGAGAAAAAAAAAGCCCTGGTGACAACGCAAGAGACAAAGAGTTGTCACCATTACCAGGAACTGACCAAACAAGGACCCTCATGGCAGGATCACCAGGGATTATTTTAATGAAAGCCGAAGACTGATGGAAAATGACCTTTGAATGACGTTGACATATGAAAGCTTATTTGAGAACTTAGCGATTGATACATTTGCTACATTGTTTATCTCATTAGATATTGTCTTCATCTCATGACATAAATGGTGACCCCGGGATCTGCTCAGAGACTCTTGTGCCTCCTCCGATCGCTCGCCCCCCCCCTCCCCTCCTCCCGGGCTCAGTGTAAGACATGACTGTTTGACTTTTTTTTTTTTTTTTTTACTTGTCTGATCTGTCATTGCCCTCAACTGCTAAACAGGTCCCAGTACGTATTGATCACTTAATTTATCTTTTCTTAACACGGCTTGCAACGTCTGGTGCTGTGTGTTCGAGGTATTGAGACCAAACAGCCGGCTGTTCATATTGTCCTGACTGGTTAGGCCCGGGAATAAAAGGGGGAGCAGGTGGTGTGACTAAAGTAGACCCTTCAGAGAATAGGCCAACCTCCGCTCCGGTCCCCACCCTCCAACTGTTCCACATTAAAGCGCTGAACTGTGGCCCTACAGTCCGAATTTTACACCACCGCCTTACAAACCGGACAGAATCTCCTTTGTGGAAAGGTCTTTGTTAATCGGCAGACGGTTTTGGTGGTTGGGGGGGGGGGGGTTGCTGGTGTAAAAAAAAAGTATTGTCATATGTGCGGAGAATGAGGACCGTGCAGGCACCAGTCAAGGCAAATTACTCAATATGGCTTCAGAGGTTTCATTTCATAAATATTTAGGAGATATTAAAGAGTCGTCTATGGAGGCAATTAAAAAGTATTTTATTTTGTACCATCTCGTGTTTTGCCGAAGGTTGAGACGAGCCGGCCTGGGAGATTTACGGAACAGGGTTCGGAAGTTACAAAACGCTATCCAGCAAGTAGTGCAACCATGTGTCACATGGGCGATATTTAACTCATGGGGTAGATGCATTTTAGTGAGTCATGCCAGCACAGACCTAACGCATTACCACCATAAAATTTTATCAAATAGATAAAAACAAGTGATATACTCACAAACGCATGACCATAACAAGCGTATCATAAAATACAGGTGAGAAGAACGCTTCCAGAACCACACCACTAGACTGGTGACAGTGAAGACCCTGCAGCATCCAATGTGGTTTATGCAGTGCTGGGACAAGGTCATCCAGCGCCCAGGGCAAAGATGTGGGAGTCTGTGGGTGGGGGGCTTATTGGAATCTGGGAAACCCCTTTAACAATAAGAGGGTACCAAGATACAACCCCCTCCCATTAATGAGTATGGGGTGGAGGAACTGGAGTGTCCTGCACAGAGCTCTAACCTCAACCCAACTGATCACCTTTGGGATAAATTGGAATGAGCTGGGTCTTCTCATTCAACATCTTCATAAAGACATGGTTTGGCCAATTTGGCGTAGAGGAACTGGCATGTCCTGCACAGAGCTCTGACCTCAACCCAACTGATCACCTTTGGGATAAATTGGAATGAGCCGGGTCTTCTCATTCAACATCTTCTTAAAGACATGGTTTGGCCAGTTTGGCGTAGAGGAACTGGCATGTCCTGCACAGAGCTCTGACCTCAACCCAACTGATCACCTTTGGGATAAATTGGAATGAGCCGGGTCTTCTCATTCAACATCTTCTTAAAGACATGGTTTGGCCAGTTTGGCGTACAGGAACTGGCATGTCCTGCATAGAGCTCTGACCTCAACCCAACTGACCACCTTTGGGATAAATTGGAATGAGCCGGGTCTTCTCATTCAACATCTTCTTAAAGACATGGTTTGGCCAGTTTGGCGTAGAGGAACTGGCATGTCCTGCACAGAGCTCTGACCTCAACCCAACTGATCACCTTTGGGATAAATTGGAATGAGCCGGGTCTTCTCATTCAACATCTTCTTAAAGACATGGTTTGGCCAGTTTGGCGTAGAGGAACTGGCATGTCCTGCATAGAGCTCTGACCTCAACCCAACTGATCACCTTTGGGATAAATTGGAATGAGCCGGGTCTTCTCATTCAACATCTTCATAAAGACATGGTTTGGCCAATTTGGCGTAGAGGAACTGGCATGTCCTGCACAGAGCTCTGACCTCAACCCAACTGATCACCTTTGGGATAAATTGGAATGAGCCGGGTCTTCTCATTCAACATCTTCATAAAGACATGGTTTGGCCAGTTTGGCGTAGAGGAACTGGCATGTCCTGCACAGAGCTCTGACCTCAACCCAACTGATCACCTTAGGGATAAATTGGAATGAGCCGGGTCTTCTCACTCAACATCTTCATAAAGACATGGTTTGGCCAGTTTGGCGTAGAGGAACTGGCATGTCCTGCACAGAGTCCTGACCTCAACCTAACTTAAAGCCTTTGGGGTTAATTGGAAAAACGCTATCCAGCAAATAGTGCAACCATGTGTCACATGGGTGATATATTAAACTCATGGGGTAGATGCATTTTAGTGAGTCATGACAGCACCGACCTAGCACATTACCACCATACAATTTGATATACTCACAAACGCATGACCATAACAAGCGTGTCATAAAATACAAGTGAGAAGAACGCTTCCAGAACCACACCATTAGACTGATGACAGGGGAAGACCCTTCAGCGTCCAATGTGGCTCATGCAGTACTGGGACAAGGTCATCCAAGCCCAGGGCAAGATGTGGGAAACCCCCTTTAACCCCTTTAACAATAAGGGGGTTACCAAGATACAACTCCCCCCCCATCAATGAGTATGGGGTGTAATGTACCCCTATTCATTCACAAAAAAAGTTGTCAGCTGGAAATAAGGACACCCAATTATATGACAAGTTCTTGTGTCCTGCACAGAGTCCTGACCTCAACCCTACTGAACACCTTTGGGACGAATTGGAATGAGCCAGGTCTTCTCATCCAACATCTTCATAAAGACATGGTTTGTCCAATCTGGTGTGGAGGAACTGGAGTATTCTGTACAGAGTCCTGACCTCAACACTACTGATCACCTATGGGATAAATTGAAATGATCCAGGTCTTCTCATCCAAGATCTTCATAAAGACATGGTTTGGCCAGTCTGGTGTAGAGGAACTGGAGTATCCTGCACAGAGTCCTGACCTCAACCCTACTGAACATCTTTGGGGTAAATTGGAATGAGCCAGGTCTTTTCATTCAACATTTACATAAAGACATGGTTTGACCAGTTTGGTGTGCAGGAACTGGAGTATCCTTCACAGAGCCCTGACCTCAACCCTACTGATCACCTATGAAATTAATTGAAATGAGCCAGGTCTTCTAATTCAACATCTTCATGAAGACATGCTTTGGCCAGTCTGGTCTGGAGGAACCGGATTATCCTGCACAGAGTCCTGACCTCAACCCTTGTGATCACCTATTTTAATAAATTGGAATGAGACAGTTCTTTACCTCCAACATCTCCATAACGACATGGCTTGACCGGTTTGGCGTGGAGGAACTGGAGTGTCCTGCAGAGAGCCCTGACCTCAACCCTGCTGAACACCTTTGGGATGAATTGGAGTGAGCCAGGTCTTCTCATCCAACATCTCCATAATGACATGGCTTGACCAGTTTGGTGTGGAGGAACTGGAGTGTCCTGCAGAGAGCCCTGACCTCAACCCTGCTGAACACCTTTGGGATGAATTGGAGTGAGCCAGGTCTTCTCATCCAACATCTCCATAACGACATGGCTTGACCAGTTTGGTGTGGAGGAACCGGAGTATCCTGCACAGAGTCCTGACCTCAACCCTTGTGATCACCTATTTTAATAAACTGGAATGAGACAGTTCTTTTCCTCCAACATCTCCATAACGACATGGCTTGACCAGTTTGGGGTGGAGGAACTGGAGTGTCCTGCAGAGAGCCCTGACCTCAACCCTGCTGAACACCTTTGGGGTAAATTGGAATGAGCCAGGTCTTCTCATCCAACATCTTCATAAAGACATGGTTTGGCCAGTCTGGTGTAGAGGAACTGGAGTATCCTGCACAGAGTCCTGACCTCAACCCTACTGAACATCTTTGGGGTAAATTGGAATGAGCAAGGTCTTTTCATTCAACATTTACATAAAGACGTGGTTTGACCAGTTTGGTGTGGAGGAACTGGAGTATCCTTCACAGAGCCCTGACCTCAACCCTACTGATCACCTATGGGATCAATTGAAATGAGCCAGGTCTTCTAATTCAACATCTTCACGAAGACATGCTTTGGCCAGTCTGGTGTGGAGGAACCAGAGTATCCTGCACAGAGTCCTGACCTCAACCCTTGTGATCACCAAATTTAATTAATTGGAATGAGACAGTTCTTTTCCTCCAACATCTCCATAACGACATGGCTTGACCAGTTTGGTGTTGAGGAACCGGAGTATCCTGCACAGAGTCCTGACCTCAACCGTTGTGATCACCTATTTTAATAAACTGGAATGAGACAGTTCTTTTCCTCCAACATCTCCACAACGACATGGCTTGACCAGTTTAGGGTGGAGGAACTGGAGTGTCCTGCAGAGAGCCCTGACCTCAACCCTGCTGAACACCTTTGGGGTAAATTGGAATGAGCCAGGTCTTTTCATTCAACATTTACATAAAGACATGGTTTGACCAGTTTGGTGTGGACGAACTGGAGTATCCTTCACAGAGCCCTGACCTCAACCCTACTGATCACCTATGGGATAAATTGAAATGAGCCAGGTCTTCTCGTCCAACATCTCCAGAAAGACATGGCTTGACCAGTTTGGTGTGGAAGAACTGGAATGTCCTGCACAGAGCCCTGACCTGAACCCTACTGATCACCTATGGGATAAATTGGAATGAGCCAGGTCTTCTCCTCCAACATCTCCATAAAGACATGGCTTGACCAGTTTGGTGTGGAAGAACTGGAATGTCCTGCACAGAGCCCTGACCTCAACCATACTGATCACCTATGGGATCAATTGAAATGATCCAGGTCTTCTCATCCAACATCTTCATGAAGACATGATTTGGCCAGTCTAGTGTGGAGGAACTGGAGTATCCTGCACAGAGTCCTGACCTCAACCCTTGTGATCACCTATTTTAATTAATTGGAATTAGCCAGTCCTTTTCCTCTAACATCTCCATAACAAGATGGCTTGACCACTTTTGTGTGGAGGAACTGGAGTGTCCTGCAGAGAGCCCTGACCTCAACCCTACTGAACACCTTTGGGATGAATTGGAGCGAGCCAGATCTTCTTATCCAACATCTCCATAACGACATGGTTTGGCCAGTCTGGTGTGGAGGAACTGGAGTATCCTGCACAGAGTCCTGACCTCAACCCTACTGATCACCTATATGATAAACTAAAACACTGATTTCAAGATTACGATTGAAGAAGAGGTGATTGGCTCCCACATGTGTATGTCACACATCCAGAACCTCTCCTCCTTCCAGGTAGTTGACAGTGGTTCCTGGGCCTGGCAACTATGATACGTGCAAGCTCACATGACCATTTATTTCACCTGCAAAGATCACTTTCATTGACACTTTTCTACTTTAAAATTTGTACTTATTTATTTTATTATTCAGCTTTGTTGGCGCTATTGTTACAAGATGTGTGTGTGATGGTTAGATTTAGGCTTACAGTGAAGGCTGGTGCTAGGATTTTGGGGAGACTAAGTATTAGGCTGGCCATAGATGGATTGAAATTTGGATTGTTCAGCAGGGTCTGGCCAATATTTGACCCATCTATGGCCATTCCCTTTTGTGAGAAGTCGATCTCATACCTCCCAACTGTCCCTGATTTCGAGGGACTGTCCCTGATTTGGAGCAATGTCCCTCTGTCCCTCATTCCTCCTTATCTGTCCCTCATTTTGGTCTGATCTATATAGTTGTATATAAAATGCACTTTTTATCTATCAAAATGGTTTTCCAGAGCTAAACCTTTCATCTGATTTCTAAATTGCTGCATTTGTCAATTCCAAAAGCCAATATAAAGGAATAGTAATGGTTAAAAAAGCACTTGTGGGTTTAACCAATCTTGATTTTTTGTACAATTCTCTTTTAAGGGGGCGTGGCCAAGGGTGTGTCCTATGCCTGCATACTTTTGCTGATAGGTGTCCCTCATTCCCATCTCAAAAAGTTGGGAGGTATGCGATCTCATGATCGACTTCTCACGAAAGGGCATATTGGAAAATTTGTGTCCGATCAGCGCTGTAGGCAATCAGCGCTGATCAGTGTATTCTGGCAGCGGAGGAGTCCTGCTGTCAGAATTCAATGACAGAGTGAGGAGGACTTCCCCCATCCATCTCGTTTGTATGGATGGGGGAATCTGTATGGTATTTTTTTTCGATCAGCCCACTGACTGACTGAAAAAAACAGATCCACCTATGGCCAGTCTTAAAGTTACAGGCTATTTAGTGTGCAGTTTAGTGTTACGGTTAGAGGGAGGGTTAGTTTTATGGCTACAGAGAGGTTAATGTTAAGGTTGCAGGGAGGGCAAGGGAGAGGCCTGCAGTTAGGGTTGCCGGGACAGTTGTTAATAACATTAGGGTAACAAGGAGAGCCAGTGTGACGGTTGGTGTCAGGGTTAGTGTTAGGGTCACCTGGAGGGACCCTATGATGCATGGGGGGGGTGGTTTGGTCGAAACACGTAGGCTGAGGCTGCTCTTTACTTTCATGTCACATGGGCTGGTCAGTAGAGCGGTGTTTCTTCCATTTAGGGTCACAGGGAGGATTAATGTGAAAGTCAGAGCTATAGGAAGTCTACATGCATAGGTTAGTGTTAGGGTTACAGCTGTATAAGTGTAAGGGTTATGGGGGTGTAGCACCCTCTAGTGTAAAGTCTGGGTAATTGCTGTGGGTTCAGATGTAGGTCATCTGAGGGGCTCTACAGGTCAGGCTTCTGGATGGAGATGACTGTGTGCAGGATGGAGATGACATGGTAGATGACTGTGTGCAGGATGGAGATGACATGGTAGATGACTGTGTGCAGGATGGAGATGCCTGACAGCCATACCCACAAGATTCAGACCACCCCAAACGGCTGCTGGTCGCTCCCCCTCCAAAAATAAAAATAGAGGAGGACACTATCCACTCCAGCCATCATGATCCTCCCCCCAGAGATCCAGATGCAGAGAGAGCCCAAATGACAGTACTAAACATAGCACTGATTGGGTCTGCTCTGGTGTTGCACCTCAAGGCTCAAGCTGGGCTGGTGTGATATTTGCTCCATGACGGACATCTCTGCTGCTACTGTATTGAAAATGTTTGCGGCGCCCAGGTAAATCAAAACAGAAACACACTTCCAGTCATAGAGATCCCCCCCTCCACCTCCCCCTACCTCCAGGAAGTCAGGTTCCGCCTGCCTGTTTGTGATCTGGTTAGTCTTGAGTGCATAGGTTGCCAACATTCTAAAAAAAATTTTTTTTTTTTTCTGTAGGAGATTATTATCAATTAGGGCCAGGGTATTTATTTGTAGGCGTGGTCTAGCAGGAGTGAAAAATTTGCGTTGTTTAAATTACGCTAAATTTTGGACATGGTTTAAAGGGGGTGTGGTTAGAATCTTAGTTGACATACATAGTGGAGAATGTGGTAATATATAGGGAATGTAGGTAGAGCAGTATACAGGGATTAGAAGTATGTAGGGCAGTGTACAGAGATCAGTAGGATGTAGAGCAGTGTACAGAGGTCGGTAGTATGTAGAGCAGTGTACAGAGGTCAGTAGTATGTAGGGCAGTGTACAGAGATCAGTAGTATGTAGGGCAGTGTACAGAGGTCAGTAGTATGTAGGGGAGTGTACAGAGGTCAGTAGTATGTAGAGCAGTGTACAGAGGTCAGTAGTATATAGGGCAGTGTACAGAGGTCAGTAGTATGTAGGGGAGTGTACAGAGGTCGGTAGTATGTAGAGCAGTGTACAGAGGTCAGTTGTAGGTAGAGCAGTGTACAGAGGTCAGTAGTATGTAGAGCAGTGTACAGAGGTCAGTAGTATGTAGGGGAGTGTACAGAGGTCGGTAGTATGTAGAGCAGTGTACAGAGGTCAGTTGTAGGTAGAGCAGTGTACAGAGGTCAGTAGTATGTAGAGCAGTGTACAGAGGTCAGTAGTATGTAGAGCAGTGTACAGAGGTCAGTAGTATGTAGAGCAGTGTACAGAGGTCAATAGTATGTAGAGCAGTGTACAGAGGTCAGTAGTATGTAGAGCAGTGTACAGAGGTCAGTAGTATGTAGAGCAGTGTACAGAGGTCAGTAGTATGTAGAGCAGTGTACAGAGGTCAGTAGTATGTAGGGTAGTGTACAGAGGTCAGTAGTATGTAGGGCAGTGTACAGAGGTCAGTAGTATGTAGAGCAGTGTACAGAGGTCAGTAGTATGTAGGGCAGTGTACAGAGGTCAGTAGTATGTAGGGTAGTGTACAGAGGTCAGTAGTATGTAGAGCAGTGTACAGAGGTCAGTAGTATGTAGGGTAGTGTACAGAGGTCAGTAGTATGTAGAGCAGTGTACAGAGGTCAGTAGTATGTAGGGCAGTGTACAGAGGTCAGTAGTATGTAGGGTAGTGTACAGAGGTCAGTAGTATGTAGAGCAGTGTACAGAGGTCAGTAGTATGTAGAGCAGTGTACAGAGGTCAGTAGTATGTAGAGCAGTGTACAGAGATCAGTAGTATGTAGAGCAGTGTACAGAGATCAGTAGGATGTAGGGCAGTGTACAGAGGTCAGTAGTATGTAGAGCAGTGTACAGAGGTCAGTAGTATGTAGAGCAGTGTACAGAGGTCAGTAGTATGTAGAGCAGTGTACAGAGATCAGTAGTATGTAGAGCAGTGTACAGAGATCAGTAGGATGTAGGGCAGTGTACAGAGGTCAGTAGTATGTAGGGCAGTGTACAGAGGTCAGTAGTATGTATAGCAGTGTACAGAGGTCAGTAGTATGTAGAGCAGTGTACAGAGGTCAGTAGTATGTAGGGCAGTGTACAGAGGTCAGTAGTATGTAGAGCAGTGTACAGAGGTCGGTAGTATGTAGAGCAGTGTACAGAGGTCAGTAGTATGTAGAGCAGTGTACAGAGGTCAGTAGTATGTAGGGCAGTGTACAGAGGTCGGTAGTATGTAGAGCAGTGTACAGAGGTCGGTAGTATGTAGAGCAGTGTACAGAGGTCGGTAGTATGTAGGGTAGTGTACAGAGGTCAGTAGTATGTAGGGTAGTGTACAGAGGTCAGTAGTATGTAGAGCAGTGTACAGAGGTCAGTAGTATGTAGAGCAGTGTACAGAGGTCGGTAGTATGTAGAGCAGTGTACAGAGGTCAGTAGTATGTAGGGGAGTGTACAGAGGTCAGTAGTATGTAGAGCAGTGTACAGAGGTCAGTAGTATGTAGAGCAGTGTACAGAGGTCAGTAGTATGTAGAGCAGTGTACAGAGGTCGGTAGAGCAGTGTACAGAGGTCAGTAGTATGTAGGGCAGTGTACAGAGGTCAGTAGTATGTAGCAGTGTACAGAGGTCAGTAGTATGTAGAGCAGTGTACAGAGGTCAGTAGTATGTAGGGCAGTGTACAGAGGTCAGTAGTATGTAGAGCAGTGTACAGAGGTCAGTAGTATGTAGGGAAATGTACAGAGGTCAGTAGTATGTAGAGCAGTGTACAGAGGTCAGTAGTATGTAGGGAAATGTACAGAGGTCAGTAGTATGTAGAGCAGTGTACAGAGGTCAGTAGTATGTAGCAGTGTACAGAGGTCAGTAGTATGTAGAGCAGTGTACAGAGGTCAGTAGTATGTAGGGCAGTGTACAGAGGTCAGTAGTATGTAGAGCAGTGTACAGAGGTCAGTAGTATGTAGGGCAGTGTACAGAGGTCAGTAGTATGTAGAGCAGTGTACAGAGGTCAGTAGTATGTAGGGAAATGTACAGAGGTCAGTAGTATGTAGAGCAGTGTACAGAGGTCAGTAGTATGTAGGGAAATGTACAGAGGTCAGTAGTATGTAGAGCAGTGTACAGAGGTCAGTAGTATGTAGAGCAGTGTACAGAGGTCAGTAGTATGTAGGGCAGTGTACAGAGGTCAGTAGTATGTAGGGTAGTGTACAGAGGTCAGTAGTATGTAGAGCAGTGTACAGAGGTCAGTAGTATGTAGAGCAGTGTACAGAGGTCAGTAGTATGTAGAGCAGTGTACAGAGATCAGTAGTATGTAGAGCAGTGTACAGAGATCAGTAGGATGTAGGGCAGTGTACAGAGGTCAGTAGTATGTAGAGCAGTGTACAGAGATCAGTAGGATGTAGGGCAGTGTACAGAGGTCAGTAGTATGTAGGGCAGTGTACAGAGGTCAGTAGTATGTATAGCAGTGTACAGAGGTCAGTAGTATGTAGAGCAGTGTACAGAGGTCAGTAGTATGTAGGGCAGTGTACAGAGGTCAGTAGTATGTAGAGCAGTGTACAGAGGTCGGTTGTATGTAGAGCAGTGTACAGAGGTCGGTAGTATGTAGAGCAGTGTACAGAGGTCGGTAGTATGTAGGGTAGTGTACAGAGGTCAGTAGTATGTAGGGTAGTGTACAGAGGTCAGTAGTATGTAGAGCAGTGTACAGAGGTCAGTAGTATGTAGAGCAGTGTACAGAGGTCAGTAGTATGTAGAGCAGTGTACAGAGGTCGGTAGTATGTAGAGCAGTGTACAGAGGTCAGTAGTATGTAGGGGAGTGTACAGAGGTCAGTAGTATGTAGAGCAGTGTACAGAGGTCAGTAGTATGTAGAGCAGTGTACAGAGGTCGGTAGAGCAGTGTACAGAGGTCAGTAGTATGTAGGGCAGTGTACAGAGGTCAGTAGTATGTAGAGCAGTGTACAGAGGTCAGTAGTATGTAGGGCAGTGTACAGAGGTCAGTAGTATGTAGAGCAGTGTACAGAGGTCAGTAGTATGTAGAGCAGTGTACAGAGATCAGTAGGATGTAGGGCAGTGTACAGAGGTCAGTAGTATGTAGAGCAGTGTACAGAGGTCAGTAGTATGTAGAGCAGTGTACAGAGGTCAGTAGTATGTAGAGCAGTGTACAGAGATCAGTAGTATGTAGAGCAGTGTACAGAGATCAGTAGGATGTAGGGCAGTGTACAGAGGTCAGTAGTATGTAGGGCAGTGTACAGAGGTCAGTAGTATGTATAGCAGTGTACAGAGGTCAGTAGTATGTAGAGCAGTGTACAGAGGTCAGTAGTATGTAGGGCAGTGTACAGAGGTCAGTAGTATGTAGAGCAGTGTACAGAGGTCGGTAGTATGTAGAGCAGTGTACAGAGGTCGGTAGTATGTAGAGCAGTGTACAGAGGTCGGTAGTATGTAGGGTAGTGTACAGAGGTCAGTAGTATGTAGGGTAGTGTACAGAGGTCAGTAGTATGTAGAGCAGTGTACAGAGGTCAGTAGTATGTAGAGCAGTGTACAGAGGTCGGTAGTATGTAGAGCAGTGTACAGAGGTCAGTAGTATGTAGGGGAGTGTACAGAGGTCAGTAGTATGTAGAGCAGTGTACAGAGGTCAGTAGTATGTAGAGCAGTGTACAGAGGTCAGTAGTATGTAGAGCAGTGTACAGAGGTCGGTAGAGCAGTGTACAGAGGTCAGTAGTATGTAGGGCAGTGTACAGAGGTCAGTAGTATGTAGAGCAGTGTACAGAGGTCAGTAGTATGTAGGGCAGTGTACAGAGGTCAGTAGTATGTAGAGCAGTGTACAGAGGTCAGTAGTATGTAGGGAAATGTACAGAGGTCAGTAGTATGTAGAGCAGTGTACAGAGGTCAGTAGTATGTAGGGAAATGTACAGAGGTCAGTAGTATGTAGAGCAGTGTACAGAGGTCAGTAGTATGTAGAGCAGTGTACAGAGGTCAGTAGTATGTAGGGCAGTGTACAGAGGTCAGTAGTATGTAGGGTAGTGTACAGAGGTCAGTAGTATGTAGAGCAGTGTACAGAGGTCAGTAGTATGTAGAGCAGTGTACAGAGGTCAGTAGTATGTAGAGCAGTGTACAGAGATCAGTAGTATGTAGAGCAGTGTACAGAGATCAGTAGGATGTAGGGCAGTGTACAGAGGTCAGTAGTATGTAGAGCAGTGTACAGAGATCAGTAGGATGTAGGGCAGTGTACAGAGGTCAGTAGTATGTAGGGCAGTGTACAGAGGTCAGTAGTATGTATAGCAGTGTACAGAGGTCAGTAGTATGTAGAGCAGTGTACAGAGGTCAGTAGTATGTAGGGCAGTGTACAGAGGTCAGTAGTATGTAGAGCAGTGTACAGAGGTCGGTTGTATGTAGAGCAGTGTACAGAGGTCGGTAGTATGTAGAGCAGTGTACAGAGGTCGGTAGTATGTAGGGTAGTGTACAGAGGTCAGTAGTATGTAGGGTAGTGTACAGAGGTCAGTAGTATGTAGAGCAGTGTACAGAGGTCAGTAGTATGTAGAGCAGTGTACAGAGGTCAGTAGTATGTAGAGCAGTGTACAGAGGTCGGTAGTATGTAGAGCAGTGTACAGAGGTCAGTAGTATGTAGGGGAGTGTACAGAGGTCAGTAGTATGTAGAGCAGTGTACAGAGGTCAGTAGTATGTAGAGCAGTGTACAGAGGTCGGTAGAGCAGTGTACAGAGGTCAGTAGTATGTAGGGCAGTGTACAGAGGTCAGTAGTATGTAGAGCAGTGTACAGAGGTCAGTAGTATGTAGGGCAGTGTACAGAGGTCAGTAGTATGTAGAGCAGTGTACAGAGGTCAGTAGTATGTAGGGAAATGTACAGAGGTCAGTAGTATGTAGAGCAGTGTACAGAGGTCAGTAGTATGTAGGGCAGTGTACAGAGGTCAGTAGTATGTAGGGGAGTGTACAGAGGTCAGTAGTATGTAGAGCAGTGTACAGAGGTCAGTAGTATGTAGAGCAGTGTACAGAGGTCAGTAGTATGTAGAGCAGTGTACAGAGGTCAGTAGTATGTAGAGCAGTGTACAGAGATCAGTAGTATGTAGAGCAGTGTACAGAGGTCGGTAGTATGTAGAGCAGTGTACAGAGGTCGGTAGTATGTAGAGCAGTGTACAGAGGTCAGTAGTATGTAGGACAGTGTACAGAGGTTGGTAGTATGTGAAGCAGTGTACAGAGGTCGGTAGTATGTAGAGCAATGTACAGAGGTCAGTAGTATGTAGAGCAGTGTACAGAGGTCAGTAGTATGTAGGGTAGTGTACAGAGGTCAGTAGTATATAGAGCAGCGTACAGAGGTCGGTAGTATGTAGAGCAGTGTACAGAGGTCGGTAGTATGTAGGGCAGTGTACAGAGGTCGGTAGTATGTAGAGCAGTGTACAGAGGTCAGTAGTATGTAGGACAGTGTACAGAGGTTGGTAGTATGTGAAGCAGGGTACAGAGGTTGGTAGTATGTAGAGCAGTGTACAGAGGTCGGTAGTATGTAGAGCAGTGTACAGAGGTCAGTAGTATGTAGGGGAGTGTACAGAGGTCAGTAGTATGTAGAGCAGTGTACAGAGGTCAGTAGTATGTAGGGGAGTGTACAGAGGTCAGTAGTATGTAGAGCAGTGTACAAAGGTCAGTAGTATGTAGAGCAGTGTACAGAGGTCAGTAGTATGTAGAGCAGTGTACAGAGGTCAGTAGTATGTAGGGCAGTGTACAGAGGTCAGTAGTATGTAGAGCAGTGTACAGAGGTCAGTAGTATGTAGAGCAGTGTACAGAGGTCAGTAGTATGTAGAGCAGTGTACAGAGGTCGGTAGTATGTAGAGCAGTGTACAGAGGTCAGTAGTATGTAGGACAGTGTACAGAGGTTGGTAGTATGTGAAGCAGTGTACAGAGGTCGGTAGTATGTAGAGCAGTGTACAGAGGTCAGTAGTATGTAGAGCAGTGTACAGAGGTCAGTAGTATGTAGGGTAGTGTACAGAGGTCAGTAGTATATAGAGCAGCGTACAGAGGTCGGTAGTATGTAGAGCAGTGTACAGAGGTCGGTAGTATGTAGGGGAGTGTACAGAGGTCGGTAGTATGTAGGGGAGTGTACAGAGGTCAGTAGTATGTAGGGCAGTGTACAGAGGTCAGTAGTATGTAGGGTAGTGTACAGAGGTCAGTAGTATGTAGAGCAGTGTACAGAGGTCAGTAGTATGTAGAGCAGTGTACAGAGGTCAGTAGTATGTAGAGAAGTGTACAGAGGTCGGTAGTATGTAGAGCAGTGTACAGAGGTCGGTAGTATGTAGGGGAGTGTACAGAGGTCAGTAGTATGTAGAGCAGTGTACAGAGGTCTGTAGTATGTAGGACAGTGTACAGAGGTCAGTAGTATGTAGAGCAGTGTACAGAGGTCTGTAGTATGTAGAGCAGTGTACAGAGGTCTGTAGTATGTAGAGCAGTGTACAGAGGTCTGTAGTATGTAGGACAGTGTACGGAGGTCAGTAGTATGCAGGGCAACTTCCAGAGGTTTGCAGTATGTAAGGCAGTGTCCAGAGGTCTGTAGTATGTGGGCATTAGCAGGGCAGGGGACAGGGGTCAGAAGGGTAGTGGATGGGGTATCAGCAGGGCAGAGGACAGGGGGATCAGGAGGGCACAGTACAGGGGTTCAAAAGTGCATAGGGCACAACACAGGAGGTCAGGAGGGCACAGTGTATGGTACAGAAGTGGTTCCCTCCACGGTCAGAGCGGCACAGGGAAGCTGCTGCCCTATATCTACCTGTTCTGGTGTGCTGATCTGTTTACACCCACCTCGATGAATGGACCATCTAATCAAGTTCGCCTGAAAAATTGACAGGCAAACCTGAATGGACCCACCATGTGAAAGGGACCTTAGCGATGGCAACAGAACTCAGGGAGTGTGAGAAATTGGGTTTAAGATTGTACTGCAGAGGGGTACAGACCCCCCTCTCCACAAAGTATAGACTCCCTTGCTCAGTACAAACCCCCCTGCTAGCCCAATTATACCGCATGTCACTTTCTTGGTGCTTCAAAACATCTCCAAAGCCTCCATAGAAGTCTATAACAACATTCGCCAACAGCACCTGCAGCTTTTGGGAGGCTTTTATTCAGCTTTGGCTTCACATTGTTTTGGAGGTATTGCAGGTATGAGATATCCCAGGATGCACTGGGAAACCAACAAGCAAACTGGAAAGATGTCATCAGTAGTTACTTCCAGGTTCATGTGTATATATTCTGTGAGTGTCTGGTGCAGAAGTCACATCTGCTGTGCAGGGTGGAGCAGCAGAAAGGTGAGCAAGGCCTGAACTGGAGTGGAGCAACTTACAGACAGCACACGTGGTGTGCAACATGGGAACGTGACAGTGTAAAGTGAATGGGAAAAGAAGAGAGAGGACTGATCAGCAGAGGATCAGCAGAGCTGAGGGACCAGAGCAAAAGAAATTAGCAGTTCAACACGTGTTGCATAGCATGGAAGCAATAAAGCGGGGGGGGGGAGAGGAGGATCCACAGGATCAGCAGAGCTGGGGGTTACTACTGAGTGGGGGATCCGCAGAGCTGGGGGTTACTACTGAGTGGGGGATCAGCAGAGCTGGAGGTTACTACTGAGCAGAGGACCAGCAGAGTTAATGGGTCTCAACTGAGTGGAGCATTATCAGGGTACAAGATGCTGAGAGCCGCTCCCCTTACCCCTGGAAGTGGTACAGAGGGAATAGGGCACAAAGAGGCAAGAGTCACCAGCAGGCTAGGTAGGATTTGAGTGATGATTACAGGTAGAGCTGTTACACCGTGCTGTGGTAGGCTTGAGTCTCGAGTGAGATGCCCAGATGGGGCTCTAACCCAGTGGAATCCTGTAAGTAGAGACTGTAGAGAAGTCCTTGGAGGAAGCCGGGGGTCAAATACAGATAATCGGGTAGAAGAAAGTCCTAGTACCAGCCGGGGCCATACACAGGAAGTCAAGCAGGTGAGACAGGAGAAAATCCTTTAAACAAGCCGAGGTCAAAACACTGAAGGCAGGCAGAGTAGAGAAGTCCTTAGGCAAGCCGGGGTCAAAGTACTGCAGAAGATCAGAGCAGGTCTGGGTCAATCCGGGTCACAACAGGTAATCACAAGCAAGCAGAGTACTAAGGGAGGAACACAGGAAGCTGAGAGACAAACCATTAATAAAACATGAGACTGAGCAGCCTTTTGTAGGCCAGCAAGGAGATTGACGTTATGCACGCTCCAGTGCGATGCGCCTGCGCCGTTCCGCTGTATCGCGCACCCGCATGCGCGGGAGCGTCATTCTACTGCGCATGCGCGGGAAAGTGCCTATACTGGCAAGCCCGGTTTCTGGTATTTCTCTGACATGCATTAGCAGAGCTGGGGGTACTACTGAGTAGGGGGTCTGCAGAACAAGGGTACTAATGAGCTGGAAATCTGTTCAACAGGGGTACTAATAAGCGGGGGAATCTGCTGAGTAGAGCTACTATTTAGTGGAGGTTCTAGTGGGCCCCTTTAAAGCAAATAGAAAATCAACACACACACACAGGGTATTTGCCAAGCTTCAATAAAGCATCACAAAAGCATCAAACAAGCATAAAATATTTTAGAAATTCTGTATATATAGCCCTACAGAACAGACAGTGCACCGTCCACATGGGTTTTGCTCCTGCTTAACTGCAGACAGGAAACAGGAATCTTTATTTAGGGAAAAGACACAGAGTATATCACAGATGGAGCTACAAACTTATAAACACTGCCATCTACTAGTTGAAGAATATATCTCTACTAAATACTGATATACAGTAGTTGTTGCACAAAATACAATTCTGTATTCCAACAAAAAAGCATTTTGTGGTAGGTGTTTTTTTTTTCTTTTCAAATCTTTTATTTAATCAAAAGACAAGATTCAAAGCATCAAAGTGGTGAAGATGAAAGAACATACAGTACAACATAGTACACTGTCATACAACATCATATAAAAAAACAACATGTACAACTAGTGTCCAGACTGCACCATTTATTCCTGGTCGATGTACGTTCAAAACATAACATTATATCTTCTCAATGGAGAAGAGATTATAGGGTGGAGCCGTAGAGATACGGAGAAAAATAGAAGGAAGAAGAGATCAAAAATAAAGGGAAATAAGTTAGAAGGAAGTGAGGATGGGGGAGGGGGAGGGGTGGTAGGTGCTTTAATGTGTTGTAGCACCCTCTAGCTAGTGTGCTAGGTGTACATAGTTCATTTGTTAGTGTAGGTAAATTGGCTTGGCTGAGAGCCAGGCCTGGGCTGAATATGACTGCCAGGGCTGGGCTCAGCCCTTCCTTCTCTGAGCTGGCCGCTCAGCTGTCGGCTAATTGCCAGCTCCTATCTCTCTCCACAGTTACTCAGCTGTTGATGATATCCTGCTCGTCAGTCCTGCCTACTTAAGCCGTCCAGTCCAGAGGATCTCTGCCTTCGCCTTGGTCAACATCACAGAGACGATCTCCTGCATTCCTGTTAAAGACTTGCTTGGCTGACATCCCTTCTGGCTCTAAATCCTGCTTGCTGTTTTACTGCGCTCATCTCCGGCTCCCTGACATTTGGCTTGTCTGACTATCCGTTCCGGTTCCTGAACTCTGGCTATGTTTTGACTACGTTTGTTCTATTTACGATTATTATTAAACAAATGTGATTTAACTGTACTTCTGTCTCTGTCTGATTTCATGGTTTCAGACACTGGGCCAAGGTTGGGTGACTCAGGGAGGCTGGATGATTCAGCAAGCAGCATCTCTGGGGCCTCCCCCTGCTTTCTGGAACCTTGGAGAAGCTTCCGGAAGGAGTGGGTGAAAGCTAGGAGGAGCTACTTGGCATATTTACGGGGTCCTCAACCAATCCCCATCAAAAAGGGTCTGGAAGGGTGTAGGCACCTCATAAATAGGCATGAGCCATGCCAGCAGGGGCAGTCAGGTGAAAGAGGGAGATGGAGTGCTGAGGAGGCTGTCGGTGGACCTTGAGGGTGCCCCCTAGTCGGGGGGGTCTGACTTCAGGCCTGAGGCTCGGGTGCTGGAGGGACCCTCTACAACCCATGGAGGAATCCTATCCTGGATGCACGGGAGCAAGTGAGAGGACAGCAGGAGAAGGTCAGCACATCCAGGAGATCTCCTGAGAAGGGGCTGGTGAGTGTTCAGTCTGGGAGGTCTGTGGAGAGAGTGTCAGTCTGGAGGACTGTGGGGAGAAGTTAGCCTGGAGGTCTAGTGAAAGGGGCTGCTGCAGCTGGAAGGGCTGGAAGGGCTGGCAGGGCCTGAAGAAGTGGTGCTGGGGAGCAGTGACCACAGAAAGGAAGTGCTGGGAAAGTTTGAGCTATGCCACCTTATCTATTCTCCAATTATAGGGGCTGCGGGGCCCTGCCTGCATTGAGCCTTTGCTATAAAACCACAACAGGGTGACATAGCTAAGTTCTGCAAGCAAGTTGAGTGCTGGAGCCTAGAAGAGGAGCTGTGCAGTATATGTTTGAAGTCAAGTGGACATCCCATAAACTCCCATCCCTATCCAAGTTATTACCCTAAAAACAAAAAGTCATGGACTGTTCTCTGACTCTGGAGTCACTGTGAAAATTTGGTGTGCCTGGCTGTGCAGGGTGGGGAATCCCAGTTACTTGTGGCCCTTAAGGGGGGTGCGCTACAGTGCTAAAGTCGAAGCAAGTGTAAATGAGCCCTTAATGTTTTTGCACCAGGCCAACTCTTCTCTTGATTCCCCCCGTCAATAATATATTGTTAGAGTTTCGAATATATAGTTTCTAGCAACATTTTATCTAAAACCCACGGGGGTCTTGACAATCATATGACATTGATTCGTGCCCAGACGTCTTGCCCCCTTCTACCATAGTGAATTTCTATAGGATAACCCCCCCTTCAATGAAGTAGGAGCCATATTGAACAATTGACCTGTAAGTCGGCAGTATACTTTATTATCTGCCCTTTAAACAACTCGCAAATTATTGCCTGACCACTGGAGGTAACTGATCTCTTTGTTTAGGTGGAGAAAGCAGAAGAATACCAAAGGGTACACAGTTCTTTTCACCATGATAAATCACCGCTTAATGAGACCCCCATTGTCCCGTATTATGGCTTGCCCAGCTTTAATTCCATTAGCTCGCCGTCATAAAACTGGCACTACAAATTATCCGGCTCCTTTGAACCTTTCCACAATATGAACTGGTTTTCACGAAGCAGATGTCCCTTACAGCAGACGGAACACGTGACGCCCAGCCGGAAAACGGGCGAAAAATTCAGGCCATGTCATGCTAATTTCGGCACCAAGAGAGGACCTGTTGTTGGTGCAGGTGACAAGATTGTGCGGGTAACGGTCTAACGTGCTCTAATTGCACTGATTAGATGGTTTATTGGAAAGCTAATTGGCTGATTAGAGCCCGAGACTTCTGGTCATGAGAGGGGAGAATTAATTGCCTGACCCTAGCTAAAGTCAGGAATTTTTTATTTTTGTCAAACTGGGCATGTTTTAAACTTTATTATATCACCCACTAGGGATGAGCAAAGTTGAGATTTCATTTCCCCAAAATTTGGGTAAAAATTGGAAGATTTTAGTAAAATAGTTGCCATTTCAATGTCAATGAAGAACGAGAAATTAACATCGTTTTTTGGGGGGTTCAGTTGGCTTTAAATGATTCCTATCATCTATTCCAAATCTTGTTCTGGTAGCCAAAAATGGACCCTCATTAGCCTTATTATTATTATAACTATTTTATTTTTATTTCTTTTTTTACATAGAAAGCACAGACAGCAAAAAATAAATAAATAAATACATTTAGAGACAAGTTGACAAATAAACAATAAACAACATAAATTAAAAAAAAACATGAAATACCCATTGTATAATAATCTAAACTAACCTAAAAAATGCTCTAAATATATTCCAAAACACACCGTCTAAATAAAGGTTTTTTTTAAGAGTGCAATGGGCTTTAAATGGCTCATATCATCCTAAAACTTGCTCTTGTGGCCAAAAACTGCCCCTCATTAGTATTATTATTATTATTATTATTTTATTTTTATTTTTTTTTTACATAGAAAGCACAGACAGCAAAAAAAAAAAATGTAGGGACAAGTTGACAAATAAACAATAAACAACACAAATATAACAAAAAAAACATTAAATACCCACTGTATAATAATCTAAACTGACCTAAAAACTACTATAAATACATATCAAAACACACCCTCTAAATATATATATATTTTTTTAAGAGTGCAATGGGCTTTAAATGGCTACTATCATCCTAAAACTTGCTCTTGTGGCCAAAAACTTCCCCTCATTAGCCTTATTATTATTATTATTATTATTATTATTTATTATTATTATTATTATTATTATTATTATTATTATTATTTTATTTTTATTTATTTTTTTTACATAGAAAGCACAGACAGCAAAAAAAAAATAAAAAAAATTTAGAGACAAGTTGACACATAAACAATAAACAACACAAATTTAAAAAGAAAACACCCTCTAAATAAAGTTTTTTTTTTTTTTTTAAGGGTGCAATGGGCTTTAATTGGCTCCTATCATTTTAAAACTTGCTCTTGTGGCCAAAAACTGCCCCTCATTAGGCTCATTATTTTTTTTTTACATAAACACAGACAGCACAAAAAGTAAAAATAAAAATGTAAAGACAAGTTAATAAATAATAAAAAAAACACAAAAAAATAAAACTCAAAAAAATTGCTCTATCCTAAAACTTGTACTTGTGCCCAAAAATGGCCCCTCATTAGTCTCATTCTTTTATGTTTTATATTTTTACATAGAAAGTACAGAGAGCAAAAAGATAAAAAAAAAATAAGAATCAAATTGTAAAGACAAGCTGGCAAAAAAAAAACACTAAGGAGAACACAAAATAAACTAATCTACACCAGCCTGAAAAATCCTGTAAATACACCTGAAAACACACTCTTTAAATCAAGTACTTTTGAATTTTTTTAAGGGTGCTCCTATCATCTATCTTGAAACTTGTTCTTGTGGCCAGAAATGGCCCCTCGTTAGTCTCATTGGTTTTTTTTTTTTTTTTTTTTTGTTTTTTTGTTTTTTTTTACATAGAAAGCACAGACAACAAAAAAAAGGAAAAAATAAAAATGTAAAGACAAGTTGATAAATTAAAAAAAAACATAAATAAGGAGACTTAAATAATCTAAACCAGCTCATATACACACCTCAAAACACACCCTCTAAATCTAGATTTAGATCTAGATTTTTTTTTTTTTAAGAATGCAATGGGCTTTACATAGAAAGAAAACACAGACACAGCAAAAAAAAGTAAAAATACAAATTTAAAACCAAATAAGTTAACAAAATAAAAAAATTAAAAAACCAGAAAACTCAAAATAACAAAATAAACACATTGACCCTAAAAGCTACTTTAAATACACCTCAAAAACACATCTTCTAAACATAAAAAAGAAGAGTTGGAATATAAATATGTTCTAAACAGCTGAATGAGCGAAATTGGGACTTCCCACAATTTCTCCAACGGCAAAATCAATTTTGCCAATCTTTTCACTCATAACGATTACCCACTACAATCTATCACCTCCCTTTCTTGTCAAAGCATTTATTGTTTCATTTGGGCACATCCACAGTCATATCGCAGCCTTTGCCGACCTTTTTACCACAAGGGAATATATTATAATTATTGCTTCATTAGCATGATCAGTAAACTGTACAAAGTTTTATATAAAAAATTAATATTGCGGCAAGCTACCTAAAATATCTGACATCTAGGACAAATCATTTTTTAACAACCACCTGCTGTATATGGCAAAATTATTTTCAGTGAAAAAATGGACTTAAAATGGTACTTACAGTGCATCCGGAAAGTATTCACAGAGCTTAACTTTTTCCACATTTTGTTATGTTACAGCCTTATTCCAAAATGGATTAAATTCATTATTTTACTCAACATTCTACAAATAATACCCCATAATGACAACATGTAAGAAATTTGTTTGAAATCTTTGCAAATTTATTATAAATAAAAAATGAAAAAAGTCCCACGTACATAAGTATCACAGACTCCTCCCATGTACATAAGTATCACAGACTCCTCCCATGTACATAAGTATCACAGGCTCCTCCCATGTACATAAGTATCACAGACTCCTCCCATGTACATAAGTATCACAGACTCCTCCCATGTACATAAGTATCACAGGCTCCTCCCATGTACATAAGTATCACAGGCTCCTCCCACGTACATAAGTATCACAGACTCCTCCCATGTACATAAGTATCACAGACTCCTCCCATGTACATAAGTATCACAGACTCCTCCCATGTACATAAGTATCACAGACTCCTCCCATGTACATAAGTATCACAGGCTCCTCCCATGTACATAAGTATCACAGACTCCTCCCATGTACATAAGTATCACAGGCTCCTCCCATGTACATAAGTATCACAGGCTCCTCCCATGTACATAAGTATCACAGGCTCCTCCCATGTACATAAGTATCACCGGCTCCTCCCATGTACATAAGTATCACAGACTCCTCCCATGTACATAAGTATCACAGACTCCTCCCATGTACATAAGTATCACAGACTCCTCCCATGTACATAAGTATCACAGGCTCCTCCCATGTACATAAGTATCACAGGCTCCTCCCATGTACATAAGTATCACAGGCTCCTCCCATGTACATAAGTATCACCGGCTCCTCCCATGTACATAAGTATCACAGGCTCCTCCCATGTACATAAGTATTACCGGCTCCTCCCATGTACATAAGTATCACAGCCTTTGCTCAATACTTTGGTGAAGCTCCTTTGGCACCAATTACAGCCTCAAGTCTTTTTGAGTATGATGCTACAAGCTTGGCACTCCTATTTTTGGGCAGTTTCTCCCATTCTTCTTTGCAGGACCTCTCGAGCTCCATCAGGTTGGATGGGGAGTCTCGGTGCGCGGCCATCTTCAGATCTCTCCAGAGATGTTCAATCGGGTTCAAGTCTGGGCTCTGGCTGGATCACTCGAGGACATTCACAGAGTTGTCCCGTAGCCACTCCTTTGTTATCTTGGCTGTGTGCTTAGGGTCGTTGTCCTGTTGGAAGATGAACCTTCGCCCCAGTCTGAGGTCCAGAGTGCATTTGTGAGGTCAGGCACTGATGTTGGACGAGAAGGCCTGGCTCGCAGTCTCCACTCTAATTCATCCCAAAGGTGTTCTATCGGGTTGAGGTCAGGACTCTGTGCAGGCCAGTCAAGTTCCTCCACCCCAAACTCCCTCATCCATGCCTTTATGGACCTTGCTTTGTACACTGGTGCGCAGCCATGTTGGAACAGGAAGGGGCCGTCCCCAAACTGTTCCCACAAAGTTGGGAGCATGAAATTGTCCAAAATGTCTTGGTATGCTGATGCCTTAAAAGTTCCCTTCACTGGAACTAAGGGGCCAAACCCAACCCCTGAAAAACAACCCCCACACCATAATCCCCCCTCCACCAAATGACTTGGACCAGTGCACAAAGCAAGGTCCATAAAGACATGGATGAGCGAGTTTGGTGTGGAGGAAATTGACCGGCCTGCACTGGTCCAAATCATTTGGTGGAGGGGGGATTATGGTGTGGGGTTGTTTTTCAGGGGTTGGGTTTGGCCCCTTATTTCCAGTGAAGGGAACCCTTAAGGCGTCAGCATACCAAGACATTTTGGAAGCCTCAGCTGCACACTGGACAAGGAATTAACGGGAAGCGATCTGAAGCTTCCTGTTCTTTCACAAACTGAAACATAGTAAACATCACTTTAGTGATGAATGGACACAGGAGTGAATGGTACCAATCGCTCACTGTGTTCATTCAGGAAAGGAAGGTGTCCCCCCCCCCCCCCCGCTATCCATCCTGAAACAATCCATCCTGAAACCCTTTCGTTTGCCTTTCATTTCTATTTTAAACTGAATGGGTTGTTTTACAAGGTGATCGTTTACAATCACTTTAACCACTTCCCGCCCGCCCACCGTATAGTAAATTGATGGCGGCGGGGTGGCACTCTCGTTCTGGGGCGATGTCATATGATGACGCCCCAGAACGGCCGCTCTCGCAGCTCTTTACTCATGTGATCGGCCGTGTCCAATCACATGTAAACAAGGAAGAGCCGTTTATCGTCTCTCCTCGTCTCACAATGACACAGTGTGTGGCAAGGAGAGCCGATCAGCAGCATCTCCTCACAGGAGAGACCTGTACATGTAATCAGGGCACTGATCGTCAGTGCTTTGATTACAGTACTGCCCCATCAGTGACACCAATCAGTGCCCATTAGTGATGCCAGTCAGTGCCCATCAGTGCCTGTTCATAAGTGCCGCTCATCAGTGCCCATTAGTGCCGCACATTAGAGCCCATCAGTGCAGCTCATCAGTGCCCATCTGTGCCGCCTACCCGTGCCACCTATCAGTGCCTACCAGTGCCGCTCATCAGTGCAGCCTATCAGTGCTCATCAGTGCCGCATATCAGTGCCCATCAGTGCGGCATATTAGTGCCTCCTCATCAGTGCCATCTCATCAGTGCCCATCAGTGAAGGAGAAAAATTACTTATTTACAAAATTTACTGACAAACTAAGAAAAACTTCCTTTTTTACAGTTTTTTTTTTTTTTTGCAAAAAAAAAAAAAACCCAGTGGTGATTAAATACCACCAAAAGAAAGCTCTATTTGTATTAAAAAAGTGTAAAAATATAATTTGGGTACAGTGTAGCATGACCGCGCAATTGTCATTCAAAGTGTGACAGCGCTGAAAGCTGAAAATTGGCCTGGGCAGGAAGGGGGTGGGAGTGCCCGGTAGGCAAGTGGCTCAGACAATTTATCAAAATGTTTAGTTGTTGGACTCAAAACACAGAGATCCGGGGCAAACCAATCTATGGCAGGAGATGTTTAGAGTCCAATACTCTACTGCCAATGCTGGCACAATGACCGATAGTTGTTCTAAACATCTCCTGCCATGGATTGATTTAAAGGCTGTTTCCTTTAGCAAGTGAATTTTCCCCAGAGCTTAGAGAATATGGTGAAATTTTACTGTGCAAAGACTGTCCAATCAAATGCAAGGAAAAATAGAAAACAGCATTTTTGCTTGCACATGATTGGATGATGGACGGGGGTCGGGGGTCTACTTTTCCAGGAGGCCATCATATGATGTCCTTCCATGATCTTGCTGCATGCTCTGTGATCGCTGAGTCCTTCAGACTCAGCCGATCACAGATCAGGGTAAAGGGCCAATCACAGCGGTCCTTTACCATGTTATCAGATCAGCTGTGTCCAATGACAGCTGTTCACGATGTAAACACAAGCTGGTTATCGGCTTTCCTTTCCTCACGCTGACAGCATGAGGAGGGGAGAAGAGAGCTTGAGTTAAAGGGACATCTACACTGATAATAAGTGAGTATACTCTAATAATTTGCAAAGACCAGAAAATTAATATAAGCGCCGCTAGTATTAATAATGTGACGTAATGTAGTGACCAAGTGTGTGACCAGTGCACTGAGTGATATCAAAAAAACGGATTATATACCGTATTTATCGGCGTATAACACGCGCCGGCGTATAACACGCACCCCAATTTAGGAGGGAATTTTAAGGAAAAAAAACTTTTAGGAGGGAAGTTGAAGGGAAAAAAACTTACATTTAAATGCCCATCATTGCAGCCTTCTCAGTGCAGCCTTGCCCCAGTGCAGCCATGTCAGTGCAGCCTTGTCAGTGCAGCCTTGTCAGTGCAGCCATGTCAGTGCAGCCTTGTCAGTGCAGCCATGTCAGTGCAGCCTTCCCCAGTGCAGCCTTCCCCAGTGCAGCCTTGTCAGTGCAGACTTCCCCAGTGCAGCCTTCCCCAGTGAAGCCTTGTCAGTGCAGCCTTCCCCAGTGCAGCCTTGTCAGTGCAGACTTCCCCAGTGCAGCCTTCCCCAGTGCAGCCTTGTCAGTGCAGCCTTGTCAGTGCAGCCTTGTCAGTGCAGCCATGTCAGTGCAGCCATGTCAGTGCAGCCTTCCCCAGTGCAGCCTTCCCCAGTGCAGCCTTCCCCAGTGCAGCCTTGTCAGTGCAGACTTCCCCAGTGCAGCCTTCCCCAGTGCAGCCTTGTCAGTGCAGCCTTCCCCAGTGCAGCCTTGTCAGTGCAGCCTTCCCCAGTGCAGCCTTCCCCAGTGCAGCCTTGTCAGTGCAGCCTTCCCCAGTGCAGCCTTCCCCAGTGCAGCCTTCCCCAGTGCAGCCTTGCCCCATTGCAGCCGTCGATCCCCTGTCCCTGCCATATTGGGCTTCAAAATCGCCAACCGCGATTTGAAAATGGCGCCGCCAGCGCCGAAATACACAGAGCCGGTCCTCGGCTCTTTCCGGCGGCTCTCGTTCATTTTCGGCTCCACTCGTAGTCCCGAGCGGAGCTATCCGAACCTAGCCGAGTAGGTTCGGATAGCTCCGCTCGGGACTACGACTGGAGCCGAAAATGAACGAGAGCCGCCGGAAAGAGCCGAGGACCGGCTCTGTGTATTTCGGCGCCGGCGGCGCCATTTTCAAATCGCGGTCGGCGATTTTGAAGTTTTGACACCACGGGATCTCTGGGGATCGGCGTATAACACGCACCTGCGACTTTCCCCTGATTTTAAGGGGAAAAAAGTGCGTGTTATACGCCGATAAATACGGTATATCACACAAAAGCAATAAATTATACATTATATACAGGTATAGCCCCACTAGGTCAAACAAAAATTAGATAGTAAAGTCCATCCATAGAAATGTTCATAAAGAAAACACCGTGAATGACGTGCAGATTTCTTAAATGTCCACCAAATCAAACGTGCCAGTGATTCCTCTCCCTTCAGATTCAACACTCACCAGATAAATATGCCTCACACTCTCGTGTGTTTTGGCACATGAGCATGGTAAACCTTGCAATCAGGTTTGAGCGAAAAATCCAGATCCCATCCGTCTAAGTGCCATTTCATTCCATATGCAAATAAAAAAATGCGCTGATAGTGTAGTAACCTAAAACACAAAATTTAATAAACTGTGTAAACTTCAAACATTGCACTCACATAAAATCTCTTTAAGCCAAGCAAAAACAACACAGCAATATGAGCTCCCAGTCCTCCTGTGTAAACGCCCAACACCAGATGTAATGATGGTCACGGCGGACCCGAGGTGTGCGGATAAGGCTCTCACCACCACTCACTGAACCTCGTCTGATCGAACTTGGATCTCCCGCTCACAAACTCAGATTCGATACAACGCGTCCTCCGTCACACGCTGCTACTGATGGATGCCGTACAGCCACGCCCCGACATGTTTCGTCATACCTGACTTACTCATGGGATTGGCTGTACGGTTCGGCACCTCCTCCTCTTATACCCTTCACATCTAACCCGGCTAAAGGCTACGTAGCACTTCCGCTCACCAGGTGTCCCCGCGGCCGCAATACATCCCACATTGAGACGATCACCATCAACCAGGGAGGCACTTACATGTAAAACAGCATTTCCAAATGTTTCATTAGTATCTCAATGTCAGTGAAGTGCAACGAAAGGCATTAGATCAATGTGAAAATAGCTAATAAGATTAATAAATGATAAAATACATGTTTTTCACATGCAACTTAATATATTATACAGAAATACACATAAAAATACAACTGAAGTCCTTCTATCTAAAATAAAGTTTGATTAAAATCGTACACTAAACTACAACCGATTCATCCAGTCAGAGTATTTACTTTATATATATGAAATTGTTACAATTAATAACAGTTATGCATGTGTACATATCGTGCAGATAATGCACACATACATATATAGTTGGCTTATGGTGTTCATGTTCTGCAACATATTACTCATCCTACACCCCAATAAATGAACTATGTAGGGCCCCCTAGCAGTAAGGTCTATGGTTACATTAATTTGGACATGTTGTACATAAAACTAAAAGATCTAAAACACTTTCATTCTAGTTAACCCTTCTTATTTGGTCAGTCCAAACAACACACAAACTTCAAGGGGATAATCAAAACAACTGAGTCTAAGAATAAGGTAGCTTAATATAGTGTCACTCACTCTAGCTATCCTAAATACAAAGACATTGGATAGCTAGAGTGAGCAATGTTGCATGACCGCGCAATTGTCATTCAAAGTGTGACAGCGCTGAAAGCTGAAAATTGGCCTGGGCAAAAAGGGGGTCAAAGTGCCCGGTAGGCAAGTGGTTAAAGAAAAAAAAAGTTTTGGATTTACAGGCATTTTAATGGATTTGTTAGAGAGTAACACAATTTTATTTACTCTTCAGAGAGGCATTATACCTAAATGGCAGAGCTGTGATTTTTGACACTGCCTGTAGGGGCACTGTGGGGGAGGGGGACAATTATAAAATCGTAGTTTCCAGATCTCGGTGCTCCAATAAGGGGCCCCCGTTCTCTGTTTTATTACACACCAAGGTAGGGCTCCAATTTTTTTCCGTAAGACTGGGTAGCCAATTGCATGAAACCAACTGCACATCATTTTTAATTTTTTATACAGTATATGTAGTAAATATATTATTATTCTATAGGGAATTTACACCCTCTTACACTATTTTTTAGCATTGACATATCTATCATCAAACTGTTCTTGGTAACTGTGTGGAGTGTATTAAAGAGCCCTGAGTTTATTACAAATGACATCCCAATTTCCAACAAAGAGCGGAGGAGCCCTAGCTAATGTGTCAAAGACCCCCGCACTTGCTAACTTGGCATCTCCTTTTCCACAATAATTATACCTAATTTGCTGTTTTCCCTTCTCAAGTAGCCTGAACAGAAAGCAAAGTGTCCCACCAGCTGGGACCGATTGCAGCGAGATGTGTGCAGTGCTGTTGTCAGCTAATTTATCTTGTACCAACAGAAAGAAAGAAAATTTGCAAAAAATGTTCATTTCATGTACCCTGATTAGCATAAAATTGCTGCCATTGTGTCCCAGTGAAGAGAGGGACAATGAGATAGGGGTCTCCTGCAGTGGGCCTTCACTCTTTGGCCCCCTCCTACTCACTGCCTTTTCCTCCTGTGGGGGACAATCACACAAAAGGATCCTTTAGCTATATAATGTTGGCTTCTCCACATGGACAAAGCTGCAGCCTCATCCTTGCTTAGCGGGCTGATGTTCACTTATACAAAGTGGCAGATGACCATGACACATCTTATGTATAGCAAAAAAAAAAAAAAAATGGAAGTCATAAAACACTTAAAAAGCGCTATAGAAACTGGGCAGGGAGATTTATTTAAAAAATGCCTAAGAACTTCTATTTTATAAACCCAACTTCCTTTAATATAAAACCCAACTTCCTATATTATAAACCCAACTTCCTATATTATAAACCCAACTTCCATTAATATAAACCCAACTTCGAATAATATAAACCCAGCTTCCTATATTATAAACCCAACTTCCTTTAACATAATCCCAACTTCCAATATTATAAACCCAACTTCCCATATTATAAACCCAACTTTCTATATTATAAACCCAACTTCCTTTAATATAATCCCAACTTCCAATATTATAAACCCAACTTCCCATATTATAAACCTAACTTTCTATATTATAAACCTAACTTCATTTAATATAAACCCAACTTCCAATAATATAAACCCAGCTTCCTATATTATAAACCCAACTTCCCTTAATATAAACCCAATTTCCCATATTATAAACCCAACTTCCAATATTATAAACCCAACTTCCGAAATTATAAACCCAGCTTCCTATATTACTCATATCAACCCAACTTCCCATATTATACTGTAAATCCCACTTCCTAACATTGGTCAAAGGACTAGGGGAAAGGGGGTGGGGGGTTATCAAACAATTTGCTAACAAAACCCAGAACCCCTATATAATAAACCCAATTTCCTATATTATAAACCTGACTTCCCCTCTTATAAACCCAACTTCCTATATTATAAACCCACTTCCCATAATATAAACCCAACTTCCAATATTTTAAACCCAACCTCCTATACTAGAAACCCAACTTGCCATATCAGAAGCCCAACTTCCCATATCAGAAGCCCAACTTCCCATATCAGAAACCCAACTTCCCATATCAGAAACCCAACTTCCTATCATGGTCAAAAGACTAAGGGAAAGGGAGGGAACTTATTAAACAATTTGCCAACAAAACCCAGCACCCCTATATAATAAACACAACTTCCTGTTTTATAAACCCAACTTCCAATATGATAAACCCAAATTCCTATATCATCAACATAAATTCCTATATTATAAACCCAATTTACCATATTATTAACCCAACTTCCTATACTATAAGCCCAACTCCCCATTAATAAACCTAACTTCCCATATTAAAAATCCAACTTCCTATGCTATTAACCAATCTTCCTATTACTGGTCAAATGGCTAGGGGAAAAGGGGATTTATCAAAGCATTTGCCAACAGAACCAAGCAGCTGTATATAATAAACCCAACATCCCATATTAAAAACCCAACTTCCTATATCCTAAACCCAACTTCCTATGTTATAAATCCAACTTCCAATATTTTAAACCCAACTTCCTATATTATAAACCCAACTTCCTATATTATAAACCCAACTTCCTATATCCTAAACCCAACTTCCTATATTATAAAACCAACTTCCTATATCCTAAACCCAACCTCCCATATTATAAACCCAGCTTCCTATATCCTACACCCAACTTCCTAATTTTATCTAAACCCAGCTTCCTATGTTATAAATCCAACTTTCAATATTTTAAACCCAAATTCCTATATTATAAACCCGACTTCGTACATCCTAAATCTAACTTCCCATATTATAAATCCAACTTCCCATATTGTCGACCCAACTTCCTATATCCTAAACCTAACTTCCTATATTATAATCCCAACTTCCTATCATTGGTCAGAGGACCTGAAACAGTTTTGCATCCTTTCTGCTACCTGTGCACCTTCTACAATCCTGTACACTTGAATGGGAGAATTACCTGTGTCAGATGTATGACTTTCATGGTAACCTTTTAGTTTAAGATTGAAAAAATGTCCCCAACTCTCTCCTTCCTTATTCTTTTATAAAAATCTTTTTAATATGAATGATTACATTTGATATGTAATTTGATATGTATTGTTTCCTCCCCTATATTATCTTCAGATATCTTGAGTTATTTTATTTAATAGTCCAATAAAAATGTTTAAATGGAAACAGATACATTTGTAAGACGTGGTCAGGGATGTTTTATACCTCTACTTTGCTACATCTGAGCAGCAGAGAGGGAACTTGTGTCATGAAATTTACTGTAATTCCTCCCACTCTGGCATTGCATGGCAAAGGGGACAGACGTCCCCTGATATTGATATATAATGTACACATTAAATCTGAACTCCGTCCTTCCCTTCAGTCTGGCACAGTTGTACCGGCTCCTCTCCTGAACTGAAACGGCTTACTCTGAAATCACTGCACACTGTGAGCTTCTCACAATGTGCATTAGAAGCTGCAGCAAGTCAGAGCTTGCCTCATTTCCTGGCTGGAGGACAGTCCAGCATCATCTAGTCTGATCAATGAACAGCTCAAAATCCCCACACTGAATGCCCCAGTATCGGCTAACTGCCTTGGGCATTACAAAGTTGAACGATGTTGTACCCTTCCTAATAGATTCCCCATAATGTACAATACTGGAGATTGGCTGTTCAGAAGTGCATCCTGGGAGGAAGTTGGGATGGTCATATGCTTCCCCATTCCCAGAAGTACCTGGTATTTCTCAGTGCTCCAACAAACCAATGGAGCAGTGGGCGGAAATGATAGCGATCATTTTAGGTAGGTAGCTGTCCCAGTGAAGAGGACCTATCATTTTGCCCATTTGCTTACGTTTTCGCTTTGTGGAGATCCAAATTATTGCTGTCAAATTTTACAATGGTTGTCGGTGAATGAAATCAAAAGGAGGCCATTCAAACCTACTCTGGATGCAGATTTGAGTGGAGTTGAGTTGGCGTTTAAATTTTCCTTTTCTCTGCCATTGGGTGGCAGCCAGAATTTTCCCTAGTCCTTGTAAATTTTGCTAAGAATGTCCTTACTGTGCTAGCAGTGGACTCCATCCTATCCTTATTGAAGTTCCTGAAGAGAATAAGGCAGAGAGGTGCATCCTGGGAGGAAGTTGCCATATGTTTCCCCATTCCCGGAAGTACCAGGTATTTCTCAGTGCTCCAAAAAACCAATAGAGGAGTAGGGGAGAATGGTAGCGATGGCTTAAAGTAGGTAGCTGCCCCAGTGAAGAGGACCTATCATTTTGCCTATTCACTTACATTTTTGCCTTGTGGAGACCCAAATTACTGCAGGCATATCTTACAATGGTTGTCGGTGAATGAAATCAAAAGGAAGGCCATTCAGCCTACTCTGGATTCAGAGTGGAGTTGAGTTGGCTTTTAAAATTTTCCTTTTTTCTGCCATTGGATAGCAGCCAGAATTTGCCCTATTCCCTGTAAATTTTGCTAAGAATGTCCTTACTGCGCCAGAGGTGGACTCCATCCTCCCCATATTGAGGTTCCTGAAGACAATAAGTGAGCGGTTCTCCTAAACGAAGCATAGCATGGGAGGGCCAGCCTTGATAAATTGTTTCCTAGTTAAAAAAACTGGGCAAGCCATACACTGCAGCCTCAGCAGGATAAAAACCAGAGGCCCACCACTACAATCGCCGGCATTTGTCCAGGCCTACTCGATGATTGACGCCAATACTTCCCCTCACACCATGAAGCCTTTCACCAATGCAGGCCCATTCTATGACCTACTGCAGTTCTGCACGGGGTCCCCAAATTTTCTCTGCTCTTAGTCTAAAATTAACCGAGGATTCAGACCTACAGAGGGCTGGAGGCCTCTGCTTCACCATGAGTTTTCCCCTTTCTGGTTTTCCAAGGGGCTGAGTTAAAATAGAGGTTGCTAAGGCCAGAAGCTGAACAATGGCAGATAAAGGGATCGGACATTATTAGTGGATGACTGACTTCAAAGTTAATGATCCTCCTCAATGAATTGTGCCCTCAACCAGTCAATATGGCCTTTTGGGAAGACGAGAAAGGAGCATCTCTTTAATGCACTTACACTCCTTTGTCTCCTTTGTTGCAAAATGATCATTTCATCAGTTTTTAGTGCTTCTTTTTTTACCCTTTTTTTGTTGTTGTTTTTTGTTGTGTTTTCTGTTTTTTTTTTTTTTTTTCTGAAACCCCCGATTGATTGAGAGCAACCAGGAGCGGGAGAGGCATTCTTCCCTTCATTTTTCCTCAAGTGATGCCTGAATAACTGTGCAAAAAAATTGAGGCATAATGACCAAGCAAGAGTGACAAAACCAAATTAGTCACGGAGTCCACGGTTTAATGAGCCGCAAAACTGGCTCTTGACTGTGTAATAACTGTATTTTTCACCATTTCTTCTCCTTTAGTCACAGCCTTGTGTGGTATCTCCGACAAACTAAAATGGCACCAGATGCAACAGGCCAAAGACATCTTAAAACAAATTCACAAACCATATGTTCGCATAAGTCATGCCTTCCGCTTTCCCACAGGCCAGGGCTTGGAGGACTGCCATTTAACTGGTTCGAGGATGCATCCGCCGTGGCATCGAGGACCATCACAGATGAGTTTTTTTTTAAATAAGTAAACCAAAGTGGTAGAATATGACTTATTCATGTGTGCATTTTCTCACTTATGAATTAATTGTAGACTTCTTGTAGAGTTTTTAATTTTCCATTCATATGTTTTATATTTGCAGTAATAACATAAAAAAACATGAAATGGAAAAAAAAAACTTTACAATTCACAAGTAAAATCAAATATTTTTATGAATTTATTTTAAATTATTCATTTCAAATAAAAATAAATATTAATTGTCTATTTAAAATTAATAAAATTAATTATTTAAAAAAAATTTTTTAAATCAAATATTTAAATATTTTTTGATAAAATTGTCAATTTTTAAAATAGTTTCTCAAGTATTTTTTTATATTGTTTCACAAAAAAAAATAAAAAAAATGATTTTACATATATGTAAACATACATACAATTATATATCTATATATATATATAGATCTCTCTATATATATAGAGATCTATATATATAGAGATCTATATATATATATATATATATATATATATATAAAAATATATATAGAGATATCTCTAGATATCTATATCTATATAGATATATATATATAGATAGATATATACAGTAGATATATACTATATTTCTATATATTTCTATCTATCTATCTATCTATCTATCTATCTATCTATCTATCTATCTATATAGATCTCTATAAACATAGATATCTATATATATATAGACATCTAGATATCTATATATCTATATTTATATAGATATATAGATATATCTATATAGCTATAAAGATCTATTTTTTTTAACAAAATAGTCCATTTTTTATACTTTTCTTAATATGACTAATTCATGTTTGTTTCTTTTATCACGTTCTCTTTTTTTTCCAATTCGGAAATTTATATTGCCACTAAATTGATGTATACATTGATTTATTTTTTTAACAAAATGGTTCAATTAAAAAAAAAAATCATGCAACTCATTTATGGTTGTTTTTTTTGCATTTTTTTTTCTTCTGTAAGATATTTTTTTACCCATTCTTATATTATTCACTCAAATAAATGAAAAAAACTCTTATTTATTACAGGTACTCATATAACACCTGGAATTTACATACATATATTGTACATTCACATCAGTCCCTGCCCTCAAGGAGCTTACAATCTAAGGTCCCTAACTCACATTTATACACATACTAAAGCCAATTTAGACAGGAGCCAATTAACCTACCAGCATGTCTTTGGAGTGTGGGAGGAAACCCATGCAAGACACAGGAAGAACATGCAAACTCCAGGAAGGTAATGTCATGGTTGGGATTAGAACCAACAACCCTAGTGCTGAGGCGAGAGTGCTAACCACTTAGCCACTATGCTGTCCACGCTTTTCACATACATTCACATAGCAGTAATAGTCATTTTTTTTTTACATTTTTAATTGTCATTTTACTACTCAAAAAAAGTCAAAAATTGACTATAACATTTTTTTGTAGTAAAGTTTTTAAGTTTTAAACAGCATTTGTGATTTACCTTAACGAGCTACTAGCAAGATTTTTTTTTTCTGTAATTAAAATAGTGTTAAGCAGGCTATATATTATAAAGAAAATTGTACAAGAGAATTGTATAATGTATGGCCAGCAATATTATATTGATTTTGTAAGGTGTATTTTCCCTTTTCAACACTTGTACTACACATTCTGTAGCATAAAAACATTTTTGAACAAAAAATAATGCAGCTCCCCACTATGAAAAGAAGTCCCATTGAGGCTAAATTTAGGAAAGTTTTACATAAAACAGAAACAAAAAATTGTAGTTTTCTTAAATTTTTTTCTCATTTTCTTATTACATTTTTTTTTTATTAAGGGTACATTTTATTGAGTTTCAACATGGAAACAACAACATACAAATTGGATGTTGCTTCACAACATTGTACATCCAAGGAGAATAATCAATTACAGAACTGTCACAGATTACTTAGCAATCTGTACAATGTGTATCTAACATGAATAAAATACATTTATTATGGAAAAGACTGCATTTGTCCTGTTAGGAATAGAAACCAAGGAAAAGATACAAAACATTAAAAAAAATGGGTATCATCAAAGTTTTTTTGGTTTCATACATTTTTATCTTATCACATTTTTACATGATTTTTAGCCTTTTTATGTTTTTTTTTATTCACAAAAAATGTTCACAAAGAACTTTTTGTTGTATATTAAAAAAAAAAAGATTTACATGATTTACAAATCATGTAAAAATGTAATAAGCTAAAAATTTATGATACAAAAAAAAATGTGATACGATAGCCTTTTTGTTTTTTCGTTTATGTTTCGTATGTTTTTCTTGGTTTCTATTTCTAACAGGACAAAAACAGCATTTTCCATAATAAATGTCTATTATTATTATCATAACAAACAAAGTCCAGATGCAAAAGAAAAAAAAATAACATAAAGATAAAGAAGAGACCATGCTACTACACTCATTATCTTTTTGTTATTTTTTTTTTCTCTTTTGCATCTGGACTTTTTTTGTCTGTTTTCCTCAAAAAAAAAAAAAAGAAGTTAAAACTCTATAGTCCAACCCTAGCCATAGTTGACTGCAGACAATGATGGTGGTGGAAAGGTTTTCTCCAAAGCTTTTTACGTTTTTTTTTTTTCTTGTTTCATCTATTGCATTGTAAGTTTTTTTTTTTTTTACTTTTTTCTCTTCTCTTTCTCAAAACAGTTCATAAAGAAAGCACTATATTCAAACCGGAGCTCCTCCAGGGGAAGACAATGGTGGCAGTGGCAGGGTTTCCCCCCAAAACTTTCATCTATTCTGGTGCCTCAAGCTTGGCTGCTCAGATCATGCTTCTTTTTCCTGCACTCGAGCTGCGTTACTATGCTTTTTTTTATATACTGCACTTCGTGCCCTTGTGAACCTGTTGAAAAGCCCTGAAAGAGAGTTGAAAAGTCCTAAAAATACTGCTGACTAGCAGGCAGAAAGAGAGGAGTCGGGTTTTATTCAGTGCTAAAGATAACAGTATACAGAATGATAGACTTCCTTCGCCCATTGTCCTCAGTTTATTGAAAGAGCCTCTTAGGCTGTACTTGAGGGGCTGTCACAGGTAGGCAACCAAGAGAGATAATTCCAGGCCTATGCTTCATTGCCCCCTTATAGGCCCTCACTCATGATGTCTGAAAAGCCTCAGACACTGCTGAATACACTTCTACTCGCCTCCATAAACTTTTTCTCCCACTGAATTTTCCGGAGATTTGAGCAGCTTCGGGCCCGGGGATGCTTGTGAACGTTCCCCTCCTTCTTTTTTTTTTTTTTTTCTGAATCAAAGACTGACAGCCATAGTCATCTTCATATAACAAGAGGAGAAGGTTGGACTTTCCCCCCCTCCTCCTCGCTGGAATTCACTTTTCTGCTTCAGGTGAACTCACATCTTTAGTGGTGGGAAATGGAGATAATGGCCAAAGATCCGCCAAGGCCGCAATGTCTCCTCTATGCATCGCTAATCCACCAATGCCCATCAAAGAGTCAAATCCTGTCTTTAGAAAACATTGTTTGCCAATAGGGGGATCCGAAGGTTGCCTCCTTCCAGGGTGTCACTTCCATGAAAACAATCAAAATCATTGAAAATGTACGCTAAAAATGATTTTTTTTTAAATTATGTGAATTAGCAAAGTAGCTGGAAAGAATGGTTTGGGTTCTAGCAGAGGTAATAAGTCAGTCAATAGTAAGTGGATTCAAACTGCTTGGGACGAACATAGCTCTAGATAAAAAATCATTTAAAAAAAAATTAAAAAGAAAAAAAAATATTAGTGTAAAAAAAAAAAAAAAAAGTAAAATTAATAGTTATAATTGCAATAAAGTAAGATCATAGAAACATACAAAAGTAATGGCAAAAAAGACCAGGTGGTCTACTGAGCCTGGACCCCTTGGTATTTCTCTTACTATGATAACAATGCCTAAAATATATTTAATTACCCCCATCTCACCCAACCTAATACTCATTAAATCGCTTAGTGTGATGGTAAACAAAATTTTTAAGGCTTGTGACTGTATTATATATGAACTGTTCTTAAATGATTTATCAATAAAAAAAAAGCTAACAATGAAAAAAAAAAAATGGGGCAGACTCGATGGACCACTTCGTCCTTTTTTGCTTTACTATCACATTTGTATGGTTCTATGATCTCACTTTATTTTTTACCTTACTATAATTTTTTTTTTTTTTTTTTTACACTTGTAATTTTATTTTTATTTTTTTTACAATAAATGTAAAGAATAATTGGAGATAATGGCCAAAGATCCACCAAGGCCGCAATGTCTCCTCTATGCATCGCTAATCCACCAATGCCCATCAAAGAGTCAAGTTCTTCAGAAAACATTGTTTGCAAATAGGGGAATCCAAAGGTTGCCTCCTTCCAGGGTGTCACTTCCATGAAAACAATCAAAATTACTAAAAATGTACGCTAAAAATGTTTTGTTTTGTTTTTGTTTTGTTTTGATGTGTATTAGCAAATTAGCTGGAAAGAATGGTGTACCTTTGGGTCGTGTACATTGTAGCAGACACTGATTTTACCATAAGAATAGTTGGAACAGGCTTCCAGCAGAGGTAATGAGTCAGTCAACAGTGAGTGAATTCAAACATGCTTGGGACAAACATAGATCTATACTCAAAAAATTATAGACAAAAAAGTAAAAAAAATATATATATATATATATATATATATATATATATATAAATTTAAAAAAAATGGGGCAGTCTCAACGGACCACTTGTTCTTCTATGTTTCTATGATCTCACTTTATTCCTTGACTTTACAATTCCAACTATTAAGTTTATTTTTTTTATTTTTATTTACAGTATATCTTTAAAATGTAAAAAATAAAAAAACAAGAGCTGCTTCCAGCTAAGATGATTTTGTTATGTGACTTCCAGATCAAATCACATTTATCATTTGTTCTTTAACCTGCTCAGTGGATAAACCAATTCCACAATTTGTTTAGTTTTTTTTGTTTGTATTTCAACGTATTTTTTTAACATTTTGAAAGTAAGTATAAAGAATATAGCATGCGCAGATGCTTAGGAGCTCAATACTCCAAGTAATACATAGTAAACATAAAAAGAAAGAAAAATAACATTGGATTTGGATCTACAATATGTATCAAAACAATAACAGTATATTATTAAGACCTAAATATCACCAGATTTTTCAGGTTTTGTGACTTGAATTCCATTCTATCAAGGGTTGGTAGAGGTCAGGTATAAGTTAGAAAATATTTTCTTTTTCTTTTTTCCCCCTCTCTCTCCCCTTTCTTTCTCCTCTCTTCCCTATCTTTTCTAGGAGAAATTATTTCTAACCAGTGAGAAGTTTTTTTTTTTTTTTTTTTTTTTTTTTTGGACCAACAGCATTTTTTAGCAGATTGGAAATCTCTATTATGTAACTCCTTAAAACTCCCAAATGGTAATATTTTTTTAATTTTACATTTTCTCCCATGCATCAGGAAATCATATAACACAGCAAACTGTCTTTAGGGTAGAGCAGTGATTCTCATCCAGTGTTCCCCTGGCTATTGCTCGGGGTTCCTTGAGCTTTTGCTGTTTGACCTCCTATTTAATGGTGCCTGCTTTGTTCCAGAGCCAATGTCATTTGGTAGAGTCATCTTCTTATGCCGCAAGAGTAAGAGTGGCATTCTGACGACCACTGAAAATATTTGAATCTCCTACTGAGCACCAATGTAAGGGGCATTTTTCCTGTTGACCCCCGATAAGTTGGGTTTAGTAAGGGATCCCCAAGACCTGCAAATTTCTTCAGGGGTTCTTCTGGGGTTAAAAAAGGTTGAGAAAGGCTGGGGTAAAGTGAAGTATGTTTGTATGTTAAGACTGTTCACAAGGTTTAGGAGTGTGTCTATGGGAATGTTTGACCATTCTTCCAGAAGCGCATTTGTGAAGTCCGGCACTGATGTTGGATGAGAAGGCCTGGCCCACAGTCTACACTCTAATTCATCCCAAAGGTATTCTATCGGGTTGAGGTCAGGACTCTGTGATGGCCAGTCAAGTTCTTCCACCCCAGACTCGCTCATCCATGTCTTTATGGACCTTGCTTTATGCACTGGTCCAAATCATTTGGTGGTGGGGGATTATGGTTTGGAATTTGTTTTTCAGGGGTTGTGGCTTGGCCCCTTAGTTTCAATTAAGAAAACTCTTAAGGCATCAGCATACCAAGAAATTTTAGGCCAATTTCATGCTCCCAACTTTGTGGGAACAGTTTGGGGATGGCCCTTCCTGTTCCAACATGACTGCGCACCAGTGCACAAAGGAAGGTCCATAAAAGCATGAATGAGCGAGTTTGGGGTAAAGAAACTTGACTGGCCTGCACTGACCTCCACCCAATAGAACACCTTTGGTATGAACTAGAGTGGAGACTTGTTTTGTTTAATAATTTTCTAACGAATTCCAACTTTTCAGAACAATTAGAATTTGACCAATTCGAATTCGACCGATTCAAATTCTGCGTGAAGAAATAGATGGTTGTTAAGCAGCGGACCGGGAAGCCGGCCGCCCATGTCCTTAACAACCATAAGTTATCATCTGTCAGTGGGCTTCCCCACTGACAAGTGAATATAAAGACAGCGAATGCCGGCATTGCCCGGCAATAGAAAAATGTTTAAAAAAACAGCGTAGAGTCCCCCCTTCAGTTAATACCAGGCCCTTCAGGTCTGGTATGGATTTTATAGAAAACCCCACACCAAAATTAAAAAAAGACCGCCCCAAAATCCATACCAGACCCTTATCCGAGCATGCAGCCCGGCAGGTCAGGAAAGGGAGGAGACCCAGTGGCACTGCCCCATTCTGACATCACATGACGCCATGTGATGTCAGGAGGGGGCGGTGCCACTGGGTGACGTAACTGGGTCGCCCCGCCCCTTGCCTATATAAGAGCTGTCAAAACCAAAGAGAGGACAAACGGCAGGTAGCCTCTTAGGAGGCAAAGCGTTTTTTGCCATTTTTCTATTTTTCGGGTTGGTGGGCGTCATGATGGATGATGGATGTTTATCAAGGGACACTATTTTTTTTTTTAAATAAAAGACTTGTCAAAAACTGTTTCCTGTGTTTCTTACTTTTTGATACTTTGTTTGGTGAATGGGTACGGTTATACCCATTCACATGGGGGGGGGGGTCGTGACCAGGGGCCCCCTTGTTGAAGGGGGCTTCCAGATTCCAATAAGCCCCTCACCCACAGACCCCGACAACCACAGCCCACGGTTGTTGGGAAGAGGCCCTTGTCCCCATCAACATGGGGACAAGGTGCTTTGGGGTGGGGGGGGGGGCTTAGCCCCCCCCACTCCAAAGCACCCATCCTCCCATGTTGAGGGCATGTGGCCTGGTATGGTTCAGGAGGGTCGCTCGCTCGCCCCCCCTTTCCTGACCTGTCAGGCTGCATGCTCAGATAAGGTTCTGGTATGGATTTTGGGGGGACCCCACGTCATTTTTTTTTAAATTTTGGCATGGGGTTTCCCTTAAAACTCATACCAGACACAAAAGGCCTGGAATGAACTGGACGGGGGGACCCTATGCTGTTTTTTTTACACATTTTTCTATTGCCGGGCAATGTCGGCGTTCTTTATCTTTATATTCATCTGTCAGTGGGGAAGCCAGCTGACAGATGATGACTCATTGTTATTAAGGATGCGGGCGGCCAGCTTCCCAGCCTGCTGCTTAACAACCAGCTATTTCTTCACACAGAATTTGAATTGTCGATTGTTCAATCCAAATTCTAATCGTTCTGAAAAGTTAGAATTTAAAAAAAAATGTATAAATGAAACAAATTTTAACAAAAACAAAATTAAATTTAACAAAAACGAAACTAAACAAATTCCGAAACCAAACTAAATGAATTCCATAACAAACTGAAAGTAGTAACATAACAAATCTATCCGAATTAAAACTAAACAAATTTTTATGTTTTGCACATGTCTAGTAGATAGGTTAGTGAGGACTAAACCCACACACAGGGAAATCTTTCTGTGCTATAATGAGCTGCTTCTGGGGACCACAGTGGGTACCCATTATGGCCCCTAGAATATAACCAATAGTTGCAGACCTTGCTCCTAAACTAGAGTTTCCTTGTTATTATGAGCCATTTATGGAAAAGACATTTGACTATTTGAACCAAGAGAACATGTTGAGTAAAAATTGGTGCACCAGAAAGTCAAGCATCATGGCCATGACAAAATAAACCGGCCCAAGGGTCTGCCATGTCTGATTCTAGATGGGCAAATTAGGTGACAATAAAAACCCTCTGTTTTTAGTGCCCCTCAGCTGCCCGCATGAACTTAGACTTACTTACATGAGTGAGAACTAAAACAACACACAGGGAAATCTTTCTGTGCTATAGTGAGCTTCTGGGGACCACAGCGAGCGCCCAATATGGCTCCCTAGGATGTCAGAATTGGCCCAATAGTTGCAAACATTGCTTCTAACCTAGAGTTTGCTTGTTATTACTAAGTCATACATGGAAGCACTGGTAATATTTGAACCAAGAGAACACGATAAGCAAAAATCGGTGCACCAGAAAATTGAGCATCACATCCACAATAATGTAGACAGACCTGAGTGGCCATCATGTCTGCTTGTAGAATGGGAGGTCAGGGAGCGATAAAAACCTCCTTTTTTTAGTGCCCCTTGTCCACCCATGTAAACCTAGCCTTACTTACATAAGCAAGGAGTAAATCTAAACACAGGGAAATCTTTCTGTGCTATAATGGTTTTTGGGGACCACAGTGGGTGCCCATTGATTCTAATCTAGAGTTTGCTTTTTTATTACTGAGCCTTTTATACAAACACTTTGAATATTTGAATCAAATGGAAGAGAGCTTGAATTTCATTGTGCACATGACCAGTTTGCAGATTTGTGTTTTAAAAAATATCAGGTGAATTAAGGAATAAAAAGTAGGGAACAGTAAACCCCGCCAGTTTTTTTTTTTGGGAGAAATCTCTTTACTTCCTGCACTGGAGACAGAGCAGGTAAACAGAATTCTCTTTAAAGTGAGGGAAAGATCCAGTTTTCTTTAGAATAGGTGTCCCTTTTCGGAAGATTTCCTCCTGTCACGGTCAGAGCTGTTAAATTTTTTTCCATCACTTTCTGTCTTGGTGACAGAGGTCACCAGAACAAATAGAGAGGGTAACTCTCCCCAGCGGGAGACACAGACAGCAATAAAAGCCTGGCAGAGGTTCAAACCCTTCCCAACAGTATACAGTACAAAAAACCTATTCCTATCTACACTATATTACCAAAAGTATTGGGACGCCTGCCTTTACACGCACATGAACTTTATTGGCATCCCAGTCTTAGTCCGTAGGGTTCAATATTGAGTTGGCCCATCCTTTGCAGCTATAACAGCTTCAAACCTTCTGGGAAGGCTGTCCACAAGGTTTAGGTGTCTACAGGAATATTTGACCGTTCTTCCAGAAGCGTATTTGTTAGGTCAGGCACTGATGTTGGACGAGAAGGCCTGGCTCGCAGTCTCCACTTTATCAGGTTGAGGTCAGGGCTCTGTGCAGGCCGGTCAAGTTCCTCCACCCCAAACTCACTCATCCATGTCTTTATGGACCTTGCTTTGTGCACTGGTGCGCAGTCATATCAGAACAGGAAGGGACCATCCCCAAACTGTTCCCACAAAGTTGGGAGCATGAAATTTTCCAAAATTTCGCCTTAAGAGTTTCCTTCACTGGAACTAAGTGGCCATGCCCAACCCCTAAAAAACAGCCCCACACCAAAATCTCCCCTCCATCAAATGATTTGGACCAGTGCATAACGCAAGGTCTATAAAGCTATGTACAGCATTGTGCCAGCCCCTCCCACCAGCCATGATCTGCCTGTGTTGCATAGAGAAGTATTGAGGAAAGAAAATGAGAAATGTAGGATGTTTGAAAATGACCGATCGTCATTTTTTTAAATGTTGCGGTCATGTATTATAATTCAGGACCACAACATTAAAAAAAATCATAGTTTATTATACAAAAATCATAAAATGACATCAGTTAAAATATAGAAATCTTCAATGGCCAATGTCACATTATCTGTCAACGCGTTTCGTGGACTACACCACTTCTTTAGGACGCCACATTCACATATGACATATGCCTTGTATGTATAGACAATCTACAAATCCAAAAATATACATATAAATACAAATGCATAGGTGTAGACATAAAATATATAGGGATAAATATATTCTGTAGTGATATACAAAAACTATAAAAATATCAACATATACATACTAGTGCACACTCAAAATTTGGCATGATTGGTGTGTTTCCATCACATATAATGGAAGGTGCTTTAGGTGCATTTTTTCAAACAGAGCAGAAAAGATGCAGCAAGCAGGACTTTGTAGCCCTGGTTCACACTAGAACACGGTGCACCATGACGGTGGGTGTCTGTGCAATGTTAACAACACCACACACGCAGGTGGCAAACGCAGTGCATTTGCCTATACCGGATCATATTGTACAAAACTACCATGTGATCTGGTTGCAGGGCTTTTCCATATCCAGTGCATGCACTACTTTGAGGTGGTGTGGTGCGATTTGAGTTTATTAAAAATGAATGAGCTCAAATCGCACTGCACTAAATCGCATGTGAATTGCACAGAAATATGGTGCGCATTTCTGTGCCATTCATTCATAGTGTGCACCTAGGCTTAAAAACACAGCTGTAAGATGGAAGATGTAAACAGATAGATAACATTTAAAGGTGAGTATTTCCCATGCGCTTTTGTCACTTCAGGAAGGTGCTTTTTTTAGTGTGGCGAAAGCACACCAGTGTGAACGGGGCTTTTGGGCTAGTTCATATCACATGCAGTCCAGTGCGTTTTATTTCTGCATCAAAAACGCATGGAAAGTAAGTTATATGGTTTTCAATAGCATAGTTCACACCAGTTCTTCCAATTCCAGTGCGTTCCAGTTCCAGAAAAAAAATAGAGCATGCTGATTTTTTCCTGCACTGGACTGTACTGGAACGCTGTAAAACACATTAAAAATGCACTGGAATGCACCAAAACACACCTAAATGCACCAATAACGCACTGGAACACACATGTCCTTGTTTAAGGTTAAGAACAGAGATGGGGAAAATGCACTGGACTGCATCAAAAATGTGTCAAAAACGCACTGGAACACATCAAAAAACACATAAAAAACGTGCATGCAGAAAAGCACCTAGAACATATCCGGACTGCGCTTCTATGGTGTTAACTGGCCTTTACTGTGAAGAAGCCTTTCCATAAATGGCAGTTAAACATCTCTTCCTTCAGTTATACAGTGCCTTGAAAAAGTATCCATACCCCTTGAAATTTTCCATAATTTGTCATGTTACAATCAAACACGTAAATGTTCTTTTTTATTGGGATTTTATGTGATAGACCAACACAAAGTGGCACATAATTGTGAAGTGGAAGGAAAATGATAAATGGTTTTCCCATTTTTTTTTATAAATGAGTATCTGAAAAGTGTGGGGGGGCACTTGTATTCCGCTCCCTTTACTCTGATACCCCTAACTAAAATCTAGTGGAACCAATTGCCCTCAGAAGTCACCTTATTAGTAAATAGAGTCCACTTGTGTGTAATTTATTCTCAGTGTAAATACAGCTGTTCTGTGAAGCCCTCAGAGAGTTGTTAGAGAACCTTAGTAAACAAACAGCATCATAAAAGCCAAGGAACACACCAGACAGGTCAGGGATAAAGTTGTGGAGAAGTATAAAGCAGGGTTAGGTTATAAAAAAAATATCCCAAGCTGTGAACATCTCACGGAGCTCTGTTCAATCCATCATCCGAAAATGGAAAGAGTATGGCACAACTGCAAACCTACCAAGACATGGCCGTCCACCTAAACTGACCGGCCGGGCAAGGAGAACATTCATCAGAGAAGAGCCAAGAGGTCCATGGTAACTCTGGAGGATCTGCAGAGATCCACAGCTCAGGTGGGAGAATCTGTCCACAGGACAACTATTAGTCGTGTTCTCCACAAATCTGACCTTTATGGAAGAGTGACAAGAAGAAAGATATTGGTGAAAGAAAGTCATAAGAAGCCCTGTTTGCAGTTTGTGAGAAGACATGTGGGGGACACAGAAAACATGTGGAAGAAGGTGATCTGGTCAGATGAGACCAAAATTAAACTTTTAAAGCAAAACGCTATGTGTGGAGAAAAACTAACACTGGCGGTGGCAGCATCATGTGGTGAGGATACTTTTCTTCATCAGGGACAGGGAAGCTGGTCAGAGTTGATGGGAAGATGGATGGAGCCAAATACAGGGCAATCTTAGAAGAAAACCTGTTAGAGTCTGCAAGAGACTTGAGACTGGGGCGGAGGTTCACCTTCCAGCAGGACAACGACCCGAAACATACAGCCAGAGCTACAATAGAATGGTTTGGATCAAAGCATATTCATGTGTTAGAATGGCCCAGTCACAGTTCAGACCTAAATCCCATTGAGAATCTGTGGCAAGACTTGAAAATTGCTGTTCACACACGCTCTCCATCCAATCTGACAGAGCTTGAGATATTTTGCAGGGAAGAATGGGCAAAAATGTCCCTCTCTAGATGTGCAAAGCTGGTAGAGACATCCCCAAAAAGATTTGCAGCTGTAATTGTAGAGAAAGGCGGTTCTACAAAGTATTGACTCCGGGGGGCGCCATACAAATGCCCCCCCCACTTTTCACATATTTATTTGTAAAAAAATGTTGAAAACCATTTATAATTTTCTTTTCACTTTACAATTATGTGCCACTTTGTGTTGGTCTATCACATAAAATCCCAATAAAATACATTTACGTTATTGGTTGTAACATGACAAAATGTGGAACATTTAGGGGTATGAATACTTGTTCCAGGCACCATATTGATGAGTTATCGGATTTCCATCATGTGAAAATAGCTACAAGTGGTTACATTTTCAGGTTACAATTTAATAAACTTTTTACGGAAATTTACCTTGATTCTCCCCCCCCCATCCCATCAAAAAAAAGTCAGATCTTTACAATGTTTTTTACGATTGGATGATTCTACTTCTGTGAGGCATCCCAGCAATTTTATTTTCGTTTGAGAAAAAAAAAACGTCCCATCTATAGAATCCCCCCCCTGAGCCCCCACTTCCTTGGCGTTAATAAGGTATTAACATATCGAAAGACAAGAAAATTCAAGAGCCATTGTCTCGGTGGATGCGCAGCGCGGAGCGAAGTTTCTGCTTGACATGTAGCCGATAGGACGCAGTCATTGATTCACAAAGCGGCCGGGGGGGGAAAATTGTATTCTTTGCAAATAGGAGGTTGCTGGTTAACTGAGAGAGCCCCGGAGTGATTGACAGTATCTATCAGAGGCAATGAACTGAACTTGAGTGCGGCCATTATGTGCCTGTGTAAAATTGCTCAACTGTGACCCTTCCATCTGTTCCAGCTAATTTTAAAGTCATTTACACCCGGCTCCCCATTCATCCTCCATGCAGCACACTCTCTGGTTAACACACATAGGCACAGTTCTTGGCCTGTCAGCTCTTTAAGATTTTTTTTTTTTGGGAGCTCTTTGTAAAAGGCGGTCTTGTTGTTGACATCTGTGCAGAAATGTATCTGCTGTCCCTCTTATCGTTGTCACATTCTTTATTTCGCCGCGACAAATCAATAGGCCGGCTCCGCCGAACTAATTCAATTTCGGCTCCTTCTTAAAGATTAGCTCTAATATTTAGTTGGAGGGTCAAAGCCATGTTTCTATGCAGCAGCTAAATAGCAGTTTGATGGTTGCGTAGCGCGCTGGGGGTTCCAGGCTCAGTGTGTCCCTGCAGGGGTTGGCCCGGTTGTGGTGCCATTAAACCGACCACTAGATGAGAGGCGCTGGACTCAGATCTTCTGTCCGTCGATCAGAGTTGTTGGTTTTATCTTGATGGCTTGACCTTAGCAACTCTACCATAAAGCATGGTACCCCACCCTAAAGGGGCAATGGTCTCCTAGACCAGGGGGTCTTCAAAGTTTCTAAGCAAAGGGCCAGTTTACTGTCCTTCAGGCTTTATTGGGGCCGGACTTTGGCCAGTTTGAGTAGAAAATGCCCCAACATCAGTGCCCCATTAATGGGAGAAATAGTCCTCCATTGATGGTATCAGTGGAAGAATAGTGATGCCCCATGGTGTCAGTCTGGGGGATGGTGTCCCATCATTGGGGTCGGTTGGTGATATAGTGCCACAAGGGCCAGATAAAGGCAAGCAAAGGGCCACGTCCAGCCCCCAGGCTGAAGTTTGTAGACCTTTGTCCTAGATTAAGGAATCCAAATGCAATTGACCAAAGAAGCACCAGAGACAAATTACCTAAGAGTCCATAATTATTTATTTCTGACAAGTTAGTGGTTAGCACCTCTGCCTTAGGGTCCCTATTTCAAATCCCAACAGGGACACTATCTGCATGGAGTTTGCACATTCTTCCTGTGCTTTTGTGGGTTTTCTCTTGGTAGTCTGGTTTCCTCTCACACTCCAAAAACATGTTGGTAGGTTAACTGGCTCAACTGAGTGTACCAAAGATGGTTGTCTTACCTCCTAGATCAGCCATTCTCAACCAGGGTTCCGTGAGATGAGCCAGCACCATGACACCTATGAACTGTTTAGCTGTCTATAAGGGTAGCATTCTCACCACCACTCTTCCCGCTGACCACCAACATAAGGGATATTCTTCCCACTGACCACCAATGTAAGGAGCATTCTCCCCACTGACCACCAATGTAAGGAGCATTCTCCCCACTGACCACCAATGTAAGGGACATTCTTCCCACTGACCACCAATGTAAGGAACATTCTTCCCACTGATCACCAATGTAAGGAACATTCTTCCCACTGACCACCAATGTAAGGAGTATTCTCCCCACTGACCACCAATGTAAGGAGTATTCTCCCCACTGACCACCAATGTAAGGAGTATTCTCCCCACTGACCACCAATGTAAGGAGTATTCTCCCCACTGACCACCAATGTAAGGTGCATTCTTCCCACTGGCCACCAATGTAAGGAACATTCTTCTCACTGATCACCAATGTAAGGAACATTCTTCCCACTGACCACCAATGTAAGGAGAATTCTTCCCACTGATCACCAATGTAAGGAACATTCTTCCCAATGACCACCAATGTAAGGAACATTCTTCCCATTGATCACCAATGTAAGGAACATTCTTCCCACTGATCACCAAAAAAATGTGTTTTGTTGGGGTTCCCTGCGACCTGAAAATTATTTTAAGGGTTCCTTTGCGGTTAAAAGGTTGGGAAGGTCTGTCCTGGACTCTTTGAGTCCCCAGGAAGGAAAGCACTGTAGAAAAACAAACTATATTAAGTAGGAAGGAAGGATCCCTTTTTTTTATGCATACCGTATATACTCGAGTATAAGCCGACCCGAATATAAACCGAGGCACCTAATTTTACCACAAAAAACTGGGAAAACCTTTTGACTCGAGTATAAGACGAGGGTGAGAAATGCGCAGCTACTGTAAGTGGATAAGAGGGTCAACAATGCCCATTTGCAGCCTCACTGTGCCCATTTGCAGCCATAGGTCCCCCGAACTTCAAACTCGGTAGTTAAGGGTTCCTAGATGCCCCCTAGCTGCAGCCAAAATTTGGGGTCTCTGGACCCACAGGGTCCCGAATTGACATTTCATGCAGATGGACACAGGTGACCGAATTTGGGGCCCCGTCTCTTGGGGCCACTTGGTGCTAGGAACCCCAAATCTGGTGTGCAAACCTAGTGGAACTAGTGCACACCAAATTTTAGGTTCATAGCACCAATTGGCCCCAAGATACCGGGCACCAAAGTCGGTTCAGAAAATGTCATTCTCTGCTGCAGAAAAGTCCTCGACTCGAGTATAAGCCTAGGGGGACATTTTCAGCACAAAAAAAATGTGCTAAAAAAACTCGGCTTATACTCGAGTATATACGGTATATTATATCTTATATGAAAGTTGTTTTTTTCTTTTATTCATTTTTTTGGACATTAATTTGTTTTTCTTTTTTATTATATACAGTACATGGTGGCATTCTTGTCTCCCATTGATTTGAAGAAACCTTCCCATTTATTTGCCCTATTTTTGGCTGGTTCCTTGCATGAATGAGTACGGACTTCCGCCTTCTTATTTATAGCGTGGTGTACGTTTGGTAACCATGCCCCTGACGACGTAATCAATAAGATGAAAAGCGTTGGGTGGCATCAAACGTTACGCCAGCACGCTCTTCGGCCACTTGCTACCAGGTTGATAACCATCTCTGCAGCTTCCTTGCTCATTTTCAAATGTGGATATGTGAGTGTATCTCCTTTTGAATTGATATCTGAAGCAATGTAAATAAATAATAATAGTAATAATAAATAAATGAAAATTAAAGAGTAAGAATGTGCTTGTAACATTCTGTATACTTAGTTGACATCTGAAGCAATGTAAATAAATAATAATAATAATGATAGTAAAAAATAATAATACAAAATTGCATAATAATAACGAATGTAAATGAAAGAATACAATTGTGCTTGTAACATTCTGTACACTAAATTGACATCTGAAAGTAATGTAAATAAATAATAATAATAATAATATTAAATAACATAATATTAATAATAATATTAATAATAGCAATAATAAATGTAAATGAAAGAATAAGAATTTGCTTGTAACATTCTGTATATTGAATTGATATTTGAAGCAATGTAAATAAAAAATAGTAATAGTAATAATAAATAAGTTAAAATGAAAGAATAAGAATGTGCTTGTAACATTCTGTATACTTAGTTGATATCTGTAGCAATGTAAATAAATAAATTATAATGATAGTAATAATAATAATAAACATAACATTAATAACAATAGCAATAATAATGATAGTAATAATAATAATAATAAATAACATAATAATAATAATAATAATAAATGTAAATGAAATAATAAAAATGTGCTTGTAACATTCTGTACACTAAATTGACATCTGAAGCAATGTAAATAAATAATATTAATAATAATAATAGTAATAATAATAACATAATAATAATAGCAATAATAAATGTAAATTAAAGAATAAGAATTTGCTTGTAATATTCTGTAACATTCTGTACACTGTATTAGTAGTAATAAATAAATATTACGTTAAAATAATAACAATAATAATAATAATTAATTCATGTAAATTAAAGATAAAGAAGAGGGGATGTGCTCTGTAATCCTGGGGTAACAATGCTGTCCTTCAATAGACACAGTACTGTAAGCAAGTGTTGTCACCTTAAGACGTGTGTTTTAGGAAGAGGATTATTGGCAGGATCACCAAGTAAAAAAAAAAAAATGCAAACAACAAATCTAAGACCTGCTAAGCTGTAATCTATCACTTTTTTTGTTCTTGTGTTTAAAGCTGAACTCTGGGACAACCAAACATTGTCTAAATCTATCGGTCATGTGTATTCTTCTTGAATCTCAGTGAACTTTGTGTATTTCCACTCTTGAGGAGGCACTAATATGCCGCACTTATGGGCACTGATAGGGGGCACTGATATGTGCCACTGATGAGCACTGATAGGCAGCACTGATGGGTGCCACTGGTGGGCACTGATAGGCGGCACTGATGGGCAGGCACTGATGGGGACTGATGGGTGGCACTGATGGGCATTGATGGGCAGCAATAATGGGCATTGTTGGGCAGCGCTGATAGGCGGCACTGATAGCCAGTACTGACTGGCATCACTAAGGGGCACTGATTGGTGGCACTTGTGGGCACTGATTGCTGGCACTAGTGGGCACTGATAGATGGCACTGATGGGCACTGAAAGGCAGCACTGGTGGGCACTGATGGGCATTGATGGGTGTCACTGATGGGCATTGATGGGCAACAATGATGGGCAGCAATGATGGGCATTGGTGGGCAGCACTGATAGGTGGCACTTATAGCCAGCACTGACTGGCATCACTAATGGGTACTGATTGGTAGCATTTGTGGGCACTGATTGCTAGCACTGGTGGGCACTGGAGGGCTTTATTGTAATGATGATCAATGCCCTGATTACATGTCTTGATGTCCCCTGGGAGGTGATGCCGCTGATCGTCTCTCCTCGCCATACACTGTCAGTGTGAGCCGATAAGAGCCGATTAGCTCCATTTCCGTGTTTACATGTGACCGGCTGTGATTGGACACAGCCGATCCCATGGTTGCGCCATGTCCTAGCAATACGGCACACAAGAGCGGTCGTTCTAGGAAAATGTCATATGACGTCGTCCCTGAACGAGAGCCGCACCGCCCCGCCGTCATTTGAGGTTCATGGTAAAAGGTGGAGCCATTTTTAAAAAATAATACAAGTGTTGTATATTGTGACATGTCAGGAATTTATTCCTGGAGACTTGTAAAGTTACAGAGAGGTCAGGATTATTTTCATACAGATCCTGAGGAAAGTCACTGGAGTGGCGCTCGAGGGCGGCTTTTTAATGATAAAAGGTGGAGCTTTTCTGAAAAGTGATCCCGGAACTGTATATTATGCTAGTGAAAAATGTTGAATAGTTTCAATGTCCAAGTTCTGTCATAGAATCATGTGACTTCCTGTTTAAATTAAAATGCCTCAAAACATTTTTTTTTTTAATTCTCATAAACACCTTGCAAAGCTCTGAAAAAGTTTATTGATGCTTATTGTAAATAGGCATGCGGCATTTTCCAGCACTGCCCTCTACTTGGCCAAATACACCATCCACGTGTCCTCCATTTTCCAGCACTGCATTCTATCCCTCTATTGGGCCCATCCAATGCACAGTATCCATGGGCCCTCCATTTTCCAGCACTGCCCTCTATTCGGTCAATCAAATACACCATCCACATGTCCTCCATTTTCCAGCACTGCCCTCTATCCCTCTTTTGGGCCCATCCAATGCACAGTATCCGTGGGCCCTCCATTTTCCAGCACTGCCCTCTATTCTGCCAATCAAATACACCATCCAGATGTCCTCCATTTTCCAGCACTGCCCCCTACTGGGCCCATCCATTGCACCATCTGTAGACCCTCCATTTTCCAGCACTGCCCTCTTTTGGGCTCATCTGTTGTACCATCCATAGGCCCTCAATTTTCTAGCTTTGCCATCTACTGGGCCCATCCAATGCACCACCCATGGGCCTTCCATTTTCCAGCACTGCTCTCTATTGGGCCCATCCAAAGCACCATCCATAGGCCCTCCATTTTCTAGCACTGCCCACTACTGGGCCCATCCAGTGCACCATCTGTGGGCCCTCCATTTTCCAGCACTGCCCGCTTTTGGGCCCATCTGTTGTACCATCCATAGGCCCTCCATTTTCTAGCTCTGCCCTCTACTGGGCACATCCAATGCACCATCTGTTGACCCTCCATTTTCCAGCACTGCCCTCTTTTGGGCCTATCTGATGCACTATCCATGGGCCCGACAATTTTCAGCACCACCCTCTACTGGGCCCATCCAATGCACAATCCATGGGTCCTCCATTTTCCAGCACTGCCCTCTACTGGGCCTATCCAATGCACCATCTGTGGGCCTTCCATTTTCCAGCACTGCTTTCTATTGGGCCTATCCAATGCTCTATCCATGATCCATGGGCCCTCCATTTTCTAGTGCTGCCCTTCATTGTGCCTATCCAATACATCATCCATGGGCCCTCCATTTTCCAGCACTGACTTCCATCGGGCCCGTCCAATACACCATCCATGGGCCCTCCATTTTCCAGCACCGCCCTCTAGTGGGTCCATTCAATACACCATCCATGGGACCTCCATTTTCCAGCACTGCCCTCTATTGGGCCCATCCGATGCACCATCCATGGGCCCTCCATTGGATGGTGCATTGGATGTTTCTATGTGCGATGTTGCATTTCATTTTATGATTTTATTGTGGAATGCTAGTACATTTTTTTGAATCTTGAATCTTTCTAAAATTCAGCAAAATATATTCTAACATTCATTTAATCACAAAAAAAAAAAATCCTCTAGTCTGGAGCCCCTAATCTCAAATTGTTGGTTTGGGCAACGGGGAGGCTGCTCCTGGCACGACACCTCTCTCTTGGGTGGCGTGTAAACTCCTCTTTGCCAAAATTGCCCAGAGAGAGCGCCTCGTTACCTCAACCCAAAGGCTATTTGCACCAAGGTAGCAGATTTTGAGAAACAGTAGATTTTACCCAGCGCCTTTGTTGTGGGGAATGACCCCGGCGGTCTTCGGGCCGGAGCAGGAGCTTAAGCAAGCTTAGATCAAGGAAGGATTTTGAAATTGAATTTATTCAGATTAGCTAAACCTTCCAAAGGAGGATTTACGCTCAACAAGCTGTTGCCAAGCTCGTCCCCACAAAGCTCCATCTATTTCCCTGTGTTACAATAAACATTTTCAGGCCTGGCATAGTTTAAAAACTTGCTTGCGTTGTTTACATCACCCTGGGCTGAACTAAAGCTAAAGCATTAGCAGGCTATTAAATCATTGTCCTGAGCTAATTACCTTGCAGATTAATGCAGTGCCCGCATAGGACGCCTTATTGGAGCACGCAGGGAGAACAGAGCTATGCTTGAGTTCGCTGGATATTTCATTAAAAAAGGGAATAAGCCATTAAAAAAAAAAATTAAATAATTAAGTAAAGTTATGTACAAAAACAGGATATAAAATTCAAACCCTATAAAATATTAATTAAAAATAATGTTAATGGCCCAATTTAACTGTTAAGAAAAAAATATTATTTTTATATGCAAATTAGGCATTGGAAAGTGTTTTTTTTCTTTATAATTAATTGCTTAATTGGGTTTTTCTTTTATTGCATATACATATATTATTTTAATATCCAGCAAACTCAAACAGAGCTCTGCTGCCTGTGCATGTTCCAGTATTTTATATATATATATATATATATATATATATATATATATATATATTTTTTTTTTTTTTTTTTTAATTAAATACTACTTTATTGTATAATGAAAAAAGTTTTTTTATAAATTATTTCATTATATAATATTTATATATATTGCCACTATCACTGGTGGGGATTTACACAACTTTGAAACAGGATTCAAACATTTTCCAACTGAATCCTTGGATGTGGGTATCTTGAATGAAAACCTATTATTTATTATATATAAATGTGAAATGAAAAAAAAAATACTTGTTTGTATATATTTTTTCATTATATAATATTTATATACAGTATAGTACCACAATTTGTGGCAGAGTTTTACACCCAATATTCACACATTTTCTAACTGAATCCTATGCAATTGATGTGGGTATCTTGGATGAAAAACAATTATATATTATATATAAATATACTAATTAAAAATAGATATTTATTATACAGACGTTATTTCATTATATAATATTTATATAAATTACCACAATGTTTGGCAGAGATTTACAGAATTTTAACCCAGGTTTTTCTAATTGAATCCTATGCAATAAATGTGGGTATCTTGGGTGAAAACCAATAACATATTATATATAAATATAATGAAAAAATATTTTTATATTTATTATTGCATTATATAATATTCATACAGTGTATATATATATATATATATATATATATATATATAAATAACCCAGGATTCACACATTTTCTAACTGTATCCTTTGTAGACAAACTTGGGTGAAAACCAGTTATATATTATGTATATAAATATAATATATTAAAAATATATATATAAATATATATGTATATATTTATTATTATACATGATTTATATAGCAACAGTTTGCACAGCACTTTATAACATGAGTGCAGACAGTACTGCTCGTTACAGCTTACAGTCTAATCTATATATATATTATAAGCGGAGTCCTTATTTATGTTCTGTATGAGAGATTAAACATGCAAATTTTAAAAAGTGCCCAATTAAAACTCATTCTAACTCCTTGCTATGATTTAAAAGAAAAAAAAAAGAAAAGAAAAGAAAACACACTCAAAATACATAAAGCACATCTTTATTGATTGCATATCTTCAGTCACTATTCTAATATTCACCTTGTAATATTTGATGTAACTTTAAAATGTTATTATGCTTGCTGTACCATATTTCTATCAATGTACAACACAGTACAGAGATTTGTAAACTTTCCCTCTGCTTTATCTGCTGTATATTTAACTGCAGCCTCTATCCCAGCCTCTCTGATCAACAACTGCTGAGATAAAACATAGACATTTAGCCATTTTATTGTTTTCAGCAAGGCGGACCCAACCAGTAGAAGAAGGAACAGTAAGGTTCAACCACATATAAGCAAGAAGCAGAGCTGTAAGTATTTATAGATCTGAGCAAGCTTGGCACGGGGCCTGCACTGCCAGCACACAGGTAGTCACCATAATAGGCAATGACCTTGTAATAATGAGTGGGGCTGCTATTCTGTTCTATTCCCCATCCACAGACAGCACAGACATTTTCCCTTGAAATCATCATTTATTATTATGATTATTAATTTAGATATACAAGATTTATATAACGCCAACAGTGCTGAATTCTGCTAAATCTGCTAAATTCCCTCTGCTGATTAATTGGCTATGGCAGTGTAAAAGCATGAAACATACATAATATGTAACAGATCTGATATAAACTAAATTGTTACACTTGTAGCCCAGCCAAAAAATCTGGAACATCCCTGAATATTATGACTTTTGCACATTGTTCTATTCCATCACCGCAGCAATATTGATAAAAGCTAAACAACATAGCAATCATTTTAAGATAAATATTTTATTGTTATATTATCATATTAGTAATATTATATTAATATTATATTATACATTACATTATAAAAATACATATATATATAATATATATATATCATTTACACTAAAATGATCACTATGTTGTTTAGCTTTTAGCAATATTCTTATGGAACAATGTGCAAGTCATAATATTCAGGGATGTTGCAGATTGACTGGGTGGGCTACAAGTGTAACAATTTGGTTTATATCAGATCTGTTACATATGATGTATTTTTATATTATTATATTTTCTCTCTCTCTCTCTCTCTCTGTCTCTCTTCCTCTCTCTATATATACATATATATATATATATACAATTATAATAACATATTATGACCAGATAAAAAAGGTGAGCTTTCATTGTTGAAACTTTAAAGTATATTCAAATCCAATCACTAAAATCTCAGGTTATCTTTCTCTTTCCTAATTTTGAAATATTTTTAATTCCAAGCTTTTATTTTAATAAAATCTGTTGAAGGTCCTTGTTCAGTCACTTCCTGACAACGTGACAACGCTCTGTCCCTGTCTCCCAATTGCCCTCATCTGTTGTCACCCTGTCACATGGGACAGTGGTTCTCAACCCTGTCCTCAAGGACCCCCAACAGGCCATGTTTGCAGGTTTTCCTTTATCTTGCACAGGTGCTTTCAATCAGAGTCAATGGTTTGGTATTTTGGACAGCTATTTTATCTAAGAGAAGTTTCCAAAACATGGCCTGTTGGGGGTACTTGAGGGGTTGAGAACCACTGACATGGGAGACTACAAGTGTTTTTTTTTGTTTTTTGCTTTTTTGTTAGCTGGTTAGTCACTTGACCTCAAAAAATTGGAATAAACTCATAGTTGTTCCTCTCCACAGAAATCTTTAGTAAAAAGGTAAAAGATGTATTCGATCTGAAGAGAAACCAGAGTATCAAGCGGCATTTTTAAAACACACATTATACAGGCCTGATCCACTGCATAAACAAATAAATTAATAATTCAATAAATTAATGGTGGTTCATTTAAAATATATACATAATATATATATATATATATATATATATATATTTGTATATATATATATATATATATATATATATATATATATATATATATATAAATATATATTTGTATTTGTATATATTTATATATATTTGTATATATCTTAAATTAACCACAATTAAGTTATTAAATTATTATTTTTTTTAGTTTATACAATGATTGAGAATGATTGATTCTGGGTTGCACTGTCACTTTATTGTAATTGGAATGTTTCACACCATTTGATTCAGAATTTTTCACACTTTTTGCACATATTCATTCATTTTTTTTAGCGTGGTCAGTATTATATTGACATTATTTTTTCACATATACTGTGATATAGCACCTGCTGATGATTTAAAGTAATTTAGATTCTACAACCGTGGTGCAGATTTATTACATACACGTCTAGGTTCACACCTATGTGGCTGCGTTTCATGCGTTTTTCAGGCACGTTTTTCAGTGCATTTTGCGTTTTTAAACCAACTTTTTTATGCGTTTTTGCATGTAGTTTTCATGCATTTTGCGTTTTACTTTTTTTTTCTCTAAACACACTGTAAAACACACTGTATAAAGCTGGTTGCTAAGGAGGGGGCCGGGAAGTTGGCAGCCGCGTCCCTGACAGTCATCAGCTGTCAGCATCCCCCCCATGTTGAGGGCATGCGGTCTGGTATGGCTCAGGAAGGGGGGGGCGCTCACTCGTCCCTACCCTTTCCTGACCTGCCGGGCGGCATGCTCAGATAAGGGTCTGCCATTTTTTTTTTATTTTGGCATGGGGGGTCCCCTCTGAATCCATACTAGACCCAAAGGGCCTGGTATGGACCTGGGGGGGAACCCCATGCGTTTTTTTTTCACAGTTGTTTTTGTTGGCAATTATTTTTTTTTACATTCAGCGGGGAACCCCGCTGACAGCTGATGACTCATCGGTTGCTAAGGACACGACGGGCGGCTTCCCGGTCCCCTGCTTAGCAACCAGCTATATACAGTATTAAAATAAGAAACGCAAAACACATAAAAAATGCACCACTTGCGTTTCTGGTGCAGCTCCATTGAAGTCTATTAGCTGCAAATCGCAGGGAAAAAAGTCCCCGACCCTTTCCAAAAACGCACCTGCCGCAAAACGCATAGATGTAGTGTAGTGTGTTTCTGCAAACTGCAAAATGCACTAAAAAACGCATAGGTGTGAACGTAGGGTTAGGCCTGATTCACATCTATGCAGGTTGCAGTTTGTATATTCCAGGTGCATTTTGCGTTTTTCAATACACGCTTTTGATCCATTGAAGTCTATATACCCACGATCATTCCCGAGGCTCTGCAGGCTTCCCCGTAGATTTAAAAGTGGCGTTGCGTAACGTCACCGCCAGGTACGAGACGCTCGCGCGCATGCGCGAAACCAGGCCTCGTTTTTAGTTCCGGGCCCGCGCATGCACAGAAAGTACGCCGGGACACGGAAGGGGGAGAGAGAGTGGCAGCTGGAAAGCCGGAGGAACCAGCTGCCATGCTCAAAGAAAACGACACCAGGGAAAAAAACAAAGGTAAAACAGGAGCACAGAAGTTACCACATATAAAAACAAACACTGCTGCCATGGAAAGTATTGTATTAGCTCCCCACTCCACCGTGCGATCGCCTGGGCCGAGTGAACCTCCCACACACACACATGGCACTTTTGTGGCAGATAATGGCCGCCCGCTGACAGCTAGGCAATGCGGCCCATGCGCGCTTGCCAGTCAATGGCCCGGCTTCCAGCTCTTCTGCGTTACTCTGCTAATAAACTCCATACCCTGCTTAACAGTCAAGGCTTATCGGAGGGACGTGACTCCTGGACGCTCGGCCGATCCTGATCGCAGGGAAATCATCTTCAGGTAGGAGAACCATCGACTTGGTCCTACGGAGGAGGACAAAAAAGGAACACAGCCCATAGTCCGGAGCAATGATTTATGGGAGAGGTGTCCTATAGGATAGTTATGAAGGCGGGGCTAACCCACACGTTGCTGCCATGGAGTCTGTCAGGAAAAGCAGTTTAAAGTATAACTAAAGGCAAAACTGTTTTTCTAGTTTTGGATGGAGTGAAGAGGGATTAGAGCCCCTGTCAGTTTTGTTGTACTGTCTGTGCCCCCCCGTTGGGGAGATTCACCCTCTCTATTTGTCCTGTTTACCATTATCATTGAAAGTAAAAGAAAATCCCAAATTTTGGGCTGTCTCCAGAAAAGTAATAGAGGGGAAATCTTCCAATGGGGACACTAGTTCTGGTGACCTGGGGGGTTCCCAAGGAATTCCCTTTATTTGCTGGGATTTCCTCTCACTTCCTGTTTGGCTATGGGACAGGAAGTGAGGGGAAATTGCTGCAATGTGACACAAATGGCAAAAAAAAAAAAAACTAAACAACTGACAGTTGGTATAACTCCCCCTTTCTCTATCCAAAATTAAAACAAAATATGCCTATAGTTCTTCTTTAATAGGAACAAGATTGCAATTATTTATGAAGCAAACTAAAGGTTACAGTTTATTTCTACTTTCATTTATGGGTTAAAAAAGTTTTTTTTTAAGTATACAAAATTTATAAATTTATAGATGTATAAAATATAACCTTTTTTGTTACTAATGTCTTCATTTTCTATTTTTAATTTTCAGGAAGCAATTCTACATTGTAAGATAAATTATGAGTAAGGTAGTTGCGCGCTGCTATGCTAAAAAAAAGTCTAACATAGGATTGCTGCTGCTGTCACCTCCCACAAAAAACAAGATATAAAGTATATAAATGAGACAGCGCTGCATGCATATATACTGTACTAAACCAAGATAATATAAAATGAAGTCCAATAATAATAATTCATAAGTGTACTGTACACAATTTTCATTTTATATTCATTTTCTATTATCTATACTTCAATTCTACATTGTAACTTGTTAGTAACAAAAAAAAAAAAGAACAGAAAAAATTAAACATGATCAATTTTCTTTGGCAGAAGCAGCAAATTTGAATGAATACATTTTTATGCATCAATAAATATTTTGGTTAAAGTGGACTTTCGGTCATTTTTTTTATCTTTCCATCTATTAAATCTTCTGCCCTTGTTGTTTTAACTTTGGATAGTAAAACATTTTTTTTCCTGCCAGTAAATCCCTTTATACAGCCCACTTCATGTTTCTTGTCTGGTCATTAGCCTAGGCTTATGACATCATGCACAGCTCTCTCTTTCACTCTTGTGAGAGTTTGCCAGGAAGGGAGGGGGGGGGTGAGTCATAAGAGGGCCAGTGAGAGCTGCAGAGCTGGAGGTGTGCCTCTGTGTAAATCCAGGAAGTGAACAGGCAGCAGCTTCAGCTGCCCACAGTTAAAATGGCTGCAGCCAGACTCGGTGGAGGGAGATTTCTGCAGCATATTTGGCAAGTACAGAATCACAGTATATATAAAATAATATGCGAAGTGGTTGCAGAGGAACTTTAAAATGGCAAAGATGTTTTTATTACAAATTATGTGAGCAGACTACAATTCCATTTTAAGTAAACAAAATGTGATTTATAAAATAAAACCTTTTTTTTTTACTAATGTATTCATTTTCTATTTTTCATTTTCAGGAAGCAATTCTACATTGTAACCTGTTAGTAACAGAGAAAAAATTTAAACATGACCAATTTTCTTTGGCAGAAGCAGAAAAATTTGAATGAATACATTTTTATGCATTAATAAATATTTTGGTTATATAAAAATCTTTTTATTTCTTATGTCTTTTTTTTCCTCATTTCTAGCCATACCTCACAAAGCAGTAACAACTGACCAACGCAGCAGGACTCCAATTGTTGTACAATTTTTTTCCTTTAACTTACAAAAAAAATTGCAAAAAAAATGTGTAAATGTAATAAATTCTAATAGTACAAAATTTTCGACTAAAAAAGTGCAACTTTTTCATTTCTAATTCGTTTTTTTTTTTTTTTTTAATTTTGTGTTTTTGTGTGATTTTTGTTTCTTTCCAATAAAAGGAAAATGGTTTTGTATTCTTCCCTTAAACTGGCTCTTTTGTAAAGCGCCTCCAGCTTAGAGCCGCCATTCAGAGCTGTGATTCTGAGTGAGAATGACATCATTATCCGGGCCTCCGAACGTGTGCACCAAATTGCTCCTTCTTTCCATATTTAAAGGGAATGGCCAGAGGAGGTTGTGTGCGATCACAGGCACAATAAGGAGAGCACTGTATTCATACACAAGGAATGTCGTATCGCAGGACAATTACAAGTCCCTTACATCAGGGACTGTCAATGGGGGAGAGCACCGTCTGAAGGGATTTAAGATGTTCATGTCGCACGGCTAAGACGGACATTGAAATGCGAGCTCTTGGTATTTGCAGAGAGGGTAATAAGCTGGGTGACAACGCTGTCAGGATTGACATTCTGTAGACAAATCACATATTAACTTGTTGACAAAGTTTTCATGAACCAATTACTCCATGCAGGATTGCAATCCTCTATAGAAGGGTCATGGGGAGGGGGGGGGTCGGCCAAAGCTCTAAGCAGGTTGCCACATGGATACAGAGTATAAGGCCAAATATTCGTCATACAGTCATGGGATACCTATTTATCCAACCCATAGGGTGTGCTAAAACCCCTGTAATTTTTCACACACTGTGGGCTTAAAAAAAAAAATACATTTATTTTGCTTTTCAAAAAAAAAAAAAAGCTGGTATCACCATGTCTTCCTTCTTAATTTGAATAATTATAAAATTCATTCTTTCAAAAAAAAAAATACTTAAAAAAATCTGGTTTTGCAGTTTCAAAATTAAAAAGTTTAAAATGTAATTTACATTTTTTTAAATTAAATGTTAAGATTTAAAATAATAAATGAAAGAAAAAAAAAAAAAGGAGTGATCATTTTGAAAAGTTTAAAGTTTATTTCCAAGCATTAGCATGCAAAGTTTTCCCCTCGTTAGGTTCCTGGCATTCATAGGCGTGCGCAGGGGGCGCGCCGGATGTGCCTGGGCACGCCCCAATCACCCCCTGTGCGGAGCAGATTCCCCCTGCTGACGTGTCACCAAAGCCCCCCAATAGGGCTCAAAAAAAATTGTAAGAAACAATCAAGAAATTAAATTAATAAACATAAAAAATGACTGACTCCGTCCACGGCTCTACTGATAAGTCCACAGCCCTACTAACACCGTCCATGTTTTAATACATTTGGGTGCACACCCTTATGCAATAGACTGCGCACACCTATGCTGGCATTCATCTGTGCGTTGGGTCAGACTGTCCCATGAGCTTCCAGCTTTGAAGGAAAAATGTTGTCAATAAAATAATAAACACTTGGTGGTGAGACAAAAAAATCTTCTGGTTGGATGGTGGCTGGAAATAGGAAGTGCTGGACTTTGAAAAGGAGAATCATAATACAGGAAAGGTTAGTAAGCAAACAAGGAGGTACGGGTACAGAGAAAGTGAGAATGTTAGTGTTACAAGGGGTTATTGTTAGGGTTATAGGGGGTTAATCTTAGGGTCCCAGGGATGCTTGGTGTTAGGGTTATAGGGAGGTTTAGTCTTAGGGAGGGTTAGTGTTAGAGTTACAAGGAGAGTTAATATTAGGGTTACAATGAGGGTTAGTGTTAGGGTTACAGGGAGGGTTAGTGTTAGGGTTACAGGGAGGGTTGGTGTAAGGGTTACAGGGAGGGTTGGTGTTAGGGTTACAGGGAGGGTTAGTGTAAGGGTTACAGGGAGGGTTGGTGTTAGGGTTACAGGGAAGGTTAGTGTTATGCCGCGTACACACGGGCAGACTTTTCGACCGGACTGGTCCGACAGACTTTCCAGCGGACTTTCGACGGACTTCCGACTGACTTTTTAACGAATGGACTTGCCTACACACGATCACACCAAAGTCTGACGGATTCGTACGTGATGACGTACACCGGACTAAAATGGGGAAGGAAGTTGATAGCCAGTAGCCAATAGCTGCCCTAGCGTCGGTTTTTGTCCGTCGGACTAGCATACAGACGAGCGGATTTCTGGGTCCGGCGGAGTTATGACTTAAAGATTTGAAGCAAGTTCCAAATCTAAAGTCCGTCAGACTGGAAAAGTCAGCTGAAGCCCACACACGATCGGATTGTCCACCGGATTTGGTCCGCCGGCGTCCGTCAGACCAGTCTGGTTGAAAAGTCCGACCATGTGTACGTTATTGTTCGGGTTACAGGGGAAGTTAATGTTAGGGTTGCAGGGTGGGTAAGTGTTATGGTGTCAGAATCACAGGGAGGATTGGTGTTAGGGTTGCAGGGAAGGATAGTGTTATGGTTACATGGAGGGTTGGTGTAAGAGTTGCAGGGAGGGTTAGTGTTAGGATTGCAGGGACAGCTAGTGTTAGGATTACAGGGAGGGTTGGTGTAAGCGTTGCAGGGAGGGTTAGTGTTAGGATTACAGGGAGGGTTGTTGTTAGGGCTGTAAGGAAGGCTAGTGTAATGGGGCGTACAGACGGTCGGACTTTTCGACTGGTCTGACGGATGCAGACGGACCAAATCCGGCGGACAATCCGATCGTGTGTGGGCTTCACCGGACCTTCAGCGGACTTTTCCAGTCGCAAATCTGATGGACTTTAGATTTGGAACAGGCTTCAAATCTTTACGTCGTAACTCCGCCGGGCCCAGAAATCCGCTCGTCTGTATGCTAGTCTGGCAGACAAAAACCCACGCTAGGGCAGCTATTGGCTACTGGCTATCAACTTCCTTATTTTAGTCCAGTGTACGTCATCACGTACGAATCCGTCGGACTTTGGTGTGATCGTGTGTAGGCAAGTCCGTTCGTTAAAAAGTCCGTCGGAAGTCCGTCAAAAGTCAGTCGAAAGTCCGCTGTAAAGTCTGTCGGACCAGTCTGGTCGAAAAGTCCGCCCATGTGTACGCGGCATTAGAGTCGCAGGGAAGTTTAGTGGTAGGGTTGCAGGGAGGGTTAGTGTTAGGGTTACACAGAGGGTTACTTGGAAGATTAATGTTAGGGTTATAGTAAAGTTTATTGTAATGCCGCGTACACACGCTCGGAATTTCCAACAACAAATGTTCGATGGGAGCTCGTTGTTGGAAATTCCAACCGTGTGTAGGCTCCATCGGACATTTGTTGTCAGAATTTCTGACAACAAAAATTTGAGAGCTGGATCTCAAATTTTCCAACAACAAAATCCGTTGTGTGTACACAATTCCGACGCACAAAATTCCACGCATGCTCGGAATCAAGCAGAAGAGCCACACTGGCTATTGAACTTCATTTTTCTCGGCTCGTCGTACGTGTTGTACGTCACCGCGTTCTTGGCGATCGGAATTTCCGACAACATTTGTGCAACCGTGTGTATGCAAGTTTGAGCCAACATCCGTCGGAAAAAAATCCAGGATTTTGTTGTCGGAATGTCCGAGCGTGTGTACGTGGCATTAGGGTGCAGGGAGGGTTAGAGTTGGGGTTTGAGAGGGGGTTAGTGTTAGGGTTACAGGGATGTTTATTGTTAGGGTTACAGGACAGGTTAGTGTTAAGGATGCAGGGAGGTTTATTGTTGGGGATACAGGGAGGATCAATAATGGAGTTACATGAAGGTTAGTGTTAGGATTACAGGCAATGTTAACATTATGGTTACATGGTTAGTGTTAGGGTTACAGGAGGGTCATTGTTAGGGTTATGGGGGGCTAGCGATGGGGTCTCAAAGGCGGTTAGTATGGGGATTACAGGAAGGTTTAGTGTTAGGGTTTCAGGAAAAGTTATGATTAGTATTACATGGAGGGTCAGTGTTAGGATTACAAGGAGAGTTAGTGTCAGGGTAACATGGTGGGTTAGTACTGGAATTACAGGAAGGTTTTGTTTGGGTTAGAGGGAGGGTTAGTGTTAGGGTTACAGGGAGTTTCACAGAGGGTTCGTTTTAGGGTTGCATGGAGGATAAATGTTAGGACTCAGACAAACAAAACGACTAATTTATAGCCAACTTAACTGTCTCTCAACACTACACATGAAGACATTCCATGAGATGGGAAACAACAGCATATTCTAATAACATCTTACTACAAAGTCATTCTGGCAAGCAGTGATCCTATTATTTAAAGGAGAACCTAACAATAGCATATAAGCACTAAATATTGTAATTAAATCATTACAAAAATATATACTAATTGTTTTTTTTATCAAATTAAATGTTGAAATGAGTTTTTTGTGCTGACTCGCTGTATCAAGTGCTGGGGAATATTTGGATGGAAGCTTGCGATAAATGCAAATCCCAAGATTTACATTTAACAATGTAATTTGAATGATCGTTCTGATGTTGTGTTTAAGCCTCATTGAATTATGACCATACATCTAATATTGAGTAGATCCCCCTTTTGCCCCCAAAACAATCCTGTCTGACCCCTTGAGGCTCCACATGGACTACACTAGACAAAGAATCAAACTGCCTCTGCCAGCATGTCTCCTTCCCATGCTGCATCCTGGTGCCATCTATACCCCAGGTAAGTAACGCACATGTACCCAGCCATCCACATGATGTAAAAAAAAAAACATAATTCATCAGACCAGGCCACCTTCCTCCATTGCTCTGTGGTCCAGTTCTGATTCTCACGTGCCCATTGAAGGTGAATTTGGCTGTGGACACAGGTGAACATGGGCACCCTGACTGGTCTGAGCCTACACAGCCCCATACACAACAAACTGTGATGCTCTGTGTGTTCTGACACCTTTTTTTTATCAGATCCAGCATTCACTTTTTCAGCAATTTGAGCTCTAGTAGCTCTTCTATTGGATCAGAGTACACGTGCCAGCCTTCACTCCCCACCTCCTTCAATGAGCCTTCCCTCCCCACCTCCACCAATGAGTCCTCCTTCCACATCTCCATCAATGAGCCTTTTCCTCCCACCTCCATCAATGAGCCTTCCCTCCCACCTCCATCAATGAACCTTCACTCCCCACCTCCATCAACGAGCCTTCCCTCCCCACCTCCATTAATGAGTCTTCCCTCCCCACCTCCATCAATGAGCCTTCTCTCTTCACCCCCATCAATGAGACTTCCCTCCCACCTTCATTAATGAGCCTTTCCTCCCCACCTCCATCAATGGGCCTTCCCTCCCCACCTCCATCAATGAGCCTTCACTCCCCACCTCCATCAATGAGCTTTCCTCCCCACCTCCATCAATGAGCCTTCCCTCCTCACCTCCACCAATGAGGCTTCCCTCCCCACCTCCATCAAGGAGCGTTTTCCTCCCACCTCCATCAATGAGCCTTCCCTCCCATCTCCATCAATGAGCCTTCACTCCCCACCTCCATCAACGAGCCTTCCCTCCCCATCTCCATCAATGAGTCTTCCCTCCCCACCTCCATCAATGAGTCTTCCCTCCCCACCTCCATCAATGAGCCTTCTCTCCCACCTCCATCAATGAGCCTTCCCTCCCCACCTCCATCAACGAGCCTTCCCTCCCCACCTCCATCAATGAGTCTTCCCTCCCCACCCCCATAAATGAGCCTTCTCTCTTCATCCCCATCAATGAACCTTCCCTCCCCACCTCAATCAATGAGCCTTCTCACCCCACATACATCAATGAGTCTTCTCTCCCCACCTACATCAATGAGCCTTCTCACCCCACCTACATCAATTAGCCTTCTCTCCCCACCTACATCAATGAGCCTTCCCTCCCCATCTCCATCAATGAGCCTTCTCTCCACACCTTCATCAATGAGCCTTCCCTCCCCACCTCCATCAATGAGTCTTCCCCCTCCACCCCCATCAATGAGCCTTCTCTCTTCATCACCATCAATGAACCTTCCCTCCCCACCTCAATCAATGAGCCTTCTCTCCCCACCTACATCAATGAGCCTTCTCACCCCACCTACATCAATTAGCCTTCTCTCCCCACCTACATCAATGAGCCTTCCCTCCCCACCTCCATCAATGAGCCTTCTCTCCACACCTTCATCAATGAGCCTTCCCTCCCCACCTCCATCAATGAGCCTTCCCTCCCCACCTCCATCAATGAGCCGTCTCTCCCCACCTCCATCAACGAGCTTTCCCTCCCCACCTCCATCAATTAGCCTTCCCTCCCCACCTCCATCAATGGGCTTTCCCTCCCCCACCTCCATCAATGAGCCTTCCCTCCCCACCTCCATCAATGAGCCTTCCCTCCTCACCTCCATCAATGAGCCTTCCCTCCTCACCTCCATCAATGAGCCTGTCATGTACCTGGTCAGTGAGCCTGATGTGCAGAGGAAGGTCTCTCGTATAGCTCTGGCTCGAGGGCCACTGGTTGTGATACAGCAGCCACAGGAGCACGGCAGGTAATGAGTGCCTGTAACAGTCCAGTTGTCTGCGTGGCAACAGTCAGCAGGTAGATAAGGCAGGTAGCAGTAGAGCTGGCACGATGCTTGGCTAATGACAGACTGAGATGAACAGCTGGAAGCAGGCACCGGATGAAAACCCGCTGTCCTGGAAGCTGTAGAAGGCTGGATGAGTGAGGTGCAGGGTCAGACAAGCCGGGTTGGCAGCAATCAGGCAAATCAGGCATAGACGTCAGATAGCAGGGAAGTCAGGTCACAAGCTGAGTCAGTACAATCAATCAAGCAGAATCAGAAGGTAGAAGCAGAATCCAAATGACAAGCCAGGGTGAGGGCAAGTAGCAGGTAAACACAGGTTAGGGGCAAGCCGGATCAAGATCAGAGGTCACATGGAATCAGGATACAACACACAGAAGCTGCACACCAAACAGCAACGAATCAAAGCTGCAGCCAGTTTAAATAGCCACTTGGCGCCAGTATTAGTGACAGATGTGTGTGAGCCGATGCCCTTGGGTATGCACATCTGCCTGGGCATTTTCCGGTCTGCGCATATGTGTCAGCGTGCACTGATGGACTCCAGCAGTACCACGGATATGCCGTCCCTGACAGAGCCTTCCCTCCCCACCTCCATCAATGAGCCTTCCCTCCCCACTTCCATCGATGAGCCTTCCCTCCCCACCTTCATCGATGAGTCTTCCTTCCTCATCTCCATCAATGAGCCTTCGCTCCCCACCATCATCAATGAGCCTTCTCTCCCAACCTCCAAAAATGAGGCTTCCCTCTCCCACCTCCATCGATGAGCCTTCCCTCCCCACCGTCATCGATGAGTCTTCCCTCCCGACCTCCATCAATGAGCCTTCTTACCCCACCTACATAAATGAGCGTTTCCTCCTTACCTCCATCAATGAGCCTTCCCTTCCCACCTCCATCAATGAGCCTTCCCTCCCCACCTCTATCAATGAGCCTTCTCACCCCACCTACATCAATGAGTCTCCTCTGCCCACCTACGTCAATGAGCCTTCCCTCCCACCTCCATCAATGAGCTTTCCCTCCCCACCTCCATCAATGAGCCTTCCCACCTACATCGATGTCCTTATGCTGCCCATGGCCCTGTCTCTGGTTGGCCGGTTTTCCTTCCTTGGACCACTTTTGGTCGGTCCTGACTACTGTAGACCAGGAACATACCACAAGAGCTGTAGTTTTGGAGTTGAGCTGACCCAGCCATCTAGACATTACAATTTGGCTCCTGTCAAAGTCCCTCAAATCCTTAGACTGGCCCATTTTTTCTGCTTTCTATGCGTAAACTTCGGGGAAAACATGTTCACTTGCTGCCTAATATATCCCACCCACTTTCAGGTGCCATTGTCATGAGATAATCAATGTTATTCACTTCACCTGTCAGTGGCCATAATGTTATGGCGGATCAGTCTATATCAGATACATATAGATAAATTTACCAATGTTTCCTCCCTCTACTTTCCATGTGAAACTTCCATGAAGAGGAGAAGTCTGAGGATCGCAGTTATTTTGTTGATGACCTTTATAAATTGTCCCTTTTGTGTCATCACAGGCCGGCTGAGGACAGAACGGGCTCCCTCTGCAAACTCGCTGGATTGTTTTTGTTGCGCCTCATTTACATGATGAAGAATGGGACATTGCAGACCACCAAAGCGGGTCCAGTGTATGTAATGAGCATGAAATTTCACCCCTCTCCGCGGTTCTATGAAGGGGTCATGGCTGCCCCCCTGCCAGCAGCTCCCCGCAAGGATCCCAGCAATACAGACACAGAAATGCCTAAAGAGGGATATATATGAGCCAAAACTTTCACAGTGCAAACAGTTCCAATGTATGTGGTTGTCAGTGTGTTAAGCTGCTTTGCTGGAGTTTCCCTTTAATAAGGCAGAGTGTAATGGCTTGGCGTTCAACCAATGAGATTTCACCCTTTTTACATTTGACTACAGCAGCCATTTTCAACCAGGGTTCCATGGAACCTTAAGGTTCCTACAGAGGATGTGATGGGTTTCCCGAGTTTCCTCTTTCCATCTAATGGTGCCTTCAACACTGCTTGGCAGAGCCAGCAGCAGAATACCAATGATCTTTATAGATGTCCGTAAAAGTGGCATTCTAACCACCATTGTGAGGGGGCACAAGGTTCCTACAGGGTTCCTACAGAGTTTCCTATGGTTTCTACAGAGGTTGCTAGGGGTTCCCAGAGCTGTAGCTGACTGACCTCCCTTTTGATGGTGCCTGCAACACCACTTGGCAGAGTCAGCAGCAGGACACCAATGATCTTTTTAGCTGTCCGTAAAAGTGGCATTCTAACCACCATTGTGAAGGGGCACAAAGTTACTACAGGGTTCCTAGGGTTCCTACAGAGGTTGTTAGGGGTTCCCCAAGCTGTGGCAGGTAGATCTCCCATTTGATGGTGCCTGGTGAAGTGACTGGCCTCAGGTGATACAAAGCAATGAAATCCTCCTACATAAGTTGTACCTGTTTATCACCAGCCCTCTATTCTCTACAAATGACAAAAGTGCATTTTATATACAACCACATCATTGACACATGAGGAGGAAAGAGGGACAGAGGGACTTTGTTCCAAATCAGGGACAGTCCCTCGAAATCAGGAATAGTTGGGAGTTATGCATAGACTGCAATGTTAAATCAAAAAAGTCACAAGCAAGTTGCAAGGAAATCGCAAGCAAGTCGCAAGAAAGTCACGAGGGATTTGCAAACGAGTCACAAGAAAGTTGCAAGACTTTGGGGGTCACTGCAGTGTGAACTGAGCCTTAAGGTCCCTTTCACGTGTTCTACAGAGGGCCCCCTTCCTGCCGTCTTGGGGCCACCCCCTATGGAGGCGGAATGCCAGGGCCCAGTCTCAAGTGAGACCTTTGTGACCCTGGTAGTTCCGCCACTGGGTAACATACATTTTTTTGCATTTTCGTGCCCAACAGCCAATCTCCTCCTCCTACGAACCTGCTTTCCATTGGCCTAAATAAAAACGCTTATATGTAAAAACTCACAAAAACGCATGTAGAAATACTTCAAGAACCCTGCGCAGTGTGAAGTGTGACCTTGACATAAGGCTTCATTCACACTTTGCGTTTTGTAAACTTACGCAAAATTGCACCGTGTTTTTGCGCCATATGCATAGGGCTCCCTATCGATTTTAATTTTCACCTTTTTTCACCTTCCAGCTTTGTTTATTTTTTAACTGCACATTTTGCTGCGCTTTTTTTTTTTTTGCCAGGTTTGCGGTGCCATTAATAATGAATGGCAATGTAAGCAAAATAAGAGTTTTTCACGCATTTTGTAAATGCCTTCTGTAAATTGCGCGATTTGCATGAAACACTAAAGTGTGAATGCAGCCTGAATGATTATATTAAAAACGCATGGCCATCATAACCACTTGAAAACCGGGCATTTTTTGGCACTTTTTGCTTACACGTGAAAATATTTTTTTTTTTTTTGCTAGGAAATTATTTAGAACCCCCATTTTTTTTAAAGCAGAGGACCTAGAGAATAAATTGGTGGGTTTTGCAATTTTTTTATGTCACACGGTATTTGCACAGCGGTTTTTAAAACGCAATTTTTTTGGAAAAAATATATTTTTTAATATTCTAATGCAAAAAGAAAAACCAGAATACATAACCCAAATTTTTGGTAAAGTATAAAAGATTATGTTACGCCAAGTAACTAGATACCAAACGTGCCATGCTTTAAAATTGCACATGCCCACACAACGGCGACAAACGACATAAATTTTACTATCCATAGGAAACATTTTAGAGAGCTTTTACAGGTTACCACTTTAGATGTACAGAGGATGTCTGGTGCTAGAATTACTGCCCATGATCCGACGTTCGCAGCGATACCTCACATGTGTGGGATGATCGCCGTTTGCGCGTGTGCGGGACCAACGCACATGTTCAACTTTGCACGCTATCACGGGGGAACGGGGGCACTGGGGCACTTTAATTTTTTATTTTTTTTTAATTATTAAAAAAAGTTACATTTTTTTTTTACATTGTTGCCTTATTAATTTTTTTTTAAAAGTATTCATTTATTTATTTATTTTACATTGTTGCTTTTAAAAAAAAAATGTTATCACTTTTTTTGCGGTCACAAGGAATGTAAACATCCTTGTTACAGCAATAGGCATGTGACAGGTACTCTTTATGGAGGGATCTGGGGTTCTATAAGACATCAAATCCCTCCTTTGCACTTGAAAGCATTCAAAACACCAAGATCAGTGTTTTTGAATACTTTTGATTTTCAAAATAATGGTGCCGTTAACATCCCGGTAAACCGGAAGTGATGTCATCGCTTCCGGTTTACCATAGCGGAGACCCGAAAAGCTGATCCTGGCTTTCTTTCAGTCTCCGACTAGCCAGTGGACGTGCTGGCTGGTCGCTTGGATCTCCCAATGGAATGAGGGAGCCCGAGAGAGCGGCGTAAGGCGGCGAGAGGGGGGGGGGTGGCTAGTTAGCCGCATCGATTGTTATTACAAGAGAGACGACTGTTGGCTCTAAACGGTACCGGAGAGATGCCTGCAGCTGCTGATAATCCCGGTACAACCACTTGAAGTCAGATGACGTACCAGATACATGATCTGGCAGCAAGTGGTTAACGGAGTTTCTTATCTTGAACGTTGTCACGCTTCGAGAATCGTGCGGCAAAAAGCTCAGGTGTGAATGGGGAGCATAAAGTGATCCCTTCCGTGACCTTTGGAAAAGGTCCAAGTGATGGACAAAAAAATGAATATTCTGTGACTTTCCGCTGTTCCCTTCTGCCCACCTGAAGAGGATAAATCTCCAGCAGGTGCGGTGGGGCCGGAGCCACCATTATCCCCCCTTCTCACCACTTTCAAGTGTAAAACAACCTGTGTCTGAAGACGTGGTAAAGAATGGAGGGGCATGACACCGCCGAGGACCCGGCCTGAGCCCTATTCACCGCCCCACGGCAATGAATACAGCCAAATCCCAAATGAAAGTTCTAATCTCCCTTCTGCATTCAGCACGCTCTATAAAGGGGCTTCCTTTTAATACCCCCCAAAGCTTTTGTAGTGGGATCCTCCTGCCGGTCACTCTGAGTTCTCCCCCCCTCATGTGGAAATGAAGGTAAATCTACCAGGAAAACAGAAGAGTGACCAAAGTCACCGAAGTCACCGGAGTGGAAGGAGAACATCTGAGAACAACGAGGACAAAAGGAGAAATGTATAGATGTAAAGCGGAACACCTCCTGATCTCCATGTGCTCTTTACCGTTTTTAGACCAGCCGTCCAATCAAAGACTAAAACCAGATTTGAGTTTTGGGCACCACTAGAAGCTGCCTAGCAGAGGGTTTCTATGTGAAGGGCATAGAGCAGCGATGGTGAACCTTGGCACCCCAGATGTTTTGGAACTACATTTCCCATGATGCTCATGCACTCTGCAGTGTAGTTGAGCATCATGGGAAATGTAGTTTCAAAACATCTGGGGTGCCAAGGTTCACCATCACTGGTATAGAGGGAATTGCTTCCAATGGGTTGTATCCCAATTGTAGGTGATAGATTCTGTTGGGGGTCTAGGGCTGATACCTTTCTGATAATGACAATGGGAACGTTACCGCAGGGAACACTTGGGTGATTGGAAAGGAGAGCCCAGTGTCCAGAAAAACAATTTTTATAATCGTTTATTGAAGCTAAAAGTATACAGTACAAATAGATCCAACGCGTTTCAGGCAAATTGCCTCCCCTTTCCTCATGGCTGCATTTCATGGTGAATGCTTAGGCTCTGAGAGGGTTAAATATATTCCCTCAGCGGCTCTGCAGCATTCCAGCGTGTTGTGGAGCAGATGCATCTTCCCATAGCCTAACCATTCCTCAAGAAATACAGCCCTGAAGAATGGGTGGGGGGGTGGGGGAAATTCATCCCAAAAACACGTTGGTACTTCTTGGAGAATGCTTAGGCTCAGAGAGGGTTAAATATATTAGATCAGCAGCTCTGCAGCATGCCTGTTGTGGAGCATAGGCAGCCTCCCAGAGTCTAACATAGTCACATAGTTACATAGTAGGTAAAGTTGAATAAAGACAACAGTCCATCCAGTTCAACCTGTGTGGGTGTGTGTTGTGTGTCAATGTAGACAATCATTTCCCATATCCCTGTATGTTGTGTTAACCACTTACAGACCAGAAGATTTTCCCCCTTAATGACCAGGCCATTATTTGCGATACGGCACTGCATAATTTTAACTGACAATTGCGCTGTCGTGCGATGCTGTACCCAAACAAAACTGATGTCCTTTTTCCCCCCACAAATAGAGCTTTCGTTTGGTGGTATTTGATCACCTCTGCGTTTTTTTTTTTTTTGTGCTATAAACAAAAAAATAGCAACAATTTTGAAAAAAAACAAACAATATTTTTCCTTTTTGCTATAACAAATATCCCCCCCCTCCAAAAAAAAATGTCTTCATCAGTTTAGGCCAATATGTATTCTTCTACATAATTTTGGTATTAAAAAAAAAAAATCGCAAAAAGCGTATATTGATTGGTTTGCGCAAAAGTTATAGCGTCTACAAAATAGGGGATAGATTTATGGCATTTTTATTATTTATTTTATTTTTTTTACTAGTAATGATGGCGATAAGTGATTTTTGACGGGACTGCGACATTGTGGCAGACATTTTTTACACTTTTTTGGGACCATTGACATTTGTACAGCAATCAGTGTTAAAAAAAATGCACTGATTAAAATGCACTCCCTGAGACTGAATCTTTTTTTTCCTATTAATCAGTGTTATAAAAATGCACTGATTACTGTGTAAATGTCACTGGCAGGGAAGGGGTTAAAACTAGGGGGGCGATCAAGGGGTTAAATGTGTCCCCTGGGAGGTGTTTCTAACTCTAGGGGGGAGGGGACTGACTGGAGGAGGAGAGAGATCACTGTTCCTGATCACTAGGAAAAGCAGATCTCTCTCTCCTCCCCTGTCAGAACGGGGATCTGTCTGTTTACATTGACTGATCCCCGTGTTGGCTTTCTTTCCCGTGATCGCAGCCGCCAGCCACGCGCATCGGGTCCCTTCGCCGTCCAGCGGACACTATGGAGCCGACATACAGGTACGGCGATTTGCGGGAACGAGCCGACCTGCCGTAGTATAATGACGGCGGCTGGTCGACAAGTGGTTAAGATGCACATCCAAGAGTTATTTTAAAAAATAAACATACTTCCCGCAGCCACCACCAATTTTGGAATAGAGTTCCACGTCCTTACCACCCTGACAGTGAAAACCCCCCTGTGCAGTTCCTCCAATCTCATAGTGTGGTCCCGTGTCCTCGTACACTCCCTGAGACTGAATCGTTTTTTTCCGATGCTGGGATCGCCAATGAGGTATTTGTAAATCGCGATCATATGTCCTCTCAAGCGTCGTTTCACCAGCGAGAATAGATTTAGTGCTTTTAGTCGTTCCCCGTAATTGAGGTCCTCCAGTCCCCCCTTCTTTGGACTCTCTCCAGTTCCAGCACATCCCTCCTGAGGACTGGTGACCAGAACTGGACGGAATACTCCAGATGTGGTCTAACCAGAGTTTTATAAAGTGGTAGTATTATAGTTCTATCTCTGGAGTATATCCCTTTTTTATGCATGCTAATATTCTGCCGGCTTTGGTAGCTGCAGCTTGACATTGTATGTTATTGCTCAGTCTGTCATCTACTAGGACCCCCAGATACTTCTCCATCCTTGATTCCCCCCAGAGGTTCTCCCCCTAGTGAGTAGTTTGCATTTATGTTTTTTGCCCCCAAGTGCATTATTTTACATTTCTCCACATTAAACCTCATTTGCCATGTATTTGCCCACTCCATTATTTTGTTCAGGTCTTCCTGTAAAATTTCTATATCCTGATGTGAAGTTATTACCCTGCTTAATTTTGTGTCGTCCGCAAAAACTGAGATTGAGCTATTTATCCCATCCTCTATATCAGTGGTCTCCAAACTGCAGCCCTAGGGCCGGGTGTGGCATTTTGCTTGCCTCTTGGGGCACTAATCCATCCACAACTGATACCAATGAAGGGGCACTATTCCTCCCACTGACACTAATAGTGGGGCACCACCATTCCTCTTATAGACACCAATGATAAGGTGCTTTTCCTCCCTTTGATACCAACAATGTGGCACTATTACTCCCACTAAAACCAATGATGGGGCATTGTATAATCCTACTAACACTGGGGCATTTTCTATTCCCACCAGCCACATTCTGGCCCTCCTAAAGTCTGAAGGACTTGTTTAGGAAGTTTGGAGACCCCTGCTCTTTATCATTTATGAATAAATCGAATAGAATTGGTCCCAAGACAGACCCTGGGGGACCCCACTTACCACTCCAGACCAGTCGGAGTGCACGGTATTTATCACCACCCATTGGACATGCCCCTGTAACCAGTTTTTTAACCCAAGAACAAACCTATGGTCCATGCCTACAGACCTCAGCTTGTAGATTAAATGTTTGTGGGGGACTGTATCAAATGATTTTGCAAAATCCAGATACACCACATCCATCGGCCTCCCTCTGTCTAGATGGCAGCCCACCTCCTTATAGAATGTTAGCAGCCCTGAAGAAGGGGGGGTGCAATTTAGGAGAATGCTTAGGCTCTGAGACAGTTAAATATATTTGATCAGCGGCTCTGCAGTATGCTGGCATGTTGTGAAGCAAAGAAGGCAGCCTCCCAGAGTCTAACCATTCTCCAAGAAACTCACTATATCTGGTCTCCCCAGGAGCCTGCATTCACTATATCTGGTCTCCCCAGGACCCTGCATTCACTATATCCGGTCTCCCCAGGAGCCTGCATTCACTATATCTGGTCTCCCCAGGACTCTGATTTCACTATATCTGGTCTCTCCAGGACCCTGCATTCACTATATCTGGTCTCCCCAGGACTCTGCATTCACTATATCTGGTCTCCCCAGGACTCTGCATTCACTATATCTGGTCTCCCCAGGACTCTGCATTCACTATATCTGGTCTCCCCAGGGCTCTGCATTCACTATATCTGGTCTCCCCAGGACTCTGCATTCACTATATCCGGTCTCCCCAGGACTCTGCATTCACTATATCTGGTCTCCCCAGGACTCTGCATTCACTATATCCGGTCTCCCCAGGACTCTGCATTCACTATATCCGGTCTCCCCAGGACTCTGCATTCACTATATCTGGTCTCCCCAGGACCCTGCATTCACTATATCTGGTCTCCCCAGGGCTCTGCATTCACTATATCTGGTCTCCCCAGGACTCTGCATTCATTATATCTGGTCTCCCCAGGACTCTGCATTCACTATATCTGGTCTCCCACAGTACACAGAACATGGAAATGCAATTATTTTAGTAAATATAAACCGCTAAATAGATTTTCTCTCCAGCAGTATATAGAAATCTTGTGACTTCGTACAGTGTCTGTTTAAAGCTTGTAGGAGGAGTTTTCATTCTCCCCTGATTGTCCTATGAGGCTGCAGGACCTGATCCTCTGTCTGGACAGTGCTGATCAAATGCACCCTCCCAAAAAAAAACAACTTTCTAGCAATACACACCAAACTGAGCATGTGCAGAGTGACTCCCAAGGCTCTGTTCTATCAGGAGAAGAATTGGGGACAGTGGAAGAAGGGGAGGATCAGAGAAGACAGGATAAAACAGCCATTTTACACAATGTGGAGGATTACCCCTTAAGTTCAACAGTGAATATACCAAGCATGCTTTACTGCATATACAGACTGATTTTACTGTTGTGGGTTTAGTAACACTTTAATAGAACAACTCAGGTCCATTGCAGATGCCAATGGCGGTTGGTGTTTTTTTGGGGGGGCAAACAACCACACCCCATTGGTCGGCCGGCCGCAGCCAGTGGCAGTCCCCCTCCCCCCACTTGCCCCATTGGTTGCAGGCAGGTGGGCTCCTATGGGCGGCGAGCAGCGGCTCCTGTGTCCTCTGCGTCACAGCGTCTTCCACCATGCGGCTCCTCCTCCTAGGTCTCCTAGGATCACCTGTCTTTTCAGCCAATGGGGGTCACCGGTGTCAAAACCGGCTTCCTGATTGGCCGGGAGGAGAATCAGTGTTACAACAGCAAATATTGATTCGCTGTTGTAACACACCTGGATGGGCTCGAAGCCCACTCTCTGTGACCCGAGCCCACCCTATATTGAAGCCTATTAGAGCCACTGACTCTAATCGGTGCTTCAAAAAAACAGCCCCTCCCGCATTGGAATCCATGCACCCGACGTCCTGAAAAACTTCCGTGTTGCGGCGCTTCCAAATCACTTTTCCATTGCAATAGGCAGGGGCATGTATACAGCGCTCCCAAACCGCCCAAAAGATGCTGCTTGCAGGACTTTTTCTAACGTTCCGCACCGCCGCAGTGTGAAAGCACTCATCGAAGTGAAAAGGAGGCGGTTTTCAGGCGCTATGCAGGTGCTATTTCTAGCTCTAAAATGCCTCAGTGTGAAAGGGGTCTAAAACCAGCAGCGCTTTACCACTAACGGCCGGCGCTTTCAGTGTGAAAGCAGCCTAAGCGGGTGGTAAAACTGTGGTTCAACCACCTGCTTTTACCACTATCTGTGTGAATGAGCCCTGGGGGGGGGGCTGGAAAACACACATTGCCATCCTTGTCTTGGGTGTCAGAGGATCTTGGCCAGCACTGAGCTTTGTACAGGTTGTGAGGACTTCAGCTGCAGCTTGTTAATTACTGATCACCTGGGTGAGAGATCTAATGAGCAATGTGTGAGATGAAGCCTGAACACAGGGAGAGCTTTCCTCTGTTATATCCCATAGAGAAAGATACAAATGTATCCACACAAGGAGAGATCTCTACACAATGTATCCACACATGGAGAGATCTCTACACAATGTATCCACACATGGAGAGATCTATACACAATGTATCCACCCGCAGGAATAATATAATATACAATGTATAAGCATCAAAAACAGCCCTTGATAGCTTCTACCCACCCAGCATCAGAATGCAGAAAGTCCTTGAAGTCCAGGTAGGATCATTTCTATTTTTTAACTTGGATTATTTCGATTTTTGCAGCGATGTTTCAAACATGTCCTGTGCAAAGCATTTTCATTATTTTATGTTAGTTGAAGCTTTGTGAGAGTTGTTGTTGTTTTCTGCAGCTTTATGGGGTTTGAGGCCCCCGTTCAGATCTCTCATTAGTGGGAACTAGCATGCCTGCTTGCGATTTTTAAAGCGCGATTTATGCGCGTTTTTGCATGTTGTGCATAGGGCAGCCCATTGTGCCTATGTGCATTCGTCACCGAAATGAAGCTCCGGCTTCTGATTTTTAAATGCCCGTTTTGCCACGCAATTCCGAGGCATGACAATCACGGCAAAATCACAATGTGTTTGTGGTGCCATTTAGGAATAAATAAATGTTGCGATTTGGAATCGCAGGTGGAATCACAGCGATTCCAAATTGTCCCATATGAACTGAGCGGTTCTGGAAAGTGGAAGGGGTGACATTGTTGGGGTCAATTCACTAAAGTTTACTGCATGCGATATGAAGGTCACGTGACCCATTTTCCGGAATAAATCAATCAAGAGTCAATTCATCAAAGTGAAGTATTGAATGTACGGTAAATGCCGCACATTTGTTAACCGCTTGCTGTGGCAGTTATGCTCGGCTGTGCGAATCGCCGTACCAGTATGGCAGTCCCTTTAATGGCTATAGCTGGAGCCGATGTGCGTGGCCGCCGGGCCGAGATGTCTGCTGGCCACCCGCGATCGCTCCTTAGAGAGCCAGAACTGGGATCTGTCAATGTAAACAGACAGATCCCCATTTTAACAGGGGAGGAGAGAGAGATCAGCTGTTCCTAATGATCAGGAACAGCGATCTCCCTCTACTCCCAGTCACTACACTCCCCCCACAGTTAGGAAACACCTCCCTAGGGAACACACTTAACTCCTTGATCGCCCCCTTCCCTGCCAGTGACATTTATACAGTAATCAGTGGCAGTTTTTAGCTCTGATCGCTGTATAAATGTCAATGGTCCCAAAAAGTGTCCGATCTGTCCGCCGCAATGTCGCAGTCCCGCTAAAAATCGCAAATCGCTGCCATTACTAGTAAAAAATAAATATATATATATATATATATATATATATATATATATATATATATATATATAATAAAAATGCCATAAATATATCCTCTATTTTGTAGGCGCTATAACAAACCAATCAATATACACTTATTGCGATTTTTATTTATTTTTTTTTTTTTAACAAAAATATGTAAAATAATACATATTGGCCTAAACTGATGAAATTTGTTTTTCTAAATTTTTGGGGGAGATATTTATTATAGCAAAAAGTAAAAAATATTGTGTTTTTTTTTTTCAAAATTATCGCTCTTTTTTTGTTTATAGCGCAAACAATAAAAACTGCAGAGGTGATTAAATACCACCAAAAGAAACCTCTATTTGCGGGGGAAAAAAGGGCGTCAATTTTGTTTGGGTACAGCGTCGCACAACAGCACAATTGTCAGTTAAAGCGACGCAGTGCCGTATCACAAAAAATGGTCTGGTCATTAAGGGGGTAAATCCTTCCGGGACTGAAGCGGTTAAAATAGTGAGTTAAATACCACAAAAAAAAAAAAAAGAGAAATATAGCGCCTGTAAAGCACCTAAAAACTGCCTCCCCAGTGTGAAAATCCGAGTGCGTTCATACTGGGGCAGTGCACTAGAGGGACAGGAGAAAAAGTCCTGTAAGCAGCATCTTTGGGGCGGTGCGACCGTGCGCTCCACCGCTCCTGTCCATTAGAATGAATGGGCAGCACTTCGGAAGCGCCTGTAAAGCGATTTGGAAGCGTGGCAACACGGCCGGTTTTAGCCCTTTCTTCTGCTGCAAGCGGGGGTTAAAAGCGCCCCGCTAGCGACCGAAAAGCGCAGCTAAAACGACGGTAGAGGCCGTTAACGGCTCGCCGCCCCAGTGTGAAAGTGGCCTAAAGGCAATTCACTAAAAAACGCACACGTTCGCTATTTATCACCTGGTGTTTAGCTGGCGGTATTTTAAGTACGAAATAACAAGAGGAACTCTTCACTGGCTAAAGTTAAAAGTTTAGTATCAGTGTGAAAATGTTTTCCTCTGAGCTCAGAAATGAAAATAAAATTGTAACATTTCAGGGAGATCGTTTTGTGAATGAAAGCGGCCTTGAACGTTTTAATCGTTTCACAATATTGCTGTATGCCTTCGGGTGTAGTGTTAATCTGGCTACACGCTATACAATTTTCTGCAGATTTTTTCCTTTTAGATTTATCAAAAACCACATAATATGAAGGTCAAACCTAAACGCTTTCAATTTGTAGGCAATCAGCCAGCCTTTGCACTACATAGTTGAAGGTAAAGTTAGGACCCCTTTCACACTGGGGACGCCTGTGCGTTAGCGCTAAAGCACAGCTCATTTTAACGGCGCTTTACCGCTGTTTAAGCAGCACTTTTCTCCCACTAGTGGGGCGCTTTTAACCCTAAAGAAGGGGATTAAAAATGTCCGTGTTATGGCGGTTCTGAATCGCTTTTCAGGCGCTGCCCATTCATTGCAATGGGCAGGGGCATTTTGGAAGCGGTGTATACAGCACTCCCAAACCGCCCCAAAGATGCTGCTTGCCGGACTTTTTCTAACGTCCCGCCAGTGCACTGCCCCAGTGTGAAAGAACTCAGGCAGCATGGGAGGCAGTTTTCAGCCGCTATTTCCAGGGCTAAAACACCTGAAAACTCTCTCAGTGTGAAAGGGGTCTCAGCCCAGGTTCACACTGAGCTGCGGGAATGAAGCCGTGCGAGTTCAGCTGGACGATTTCACTCCCGCATGTCAGTCCCGATTTCGGCTGCGATTTCGGAGACAATGCTCAATGTAAATCTCAACCCGATATCGCAAAAAGTAGTACAGAAACTACTTTTTCAAATAGGTGCAGCGCTGCAAATGCAGCATCACACCCATTAGGACGGTGCCATTGCCGGCAATTGCCGCTGATTTGACATGTCAAATCGCACGTCAAAATGCACCAGTGTGAACCAGGGCTAAGGGAAATCAGATAACAAAAGATGAATCATGTGTATCCAGCTTTAGCCTGCAAAAAAAAAAAAAAAATTGGGAAAAAACAATGCCAAAAATAACGCAAAATTTAAGTGCTAAATATCACAAAACATAAATATTAAACACAATTGGTAAATAACACATGATTTTTAGTGAATTGACTACTTTTGAGATAAATACTGAATAATTTTAACTCAAATATAAATGTGATTATTTATCTCTAAGACCCCTTTCACCCCGAAAACCGCCTCCCATTCATTCAAAGTGTGACTTTTCACACAGGGTGGTGCACTTGCGGGACAGCATCTTTGGGGCGAGTTGGGAGCGTTGTATTCAAAACGCCCCGCCCATTGGAATAAATGGGCAGCGCTACCAAAGCGACTGAAAAGCCCTTCAGAAGCGCTGCAACACGGAAGTTTTTAACCCCTTCTTAAACAGTGGTAAAGCGCCGCTAAAACGAGCAGCGCTTTACCGTGGCCACGGCCCCAGTGTGAAAGTAGCCTTATGCCGCGTACACACGGTCGGACTTTTCGGCTACAAAAGTCCGACAGCCTGTCCGACAGACTTTCAACAGACTTTTGTCAGACTTTTGGCGGACTTGCGGCAGACTTTCTTACGAACGGACTTGCCTACATACGATCACACAAAAGTCCGACGGATTCGTACGTGATGACGTACACCAGACTAAAACAAGGAAGGTGATAGCCAGTAGCCAATAGCTGCCCTAGCGTGAGTTTTTGTCCGTCGGACTAGCACACAGACGAGCGGATTTCTGGGTCCGGCGTAGTTACGACGTAAAGATTTGAAGCATGTTTCAAATCTAAAGTCCGTCAGATTTACGGCTGGAAAAGTCCGCTGAAAGTCCGGGGAAGCCCACACATGATCGGATTGTCAGCCGGCTTTGGTCCGTCGGCGTCCGTCGGACTTTTGTAGATGAAAAGTCCGACCGTGTGTACGCGGCATTAGTGAATTGACCCTGTTGTGTTGTATCCCTGTTTGTGGCATGTTTGGTACGTTTGGATTATGGGACAGCACCTGCCTTTACTTCTTATGGAATCTTTATGTGATGTGTAGACTTCTATAGGGTCCGACTTATATTCTTGTGGTGTGTTATGTTGTGTTAAAAAAAAAGATATACTTGTGCTCAAATCCCCATAGCTTGTACATGTATATAATCGATCAGGTGCTAAAGGTCTGTGACCACATATGATAATTAAACTAAGGGGGTTTGTTTGGGACTTTAAATGAGGCACCTGAGAACAGACGTCTCCATCCCTAATATCTGTAAATACAAAGGAGGGTTTGGGACTTTGAATGAGGCACATGAGAACGATTGCAAAAAATGGTAAAAATCATGACCTATTTATTAATTCAGCATGTACACATCTCATAGTATAATAACTTACAGTCATAAAGTACATACAAGCCTGAAAAACAAATTCATCTATATACACTGTACATACCAATGATGCATTGTAATCCATCTATATACAGAGATATGTGAAATATAAAAGATAAAAGTCAACATTGCTTGATACTATAAGGTATTCATGAACAACAAACATTGCATTGTGGGATAGTTAAATAGTAGGTGAGGTTGAAAAAAGACCATCAAGTCCAAGCTATGTGTGTGATTATATGTCAGTATTACATTGTATATCCCTGTATGTTGCGGTCATTCAGGTGATTATCTATTAGTTTCTTGAAACTATCGATGCCCCCCCGCTGAGACCACCGCCTGTGGAAGGGAATTCCACATCCTTGCCACTCTTACAGTAAAAAACCCTCTACGTAGTTTAAGGTTAAACCTCTTTTTTTCTAATTTTAATGAGTCGCCATGAGTCTTGTTAAACTCTCTTATGCGAAAAAGTTTTATTCCTATTGTGGGGTCACCAGTACGGTCTTATAAATTGAAATCATATCCCCTCTCAAGCGTCTCTTCTCCAGAGAGAATAAGTTCAGAGCTCACAACCTTTCCTCATAACTAAGATCCTCCAGACCCTTTATTAGCTTTGTTGCTCTTCTTTGTACTCTTGTCTTGTAGAGCGGGAGAATTCTTGTTTTATCTCTGGAGTTGACCCCCTTTTTAATGCCAATATTCTGTTTGCTTTGTTAGCAGCAGCTTGGCATTGCTGAGCCTATCATCTACTAGGACCCCCAGGTCCTTTTCCATCCTAGATCCCCCCAGAGGGTCTCCCCCCAGTGTATAGATTGCATTCATATTTTTGCCACCCAAATGCATTATTTTACATTTTTCTACATTGAACCTCATTTGCCATGTAGTTGCCCACCCCATTCATTTGTTCAGGTCTTTTTGCAAGGTTTCCACATCCTGCGGATAAGTTATTGCCCTGCTTAGCTTAGTATCGTCTGCAAATACAGAGATTAAACTGTTTATCCCATCCTCCAGGTTGTTTATGAACAAATTAAATAGGATTGGTCCCAGCACAGAACCCTGGGGAACCCCACTACCCACCCCTGACCATTCTGAGTACTCCCCATTTATCACCACCCTCTGAACTCGCCCTACTCGTTAGTAGATTGGTTTGGCAAGAACGATTCTTCATGAATCCATGCTGATTACTGCTAATGATATCATTCTTATTACTAAAATCTTGTATATAGTCCCTTATCATCCTCTCCAAGAGTTTACATTCTATTGATGTTAGGCTAACTGGTCTGTAATTCCCAGGGATGTATTTTGGGCCCTTTTTAAATATTGGTGCCACATTGGCTTTTCTCCAATCAGCTGGTACCATTCCAGTCAGTAGACTGTCACTAAAAATTTGTATAAAGGATGGAACATCAATACAATGTATACACTGTGTTTTAAAAACATATATGCACCTAGAATTTCTCAACGCTTTTTATGGTATTATTCCACTTCCTCCGGAGCGAGTGCATAAAGTGTGTCTGCAAGAGATCTGTAATGAGACCAGTATAGTCCATTATTGGGTCCTACTAAAAAGGAACAACACAAGGGGATAAGAATGCAAGAAAAATATCCCTAAGATACCTACCTACATATACTGTATATATTGGCTCAAAATCCAACCATGCGGTACTGAAGGCTGAGGGCTGTCAAGGGTGTCTGCCCCAGGAGCTGTGGCGGTGATGGCCCCCGGGGGAACCGGGCACACGCAGCACCGTCCAAGGAGGATGGGAATCTCCATGCTGGAATTGGTGGGTCGGGAGTCACAAGGTGCACAAGTGTACTATTTTCCCTAAGGCTCCATTTCCACTAGTGCGACTTGTCATGCGACTTTGGACACATAAAGTTGCTTGCCAAGTGGCAGGCCTTTGATTCCAATGGCACCCGTTCCAATCTATGCGACTTCAAGCTGCAGCAACTTTGAAAATGTGCCTGCACTACTCCTGATGCAACTTTGATCCAGAAGAGTGTTAAGTTGTATCAAAGTTGCACTCTAAATCACACGACTTTGAAGTCGCATTAGTGGAAACGTAGCCTAAGTGGTGGAGGATATTCAATGCGCATGGAAGAAGTCGCATTCTAATTTTATTAGATGCTTGTGAAAAGACTATTCACTTTTATTCCTTCCGGATATTTATTGTGACATTATTTATTACAAGAATGATTTAATGTATTCAGCAATAAATGTTTACAAAGTGTATGAAATATTCCATTGTTTTCATATAGCACATTTCTTTTGGTGTTATACATTTTTTTTTATAGACATTGGTATAAGGAACTTTGTATAGAACTGTTTGTTTATTGCTTGAGCACATAGTATTTGAGTGATAAATCTATCTATTATTAGCTAACAGAGCAACATCTTTTATTTTACATATATATTTAATGCAACATTATGTTTTCTGTATTTAGTAAGGATGAGCTCATGCAGGTTCTGATACCATGCCATGCCCCATACCCACCTGAGATATCCAACCAGAAAGCTGTCACTGTGATCCACCAATCATAAACTGTCAAGGCATGTCCCGCCCCACAGCTACACTTATACACGCCCCTAGTCAGAGGCATAACTAGAACCTTCAGGGCCCTAGTGCAAGAAACCATTCATAACTTCAGATAAATTTGTATTCGTTACGTTCACTAACAGCCCAATTTGAAAGGAAATTCCAATACAGTGGAACCTTGGATTGCGAGTAACGCGGTTAACGAGCCTTTCGGAGCCGCTCGTGAATACTCGGATACACTCCTTTCCCGAGCCTTTTCCAAGTGCAGCCGAGCTATCCCCGAGTATTTCCGAGTCTCTCCGGCGCCCCCCACCTCTGGCCACATGCCGTATTGCATGCAATAGAAGTCAATGTGGAACAAATTATCTTTGTTTCCATTGACTTCTATGGGGAAACTCGCTTTGATATGCGAGTGCTTTGGATTACAAGCATTCTCCTGGAACGGATTATGCTCGTAATCCAAGGTACCACTGTACCTATAATTTTATAGTTAATTATCATTAGTTATTCTTTCAAATTTTTTGATTTTCTTATTTTCGGGTTTTCAAACTTTCAATCATCATCATAACGATCATAACGAATGACCAGTGCCTCCTCATCAGTGGCTCCCCATTAGTGCCGCCCATCAGTGCTGCCTCATCAGTGTACATTAGTGAAGGAGAAAAAGTACTTATTTACAAAATTTTATAACAGGAGAAAAACTTTTTTTCCTTTCCCCAAATTTTCGGTCTTTTTTTCGTTTGTTTAGCAAGGAAAAAAAAAAAACCCTTCCTGACCAGGCCATTTTTTGCAATGCGGCACAGCGTCGCTTTAACTGACAATTGCGTGGTCGTGTGACTCTTTAACCCAAATAAAATGGATGTCCTTTTTTTGTGGTATTTGATGAACTCTGCGGTTTTTATTGTTTATAAACAAAAAAAAGACCGACAATTTTGAAAAAGAACATTTTTTTTTTTTACTTTCTGCTATGAAACATATCCAAAAAAAAAAAAATTATTCATCAGTTTAGGCCAATATGTATTCTTCTACATATTTTTGTTAAAAAATTTGCAATAAGCGTATATTGATTGGTTTGCGCAAAAGTTATCGCATCTACAAAATAGGGGATAGATTTATGGCATTGTTTTTTGTTTGTTTTTTTTGTTTTGTTTTTTTTTTTACTAGTAATTTGCGGCGATCAGTGATTTTTTAAGCGGGACTGCAAAATTGCGGCGGACGGATCGGACACCTAACTGACATTTTTGACACTTTTTTTTGGGAACCAGTGACATTATTACAGTAATTAGTGCTAAAAATATGCCCTGTTGTTGTACTAATGGCACTGGCAGGGAAGGGGTTAACATCAGGGGGCGATCAAGGGGTTAAATGTGTTCCCTCAGTGTGTTTTCTAACTGTATGGGGGACAGTGTGACTGGGGGAAACACACAGATCCTTCTTCCTGCATAGCGGAAAGACAAGATCTGTGTGATCTCCCCTGTAAGAACAGAGATTTGCCTTGTTTACACAGGCAGATCCCCGTTCTGTCACTGCAGGGAAATGATCACGGGTGACCGGCGGACATCGAGTCCGCCGGACCCACTGATTGGCTCCCCCCCCCGCTGGCCAATGGGAGCGTGCGTGCCCACAAAAGTGAGTTCCCGAGCTGGTGTACACCTACGGCGCAGGACGAGCCACCTTGCCGCAGTATAATGACGGCTGGTTGGCAAGTAGTTAAATTCCAGCAAAAGAAAGCTTTATCTGTCTCAAATGTTTTTTAAAAAAAATTTCATTTGGGTACAGTGTAGCACGACCGCGCAATTGTCATTCAAAGTGCGACAGCACTGAAAATTGTCCTGGGCAGGAAGGGGGTGAAAGTGCCCAGAATTGAGGCGATTAATCTTCCGCTATATGGCAAAGAGGACCTGTATGCAGTATCCGGGAGGAAGAGTGACACCTGACCAGGAACCCCCTCTCCTCCAATCCCCTCACTTCCTGTCCAGTCCTTCTTCTTAAACAAATGTGAACTTTATTCTCCTCCCAAAAAAAAAAAAAAAAAAAAAAAGCCTGCGGAATGAAAGCAGCCACGCCACTATTATGCAAATCTGCGGCTCATTAAACACTGGCTGAGAAATAGATTTGAATTAAATGAGTGGCGGCCTTTTCTTCAGCGTGCTCGGGCCAAGGTGGAAGCTTCACGTTCCTCCTGTTGACAAGATGTGAAGTGACACAAATACCATGACTAACATTCAACCGGATTACTCCATTACCTCCACGTCAAAACTGGGCAAAGGCGTCAGGGTTTTTGGCGTCTTTCCTTTCACCGCATCGGCTAACAAGTGACAACTCCTCTCCATTAAACAACAACCCACGCTGCCTCCTGTAGGACCCACGCTTAACCCATCAGCCCCGCTCAATGGCTCCCATTCGACAAGGTGCTTATGTCTTTGTGTTAAAGAATCGAGTCTACACAAATAAAAAATATATACTTTTTTTATTTTCTTTTTTTTGGCTGTTTCACAAATCCTTTCTTTTCTCCCACTTAAAAAAAAAAAAAAAAATCCGGGTCATTTCTGGCCACGAACGATAAGCAGTTTGCGAATATTAAACGTCTTACCTTTATTTACATGGGAAAGCCTTTTTCTGTTTTGTGATTCTCCCAAGCTTTTTTTTTTTTTCCCTTTTGCTTGTTTGTTTTTGTTTTTCTGCCTCCTCCCTCTCTCTTCTCTTTTTTTTTTTTCCCCTTTTCCTCTTATGCCCTGTACACACGGACGGAACTTTTCGGCAACAAAGGACCGACAGTCTTTCCGACGGACTTTCGAACGAACGGACTTGCCTACACACGATCACACCAAAGTCCGACGGATTCGTACGTGATGACGTACGACTGGACTAAAATAAGGAAGTTGATAGCCAGTAGCCAATAGCTGCCCTAGCGTCGGTTTTCGTCCGTCGGACTAGCATACAGACAAGCGGATTTCTCGATAGGAACTGGGTCCGGCGGAGTTCCGACGTGAAGATTTGAAACATGTTCCAAATCTAAAGTCCGTCAGATTTTCGACAGAAACAGGCCGCTGAAGGTCCGATGAAGCCCACACACGGTCGGATTGTCCGCCGGCTTCGGTCTGTTGGACCAGTCCGTTCGAAAAGTCCGCACGTGTGTACAGGGCATTTGTTTTCCCCCTCCCCTTTTTTTTTTTTTTTTTCATTTTATTCCTTTTATTGTTCCTATTTTTTCCTTTTTTTTTTTTTTTTATTCTTTTTTTTCTCTTCTTCCCTTTTTTTTCCCTTTTTGTTTTTTTTTTTTTCTCTCCTTTTTTCTCTTCTTTTTTTTATTTCCCCCTTTTATTTCTTTTTTTTTTTTTTTTTTTTTTATCCCTGGTTTCACTCCCGCATGTCAGTCCGACGATTTTAGAGACATCTGTGCAGTTTCCTGCGCAGATGTCTATTGAAATCGCACCTGAAATCGCAAAAAAGTAGGTACAGAAACTACTTTTGGGAATGGGTGCAAAAGTCCCGTTGCACCAATTCGGACGGTTCCCTTGTGGGCAATAGCCACCGATTTGGCAATGCGATTTGACATGTCAAAAACTCCTGCGTGCTGCATCTTTTGGTGCGCTTTCAGAAAGCGCCCCAAAAACGCAGGACCTAATAGAACTCTATGGGAAAGCGCATCTAAACTGTACCAAACCTGCAGGTACACTGTCATGTCAAATCGCATGCCAAATCGCATCAGTGTGAACCAGGGCTTAGTTCCAGTTTTGTTTTTATCTACTGGGATAGAAGGGGTTAAGTTCAAAGTTGACCGCTGCTGAATGTTCTCAGAGTATGGCTGCTTTCAGACTGAGGCGGTGTCGTTTGACATGACAGTGTACCTGCAGGTTTGGTACAGGTTAGCTGCGCTTTCCCATAGAGTTCTATTGGGTCCTGCGTTTTTTGGGGTGCTTTCTGAAAGCACACCAAAGATGCAGTATGCAGAAGTTTTTGCAGGAATGGGAAAGCGCAGCTAATCCGCACCAAACCCCGCAGGTACACTGCTCTGCTCTCACCGGTGCGGTGAAACCTCACTGTATTAGTCTGAAAGCAAACTCGGGGCTCGTTCTCACCCGTGTTCAAAACACACTGCAGTAGCCATCTGCAGCAGGTGTCAATAAGTTAGCAACACCCCAAATTCAGTGCCTTTGCCCGCACCAGCGTTTGCAGTATGTTGGTACAGGCACTACTTTTGATGCGGTGAATGGGCTGCAATCGCAGCTCATTGCATGTGAACCCCCCCCATGCTGCATTCCCACCTGCACGTTTCCCAAACATGAAACGAAAAACAGAAAAATGGGTTTTGCAACGCGTTTCGGAAATGCTGCAATCACGGGTCACGCTTGTGGTGCCAATAATTCTTAATGGCGCTACATAGTGTCAAATTGCGCACTGAAAAAGCGCCCGACACTCCATGACTGAAAAAGCTCTGAAGCTACTTTGGGGTGCTTGTCGCTCGTAGGACATGACGCCTGTTAACGCGTGAAAAAACACGCAAAAAAAATCCAGCGAGTGAGAAAACGAGTTCCTGCTACATTGAGGTGTGAATGCAGCATAAATGTTGGCTGCTATAGGTTATTTTTTTATTATGTGTTTTTATTAATATTTTATTTTTGTTATAAAAAAAGTAACAATTTTATCATTTAATGAGTTGGACTTGGACGCGGTGTTTGTTCAGATGTTCCCCCTCTGAAGAGCTTGCTTACACCAGCTTTGGTCTCTGCATTTGGATTGCTCTTCAGAGAGAGCATCTGAGAGGCAGCAAGGATGGTGACTACAATGGACCACTTGTAGTCTCCATTGGAATCCTGGCTGACAATGCAGGTGCCCAACTGGGAGGGCATTGTCACATTATAACCAGAAGTGCCTGAATAGGGGCCTTTATGGCAGGATCACCAGGGATTATTCTAATGAAAGCCGCAGCTTTATAAATGCTGAAAATAAATTTTTTATTGGTAATTGGACTAGATTTTCACAAATGTCCTCCATAGAACAGTCAACAAGGGATATCTGTCCTACATAGAAGAGTCTGCCAGTGGGTCCTCCCCTCCATGGAACAGTCACCCGGGGATATCTGAATACATCCCAGTTTGTATAATAGATGCAGCTGGAATGCTACTGATGTGCTGCATTTTGATAGGTGCTAGATTTTACCAGTATTATATACTGGTGGCCCCCTGGCAGGTGTTGCTGGCTTACCCGAGACAGGGGGTCTAAGTGGAGGTCAGACTTCACCAGAACTCCTGAAGGTGGAGATGGGCAAGAGGCCTTAGTTGTCCCAGTTTGCTTCACTGCAGCTATCACTTGGTCGTGGTGGAAACTGCAGTACAAGATGGTAGGCAGAAGAGTATTTAGTGCTAGGCAGGGTTCTTGGCAGGCAGAAAAGTAGTTGGGTCCAGGCAGAGATCTTAGTAGGCAGAAGAGTAGTCGTTGCAGGCAGGGGTCTTGGAAGGCAGAAGAGTAGTCGGGTCCAGGCATGATTCTTGGCAGGCAGAAGAGTAGTCGGGTCCAGGCAGGGGTCTTGGCAGGCAGAAGAGTTGTTGGGTCCAGGCAAGGATCTTGGCAGGCAGAAGAGTAGTTGAGTCCAGGCAGGGGCCTGGCAGGCAGAAGAATAGTCAGTTGCAGGCAGGGGTCTTGACAGGAGGAAGAGTAGTTGGGTCCAGGCAGGGGTCTTGGTAGGCAGAAGAGTAGTCAGGTCCAGACAGGGATCTTGGCAGGCAGAAGAGTAGTTGGGTCCAGGCAGGGGTCTTGGCAGGCAGAAGAGTAGTTGGGTCCAGGCAGTGGTCTTGACAGGCAGAAGAGTAGTCGGGTCCAGGCAGTGGTCTTGGCAGGCAGAAGAGTAGTCGGGTCCAAGCAGGGGTCTTGGTAGACAGAAGAGTAGTTGGGTCCAGGCAGGGGTCTTAGCAAGCAGAAGCATAGTCGGGTCTTGGCAGGCCGAAGAGTAGTTGGGTCCAGGCAGGGGTCTTAGCAAGCAGGAGCATAGTCTGGTCCAGGCAGGGGTCTTGGCAGGCAGAAGAGTAGTTGGGTCCAGGCAGGGGTCTTGGCAGGCAGAAGAGTAGTCAGGTCCAGGCAGGAGTCTTGGCAGGCAGAAGAGTAGTCGGGTCCAGGCAGGAGTCTTGGCAGGCAGAAGAGTAGTCGGGTCCAGGCAGGAGTCTTGGCAGGCAGAAGGGTAGTCGGGTCCAGGCAGGAGTCTTGGCAGGCAGAAGAGTAGTCGGGTCCAGGCAGGAGTCTTGGCAGGCAGAAGAGTAGTCGGGTCCAGGCAGGAGTCTTGGCAGGCAGAAGAGGTTTGGCAGGCAGACGTCAACTTGGTAGTCAGGGTCAACTCAGGTCAGCAACAATCAGGTAATCTCACAGCACTAGGGCTTAAATGCCGTTTTGGTCAGAGGACATGCCCAGTGTTGATTCTGGGAACTTGTTCTGTGAACTTGGGAAGTCCTGGCAACGATTGGAAGTCTTTGGAAGGGATTCTGCAGGTACCATTGGAAGTACTGGCACAGATTCCACATAATTCTATTGGAAAACTGGCAGAGATTTTGGAAGTGTTGTAAAAAGCCTCTACTTCCTGCTTTGCGTTGCTACACAGTGGTTGTGCTTTACTACTCTTTTTCACAATGGAAGTCTATGAGTCGGACTCCTTATATGGCTGATATTTTATCTCAGTAGTTGTTGAAGGAAATCTGCCTAGTCGAATAAAAATGAATTTTATACTATTACTTCTGCCATGCACCCTCGATTTCCCATTGCTCTGCTGGAATCCTAAGGAAAATACCTGGTACTTTTTGGATACAAACGAGCATGTGACCTCCTCCCAGAATGCAGAGCTTGGAATTGACTTGGCCAATCGACGCTCCCATTTGGATGAAGATAGCCCTGTGTAAGCTCTGACATGGAGCTTACACAGATTCAGGAAGACAAAGCAGTAGAGTGGCGGGGGAGCACAGAGGGGTGTAGAAGAGGGTGCGCAGCTCTTCTTAACAGAGGGCATTTCATTTTAAGCAGGGTACCCAAATGTAGTATTATTATTATTATTATTATTATTAATTTTTTTTTTTTTTTTAATCATGAGAGTCAAAATTCCTACTCTGCACCACCTACTTATCTTAATTTATAAGTGAGGGATTTTTTCTGAGTTTAATTACATTGTAGGCAATGGATAGTTTATTATTCAGAAGACGCAGAAGATGGGATTCATTTCTTCTTTTCTTCTTTTTTTCTTACATCTCTTAGCACAAAGGAGGCAGAGATAATAGCTTTTTAGTGGAGGTCCTCTTTTTAAGTCCCTTGACTTGTGTCATTCAGCAGAGGAGTCACCAGGGTCCCGCGTATCATAAAATCCACCACTAGCCGCTATTCAGGCTGCTGGATAAATACTCGGCTGGTTAGAGAATGACTTTAAATAGACCTCTGCCCGCTCTCTTGAGGATTTCACTGCTTCGTGTCAGTACATTCACCTTGGAGCCCCTCAGCTGGGACAGAAAATCGATGGGGCCCTTTGACAATCATCCCTGATGTCACAAAGAGATGACACTTTAAAGTGGAATCAAAGAGACTCGGTGGCCCAAGGAGCAAGCTGCGTCTTCATATTGCTACAAGTCACTGACTTGGGAAGGAATATGTGGAAAATGGAGTGTGGAATGGCGATAACGCCAATTAAAAAAAAAAAAAGAAAAAAAAAGCCACCCAAAATAATTGATCTGCAGGCCTGTTCCCATTTTACAACCTTTTTATGTGTGTTTGCTATTTAAATGCAACCTCAAGGCTCCCCTTCCGTCTTGTACAGTTGGTACCGGCTCCTCTGCAGTACCAAAATGGTTTACTCTGATTTCACTGCACACTGTGAGCTTCTCACAATGTGCATTAGAAGCTGCAGCACGTTAAATAGAGCTCCGCCTCATTTCCTGGCTATACAGTGCCTTAATACCCCTTGAAATTTTCCACATTTTGTCATGTTACAACCAAAAACGTAAAAGTATTTTATTGAGATTTTATGTGATAGACCAACACAAAGTGGCACATAATTGTGAAGTGGAAGGAAAATGATAAATGGATTTCAACATTTTTTACAAATATGTGAAAAGTGTGGGGGCATTTGTATGGCGCCCCCCGGAGTTAATACTTTGTAGAACCGCCTTTCTCTGCAATTACAGCTGCAAGTCTTTTTGGGGATGTCTCTACCAGCTTTGGACATCTAGAAAGTGACATTTTTGCCCACTCTTCTTTGTAAAATATCTCAAGCTCTGTCAGATTGGATGGAGCGTTTCTTCTAAGATTGCCCTGTTTTTGGCTCCATCCATCTTACTATCAACTCTGACCAACTTCCCCGTCCCTGCTGAAGAAAAGCATCCCCACCACATGATGCTGCCACCACCATGTTTCACAGTGGGGATGGTGTGTTCAGGGTGATGTGCAGTGTTAGTTTTCCGCCACACATAGTGTTTTGCTTTTATGCCAAAAAGTTCAATTTTGATCTCATCTGATCAGATCACCTTCTTCCACATGTTTGCTGTGTCCTCCACATGGCTTCTCACAAACAGCAAACAGGACTTCTTATGGCTTTCTTTCAACAATGTCTTTCTTCTTGTCACTCTTCCATAAAGGTCAGATTTGTGGAGAACACAACTAATAGTTGTCCTGTGGACAGATTCTCCCACCTGAGCTGTGGATCTCTGCAGCTCCTCCAGAGTTACAATGGACCTCTTGGCTCTTCTCTGATGAATGCTCTCCTTGCCCGGCCTGTCAGTTTAGGTGAACGGCCATGTCTTGGTAGGTTTGCAGTTGTGCCATACTCTTTCCATTTTCTGATGATGGATTGAACAGAGCTCCGTGAGATGTTCAAAGCTTGGAATATTTTTTATAACCTAACCCTGCTTTAAACTTCTCCACAACTTTATCCCTGACCTGTCTGGTGTGTTCCTTTGCCTTCATGATGCTGTTTGTTCACTAAGGTTCCCTAACAAACCTCTGAAGCTTCTCAGAACAGCTGTATTTATACTGAGATTAAATTACACACAGGTGGACTCTATTAACTAATTAGGGGACTTTTGAAGGCAATTGGCTCCACTAGATTTAAGTTGGGGGTATCAGAGTAAAGGGGGCTGAATACAAATGCCCCCCACACTTTTCACATATTTATTTGTAAAAAAAATTGAAAATCATTTATCATTTTCCTTCTACTTTACAACTGTGTGCCACTTTGTTTTTGGTTGTAATATGACAAAATGTGAAAAATTTCAAAATGGTATGAATACTTTTTCAAGACACTGTAGATACTATGAGATGTACAAACCTCATAAAGCAAAAAAAAATCCTTTACCTTCCCTGACTGAGCCAAATCCAGAATTTGTGTCTCACACACTTCCCCTCTCAAACACTGCAGCTCACAGTTGGAGGATGTCCAGAAAGCAGTGGGCGGGGCTAGCTGCTGACTGACAAGCTACAGGCTTATGAATCACTGGTGACAATGACAGACACTCCCTTAGACGAGGACCTCTCAATGTACTCATGCCACATAAGTACATGGCATAGGTATATTGACGATGTTTTTCTCATCTGGAAGGGTACTGAGGAGTTGTTAGTTCACTTCCTAGCAGTGGTGGGCTCAAATGACCAGAACTTGAGGTTTACCATGTCATGCAACATGAAGATAGTTGCCTTTCTGAATATACAGATACAAAGGGAGCATGATGAGCGATTTTCCAGCAGTTTATTCCGTAAGGAAACCACTCACAATATGATCCTACATGCATCCATTTTTCATCCATGTGGATTCATAAACACTATACCACTATAATCAATGTCTTCGGGTGAGGCGTAATCGTTCCTCTGAGCAAGTGTTTAGGAGAGAAGCTGACAAACTGAGGGATAGATTTTTGGAGAGAGTTTAGACAAGGATTTTCTTGTGTGCAGAATCAATCTTGAGAAAAATTGTACTTTTTTTTCAAAAAGAACATTTCTAAAAATGAGGCTATGCCTGTGCAATTATGTGATATCCCAATCAACCTGCAGAGATTAGGAGAGTTCTCAATAAACATTGTTCTGTCTTAACGGATGACCCTGTGGTCAGTAAATTTTGGTAGTGAAACGCCTTCTATTACCTCCAAATGTGCATTTGCTATTAAAGTGGCTGTAAAGGAAACTTTTTTTAAAATAACAAACAAGTCTATACTTACCTGCTCTGTGCAAAAGAATTGCACAGAGCAGCCCCGATCTTCCTCTTCTTGGGTCCCCTGCCAGCGCTCCTGGCTCCTTCTCTCGTGCTGGTGGCCCCAATAGAAAGCCGATTCCCATGAGGGGGGGAACTGGTGCTCACTCACTCCCGAGACCCACTGCTGCATTCAGTGACATAGATATGGGAACTTGGCCCCGCCCCCTCGTCACTGGAGTTGATTGACAGGAGCCGGAGCCAATGGCTTCCGTTGCTATCGATCTGCCCAGAGAGGAGGGACAAAGCCAGGAGAGCTGCAGCTCTCATTCACAGTGCTGGATCGCGATGGGGCTCAGGTAAGTATAAGGGGGATGCATTAAGGTAAAAAACCTTGCGGCGTTAGAACAAATTTAAGGACAAGTTAGTCTGTAGTGAATATAGCGTGACATTGTTGCGCGCGCGTGTGTGAAATGGAAATACTGGGAAGACCACATGGACAGCGCCACTTGGGCTTACCATCCATGAATAATGACACCACTTGCCAGGACCGGCCCACACATGGGAGCAACACCTATCAGCCTTTATGTAATTATTTAATTAAAGAACAGACTACTCCCAGGACTATAATAGAGAGGCTCAGAACTATACGTTAGAACATCTTGTGGATACGCATACTGATGGCCACTTGTTGCAAAAACACCGGAACCCCCTGATGTAAATTAATATGAAACAATGTTTATCCAGGGGGCTGTTTATAACCACGTTGGATTTAACAAAGTGGTGGCTTTACTGATTGAGGTTTGTTGGTATTTTATTACTTCCCTATTTTATGTTTGAGACATAATAATATACATTAACCATTGACTCCCTTTAACAGCTTCAATGCCGGGCACTTTCACCCCCTTCCTGTCCAGGCAAATTTTCAGCTTTCAGCGCTGTCACACTTTGAATGACAATTGCGCGGTCGTGCTACACTGTACCCAAACTAAATTTTTATAATTGTTTTTGAGAAAGCTAGCCCTTTTTTTTTGGTGGTAATTTAATCAATACTGGGTTTTTACTTTTTTGCTGAACAAATGAAAAAAGACAGAAAATTCAGTTTTAAAAAAAAAAAGTAGGTTTTCTTAGTTTCTGTTTTAAAATTTAGCAAATAAGTAATTTTTTTTTCTTCACTGATGTGCACTAATGAGACTGCACCGATGAAGCTGCACTGATGGGCACTGGTGAGGTTGCACTGATGAGGCACTGAGGGGGCACTGACGAGGCTGCACTGATAGGCACTGACAAGGCTGCATTGATAAGCTGCACTGATAGGCACTGATTGGCACTGACAAGGCTGCATTGATAAGCTGCACTGATTGGCACTGATTGGCACTGACAAGGCTGCATTGATAAGCTGCACTGATTGGCACTGACAAGGCTGCATTGATAAGCTGCACTGATAAGCTGCACTGGTGGGCACTGATGGGTACTGATGAGGCTGCACTGATGGTCACTGATAATCTGCACTGTCGAGGCTTCACTGATGAGGGGGCACTGACAAGGCTGCACTGATGGGGGGGCACTGACGAGGCTGCACTGATGGGGGGGCACTGACGAATCTGCAATGATGAGGGGGCACTGACGATGCTGCACTGATGAGGGGGCACTGACGAATCTGCACTGATGAGGGGGCACTGACGATGCTGCACTGATGAGGGGGCACTGACGATGCTGCACTGATGAGGGGGCACTGACGATGCTGCACTGATGAGGGGGCACTGACATAGTTACATAGTTACATAGTAGGTGAGGTTGAAAAAAGACACAAGTCCATCAAGTCCAACCTATGACGATGCACAGGGGGCACTGATGATGCTGCACTGATGAGGGGGCACTGACGATGCTGCACTGATAAGGGGGCACTGACGATGCTGCACTGATAAGGGGGCACTGACGATGCTGCACTGATGAGGGGGCACTGACGATGCTGCACTGATGAGGGGGCACTGACGATGCTGCACTGATGAGGGGGGCACTGACGATGCTGCACTGATGAGGGGGCACTGACGATGCTGCACTGATGAGGGGGGCACTGACGATGCTGCACTGATGAGGGGGGCACTGACGATGCTGCACTGATGAGGGGGCACTGACGATGCTGCACTGATGAGGGGGGCACTGACGATGCTGCACTGATGAGGGGGGCACTGACGATGCTGCACTGATGAGGGGGGCACTGACGAGGCTGCACTGATGAGGGGGCACTGACGAGGCTGCACTAATAATCAAGGCACTGTCAGTGTAAATGTGCCCCGTCAGACTTGCTAATAACCGCCCAGTTTTTTTTACATGCGATCAGCTGTGATTGGACACAGCTGATCACATGGGAAAGGGCCGCTGTAATTGACCCTTTACCACTATGTGATCGGCTGTGTCCAAGGACGCAGCGATCGCAGAGTGTGCCCGATTCTTGTTCGGGGAGGACAGCCATGGACGCTCTACCAGAACAGACTCGGGCTGATACCGTCTTTCGGCCATGGCACAGTATTGAAGTGGTTAAAGTTTAGATTATATATTTTTTTAATGGTTAATGATTTGCCACAGTTTGTTTAAATTATAGATTTACTATCTTTCTAATAACCACATATAAATAAGTCCATGATTTCATTGATGATTAGTGACCATCAGATATTCATACTGTATATTTATAACTTATTTGCATAGAACTGATATAAATCCTTAATCAATTTTTGGGAAGTACTCCATTATTTCATAGCCTGGGTATAGTAATGGTGGTCTAGCCATGTCATATTTATTTATTCTCTGATCTGAAGATCTTTACATTTATTAGGCTGTTTCGAGTAGCCGTTCCCTGGACCAATTCTGGGCATTCCCATGGTCCCCTTGTGTGCACACACATTGTTCCTGAGGGTCCTCTGGGGTTTGGGGGTCTGAAGATATGGCATCTGCTTTAAACATTTCTGGCTGAGTCTTTGTGGTGATGCATCTAATATGTAAATTTGCACCATAAACAATGGAGGTGTATGAATGTTATTATGCAATAAGATTGTTTATGGTATGTTGCATGATCTTTTTGTAGATTGGCAAACTCTTCCCCTGAATATCTGCAAAAAGGACACAATGGAAACGCATTGGGTTTCTCTAGTGGAGGACATTCTAACACGGGGTGTATTTATGTGGTTGACCCCTGCCAGTTGTATACAATAAAATATATGAATTTTTATTTTCTTTGCCATGTAAAGTCAATTGTATAACTATACTTGACCTAAATATATTGGTATAACCAGGAGTTCCCACCACCAAACCCCAAAAATGAGGAAAATTGACTATATCGGCACCCAAGTAGTAGAAGTTTTTACCTTTTTATTAATACATTTTTGTATTAATAAAAGGCAAGAGCCTTTTTATTACATAATTTGTGCTACTACTTGGGTGCCGATATAGTCAATTTTCCTCATTTTTGGGATTTGGTGGTGGTAACTCCTGGCTATACCAATATTGCTATCAATAGGATGATCTCTTAACCTTTTTGAGGTATGTGTAAATACGTATGTGTAGAGGTCCAACTCTACAATCAGCAATTTTTTTCTTTCATTCTCTTCTCTCTCTTGTCGCTGTGTGCTGCTGCAGCTGGAGGATTGGTCTTGCCTTCTTGAGCCCACTATTGAGCCCTACACCCCCCACCCCACCTCCCGCCACTGGAACTTCTGTGTGTTTATGAGAAGCAGGCTCGGAAGGCTGGAGGAGTAGGTTGTGCTTCCCTGTGCCTGCGCTAACACCCCCCCCCCCATCCCACTGCTGCTGAGACTCCTGTGTGTTGGCTGTGTGTGTGTCCCACTTGCTCCTGCCCTCCCCACACACTTACTGGCAGCAAGAAATAATCAGTGATAAAGGAGAAGGATCATGGGACATGTAGTCCCCAGGGAGCACAGTACAATGCAAGTGAATGGAGGCTAATGGGCTGTGGACTTCACTACCCAGAGATCCCTGCACACAGAGGAGGAGAGGACAGAACTTTTCTGGGCAATTTACTTGAGGTCTGGGCAATCTAGTCTGGAGAGCGGAAAAGTGCAGACATGCCGCTGGGGTATGTATATTACATCAGAGTCTGCATGGAATCCAGGGTGGCATTCCAGTGTTCCATGTGCCTGGAAAGCGTGTGGAACAGGGCTGAGGACTGAACCACATAGTCGCTGTGTCTTGGGACCAGAGCTGGGGCGACCCATTGCCATGTGTGCCTACCCATGAGGACCAGAGTTGAGAGACTGAGCTTGTGATAACCTATGTGGAAGGACTGAGCCTTCTGGGACAACTAATGGCCAAGCCTATTGGACTGGATCCGTTACAGGAGGAGTGGTAAGCAGAACTACCAAGCTTAATCTCCCTACTGCCCACAGTGTCTATAGAGACTGCTTCTTGCTTAGTAGCCCATCAGTCATTCATTGTACATTCTTAAAGGGACAGCTTTACGTGTACCACCTTAAAAAGGGCCCCAGTGATGGCCAGCTAATACTGACAATTAGGCTCCAGGTACCTTATAGCCAACCAGTGGCTATAAGGTACCTGGAGCCTAATTGGTGTAAGAAGCAAAATGATCACTGGGAGTAAAGTGTGGCGGTCGAAATCCATGGAAATGTCTTGACGGAATAGTAGGCCTGCCAAGCAGTACCAGCATTAGTTCCTGATCAGAGAATCTCAAGGGAGTCCCTGCATTTTTCCAAGGGGCTAATCTCCAGTTGAATAATAAGACTGAAACCCGAGTGATCCTGCTGAGGGTGCCTGACACCAACCTGGAGTGTTTGTCACCACCAGAGCCTGAAGTTGCTATTACAGCGCCTGTGGCAACCCCAGGGTTTCCTCTTGCTTCCTTTTTCACTGATGTGGGAAGCTGGAAGAGAAATTTATGAAGAATACATCTGTGCCAGTCAACTATGGGTACAGAAAGCTGTGTTTCTTCTCTAGGAAGACTTCCACACCTTCAACGGTAGATGACTATGATACTTTGATAGATCAGGCTGTGCAAGCTGCTGAAGAATGGGAGGTGGCGGATGCCATAAAGAGACAGAGGGTAATTTAAAAGCCTGTAAACTCCAGCCTCAAATGTTCTCTGGAACCTGAAACACGATCAGCCTGGCTGCACTTGAATGCTTGGAACTTGGAAGCCCTATAAGAAATCAATGGGAGGGTGGAGAACTTTGCAGAGCTGATTAACCTTTTTTAGCACACCTATCCAGGTGAGGGAGAGAAGCTGTCAGTCTTTGTCACACGTCTAGATAAGATCCTTCATCAAGTTATCATAAAAGGTGGAATAGAGGAGGAGGCCACAAGCAAGGCCTTCCTGACTCGAGTTCTGAAAGGAGCGCAGTCATTAGATCCGATAATGCTCAAGCTTCAAGCAAAAGACCAGAATGACCTTCTGACCTACTCCAAGCTGATGAAGACCATTCTGGAGTAGGAAGCCTTATCCCCGCAAAAATCTAAAAGCCTGAAACAATAAAGGGGCATAAGCCAGGCACTGCAGCCTACACTCAAGTCAGTACCATTGTAGAGCCTAACATTGAGAATGGGCCACCTCCAACTGTTATGGCCTTGACTCAGGCAATAATCAAGATGGACCAATCACAGTCTGCCAGCAAACCTTCTCTGGATTCCAGAAGACTATTGGACAGGTGGTACAGACTCAGGCAAAGGAAAGATCCATTACTAATATGCTACAGACAGTGGGAGGGAAGGCATCAGAGGAGGATGAATTGGACAATGACAAGCTTTCTTTTGGAAAGAAAAAGGAAGAGCTCCGCCTGATATTGCAGAGGTCCTAGAGATGCTAGAGAAGCTGCTACTTGGAAAGCTGGCAGGAAACTTCAGAGAGCCCCGGTCAAGAGCCAACTGATTGCTCACCTATAGCTTGTGCCAGTACAAGTAGAAGGCATCTACACAAAGGCCCTTCTGGATACAGGAGCACAGGTGACCCAGCTGTACTGGGACTTTTACAACAAACACCTAAAACACCCACCCCTACAGAAGTTGCAAGCGCTAGAGATTTGGGATATTGAGACCCAGAAGTTCCCCTATGACCGGTACCTGTGAATCAAGTTGACATTCGATTCTCTGTAGCTAGGCAATCTGAGACGCAGTGGCAGCCCGTCCATAGGGGGCGCACGGGCGCTGCCCTCCACCCCCACCCAGCAGTCTAAAAAAAATTTATTTAAAAATGTATTTTTTTTAAAAGGCCCCTTTTAAAAAAAAATGTAAAAAATAGACAAAAATGTTCTTTTAAGTGCACTGTGTTCGGGCGCCAGACACAGTGCACTATGAGAAGCCCCGCATCAATGCAATCACAAGATTGCAGATGAAGCACTTCATTTACAGGGTTTTGACCTGCTTTGTGGCGCATTCCAAAAAGTTCTTCTAGTTAACTGGTTACTTCTGGTTTCCGTATGCTAGTGGTGAACCGGAAGTGACGTTGGCAACTCTGTGGAGTGCACGACCCAAGTGGAGCTGCCTGTAAGGTATGAGACTCAGTCATCAGTGTATTGTTCTACTCTAATCTATGTACAAGTCAGCTCTTACATCATATATGCTGCTGCTGGACAATGTCAGTGGGTTATTGATGAGGCGCTGCATCAGTGGGGACAGTTATAATGGGCACAGCAGATGTACATGCCTGACTGGAAACTCAGCACAGGGATGATGGTGGGAAGTGAACCCCTCATAATGGGTACAGTGAGGCTGCAATTGATGTCACAGTGGCTGCATTTAATGGCACAGTGGCTGCAATCGATGGCACAATGGCTGCAATTGATGGGCACAGTGAAAGCATTTGATGGGCACAGTGGGCTGCATTTGATGGGCACAGTGGCTGCATATGAACGGCACAGTGGCTGCATTTGATGTTTTTTTTTTTTTGTTTGTTTTTTTCAGAATTTTTTAGTTTGTATGCGCCCCCCTCAAAAATTTTGAGCACCAGCGGCCACTGCTGAGACGTTTGATACCCTAGCTGTAGTGTGTCCTCGTTGGGACGAACACTGATCTTGTGAGGAGGCTGCTCACTTCGCTTGCAGCAAACATCCTCAGGAATAACGGCTCTGTGAAAATGTGCATTGACTTCTCTCGCTCTCGCGCGCTCTCTCTCTCTCTCTCTCTCTCTCTCTTTTTCTCTCTCTCTCTCTTTCTCTCTCTCTCTCTCTCTCTCTCTCTCTCTCTTTTTCTCGCTCTCTCTTTTTCTCTTTTTCTCGCTCTCTCTTTTTCTCTTTTTCTCGCTCTCTCTTTTTCTCTTTTTCTCGCTCTCTTTTTTTCTCTCTCTCTCTCTCTCTCTCTTTTTCTCTTTTTCTCTTTTTCTCGCTCTCTTTTTCTCTCTCTCTCTCGCTCTCTTTTTCTCGCTCTTTTTCTCTCGCTCTCTTTCTCTCTCGCTCTCTTTCTCTCTCGTTCTCTTTCTCTCTCGCTCTTTCTCTCTCGCTCTTTCTCTCTCGCTCTCTTTCTCTCTCGCTCTCTTTCTCTCTCGCTCTCTTTCTCTCTCGCTCTCTCTCTCTCTCTCTTTTTCTCGCTCTCTCTTTTTCTCTTTTTCTCGCTCTCTCTTTTTCTCTTTTTCTCGCTCTCTCTTTTTCTCTTTTTCTCGCTCTCTTTTTTTCTCTCTCTCTCTCTCTCTCTTTTTCTCTTTTTCTCTTTTTCTCGCTCTCTTTTTCTCGCTCTCTCTTTTTCTCTCTCTCTCTCGCTCTCTTTTTCTCGCTCTTTTTCTCTCGCTCTCTTTCTCTCTCGCTCTCTTTCTCTCTCGTTCTCTTTCTCTCTCGCTCTTTCTCTCTCGCTCTTTCTCTCTCGCTCTCTTTCTCTCTCGCTCTCTTTCTCTCTCGCTCTCTTTCTCTCTCGCTCTCTTTCTCTCTCGCTCTCTTTCTCTCTCGCTCTCTTTCTCTCTCGCTCTCTTTCTCTCTCTTCTCTTTCTTTTTTTTTTTATTTATTTTTTTTCTCTCTCTTATTTTCTTTGTATGCATATTGGTGACATCTGATCAGTAACTATTAGTGGTCAGATGCATTTTGTATGTGCTGTTGGCGTTTTATTGGCTCTGCAGCCTCCTCATGCACTGGCCATTCCCAGCGTGAGAGCAGATTGTTCTGCACAGCCTGCCCGGCCATTAAACCTGTCCATCAGTCGGGTAATGAGATTATAACGGGGCATTTAAATAGATGAGGATTTGATGGCTCTGCGGCAGAAGAGATAATATCGTTTCAATGAGGGTGTGAATATTAAGCCAATGGTTAATACATGTAGCGATGGAGAAATCGCATCCACAGGCCTCCACCGCTGCGCCCCAATCCGAGCTTTTCCTTTTCTCTGTGCGCAAAAAAACCAGCCAAGCAGCCACCTGTCAGGCTGAGCACACAATGCCCCGGCCCAGAAAGGGGCCTTTCATGCATGCGTAATATATTTGTCCAGCTATTCACTTAATGAAGCTGATAAATGTGAAGCAAAACAAAAGCCCAGTTAATCTATTTAGTAAAATGTTTGGGGACTCTCAGGATATGTTAAGAAGCCAGAATTGGCTACATTTTCATTTCAATGGCCCCATCTCCCTTCTTAAGTCTGGCGGGGGGGGGCAGCAGGCTATCTGAATATAATTTCTTATAAATGTGTCTTTAATGGGTTTAATTCACCCCGGCCAGCTGTTTTTTTAAAGTTACTTTGTAAGAGCAAAGCAAACGTGCCAAGCTTGCAAGACTGGTAAAAATTAGTCTCGGTCACCAAGGTTGGCCTAAATTTCCTGCAAACCATCTGCTTGATTGGCACAATAGAAGGATTTTCCAGAGAAAAGGGACATCCAGGAAAAGTGAATGAGTGTTACTGTTGCTTATATAGAGGGAAATGTGACCCCCCCCCCGCCCCCCAAATCCTCTAAGTCCCCACTATGTACGTACTGGTAACAGCCGCAGCTCCTACCAAACAAGCGAAATACATAGAAAGTAACGGGTTTGTTTGCCCATAGATGAGAGTAAAGTAATGTTGTCTGTCTGCATATTATGAAATGAATAAAAACACTTTTCATAATCGGCACATCCGTGTCACTGCTCCGCCTCCTGCTGGTGACACCCACCCTTAAAGCACAACACCAGCCATTTTTTTTATTTTTTTTTTTTTTTAAATAAAGTTTTGGATAGAGAGGGAAAGAGTTCAAATTTGTCTTTTTTTTTTTTTTTTTTAGCTGCTGACCCCATTAAGGAGCGTTTCCTATTTCTTGCCCCTGTGACACCTCTACAACAAATAGGTGTAGGCACCACCAGAACTAAAGGGCACAGAGAGTGATATAAATGTCAAATGTAGATGAAGTAAAAATTTAGCTTTTGCCTGTGTATGTGTTGGCGAGAATTCCCATCACTTCCTCTCCCGATAGGAGGGGAGACAGGTGATAATAAAAACATGACAGGGGCTTCAAGCTTTGGACTTGTGCTTTAAGCACCCCCTCCTGCAGGGTATGAACTTGTAGGGCAGCCACTCCCACTGCAAGTCCATTTTTTTTTTTTTTTCTTTTCAGCTGTTGTGTGTCCATTCTTAACCCCCCTTTATGACCACCTGACACTCACTCAACTGCCACTTTATTAGGTCCCCCTTGCTAGTAGCGGGTTGGACCCCCTTTTGCCTTCATTCTTGGTGGCATAGATACAACAAGGTGTTGGAAACGTTCCTCAGAGATTTTGCTCCATATTGACATTAAAGCATCATCAGAAGATGGGGACACTGTAGTCCTAAAGGGATGGACATGGTCAGCAACAATACTCAGGTAGGCCGTGGTGTATAAACCATGATCAATTGGTACTAAGCGGCCCAAAGTGTTCCCATCCCCCCACACCATTACACCTCCACCACCAACCTGAACCGGTGATACAAGGCAGGATGGATCCATGCACCAAATTCTGACCATCTGAATGTCGCAGCTGAAATCCAGACTCATCAGACCAGGCAACATTTTTCCAATCTTCTATTGTCCAATTTTGGTGATCCTGTGCCAATTGTAGCCTCAGTTTCCCGTTCTTAGCTGACAGGAGTGGCACCCGGTGTGGTCTTCTGCTGCTGTAGCCCATCTGCTTCAAGGTTGGATGTGTTGTGCGTTCAGAGATGGTATTCTGCATACTTTGGGTGTAATGAGCGGTTATTTGAGTTACTGTTGCCTTTCTATCATCTGGAACCAGTCTGCCCATTCTCCTCTGACATCTGACATCAACAAGGCATTTTCCTCCACACAACTGCCGCTCACTGGATATTTTCTCTTTTTTCCCATCATTCTCTGTAATCCCGAGAGATGGTTGTGTGTGAAAATCCCAGAAATACTCAGACCAGCCCATCTGCCACCAACAACCATGCCACGTTCAAAGTCACTTCAATCCCCTTCCTTCCCCATTCTGATGCTCGATTTGAACTTCAGCAAGTCCTCTTCACCACGTCTAGATCCCCAAATGTATTGAGTTGCTGCCACATGATTGGCTGATCAGCAATTTGTGTTACCAAGTTACCATTGTTACCATTGTGTTTTAATAATGTGGCTGGTGACTGTATATGTGCAACAGCAAAAGGGCGAGCTTTAATGGCCACATATGCATCGCTGGGTGGCTGCTGTTTACGTCTTGAGAGCGCGCTTATTACATGTTTTCATCACAATGTGAGCTGTCTCAGATAGATTGGCAGCCGGTGGGACCGGCCTCCGATTACGTGGCCACAGTGGTCACATTATCGCCAATTTTTCCTGCCCCCGGGTGTTTCCAAAAACAGGGACGACGGGGCAGGGGGGGATTAAGAACCCGTTTAGGCCTTGGCGTTCTACTGCAATGCACTAATGCATGTACGCATTATACATATTTCACTCGTTAATATGCGTTGCTATTCATAACGAATAGTGCTGCAACACACTAATGCAGATAATGTGCAACACACTGCACTTGAATGTTGTCAACGGGCTGTAAGGGCCGGTTAACACTAGGAATCGCACAGAAATGCGCTGTACATTCCTGTGTGATTCGCATGCAGTTTAGCGAGGTGTGATTCCGCATCGCACCAAAAGTAGCACCTTTGGAAACTCGCTGCGACCGGATTGCATGGTACTTTTGTACCATGCTTTTCGGTGCAGACAAACGCACTGTTTGTGACCTGCATTTGGGGTGTTGTTGACTTAAAGTGGTAGTAAACTGGAAAATTATTAAAAAAAAAAAAAAATTCCCCTGCTAGGCATTGTTGTAATGTGCTAGTATGTATTGCATACTAGCACATTATATGAAACTCACCTTAAAGTGATACTAAAATCTGTTTTGTTATTTAAAAAAAAAAAACATGTTATGCTCACCTGCTCAGCGGGGCAGTCCTTAACACAGGGCAAAAGGGGCAGCTGCCCCGGGCCCAGTCATTGTTGTGGGGCCCAAGGCAGCTTTCCCTTGAGCCCGTACTGCCTGCAAATAGTTTGATAAGTGGATTAGAAAGGGCCCAAGAAAATGTTTGCCCAGGGTTTAATCGTATTAAAGATGGCCCTGCTGCTCTGTGTAATGCAGGGGGTCTCAAACTGCCGGCCCTCCAGCTGTTGCGAAACTACAAGTCCCATGAGGCATTGCAAGGCTGACAGTTACAAGCATGACTCCCACAGACAGAGGCATGATGGGACTTGTAGTTTCGCAACAGCCGGGGGGCCCCCGGTTTGAGACCCCTGGTGTAATGGTTTTGCTCAGAGCAGCCCTGATCCTTTTCTTCTAAGGTCCCTCTTCGGTGCTCCCGGCCTCTCCCTCCTGCCCCCAGAGCAAGCAGCTTGCAATGGGGGCACCCGAGACGAGGCTCCGCGTGTCCATTCAGACACAGAGCTGCAGCCCGGCCCTGCCCCCCTCTCTCCTCATTGGCTAACTGACTTTGACGCTAGTGGGAGTCAATGGCACTGCTGCTGTGTCTCAGCCAATCGGGAGGGAGAGGCAGTCATGTACATTGCTGCACAGAGATGGGGCTCAGGTAAGTATGAGGGGGGCTGCTACACACACAAGGTTTTTTTTTTTTATCTGAATGCATTGAGAATGATAAAAAAAAAATCTGCTTTTACAATCACTTGAAAGCCTGTCACCACTAACAGGGCTTTCCATCAGACATGTGCACTGACAACATTTTTTTTTTTCGTTTCATTCCTTTTTTTGCTTTTCTCGGAAATTCAGAAATTTGAAAATTCGGAAATCCGAAAATTCGGATTTTGGAATTTCCGAAATTTGGAAATTTCAGAATTATTGAATTTTGTCAAAATTCATTAAACGAATTTGGAACTAAATGGATTGCACATAGCTTCCATCTTCACCCGGTCTTCCTTCCAGGTTCCCAGGCTCTGGTCCTTTGAATTCCCGAGCCGCGGTGATGTCAACATCATCAGAACATTAATTTCCTAAGAATTTTTGTTCGACGTTCTATTCATTTATGGCCAGCTTAACAAACTTTAACAAACACGAAGGAATGTAAAGGAGCTGCTAGGTTGTTACTAAAGTCGACCATATATGGATCAAAATTTGGAAGGTTCAGCAGGGGTCGATCAACTTGTGTTCAACCAGACTGTTGCAAAACTTTCTCTCGATCAATGCCATCGGCTATAGCCTTCAGTGCTGATCGGTGTGTTCTGACGGTGCGGAAGTCACGATACAAAGTCTCAGGAGGAACTCCCCCCATCCACATCGAGTGTGAGGAAGGGGGAATCGCATATTTTCATCCCTTCAGGCTGCTGGTTTAATGAAAAACGAAATGACTCCTATATGGCCAGCCTAAGGAAGGACTGGACTGACCAATCTCTAGTGTTTGGTGCAGGTTGTGGATATTTTTACCTCCCATGTTGGAAAATGTGAAGAATCAGGAAAGTGAGAACAATCATTTTATATTGTATGAGAATCCGCAGGAAGAACTTGGTCTGAATTGTGTTTGGATTTGTCACCAGTGGGTAGATCTCTTGTCCAAATTGTGAGAGTCTGTCCCCAGCTTGAGCCAAAGTCGATAACCAGATGAATTTACATTTTCTTCAAGGGTCAGTCCACCCAAAAATGATATTATTTTAGTGTTTGGTGGAACCTGGTGGCCTGAGTCAGCCTTTGTTTTTTTTTGTTTTTTTATATGTTGTCCAACAGCAAGATATCGGAGACATGATTATCACATGTTGAGAACCCCTCATAATGGGCACAGCAGGTGTACAGACCCGGGTACTCAGCACAGGGATGGAGGGAACCCCTCATAATGGGCACAGCAAGGTTACAGACCCGGGAACTCAGCACAGGGATGGTGGGAACTCCTCATAATGGGCACAGCAGGTGTACAGACCCGGGTACTCAGCACAGGGATGGAGGGAACCCCTCATAATGGGCACAGCAAGGGTACAGACCCGGGAACTCAGCACAGGGATGGTGGGAACCCCTCATAATGGGCACAGCAAGGTTACAGACCCGGGAACTCAGCACAGGGATGGTGGGAACTCCTCATAATGGGCACAGCAGGTGTACAGACCCGGGTACTCAGCACAGGGATGGAGGGAACCCCTCATAATGGGCACAGCAAGGGTACAGACCCGGGAACTCAGCACAGGGATGGTGGGAACCCCTCATAATGGGCACAGCAAGGGTACAGACCCGGGAACTCAGCACAGGAAAGGTGGGAACCCTTCATAATGGGCACAGCAGGTGTACCAAGCCGGGAACTCAGCACAGGGATGGTGGGAACCCTTCATAATGGGCACAGCGGGTGTACAGACCCGGGAACTCAGCACAGGGATGGTGGGAACCCCTTGTAATGAGCACAGAAGGTGTACAGACCCGGGAACTCAGCACAGGGATGGTGGAAACACCTCATGATGGGCACAGCAAGTGCGCAGAACTGGGAACTCAGCACAGGGATCTCATCAAGAGATCAGAGGTGAGACACGGGGGCAATTCTGTGGCATATAAACTTTGGCATCTACTGCTATTCCTTCCTTGTCCTGTGTTTTCCTAACCATTATAAACACCACAGTTCTGTTCTCCAACACATTGCTGATGTCAGGACATGCTGAGACCTGTAGTTTGCCAGTGACAGCCCTGACCCAGAAAATTGCGCCTTGGTTCCAGCAATACACAACCTGTCTCCCCGGTAGCTAACTGGATGCTAATTTCTCCATAATGTGCTTGTTTTCTGACCATTTGTGATACAATGGAGACTAATTAAGCGTCACAAACAAGCATCCCCCTGCAGAGGGACCCCCACAGAGAGAGAGAGACTAATAATAGGGCACGGCGGACCGCTATCAGCGCTGTCACTTCTGTCCCTACAATCACTGGCTGCTCTATAATGGCTCACAACTGTATAAATCTAAAGATACATCATCCTGTAAGGATCCTTTTTAAAACTAGATATAAACTTGATCACTAAGATCTCATAAGATTTAACATTTTCATTTCAAAGGTCATTTTCAATATTGTTTATTTTGTATCTTTCATTAAGCCCTGGTGACCCCGCCATGAAGGGACTTCCGGGGTAGCCCTTCATCGGGGCTACAAACATGTTATTTCCTGGGAAGGAAACAGAGGAAGGGACATAGAAGAAAAGGGCAGCAGAGGAAAGGACAGGATAAGAAGGGGCAGATGAGAAAGAGGGGGGGGAGAGACATAGAAGGAAGGAGAGGGTAGCAGGCTCTGAAATAAGGGGGAACTCTGCAAACTCTGATGTAAGGGAAGCAAGGGGAGGAAGGAGCAGGGATAGGGGGGCGGGCGGTATGGAAGGAAGGGGAAGTATGGACACAGAAGGTAGGCGTAGGGCAGGAAGGAACATAAAAGAAAAAAAAGAGCAGGGGAGGGAGGGGAGGAAGGGAAGGAAGGGGGAGGGGCAAGAAAAGGAAGGGCTAGGGGAGGAAGGAGCAGGGATAGAGGGGAAGGAAGGGGCAGGGATAGAGGGGGAGGAAGGGACATGGGGGGGGGGGGGCAGGATTGGAAGGAAGGGGAAGAATGGACACAGAAGGTAGAGGTAGGGAAGGAGGGTTGATAGGAACATAAAAGGAAGGAAAGGGCAGGGGAAAAAGAGGGAGGGGCAATAAAAGGAAGGGGCAGGGAATCAAGGGGAGGAAGGAGCAAGGATAGAGAGAAAGGCAGGCGGGGGGGGAGTAGGGTTGCCACATTATCCCTTTAATTCAGGACACACATTAATTACACAGGTTCTGTGGCTGATTAAGGTGGTAATTAAACTCACTTCGTTCCGTATCTGCATTCAATCAGCCTCAGAACCTGTAATTCATATGTGTCCTGGATTAAAGGGATAATTTGGTAACCCTAGGGGGGGGGGACATGGTGGGGGCAAGCGTGGAAGGAAGAGGAAGAAGGGACATTGAAGGGGTAGAGAAGGAAGGGGCAGGGAAGGAAGGGGCAGGGAAGGAAGGGGCGGGGAAGGCAGGGGCAGGGAAGGAAGAGGCAGGGAAGGAAGGGGCGGGGAAGGCAGGGGCGGGGAAGGCAGGGGCGGGGAAGGAAGGGGCAGGGAAGGAAGAGGCAGGGAAGGAAGAGGCAGGGAAGGCAGGGGCGGGGAAGGAAGAGGCAGGGAAGGCAGGGGAGGGAGAGGCAGGGAAGGCAGGGGCGGGGAAGGCAGGGGCAAGGAAGGCAGGGGCAGGGAAGGAAGAGGCAGGGAAGGAAAAGGCAGGGAAGGAAGAGGCGGGAAAGGGAAGGGTAGGAAGGCACATGGAGGTAAAAGGGAAGGCATAGAAAAGGTAGGGAGGCAAAGCGAGTAGGGGACAGGGAAAGCAGAAGACAGAGGGGTGACTGACACAGAAAAGAGATGGAAAGAAGGCACAGGGTGGCACAGAAGAGGAAGGGACTGAGAAGGAAGGGGAACAAAGTAGGAAAGGATGCTGGGAAGGGACATGGAAGGAATGGTGGAAGGAAGAAGTCAGGAAGGCAAGGAAGAGGGGAAGGGACAGGGAAGAATGGAATGGAAAAGGGGGAACAGGGAAGGAAGAGAAAGGAAGGTGCAAAGAAGGAAGGTGTGGAAAGGTATGAAAAAGGCAAGAGGGATGGGAAGGGAGGGAAAAGGGGAGAGACAGAGAAGGAAGGGCAGGAGAGGAGAAAGGAACCACAGACACAAGAAAGAAGAGTAAGGGACAGGGAAGGGGGCTGGATTAAAGGACAGGGCAGGGAGAGGCTGGTGAAAGGACAAGATGGGAAAGGGAAGGAAGGGGTGAAGAGAAAGCAAAGTGCCCATATAATTCTCTCTGTACAGGTTTTCTTAAGACCACTATGCCAGCACCCTATGGGAAGCTGTATGATGGCCTAGAATAAGTGAAGGAACGGAGTGACCAATGAGAGCCATTAAACGCTCGGCAGACCTGTGGATCATTATGACCCCATTATATTTCCATCTCTGTCAGTTTATGTCACAGGGATCAAGTCACCCCCAACCCAAACTATTTTTTAGCTCTCTGAGCTGCACCTCATGGGGGGGGGGGGCTCTTTAGTGACGATGACACATGGATACAACTGGCAGGGAGGACAATGGTCAGGAGCACAGGTCAGTCTGCATTAGTCACAGGAATAAGCCTGACAGAAGGGGACTGAGCTCAGACTGAGTAGATGGTGAAGTGAGGGCATTGGACACTCACTGAAGTCCTTGTCATCTCACCTCCATTGTGCCAGGATGCCCCCCCTCTTCCTCCAGGACCCATAGAAGCCACTGCGGACCACGTGTGTCACAGCATGATACAAATGACCCCCAATGACACTGAAGAGCTGAAGCCTACTTCTCTGGGTCATCTATCCATAGAAATAAAAGGAGACAGCTATTTGAATCCTCATATCTACTGACCACAAGATGCTCATTATTGGTCTGTGTAGTGCAGGTCCTGAGGACTCTGCAGAGATGGGCGGAACATTTGATGAGGAATTTCTCCTAGAAATGTCTAATCTTCCATATAACGTGTTAATGCTAATTATGACCAAAATGCTGCACTGCTGTATAGGAGACATCTGGACCATATGATGAGTAGATTCTGAGACTCGCTTCTCTGCGTCTGAAAATGCTAGTTTCCTGACTTTTTGAGCCACTGACCTGGAAAACGTTCAGGGAACACACATTTTGGATTTTCCCAACTTGGCTTTGTGCATGTTTGTCCCAAGGCTATAACTCAAAGGGGGAGATTTACTAAAACTGGAGCACACAGACTCTGGTGCAGTTCTGCATAGTAACCAATCAGCTTCTAACATAAGCTTGTTTAATTAGGCTTTGACACTAAAACCTGGAAGCTAATTGGTTTCTATGCAGAACTGCACCAGATTCTGTGTGTACCAGTTTTAGTAAACTCCCCCCTAAGTACTGAAGCCAGGAACCTAGCATTTTCAAAAGGAGGCAAGTAGGAACAGTCTTTATATTTGCCAGCGTTTTGCTTTTAGGTCAAAAAGTTGAATTTTGGTCTCATCTGACCAGATCACCTTCTTCCACATTTGCTGAGTCCCCCACATGGTTTCTCGCAAACTGCAAACTGGACTTCTTATGACTTTCTTTCACCAATGTCTTTCTTCTTGTCACTCTTCCATAAAGGTCAGATTTGTGGAGAACACGACTAATAGTTGTCCTGTGGACAGATTCTCCCACCTGAGCTGTGGATCTCTGCAGCTCCTCCAGAGTTACCATGGACCTCTTGGCTCTTCTCTGATGAATGCTCTCTTTGCCCGGCCTGTCAGTTTAGGACGGCCATGTCTTGGTAGGTTTGCAGTTGTGCCATACTCTTTCCATTTTCAGATGATGGATTGAACAGAGCTCTGTGAGATGTTCAAAGTTAGGGATATTTTTTTATAACCTAACCCTGCTTTAAACTTCTCCACAACTTTATTCCTGATCTGTCTGGTGTGTTCCTTGGCCTTCATGATGCTGTTTGTTCACTAAGGTTCTGTAAAAAAAAAAAAACTCTGAGGGCTTCACAGAGCAGCTGTATTTATACTGAGATTAAATTACACCCAGATGGACTCTATTTACTAATTGACTCCTGAAGGCAATTGGTTCCACTAGATTTTAGTTAGGGGTATCAGAATAAAGGGGGCTGAATACAAATGCCCCGCCACACTTTTCACACATTTATTTGTAAAAAATGTTGAAAACCATTTATCATTTTCCTTCCGCTTCACAATTATGTGCCATTTTGTGTTGGTCTATCACATAAAATCACAATAAAATACATTTACGTTTTTGGCTGTAACATGACAAAATGTGGAAAATTTCAAAGGGTATGAATACTTTTTCAAGGCACTGTATATACCATAGTGCTGTACAGAGAACACTGAGCCAATCACTTCAGTCCCTGTATCAGAGGAGCTTACACTCTAATGTCCCCCCACAGTCACACACTATTATTATTATTATTATTATTCATTTATATAGCTCTGACATATACCGCAGTCCTGTACAGAGACCACTGAGCCAGTCACATCAGTCTCTGTACCAGAGGAGCTTTTCCACCAGGTGGTGCTGTACTGCAGGGTTCTGTTGGCTCACTCTGCTGTGATCTCAGCTGAGAGAAGCAGCAAGCCTGGGGCCTCTCATGCAGGCTTTTCCCAGGCAAGCATGGACCATGTAGGGGAAGACGAAGATAGAGGCTCTACAGAGGCACTGAGGCCTACTCCATGTGCTCAAGCTGCAATGGATTCTGGGCCTGTCCCTATGCAAGAGAAGTCTTCCAGGCTAGAGTGGTGAACAGAGTTCACCACATTGCTAAGGAGGAACAGAAACTTGCTGTAATGAAGGAAGATCTCAGGAAAAAGAAATCCCTGCATAGTAAGTCTGGAAACAGTAAGAGGGAAATCTCCAAGCTGAAGACTCTGGAAGAGGCATCGAAAAAGCAGGAGAAGCTGGTTGCTTCTCTGAAGGAGAGCAGCGGTGTGTTCAGAGATAAGTGTGAGAATGAGAGATTCCAACACATGAAGGAACGTGCCTGTGCTAGTACCAGTCACAGGGTGGATACCAGAACAATGGCGACAGTATGTATGGGGGTAAGGAAGTGGCTTCACATGGTGGCCCCAGTACTACCCCTGTCTCAGGATCTGTCATGTCTAAGTCAGTATCTGCCCCTCCCTCCCCAGCAGCCTGGGTCATCTCAGGAGGAGGTTGACGAAAATGGCGGATTGCTGCTGGCCATTACAGAAATGGAATCTTCCTTGAGTGGCACCGACTCATCAGATGAAGATCTTGGTAAAGGAGTGCTTGCTGAAAATCTTTCAGTTTGTGGAGGACTTTCCTGAGATTGCACCCGCCAACAGATCCTTTCAATCAGCAGGGAATACAGGAGGAGATGGTGTGTATCCAGACAGAAAAGTTTCTGCTGGCTGCGAGGAGTCCCACATAGACACTAATGCCCCGTACACACGATAGGATTTTCCGACGGAAAATGTTCTATGGGAGCTTGTTGTTGGAAATTCCGACCGTGTGTAGGCTCCATCGGACATTTTCTTTTTTTTTTTTTAAATCTTTTTATTGAGTATAAGACATACAAACAGAAAAACAACAGTAAACCCACTACAGCATTGGGACTAGACCCACGCAGGGGCCAGTGCCAGCCGGCAATTGGGCTGCTTCCATCATTAGTGACATACAGCTGTAGCACGTCTACAAGAAAAGAACAAACAAACCACCTAGTGCTGTATTGGCTCCTGCTCAATTGAAACATCTAAGGATCAGATCATTCATTCGAGACCCAAGGGACAATAATAGATATCAAATAAACCCATATCAGAGATTACAATACAAAAAAATTACCCAAAGTATCAAAATCACATCCACCCGTAGAGTGGTATTATGTACATGCTCAATCAGTCTGCGGTTGCCGTGGAGGCCTCCGCCAGCCCATCGGACATTTTCCATCGGAATTTCCGCCACACAAAATTTGAGAGCTGGTTCTCAAATTTTCCAACGACAAAATCCGTTGTCCTAAATTCCAATCGTGTGTACACAATTCCGGCGCACAAAGTTTCACACATGCTCGGAATCGAGCAGAAGAGCCGCAGTGGCTATTGAACTTAATTTTTCTCGGCTCATCCTACGTGTTGTACGTCACTGTGTTCTTGGCGTTCGGAATTTCCAACCAACTTTGTGTGACCGTGTGTATGCAAGACAAGTTTGAGCCAACATCCATCAGAAAAAAAACATGGATTTTGTTGTCGGAAAATCCTATCGTGTGTACAGGGCACATAAGTGCAGAGGAGGAATGTCACATGAACATTGAAACTGCAGAGCAGGTGCGCCGTATGAACGCTGAAACAGCTGGTGTTTTTTCTAAACGGAAGACTTTATTACTTGATGGGACTGCTGGCAACTGTGGTACTTCTGGGACTATGGTGAGCGGGACTGTTGTGCTGGAGGGGAGGAGGGAGGATCAAGTGGTGGGTAATTTACCAAACCAGATTTCAGTGTGTCATCTGTTCCAGTTAGGAATTATGCTAAGGCTGTGTTGGGACAAAGTCATGGCTGCTGGTGGAAGGGAGGTAGTTGTGCGACTTTCACCTAACCCACTTTCCATTAAACGCATTCCATTAAACGCAGGAATGTGGTACAGCTCAGGTGGGAAGGAGGAGGTATTCCACCTATCAGGAGGGAGGTTGTGGATAGGATCCTAACCATGAGACTGAGGGCGGAGGATATTTATGCTCTTATCAGTCCGGCTGGTTCCTTTGAGTATGATTTGCCATTTGTGCATCCAGAATCGCTGGATTTGTTTTGGGAACGGCTTGAGCATGTGTATGGGGGCCAGCCAGACTGGAAGGGGCTTGTCCCTAAGGTAATCTCACGTCAGCCCTTGATAAAAAAATGTGACTATCCTGATAAGGAATGAGTCTATATCCTCTGAGGATTTATGGGTCTGGTTGAGGAGGTTTGGTGAAACTTTGTCTCCGGTAAAAAAGATTGCGAATGATAGAGGAATCTGGACGGGTGGGTGGTCGGTGTCAATCAGGTTGATTGGGTGTGGGAATGTGGTCAAGCATTTGCCCTTCTCTGCCTTTATTGGTAGAGATAGGATTATCGTCTTTTACCTTGGTCAACCTAAGCTGTGCCATAAATGTGGAGTCAAGGGACATTACTCCTCTAACTGTCTAGAACAGAAGTGCTCTTTGTGCCAGGAACTGGGGCATCTGGTGAGGGACTGTAACATCATTAAATGTAACCTATGTGATAAGGTTGGTCACCCTTATAGCCGGTGCCCTGAGGCTTTGCACAAAAAGCCAGAGCTAGTGGAGGAATTCTTCCAACTGGATAGAGAGGTGTCCGGGTTGGCGTAGGTTGTACCAGGGGATCCTAGTGTCTCTGTGCCGTCAGAGTCTGTCTGTGAGGCTGTCGGTGGTGTCGGTGTCCCTCCAGTCTGTGGTTCCCTAGTCAGTGTCAGAAAGTGTGGTTGTCAAGTCTGTGTCTGCACCTATTGTTTCTCCTAGTGTAGTGAAGACAGTGGAGGGTGCTGGACCAGCATGTATGGTGGTGCCAACCCCTCCTCCTCGGCGTGGCAGAAGTGCGGCTGGAGGTCAGCGGATACCGAGGGGTAGAGCGAGGGATGGATTGGATGATGGGGTAGGTGGGAAGGGGAAGGGAATGAGAGTGGCTGGTGCAGAATGCAAGGTGAATGATGTGGAAGTCGGGTGAATGATGTGGGGGGAGGGGTTAATAGGGGGGGTGTTTTGGAATCGCACCTTGATGGTGATTAGATCTCAAAATGTTTCTTAGCCTGGATTGTGTTTAAGTTGGGGTTCGGGGTTTGCAGTATCTTTTTTGTTATTTAAAATATGTTTATTTCTATGTTATCTTGTCAGGAAACTGTTTTCTTTACTTGCTGTTGTAAGCACGCTTGTTTTTGTTTAGTTGTTTATTTTTATGGAAATATGTTTTTATTAATAAGCTGTATATTTATATGATTTTTTAAAAAACAAAAATTTACACTCTAATGTCCCCCCACAGTCACACACTATTATTATTATACATTTATATAGCTCTGACATATGCCGCAATGCTGTACAGAGGATATTGAACTGTAATCTCTGCACCAGAGGAGCTTACACTCTAATCGCCCCACTTGCACATCTTATAATTCTTTGGCCAGATTGCCTGTGGAATTGGGCAGATGATACGAATCTCATGAAGGTATTACCCTGGTGGGAGTTGCATCCAAAACTCCGGCACAGCAAAGTCTGTCTGCTGATTCCTTCGAGAATTACAATTGTTACATGAAAGGAAATGGATAAAGTGTGAAGATCAGGATAACAATATAACTAGCGGTAACCCCCCCCCAAATATCTTTTAATAAATTCAGTACAAATTAATGTACACATATAATGTATAATGTCCACCCCTGGGGTGGGTGTACTGGGACCCCCAAGTCCCGCCTTGCACACAGGGCCGGCGGCCGGCCCTACTATGGATCCCAGTGGGTTCATTGGACCCAGGCAGCACTTTGAGAGGGGCAGCAAATTGAACCACCGCCACCTCTCCTTCTCTTCTATTTACCCAGCAAATTGACGGCCAAGATTTTTTTTCCAGCAGTTTTGTGTTTTCATGATGAAAACTGCCCCCGGGCCATTCCGCCTGCCCCTATACTGCCCTAGCCCTCCCCAATAATGCCCTAGCCCTCCCCAATAATGCCCTAGCCCTCCCCAATAATGCCCTAGCCCTCCCCAATACTGCCCTATGCCCTAACCCTCCTCAATACTGCCCTAGCCTGCCCCTATACTGCCCTATCCCACCCCAATAATGCCCTAGCCCGCCCCAATAATGCCTTAGCCTGTCCATATACTACCTTAGCCTGTCCATACACTTACTCTAGCCTGTCCATACACTTACTCTAGCCTGTCCATATACTTACTCTAGCCTGTCCATATACTTACCCTAGCCTGTCCATATACTACCCTAGCCTGTCCATATACTACCCTAGCCGGCACCTATACTACTCTTGCCTGTCTATATACTGCTCTAGCCTGCCCCTATACTGCCTTAGCCTGTCCATATACTAACTTAGCCTGTCCATATACTACCTTAGCCTGTCCATATACTACCTTAGCCTGTCCATATACTACCTTAGCCTGTCCATACACTTACTTTAGCCTGTCCATATACTTACTCTAGCCTGTCCATATACTTACTCTAGCCTGTCCATATACTTACTCTAGCCTGTCCATATACTTACTCTAGCCTGTCCATATACTTACCCTTGCCTGTCCATATACTTACCCTAGCCTGTCCATATACTTGCCCTAGCCTGTCCATATACTACCCTAGCTGCCCATTTACTACCCTAGCCGGCACCTATACTACCCTTGCCTGTCTATATACTGCTCTAGCCCGCCCCTTGGAATTGAACATAATGGTATGTAATATAATTTTGCATATAGACAAGGTGGTGTTGCATGTAAATCTGACTTCCTGATAAATTCAATTTTAGTTTTAATTATCATGATATAAAATAATGCATGTTGGGGCCTTTTGGTGGGCGTGATTTTGGGGGGTGGGGGGGGGCAGCATTTTATTATTGGACCCAGGCAGCACAATGCCTTGGGCCAGCCCTGCTAGCACCGCTGCGATGTGTGGGACGGCGGCTTTGCTCCCCCCCCCAAGCAACTTCTAATTTGAATTAAAGAGAGTTTTAACCAGAAGCTCATTCTCTAATGTTCTATAAATTGCAGATGGATTATATATTTCTCTTTCTCTGCATGTTGAATGGTTAAAGCACCGACACGCAGGATCAGGGGCACAAAAACCCCCCGAATAAAACCCCTCAGCCGGGAGAAAGCTGGTTAATAAGATTTTTCGGGAGGCCTTTGTGTGTGGAAGTAAAGCGGTGAACCAGCTGAAGGGGACAGTCACTTCATGGATAATAGGATCAGAGCTGCACGCATCAAGCTTACGCACGCTTCGGCCTGGGTGACGGCTGGAGCTCGGGGGGTCACCCCCAAACCTGCTCACCATACACCACGCTGGGTATTATGGAGGCTCATCATCACGGCGGCATCTCTGCCACAGTCCCTGCGTCCCCTGAGCTGTACTGTACCATCTAATCCCTGTACTTTGATTTTTTTTTTTTTTTTTATCGACCATCGTACATAAATTGTATCTATATGCTCAAGAAGAGAAATGTAATATATTGCAGCTCTCCAGTCCTTGAATGTGATGGCTGCCCTATTTATTTTATTTTTTTAAGGCTTTCTTTCTTCTAATTTCATCTGGTGATCCAGCCAGCAAGTCAGCTTTTCAACAGAACAAGCTCTGTTGCAGTTACAGGGATGATTCAAACCATTTAACACTGGCAGGGGTGCTTACACTGATCAGCTTTTTTTCATGTAAAACCTTTATCCCAAAAGGTAATAAAAACGGTTTGCTGTAACTGATTATGAAGTGTGAGTTGGAGTTTTGCTTCAATTTGTTAGAGTATCTAAATCTGCTAGTACATCTAACACTCCCCTCTCCCCAGACTGACAATGCTATATGCCAGGGGGTCTCCAAACTTTCTAAACAAAGGGCCAATTTACTGTCCTTCAGACTTTAGAGGGGCCGGACTGTGGCCAGTGGGAGTAGATGTCCTGGCGTCCAGTAGGGTTAAACAATGCCCCATCATTGGTGTCAGTGGAGGAATAGTGTCCCATCATTGGTGTCAGTGGGAGGAATAGTGCCCCATCATTGGTGTCAGTGGGAGGAATAGTGCCCCATCATTGGTGTCAGTGGGAGGAATAGTGCCCCATCATTGGTGTCAGTGGGAGGAATAGTGCCCCATCATTGGTGTCAGTGGGAGGAATAGTGCCCCATCATTGGTGTCACTGGGAGAAATAATGCCCCATCATTGGTGTCACTGGGAGGAATAGTGCCCCATCATTGGTGTCAGTGGGAGGAATAGTGTCCCATCATTGGTGTCAGTGGGAGGAATAATACCCCATCATTGGTGTCACTGGGAGGAATAGTGCCCCATCATTGGTGTCACTGGGAGAAATAATGCCCCATCATTGGTGTCAGTGTTAGGAATAGTGCCCCATCATTGGTGTCAGTGGGAGGAATAGTGCCCCATCATTGGTGTCACTGGGAGGAATAGTGCCCCATCATTGGTGTCACTGGGAGAAATAATGCCCCATCATTGGTGTCAGTGGGAGGAATAGTGCCCCATCATTGGTGTCAGTGGGAGGAATAGTACCCCATCATTGGTATCAGTGGGAGGAATAGTGCCCCATCATTGGTGTCAATGGTTAGGAATAGTGCCCCATCATTGGTGTCAATGGGAGGAATAGTGCCCCATCATTGGTGTCAATGGGAGGAATAGTGCCCCATCATTGGTGTCAGTGGGAGGAATAGTGCCCCATCATTGGTGTCAGTGGGAGGAATAGTGCCCCATCATTGGTGTCAGTGGGAGGAATAGTGCCCCATCATTGGTGTCAATGGGAGGAATAGTGCCCCATCATTGGTGTCAGTGGGAGGAATAGTGCCACCTAATAGTGCTGACAGCATGAGGAGAAAAAAAAAAGCAGATCATCGGCTTATGTGCAAGGGACATTGGTCCCGAAGAGGAAGGAGGCACATCTGCCTCATCTGTGCTAATTAGTACCCCCTGCCAGTGCCACCTGCCAGTGCCCATGAGTGCCACCTATCAATGCCCATGAGTGCCACCTATCAATGCCCACCAGTGGTGCCAATCAGTGCCTCATTAGTGCCACCTAGCAGTGCTGCCTATCAGTGTAACCTATCAGTGCCCATCACTGCCAGCTATCAGTGCCACTTCTCAGTGCCCACCAGTGCCACCTATCAATGCCCTTCAGTGCCACCTTCCAGTGCACACCAGTGCTGCCTATCAGTGCCCACTAGTGCCGCCTTTCAGTGCCCACCAGTGCAGCCTCATCAGCCTACATCAATGAAGGAAAAAAATTACCTGTTTGCAAAATGTTATAACAAAAAAAAAAAAAAATATATATATATATATATATATATATATATATATAATATAATTTTTTATTTTTTTTTTAATTTGGCCTTTTTACATTTTTTTAACAATAAAATAAAAACCGCAGCGGTGATCAAATACCACTAAAAGAAAGTTCTATTTGTGGGAAAAAATGATAAAAATTTCATTTGGGTCCAGTGTTGTATGACCGCGCAATTGTCATTCAAAGTGTTACAGCGCTGAAAATTGGTCTGGGCAGGAGGGTTTTCTTTTTTTTTTAACAAAATGTTATTGCGCACATGAATATTATTCATACAGTACATCAGACAGGGGTTACATCCAGATCAATGAAGAAACCAACATCCATTAATAGCAATCACGTTGTACATATCAATGTTCTCTTAGCTGAGCCAATCAGGACTCCACCCCTATCATACACTGAAGTATATGTGCTTTTCTTTATTTCTTTTAATAAAAAAAAAAACAAACATTAAACCAGAACCAAAAACCAGTCGAATAACCCAACTGAAAAACCCTCCCCCCCTCCCCCGGGGATGTCTGCATTTAGTGTTGTGCTCGATAGGAAAAACCCAACTCCGTCCACATTGAAAGAAGTCTACTCACTATCTTCCCACTGTCATATATTTTTCAGAAAGTGGTCTTAAGCAGTCTAATGGTCTTCACCCCTCCTCTTCCAGCATATTCTCAGAGTCAACCCACCAAAAACCATACCTTCCTAAACTTCTTGGGAGCCCCTCCTAGCTTCATAGGTCATTTTATACATCAGCAGTTATTATTTTTATCCACATCCCCAGCGTCAACTGTTCATCATGTATCCAGCGTTTGGCAATGAGTTTCCTCACACCAAAGAATAGGATCATCAGGAACAGTTTTGTGTATGCATTCATCTCCTCTTGATTGAAGACCCCAAAGAGGCATCGTAGGAGGGGGGGTTTAAGTGCCCAGTAAGCAAGTGGTTAAGGCAGGACAAAAGGGGCAGCTGTCCCTGGGCTCTGTCATTGTTGTGGGGCCCAAAGCAGCTGGCTCATACTTGCCAACTATCCCAGTTTAAATTCCCTTGTCCTTTGAAGTTTTAGTCCCGTGCTGTGTCCTGATATCTCAGTGTGAAATGCTGGTACTAATGCTGCCCAGCTCTGCTCTATTGTGTACAGATGACTTGCCTGCAGACACTGGGTATACATGCAAATAACCAGCATTCATAAGTAAATAGCTGCGGCCGGCAAAATTGATATGTAAATAAAGGTAGCATTCATATGTATATAATGCCTCCCTGCAGTGAGGAGATGATGTGCTGTAACCTCTAGCAACCAATCAGTGAGCAGTATTACTGTACAGTAATCTCTAGCAACCAATTAACAAGTAGAAATCATTTGCTGTAACCTCTGGCAACTAATTAGTGAGCCGTAATGTGTGCTGTAACCTCTAGCAACCAGTCAGTAAGCAGTAATGATATGCTGTAACTGCTGGCAACCAATTGTAATTGCTGCCTGATCTGATACAGTAAACTGATTTTAAGTCTAGCTGTTATTTATTGTATGTCTTGGGGCAGGTGGAGAGTGAAATTGCATGGGGGGGCGGGGGCCCCAAGAAATGTTTTGTCCAGGGTCCAATCAATATTAAAGGTGGCCCTGACTAGACCCTCTGATTCACTGCCACTGAATCCCTTGAGCTCCTTCAATCTTCACGGTGGTATCTTCCTCAAGCGTCACCGCCGCCTCTCTGCTGGGTCCCTAGCTTGGCACACAAGATACTCCTCAAGCGTCACCCCACTGGCCGGCTCAGTCCCTGGCTTGACACACAATAATGCTCTGCAAGCGTCTCTTCCGCTGGTTGGGTCCCTGGCTTGATACCCACTGAAGTCTCCCGATTCTTCACCGTCCCTGTCTGGTGAGAATACTGCTCCGGTACTTGCTTCAGTTACTCACTGTGGTCCCTGGTAATAAGGCGGATAGTCCCTTACTGGCGACAGCTTCACCTCTACCTCCGACCACGACAGGTTCTCCGGCCGGCAGAATCGTCACTCTTGGTTGGACTGCAAGCCACAATCCCAACCCTGCACTGCTCTCTTGCTTCTGGAGAGGCCCTCAGACAGCCTAGCAACCAGATGTGCCCGGGATAGGCCCAATCTCCGGCATAGCAGCCCGGGCAATACAACACACGTCCACCCAGACGGCCGTCCAGGTGGCACAGAACACAGATCACCTGACCTCACCCTAATATATAGGTTCTCCCAGCAGGCCAAGGGGTCCAAGAAAGCCCCTGCCCATTAGCTGAGATACACCATATACCCATAACCTGACCTTGCTTTGCCCATCTTGTATCTAGTACTGTGATAGATCAGAACCGCAATCGAGCTCAGATTAGATGTCTGCTGCTGCTCCTAACTATAAAGTGTAGATGTACGTGCACGTCGGGAGTAATCACACTGACGTCTGCTCAGTTCAATTACTTCCTCATCTCTGTTTATTGCAGGGCGGTGCCCAACGTTTTATACACAAAGAACAATAGAGTATACGTCACTACTATGTAAATGTGGTCACAGTCTAAAAGGCACATCTTAGTGGCTGAAATATGCAGGAACTTGATGCTTGAAGCTTGGTTGACGCTTGTTCTCTCTTACTTCTTCACACCTTCAGGGCGTAGTCAGCAGGATGCAGACGCCATCTTAGTTCCGAAGCAAAGCTAAACTGTATATTCTATAATAAGTAAGGAGTTGCATAGAATCATGTGTGCATGTAAGAAAAAAGGCATTTTCTGATTATCATTATGTTCATTACATTCCTTCACAGTACCACAAAGTACCCGGCCACCTAGTGGTAGAAAAGAGCATCAAGGCCAAACTTAGGGAGAAATCAATACATCTCTAACAATCAACCAGGATAATTATTCCTGGCAGGTAAATTTGTGAGCAGCATCTCTGACTAAACTCCAGGGTGCTACAGGAGGAATAGTGAGTGCCCCATCGTTGGTGTCAGTGGGAGGAATAATGGCCCATCGGTGGTATCAGTGGGAGGAATAGTGGCCCATCATTGGTATCAGTGGGTGGAATAGTGGCCCACCAATGGTATCGGTGGCCGGAATAGTGCCCCATCATTGGAATCAGTGGGAGGAATAATGGCCCATCAGTGGTATCAGTGGGAGGAATAGTGGCCCATCATTGGTATCAGTGGGTGGAATAGTGGCCCACCAATGGTATCGGTGGCCGGAATAGTGCCCCATCATTGGAATCAGTGGGAGGAATAATGGCCCATCAGTGGTATCAGTGGGAGGAATAGTGGCCCATCATTGGTATCAGTGGGTGGAATAGTGGCCGACCATTGGTATTAGTGGCCGGAATAGCGCCCCATCATTGGTATCGGTGGGAGTAATAGTTTCCCATCATTGGTGTCATTGGGAGGAATAGTGGCCCATCATTGGTATCCGTGGGTGGAATAGTGACACATCATTGGAATCGGTAGGAGGAATAGTGGCCCATCATTGGTATCAGTGGGAGGAATAATTGCCCATCATTGGAATCAGTGGGAGGAATAGTGGCCCATCATTGGTATCAGTGGGAGGAATAATTGCCCATCATTGGAATCAGTGGGAGGAATAGTGGCCCATCATTGGTGTCAGTGGGAGGAATAGTGGCCATCATTGGTATCTTTGGGAGTTGTAATGGCCCATCGTTGGTGTCAGTGAGAGGAATAATGGCCAAACTTTGGAATCAATGAAGGGAATAGTGTGCTTTCGATGGTGTCAGCATCAAAGACATTACTGAGGATGCACAGTAACTCAAATCGATCTCTCTGAGGGGATGATTTTGTCAGAAAACATGAATCAGATTGAGACAGAAGTACAGTTAAATCAAACTTGTTTATTAATAATAATAAAAAGGTGAACAGACTAAACGTAGTCAAAACATAGCCAGAGTTCAGGAACCGGAACGGATAGTCAAACAAGTGAAAACGTCAGTGAGCCAGAGATGAGCGTAGTGGAACAGCAAGCAGGATCTGGAGCCAGAAGGAATGTCAGCCAAGCAAGTCTTTAACAGTAAAACAGGAGAGCGTCTCTAGAGATGTGACCAAGGAGAAGGCAGCGATCATCTGGGCTGGACGGCTTAAGTAGGCAGGACTGACAAGCAGGATCATCAACAGGTGGAGAGAGAAGAGAGCTGGCAATTAGCCGACAGTTGAGTGGCCAGCTCAGAGAAGGAAGGGCTGAGCCCAGCCCTGACAGATTTGCATATTTAGGGATAGGACAACACAAAAAGTGGGTGGGACATGGGTAGGACCTCCTGGAAGGTGGGTGTTGTCCTTGGGAGGTGACAGCTATGCTGGTAAGTATGCAGTCCTGGGGCGGGGCTAATATGTGCAGCACAGGCAGAGTGTACTGGAAGTTGGCTGCTGACAGGATTTCATCAACAACATTTTCTTTTTTTGCAACTGTGTTTACTATGCTTCAGTTTGTGAATGAGCAGGAAGCCTCGGAGCGCTTCCTATTCATTCATCTGTGCAGCTCAGGCTACAAGAGAAAGGGACTGATAAATCTATGTCCTCAGCAGTGGCGGCTGGTGCTCAAAATTTTTTGGGGGGGGCGCAAAAAAAATTTTGAAAAAAAAAATCATCAATTGCAGCCACTGTGCCCCTCAAATGCTTCCACTGTGCCCATCAAACGCTGCCACTGTGCCCATCATACGCTGCCAGTGTGCCCATCATATGCTACCAGTGTGCCTATCAAATGCTGCCAGTGTGCTCTTGAATGCCCCCAGTGTGACCCCCCCCGCCCGCTTGCCGTCTGCCCGGCACTTACCCTGTCTTGATGGGGCAGCGGGTGACAGCGACGAGCGGGGTCCTTCGTGCATCTCCTGCCGTCCTCCTCTCCCGTCCTGTCCTCCTGATAGGCATCCAATAGCAGCGTCTGTCATTTCAGCCAATCAGGTGACAGGTAACAGACCCGAGCACCTGATTGGCGGAGAGGCGGTTAAGTGTTAGGAAAGCGAATATTCATTCGCTTTTCTAACAGCTGATTGACCTGCAAGCGCCCAGCATGGCGTTCGCAGGTCACCTTTTTTGATGCCTATTAGATTAGCCTAAAAGCCATATGCCTATGGCTCTAATCAGGTGCTTCCGAAACACCCCCCACTGTAATTCAAGCGCCCTGCACTCGAAAAGAGGGGGTGGCAGCGGCGACCATAGATAGATAGATTCATTTCATTTCATGTCCTATGTGCGAAAATCCCACAAAAGAAGCGCGTGACTTTTTTAGTTTTCTTTGGGATGCACTTTTTTATGGGCGTTGTGGGAACACACAAATGTGATCCTAGTTTTGGTTTGGTTGAAGCTCCGTGTATCCTAACCCATTCCCTATTTTTTTAATAAATACTTTTTGCTGCATCTCGGTGATGTTGATCTCCTGCAGCCTCTTTACAGCTACTTCATGTCTCCATGCACTCCAGTGAAGGCTCCGAGGCATTTCTCGGGACGGGTTTCCTGATGGTGACAACGGCTGACCTGAGCGGTTTATCCACTTGCCTACCGGGCACTTCTACCCCCCCTTCCTGCCCAGGCCAATTATCAGATTTCAGCGCTGTCACACTTTGAATGACAATTGCGCCGTCATGCTACACTGTACACATATGAAATGTTTATCATTTTTTTCCACACAAATAGAGCTTTCTTTTGGTGGTATTTAATCACCGCTGGGATTTATTTTTTGCTAAACGAATGAAAAAAGACCAACAATTTTGGAAAAAAAATGTAAAGTTTTTCATTTTTTGTTATAATATTTTGCAAACAAGTAATTTTTCTCCTTCACTGATGGGCACTGAAAGCCTGCACTGGATGGGCACTGATACTGTAGGCTGCACTGGTGGGCAGCACTGATAATGAGGCACTGATTGGCGGCACTGATAAGTGACACTGATAATGAGGCACTCATGGGCACTGATTGGCGACACTGAGGCGGCAATGATGGGCACTGGTAGGGCAGCACTGATGGGCACTGGTAGGGCAGCACTGATGGGCACTCCTAGGGCAGCACTGATGGGCACTCCTAGGGCAGCACTGATGGGCACTCCTAGGGCAGCACTGATGGGCACTCCTAGGGCAGCACTGATGGGCACTCCTAGGGCAGCACTGATGGGCACTGGTAGGCAACACTGATGGGCAGCTCTGATAAATGACACTGATAGGTGGCACTGATGGGCACTGATTGGCAGCACTGATGGGCACTGATTCGCGACACTGATAGGTGGCACTGATGAGGCGGCACTGGTAGGCAGCACTGATAAGTGACACTGATAGGTGGCACTGGCGGCACTGATAGGTGGTACTGATGGGCACTGATAGGTGGCTCTGATAAGTGACACTGATGATGAGGCACTGATGGGCACTGATAAGTGACACTGATGATGAGACATTGATTGGCACTGATTTGCGCCAGTGATAGGCAGCACTGATAAGTAACACTGATGATGATGAGGCACTGATTGGCACTGATAAGTGACACTGATGATGAGGCACTGATGGGCCCTGATAGGTGGCACTGATGAGGCAGCACTGATAAGTGACACCGATGATGAGGCACTGATAGGTGGCACTGGTTGGCACTGATTAGCAGCACTGATGGGCACTAAGGGGACCGATGTATCGGCTTTCTTCTTTTCTTCATGCTGTCAGTGTGAGGGGAAAAAAAAGCAGATAACCGTCTTCTGTTTACTTCGGTGATCAGCTGTCATTGACCATTTACCTCGATCTGTGATCAGTCAAGTCCCAAGGAAAGGAAGCACCACGCTCCACCCGTCTTTCAGCTACAGCGCGGGCGCCAAGTAGGTAATGGGACAATGTAGGATCACAATTTGGGGACACAACAACAATGTCCCCCTATATGCGCTACACACAGAGGGGGTCATTCACTTGAACGGGCTGCCCTATGTGCGACAAATGTGCCATAGAAACTCCTGTACCATTTTGGGCGTTGAGCTTCACGCGTTTTTTTTTTTTTTAACCATGCATTTTGACATTGCCCAAAAAGCACATTCTCTTGCAGCAAATTAAAAAAATATTCATGCGTTTATGCGTGCATTGACAGAACGCTCAGATGTGAATGCAGACCAAGTTGTGCGGGTCGGGAATGCATGTATACTCATGCGTGTTCCCGACCCACGCAGGAACGCAATGCTCTTTAGCAGATGTGCAGGGATGGCATTCATTCTTCATTCTTAAACGCGTGTCTGCTTGCTGCGTTTGGGGTGCCAGATAAACGCATGTGATTTTGCACACTCAGGTGTGAATGGGGCTTAAAAGCTGCAAATGTAAAAAAATATTTAAAAAATATTGAAAATGATATTCTAGTGATCAAATCTCCTTGAATCCCCTTCCGGCTGCATTCGCACCTGAGCGTAGCGTCTTTGGGCGTTTCTTTTGCACGTTCTTATGTGTGCTCTTATACAGTTTCATGTGCGTTTTTATACAGCGTTTTTGAGCTTTGGTGTTTTTTTATTAGCCAATAGAGAAAACTATCATCTGTTGCATCATTTGTTGCTAGGATTTTAAGTTTTTTAGCTTTTCCATCAACTTTTATTTATTTTTATTATTGTTATTAATATTATTATTATTCATTTATTTTTGGATTAGGTGTTAATATTTTATTTTATTATTATTATTATTATTATTTATTTTTTTAAATTTATTTTTGTTGGGGTGTTACTACTACTGCTAATAATAATAATAATAATAATAATAATAATAATAATAATAATAAAATAAATACACAAATAAAAATAATCATAAATAAATACAATCAATTCATACTCTGTAATAATTAACCCCCTAACCCTTCAATAAATAAAATAATAATAATATAATAATAAAAAACATCCTAACCCTAACAGAAAATAAATTATTATTCATATTATTAAAACATTTTTTTAAGGTTAGAGGTTAATTATTTATTATTTATTATTACATATTATAAATTTATTTTATTTATTATTTATGATTTTTAGTTTTTTTATTTATTTTTGTTAGGGTGTAAATACTACTACTACTACTACTTATAATAATACATGAATAAATACATTTAAAATATATACACAAATAAAAATAACAAATACAATAAATGACTACTCTGTCATAATAAATAAACATTTAACCCATAACCTTAACCCCTTAAACCTTCAACAAATAAAAAAAATGATATAATAATAAACATTCTAACCCTAACAGAAAATTAGTTATTATATTAAAAAAGCTTTATTAATAATAATATTTTTTAAGGTTAGGGGTTAATTATTATTATTTTCTATTATTATTTCATCTTATAAATGTATTTTATGATGGTTTTTAGTTATTTGTGTATTTATTTTACATTTATTCATAGATTATTACTAGATTGTAAAATCTAACGAGCAGGGACCTCTGATTCCTCCTGTTATGATTTGTATTGTAACTGTACTGTCTTCCCTAACATTGTAAAGCACTGTGCAAACTCTTGGCACTATATACTGTACATCCTGGATAATAATAATAATGGCTTTTTTTATTTTATTTTATTTTTTTTTCATTTTTTTTTTCATTTGAGCAGAAAATCACGCCAAAAACGCACGACCATGCACAACAATGCTTTTAATAATAATAATAATAATAATTTGTTTTTTATTTGAGCAGGAAATCATGACAAAATGCACGTCCGCGCACAAAAAAAAAAAAAAAGTGCAAATTGTGCTTTCCCAGTACTTTCTATGGGAATAAAAACGCGCAAATCTGCCCAATTTGAGCTACAATAAAAAAAGCTCCGGAACTTTTTTGACCTTTTCAGGTGACTCTGAAGTGGAGATATCGATTGATTTATTAATATTTGCTCCTCCAGCGTTTTGGAGCTTCGATGGGAATGGCGCAGTTTTTATCCCGGCGTTAGATACGTTGAAGCTGCGCTGATCCGGCTCTGAGTCCCCTCTCCCCCCCCCGTCTCCTCCGGTATGAATATTAAATTTATTTTCTCACCTCGGCAGGGGGGCAACAAATAAATTTAGTGGTGTCTTTAAATCATCCCTTTTTCTCTTCTATGAGGCTGAGATGTCATTGGAAAGTTTCTTAAATAGGCATTTAATTAGGCCGTGTGTTAGTGCAGAACAAAACCCCCGCTGGGCTGCTATAGAGGAGGATGGGGTGGGGTGGGGTGGGGGGGGGGGTCGGCATGCTAAGTCTATGGCTACAGGTCCATTGTTGTAGACCCACAGTGGATTGCTTACTTATGGGGTCTAATCCAATCATAAATTGCCCCCTGTGCACCAATCAGGGAGGGCCGAGGTCCCTATGAATGAAAGTGAAGTGGGGGGATTTTGCTGAAGGTCTATTGTTGGAGCTGTCACATGTGAAAGGACCTGAAGCCCCCGGGCCCTATAAAAGGCACCTTCCGGGGGAGCAGCGCAGAGATCCCACAGAAGAAGAAGAAGAGGCACACAAGAGTTCTTTAGCCAGAACTGGAGTTGAAGATGATGTTCCCAAGTCTCCTCGCTCCTACGGCCGTCTACCCCAACCTCCTGCGCCCCACGCCGACCCTCACCCTGCCCCAGAGCCTGCGCAGCGCCCTGTCCACCCACTCCAGCTTCCTGGTGGAGGACCTCCTCAGGATCACCCGACCCGCAACGGCCACCGGATACCTACCCAGGGCCGTCCCCCCTCCCAGCATCTCTCCTCCGACCCCCGAGACCCCCAACAGCCTGGCGGACACCTCCGAGCTCCTGGTCTCCAGGCACAGCTCCAACTGCGGCAACGGCGGAGCCACCTTTCTGAAGTTTGGCGTCAACGCGATCCTGTCCAACTCCACGCCCAGAACAGGTGAGCGGCTTTTGGTTCTCTCTTTTTTTTAAATTCTTGGGGGTCCATTAATAACACCTCATGGGGCAATAAATGAGATGGCTGTTCCAAACGCTTGGTCACGTGATGCAAAAGTCGCGAATCGGGACGGGAAACTTTTTATCACTCTTCCTAGAATTATCCTGATTTTTTTACAGCCGAGTATTTCAGGCTGGATCAGGAATATCATTTTATATAACATTTTGTATATATTTGATATTTTAAATCTGCTGGGGGAAAGTGCCCAAATTCACACAGCCATTGCACAAGGATAAGGATCTTTCAGTCATGTGACTATCATTTTTTTAATCTGATTGGCCCTTGGCTGAAAAATAACCATCACTGTGAGCCTAAGGATCCTTATTCTGGGGTGTAAGTCTTTTTATATATTTGGGGTGGGGGAAAAAAATACAGTACTCTTAATAATCATGGGGGGTGGGGGGGGTGTGGGGCACCATTTAAATCAGTAGGCACTCTGTTGGTAGCCGCAGTTCTAAATGGCAAACCCTGGGCTGGCATATAATCGTTTTGGTCCCATTAAGAATCGGGGCCGGGGGACAAGAAGTAGGCAAGAGGGGTGGCTGCCCTGGGCACCGTAGTATCATGTGAGGTGGAGGAGCACCACAAGGAGATTGGGGGGGGGGGGGTATTTTGTGTTGAGAAGGGGAGTTTGGGCGTTTGGCAGGGGTAAGAATTGTAGAATTGTTCTAGGAAGGCACATTTGGGTTTGTGTGCTAAGAGTGTTGATTTGGGGGGATTTGTTTTGGGGGGGGGGTGGGATGGGGGAAGAAGATTTGTGCTAGGAGGGGGGATTTGTGCTATAAAAGTAGATGGGAAATATATATTTTTTTCCGTGTGGGGGGGGGGGTTGTGCTAGTAGGGATGATTGGGGGATAGTTGTGATGGAAGGTTGGGGGGGCATTGGAGTGAGGAGAAAGGATTTTATGCTAGGAGGGGGAATTTTTTTTTTTGGGGGGGGGGGGGGGATTTGTGCCAGTAGGGATGGATTGGGGGTCATTTGTGCTGGAAGGGGGGCGTTGGAGTGAGGAAATGGGATTTTGTGCTAGGAGGGGGAATTTTTTTTTTTTTTTTAGGGGGGGGGGGATTTGTGCTAGTAGGGATGATTGGGGGATATTTGTGATGGAAGGTTGGGGGGGGGGGGGGCGTTGGAGTGAGGAGAGAGGATTTTGTGTTAGGAGGGGGAATTTTTTTTTTGGGAAGGGGTGGGGGGTTGTGCTAGTAGGGATGATTGGGGGTTATTTGTGCTGGAAGGGGGGATTTGGAGTGAGGAGAGAGGATTTGTGCTGGGAGGGGGATTTTGTTATTTGTGCTGGGGGCATATGGGGGGGGAGGATTTGAGCTGGGGGTGGAGGGGCAAAGATTTGTGCCGGGAGGGGGAATTTCAGCAGGGGGGCAGATTTGTGCTGGGAGGAGGGGGAATTTCTGCTTAGAGGTGAGCATGCACATTAGTGCATTTTTTTGTGGGGGGCAACACACATAATGCTCATACGTCTTGAGGGGGGGGGCTCAGTGGCTACAATGGTGCATTATGGGACTTCAGCATGACCTCTAAGGCTGAGCAGTCCCTCCAACATGGGGGTGTCGGGATTGCGGTGGCGCGCTGAGCGCCGGGTGCGTTTTTTAAAAATTCCCCACGTCCGTGTGAACGCGTCCCATTTATTGCCGCTGCTCCATATAAAAAGTTGTTTTTTTCATGGAAAACCATAAAACTGGGTCCAGAGGGTCCCGACATGAATCTAGCTCTTTGTGCCTCCTGTTTACTTACGTTTTGGTTTGTCTTCGCAGATTCCTCGCAGACGTTGCTCCCTGCAGCCCCCCCAAAGACCACCTTCTCTCTGCCGTACTTCGATGGCTCCTTCCAACCGTTCCTCAGATCCTCCTATTTCCCAGGTGAGTGCCTACTCGGAGCTCTCGGTGTCTCGTGCCTCATTGCACCCCCCCCCCATATCTCAGGGGCCCCCCCACGCAGTAGAATCGGTCTCGCTAATTTGAGGCCCCATTGATCCCTGGCAGTGACTGCTGACATTGTACAGCTCTCCCCTGCTCCACAAATTAGCCCGACTTGTCAGGCTGAAAATCTTAAGGCGTTCCCCCCCCCCCTCACAGGGAGCCCTCTGCGGCCCCCTTCACGGGCCGGCTTTTCCCACAGAGCCAGCGAGCTCTGACAATGCTCGGGAGCAGCGTGACCAATCGGCTAGCTTGCCTCCATCCTTGCCACACACAGAGCCGTGATCGACACTCACCAGCCAAGCCGGCTCATTCAGAGTCCGGGGTCAGCCAGCGGCGCGCTATTTTCACAAGACCCCCCGGCGCTTCTCCTTGTGAGAGGTGTCCGCGGCGGTGGCAGCCCAGAAATCGGGCGCAGCGAATGTCATCCGTCCAATTAGAGAGTGATGGATGGCGGAGACGCCACCTCCCTACATGTAACACTCCTGTGGTCCAATCAGGGCAGCCATAGCGTCGGGCAGTAGAGGGTAACAAACGCGATGAGGAATTCCTTTCCTTCACCGGGGAGGGGGGACACTCGCACTAAAGAAACTGAAAAAGCTGAAATAAATCTAAAACATAAAAATAAAATAAAAATTGTGACTTTGATGTGGGTGGCCGAATTGATCATCTTTGTCAGTAGCGACAAAAAAGCTCTAATGACCCCCCCTTTTCACTAAATCACCTCTTCTGACTCGGGTGCCCCCAACTCATGTACACATTTATCAGAATGCTGGCAGATTTCTATATGTTCGCTTTTCTGCCTCATTGGAAAAGATGAGCAACACTACTGATTATTGAAGTCAATCAAAAGCCAAAAATTCTAGTTTGGAGAGAGTGGTGAAGGGTGAAAACCCCAGGGCCGCTGATAAGGGGGGTAGCACCACTCACCCTGTACGGGGCCCAGGCCAGCAAGAGGGGTCCAGGCAGTAGGGGAATCGCATATGGGCAGTAGAGGGGGTGATCGGTAAAGCAGAGGGGGCAATTAACTGATCCTCTACAGGTATACCCAACTTTTAAGTACGCAATGGGTTTGTATGTGTCTCTCCCTGCAGCAGCTAAAAGCTGGCTTCTCCTTCTCTCCCTCCTATCGGTTTTCAGCTGCTGCAGGGAGAGGCACATAGAGGATCGGTTCTTGTAATTGCCCCCCCCCCCCAAGCCCCATCAATCACCTCCCCTGTCCAGGATTCGATTCCCCCCGCTGCCCACTAATAATGATTTTAGTGGGTTTTTTTTAATGGAAATATAATTTTATTAGGTTTATATAATGTTTCAAATTGAATTAAACCGTAACTGTATGATTTCCTTTTTAAGTGCCGGTTCTCATCTATGCGGCTTCAAAGTTGCGCGACTTTGACAGCCGACTCTCTGCTTGACTTTGTTACCTTTCTTCTAAGTCGGAGCGACTTGCGTCGCTCCGATTAGAACGGTTCCATTGTACAGAACGGGAGGCGACTTGTCAGGCGGCTAGGTCGCCTGACAAGTCGCCCCCGTGTGAACCGAGCCTTATAGCTTGTGTGCGACTTCACTAACAGCAATCAATGCAAGTCGTGATGAAGTCGCCCCCAAAGTAGTGCAGGGACCTTTTGCTAAGTCGCTGCGACTTTAGTCATAGCGATTTAGAATGGTTCCATTGGTATGGGGGGGTGCGACTTGTCATGCGATTTAGAACTTTCAAGTCGCAAGCAGTGTGAACCGAGCCTAAAGGCAAGGACTGGTGTCAGTGTATAGTATGGAAAGCACAGCGTAAATCCCCAGTGTGATATAAATACCTGGAATAAATAGGAATAAAATACCACTGACGGTAGGCTCTATTCACATCCTGGAGAAAACACACTGGGAAAAGGGTACATGCTTCCAGAAAAAGTGACAGTTATTATCTGTGAGATTTAAAAATGATTAAAATAAAGATATGTGTTAAAATTGTATGAATCGAGCCTTGTATCTTTTTAAGAGGCATTGGAGGAGATTAGCTAAAAGTGGAGCACACAGAATCTGGTGCAGCTCTACATCGGAACCAATCAGCTTCCAGGTTTTATTGTCAAAACTTAATTGAACAAGCTGAAGCTGATTGGCTGCCACGCACAGCTGCACCTGATTTTGCGCTCTCAAGTTTTAGTAAATCTCCCCCATTGCAAATAATAAACGAGAATAAATAAAATTAAATAAACCAGACTAAGGGTCCTTATTTTCAAAAAAAAGTGACAGTCGTGTCCAGTAAGATTTAGAATGGGGCAGTCACATGGATAAAATGAACGCAAATAAATAAAAATAAGTAAATCAGAATGAGGGTCTTTATTTTTAAAAGTGACAGTCGAGTCCAACAAGATTTGGAAACGACAGTCACATGGATAAAATAATTTTGAGGATGAAAATAAAATTAAATAAACCAAACTAAGGGTCCTTGTTTTCAAAAAAGTGACAGTTGTGTCCAACCAGATTTGGAAATGACAGTCACATGGATAAAACAAATGGAGAATAAATAAAAATAAATATATAAACCAGGATTTTGGGCAGTCACCTGGATAAAACAAACGCAAATAAATAAGTAAAGCAGGATGAGGGTCTTTATTTATTTTTTTTTTTTTTAAGTGACAGTTGAGTCTAACAAGATTTGGAAATGACAGTCACATGGGTAAAATAAAGATCCTTATCTTTGTATAAAAACTTACAGCATTGCAGGTCTCTGATACATTGTAAGTTTATAACACTTCTTGTAACAGTCTAGGTTTCCTCTCCTGCTGCTGCACTACAGTATAAGTTTAGAACTCTAATGTTACATTGTTATAATATTACATTGTTATAATGCTCCTTGTAATAATAAAGTAGCACCAGAACACTTGTTTCTGTAATAATCGTAATGCGTAATAATCTACGCATTGCAGGCAGTGGCCGAGCATTCCAATAGAACCCAATAGTGGCCACAGCGAATGACCCCCCCTCCCCACCCCCCCTCTATACACAGTCTCCATCATCTGTATTCAGCTGATGGCCTCTCCATATACTCGGCTGTTTAGTTGGAAAGTGTCACTCCATTGTCCCCTCTGGGTATTTAGGCTTTAGCTGCCTGTCCCCAGCCTTTTCTCTGCTACTTCATTACAAGACAATTACCAAGCACGCTTCATTAGAAGCTCTGTTCTCTATAGAGGAGGCCCCCCCTCCTCCTCCTCCTCCATCCAGGGCCAGGCAGAGTTCTAATTAGCTCAGCTATTATCTGCTCTGCATTCCTGGAGAGCCTCTGCCACAGAGATGAGTTCAGTTCTAGGCGGAGGCCGGTTGCAAAGATCCACAAAGTTTTTTAAAGTTGCACCGGCTTTCAGGGGTAGATTGGAAGGTTTCCCCTCTATTCGTGTTCTGGTGACAACTCTGAATTTTGGGTTTACCATAATCTTCAGTACCAGTGGACAATGGTGACCAGGACAAACAGAGGAGGGATCTACCCAGAAGGCACACTGAGGGTTGATTTACTAAAACTTGAGAGTGGAAACTCCGGTGGATGGTAGCCTATCGGCCTCTAACTTCAGCTTGTTCAATTAAGCTTGGAGAATAAAATCTGGAAGCTGATGGATGGAGCTTCTAACCCTTCATCGCACTCTCCAAAACCAAAAATGTTGGCTTCTGATTGACTTTAATAGGCAGGAATGTTGCTCATTATCTTTTGCCATGTGGCTCTTGGCAGAAAAGCTAACACCTACCATTACATTAGGATCTGCTACCTGCTGCCGGTATGTTTGGGTTTGCTAGTTGACATGTGGACCAGCTGCAAAGCCAACACCCCCCCCCACCCATATTCTGCTGATTGGTTGTTATCAGCTGCAGGTTGCTGCACAGTGAAAGGACTTCTGGAGCTCGCCATAACTCCAAGAAATATCCAACTGCACATTTTTTTTTATATGTCTTCATGATTTTTCTTCTGACTAGAACCCTCCAGTAACCTACTTTTCTTTTTTTTCTTTCCCTTTCTCCAGCTTCTTCGGTGATCCCCATGCCAGGAACATTCTCGTGGCCCCTGGCAGCTCGTGGAAAGCCCCGTAGGGGGATGCTTCGCAGAGCCGTCTTCTCTGACGTGCAGCGCAAAGCTCTGGAGAAAATGTTCCAGAAACAGAAGTACATCAGCAAGCCGGACAGGAAGAAGCTGGCCGGCAAACTGGGCCTTAAGGACTCTCAGGTGAGCAGCCCAAATTAATGATTTCATTTTCAATGGGGTGAGGAGCCTCAAGAGGTGTAAGGGATTTATTAAGTAAGATCTTCAGGGTCCTAAAAATGTAGGGTGCTGTTGGCCAGTTGACACTCTGTCTATGAAATGCAGGAAATAAGAGGTCAAGGCCACTCACAAATAAAATGTGGCCTAATGGGGGGGTTGGGGGATAGTAACCAGACACCCCAAATTATGACTAAAGTGAAATTCTGAGCTCTCTTTATTCAGTCGGGTTGTATGTGCATGCCCAACCATTATCTATGGCCAAGTCTACTCTCATGATCATTCTGAAAGCCTGTAGAGAACTCACATGCTCATTACTGGGAGTATTTACTAATCATTTTTTAAATTCATAATAAATAAAGGGTCATTATTAATCCCCACTTCTCCCAGCTCAAATCTGCAGGAGTGACCTATAACTCCCAGACTGACTTTTCCTTTTTTCTTTTTTTTTAGGTGAAAATCTGGTTCCAGAACAGAAGGATGAAATGGAGGAACTCCAAAGAGAGGGAACTTCTGTCCGCCGGTGGGTGCAGAGAGCAGACCCTGCCCACCAAGTTTAACCCCAACCCCGACCTCAGTGACGTGGGAAAGAAGACCTTGGAAGGAGAGGATGATGGCCTGCCTTATCAGCGCACAGAGCTCCACCTAGAGGTGGAAACACAACTTCCCTCCTCACCATATCACTCCAGCAGCCACAGCAAAAACTCAGACTTGTCGGAGTCGGACTCTGATGTGGACCCAGAGGATGAGATTACGGTCTCCTAAAGGGTCCATTTATTAATCCACAAAGACTTTGCAATGTTGTAAAAAAAATATATAAATGTTATTAAGGAATTGGAGAGGTGTCTCAGTAATGTGCTCCCTTTTGTCTGCAAGAGTCAAAGTATAGATAGGATTTCGGGATCTCCAGCTATTGCAGGATCCTAACTTATTCTACTGGTGTAGAAGTCCTGGGTTCACCAACATGAATATCGAACCTGGGTTCTCCATCTTCAGTAAAGATCGCAGGTTCTTCCACCGTAGTTTGAATCCTAGGTTCTCCGACTGGTTCAGGGATCCTGGGTTCTCCAACTGTTGTGGCAAACCTGGGTTCTTCTACTTTAGTTTGGATCCCGGGTTCTCCAACTGGTTTAGGGATCCCGGGTTCTCCAACTGGTTTAGGGATCCTAGGTTCTCCAACTGGTTTAGGGATCCTAGGTTCTCCAACTGTTTTAGGGATCCCAGATCCAACTGTAGTTTGGATCCTAGGTTCTCCAACTGTAGTTTGGATCCTAGGTTCTCCAACTGTAGTTTGGATCCTAGGTTCTCCAACTGTAGTTTGGATCCTAGGTTCTCCAACTGTAGTTTGGATCCTAGGTTCTCCAACTGTAGTTTGGATCCTAGGTTCTCCAACTGTAGTTTGGATCCTAGGTTCTCCAACTGGTTCAGGAATCCTGGGTTCTCCAACTGGTTCAGGAATCCTGGGTTCTCCAACTGGTTCAGGAATCCTGGGTTCTCCAACTGGTTCAGGACGCCTGGGTTCTCCAACTGGTTCAGGAATCCTGGGTTCTCCAACCGGTTCAGAGATCCTAGGTTCTCCAACTATAGTTTGGATCTTGGGTTCTACAACTTTAGTTTGGATCCTGGGTTGATTTAAGGATCCTGGATTCTCCAAATGATTCAGGGATCCTGAGTTATCCACCTGTAGTTTAAATCCAGGTATCTCCAGCTGGTTTGGAGATCCTGGATTCTCCAACTGGCAACTGGCTTTTGTCATTCCAAAATAGCTGGAGAGCCTCAGGGATCCAATGTCTGCTAGGTTTGTCAAGAATGTATGTCATAAAAGTTGTTTTTCTATGTCTACAATGTATATGGTTGTCTGCGTCTTGTGTGTCTGTAAGGGGTGCTACATTAAGGGGGCTTCCTCTTCGATGTGAAACTTTTGCTGTGGATCCACAGCTCTCTATGAACTGTACACTATACTGTACACGGACTGTATTGGTATTCTATGCCACTTGTATTTTTATATTGTTAAATGCAATAGAAGTTTTTGCTCAAAACTTTTAGATTGATTTTCTACATATAACTTATAAAGAAGCCTTTATTTTGTATTTTACAAATGTACAGAATTTTATATATGTATATAATGAGCATTGACATTCCCAAATAAAATGAAAAGGTGACTATTTCCAGTATTGGTCCGTGAATGGTTTGTGGGTTGGCTATAAATGCGACTTTTCCATGGTGAGGTTAAAAGAGGGTATATATTATGGCTTTATATAAATCCTGTATTATAATAATAATAATAATAATATTAATAACAATAATAATAATAACGTCATTCAATATAAATAATAATTAGGCCTTGGGCTCCCAATCAGGACTGCAGCTTCTCATCCAATGATTCTGTTCTATATTTATTTTATTTATTACAGGCGCTTATATAGCGCTGTTGATTTGCACAGCTCTTTACATATATATTGTACTCTCACATCAGTCCCGGCTCTCAAGGAGCTTACACTCTAAGGCCCATAACTTACATTCATACATACACATACTAGGGCCAATTTAGACAGGAGCCAATTAACCACTTGCCTACGGGGCACTTTTACCCCCTTCCTGCCCAGACCAACTTTCAGCGCTGTCACACTTTGAATGACAATTGCGCAGTAATGGAACACTGTGACATTTTTATTATTTTCTTGAGACATATAGAGTTTTTTCTTTTGGTGGTATTTAATCACCTCTGGGGGTTTTTTTCTAAACTAATTAAAAAAGACTGACCGTTTTGAAAAAAAAAAAGTTTTTCTTAGTTTCTGTTATAACATTTTGTAAATAAGTAATTTTTCTCCTTCACTGATGTCCGCTGATGAGGAGGCGCTAATGGGCACTGAGAGACTGCACTGATAGGTGGCAATGATTGGCATCACTGATAGGCACTGATAGGCTGCAATGATTGGCATCACTGATGGGCACTGGTAGACGGCAATGATTGGCGTCACTGATGGGCACTGATAGGTGGCAATGATTCGCGTCACTAATGGGCACTGATAGGTGGCAATGATTGGGATCACTGATGGGCAATGATGGGCATCACTGATGGGCACTGATAAGCGGCAATGATGGGCATCACTGGGCACTGAATTGCAGCAATAATTGGCATCACTAATGGGCACTGATAGGTGGCAATGATGGGCATCACTGATGGGCACTGATGATTGGCATCACTGATGGGCAATGATGGACACTGATAAGCGGCAATGATGGGCATCACTGATGGGCATTGATATGCAGCAATGATTGGCATCACTGATGGGCACTGATAGGTGGCAATGATTGGCATCACTGATGGGCACTGATAGGTGGCAATGATTGGCATCACTGATGGGCACTGATAGGTGGTAATGATTGGCATCACTGATGGGCACTGATAGGTGGCAATGATTGGCATCACTGATGGGCACTGATAGGTGGTAATGATTGGCATCACTGATGGGCACTGATAGGCAGCAATGATTGGCATTACTGATAGGCACTGGTAGGCGGCAATGATAGGCATCACTGATGGGCAATGATATGCAGCAATGATTGTCATCACTGATGGGCACTGATAGGCGGCAATGATTGTCATCACTGATGGGCAATGATAGGCGGCAATGATGGGCATCGCTGGTGGGCACTGATAGGCTGCAATGATTGGCTTCATTGGGCACTCTAAGCGGCAATGATTGGCATTACTGGGCACTGATAGGCGGTAATGATTGGCATCACTGATGGGTAATGATTGGCAGAACTAATGGGCACTATTGGGGCTGCACTGATCATCAGGACACTAATGACCAGTGCCCTGAATATTAGTATAGATGTCCCCTGTGTGGATTGCCGCTTACTGTCTCTCCTGACGTGCTGTCAGCTTGAGGAGAAGGGCCATCAATAACCGGCAAATCCTGTTTACACCGTGATCAGCTGTGATGATTGGACACAGCTGGTTCCATGATTAGGACCCGCTGTGAAGGACTGCGCGATCACAGATGCCCACCGATGCGCGCCCAGGATTCGCGATCACAGGAGTACATCAATAGACGCCCTCCTGGAAATGTGCGACCGGGCCGTAGCCGTCATTCAGCTATAGCGTGGTCATGAAGCGGTTACCCTACCAGCATGTCTTTGGAGTGTGTCGGAGGAAACCGGAGTACATAGAGCAGTGGTTCTCAACTCCTGTCCTCAGGACCCACTAACAGGCCAGGTTTGCAAGATAACTGAAATACATCACAGGTGATATCATTTGCTGCTCAGTGATTGCAGTATTCTAGTCTACATCCCCCCCCCAAGGTAATACTTAAAATCTGGCCTGTTAGCGGGTCCTGAGGACAGGAGTTGATAACCACTGACCTAGAGGGAAGAACATGCAAACTCCATGCAGGTAGTGCCATGGTTGAAATTCAAACTGGCGGACCTAGTGCTGCCAGGTGGAGGTGGTAATCACTTAGCCAGTGTGCTGGGACTTCAGGTCAGGAGTACATGGCCTGTGTGTTATAACAGGACTGGTCTGTACTTATCATATAGAAGTCTTTCATTTTCCATATTTTTCTTTTATCTTGAATCTTTTTCTGTTGAAATCTGCAGCGCCACCTGTTGGTGAAATCTAGCATGTCAGGGCAACGTCCATATATTTTCAGTCTGTACACATTTTAATGTACTATTGTAACACCTGAAAAATATATATACACATTTCTGTATCCTCTAGCAGATCTCTGCTAGGGTCCCTGTTATTCCCTAGGATGTAGAATTGTGGTTTCCTACCAGTGTCTGTGAAGTGATTAAAGCAGTTGGTGGAGCAGGAAGCGACCACACGGGGGTCCATTAAATTAGTCTGCGATCCTGGCGATGAATAGCAGGTAGACTGCTGTGTGTGAATAGGAGTCCAGCGGAGGATCGGATGTCACAATTAGAGGTCATACCAGGAGGTCTGAAAGTTTAAAAAGTTCCTATTTAAAGCCTCACACAAAAAAAAAACTCTCCTTTGTGTCTTTTTCTGGCATCTCCTACCCCAATGTCACCTCCGGTGAATGTTGTGGCTCCATTAGGAACTCCTGGCCATTCTCAGGTGCCATTTTTGTAGGTTAATGAGTCCAAGAATTATATCGTTCGATACGTAGCTGGTCAGGTTAAAAAAAAAACATATGTCCATTGAGTTCAACTCCTAGAAATAAAATCCTTATAAATTTACATCCTCACAACTCTAACCTGATCCAGAGGAAGATCTAAAATCCTATAAAAGCTGCTCCAGTAAAGCATTTCTTTCTGATCCCCAAATCAGATGCTCCCGGCAATCGACAATCTGAGGTTTTAATTCTTATAAATGTTAATAACCAGTTATATTCTGTGCAATTTAGCAGTATTAAACCTAAAAGCTAATATTTCTTATATTGCAGCTTACCAATTCTTAGATGTGATGGCTGCATTAGTTTTCTTTTTAAAAGCTTTCTTCTATTTTCATCTGGTGATCTAACCAATTAAGTCTCTTGTATTTCAAGAGAACAAGCTCTCTTCCAGATGTATCAGTTTACATGGAAGAGAAAAACCATTTACCACTGGCAGGGGTGCTTACAATGATCAGCTTTTATTCATTTATGTAAAACCTTTATCTCAAAAGAAAAAAAAAAACAGTTTGCTGTAACAGCATATAAAGTGTGAGCTGGATTTTGGCTTCAGTTGGTGTATCTAAATCAGCTAGTCCATCTAACACTCCCCTCTCCCCCCCAGACCAATAATGCTGCTGTCTAAAGGTGCCCCCCTGTGCTCCTATATCCAAAGTGGGGGGCGCTCTAATACAGGAGGTGTGTTACTGGCCAGATCATAAGGTACCCCCCCCAGACTGACAATGAAGCTGTCTGCTGTACCCCTGTTCTCCATCCTCCAGAGTGGGGGGCGCTCTAATACAGGAGGTGTGTTACTGGCCAGATCACCAGCTGAAAACAGAGGGGAAAAAAACTTTAAAAACAAAAAAACAATGCAGCCACCACTAGACATGTACATGATGAAAAAATGTGTTTGTTTCTAGTCATTTCGTTTCGTTCAATTCGTATACAGAATTCGTATTATGTCTTTTTATATTTTCTTCAAATTTACAGATTTTTATTATTAGAAATTAACAAAAAGGTACAACGTGCATTTCTTGGTCCAGACTGATTTTTCTAATAGCAATCTACAGTAGTTACCTAGAAGTCATCTGGGGGGGTCTATTCCATGTTTTCACACCTCTTACAGAAATATATAATATTTTCTTTGTGCAGAGGATAAAGTGTATCTGAACCCAAAAACAAAAATATAATAATAACAAAAATGTAATATATTGCAGCCAGGGCTGGCCCAAGACATTGCGCTGCCTGGGTCCAAGAATAAAATTCTGCCTCCCCCGTCACTCCCCCCCCCCCCAAAAAAAACCCCAAAAAAAACCAAAAAAAAATCACGCACATCCAGCAAAGAGACATCCCCATATATTCTGCAAAGAGACATCCCCATATATTCTGCAAAGAGACAACCCCATATATTCTGCAAAGAGACAACCCTATATATTCAGCAAAAGAAACATTCCCATATATTCAGCAAAAGAGACATCCCCATATATTCCGCAAAGAGACTTCCCCATATATTCCGCAAAGAGACTTCCCCATATATTCCGCAAAGAGACTTCCCCATATATTCTGCAAAGAGACTTCCCCATATGTTCTGCAAAGGGACATCCCCATATATTCTGCAATGAGACATCCCCATATATTCCGCAATGAGACATCCCCGTATATTCAGCAAAGAGACATCCCCGTATATTCCGCAAAGAGACTTCCCCGTATATTCCGCAAAGAGACTTCCCCGTATATTCCACAAAGAGACTTCACCATATATTGCGCAAAGAGATATCCCCATATATTCCGCAAAGAGACTTCCCCATATATTCCGCAAAGAGACATTTCCATAAAGAAAAGAAACCTATAGTAAAGAGACAGCCCAATCCAGCAAAGTGACATCCTATATATTCAACAAAGAGACATGCCCCCTCTTGCAAATAGACATGCCTAAAAACATCAGCTCAGCTCACAGGTATATGAAATGTGCAGCATAATGAAAGCTCCCCCTTCCTCTTCACCGCCACCGACCAACTAAGCTCCGATCCCGGCTCAGTGATGCAGCGACTGGTGGTGGGTGCTCCTGCTATTGAAGCCTGTGCTGTTCTGGGACCAAGAGAGCTGCTTCACCCCCCGACCTGCCCTGCTCCCCAGCAATACAACTTGTACTACTGGGGAGTGGAGCATGATGCAATAATGACAGTGCACACTAGAGGGAGGGAGCCTCGGGTCTTCGGGCAGTGCGCCCCTGTTGCCATCCCTCTTAAAATGCCGCCTGGGTTCCATTGATCCACCAGGACCCGTGGTAGGACCGGCCCTGATTGCAGCTTAGCAGTTCGTGGATGCGAGGGCTGCATTTGTTTTTTTTGTTTTTTGTTTTTTTTTTTAGCTTATAGCACTTCCTGCTATAGGGTGACAACGCTCTGTCTCTGTCTCCCATTAGGGCTCCAGCGTTGTCACATTGGCTTCTGATGGAGACTGTAAATGGCAGTTTCAACACACATTTTGCAGGCAAGGTCCAATGTTGATACCATCAGGCTACCCCCTGCCACGCAGCCATCGCTGGAGTGCATGTAGACATAAAGTGAATGCAAAGAGGCTGCAGGAGATATAGCAAAGGGTTTTAAAAAAAAGATGAAAACAGGAAAAAGATGATGTCAGTTGTTTGAGAGCTGTACAAGATACACCGATCAAACGAAATACCATTCAGGGCAGCACAGTGGCTTAGTGGTTAGCATTTCTGCCCTGCAGCACTGGGGTCCTCGGCTTGAATCCCAATCATGACACTACCTGCATGGAGTTTGCATGTCCTCCCTGTGCTTGCATGGGTTTCCTCCCATGCGCCAAGACTCCCAAGGGTGCGCAGAAGGAATAGGTTCCTGTCTACACTCCCCATAGTATGCAAGGTAGAAACCTTTGAGTGTAAGCTGCTTGACGGCAGGGATTGATGTGAATGTGCAAAATGTAAAGCGCTGTGTACATTGTCGACTCTATATAAATGAATGTAATACTTTCAGAATGTGTCACATTTAGGGTGACAATGTGACATTATTTAACATGACAAGCCTGACATCTTGTGGTCATATTTGATATTGCGGCTCTGCTTGTATTTCATTACTGAATCTAGGTTGGAGACCTCTGGTCTGTTTTATACTTCTTAGATATGCAGTGCATGTGAAAGACATCCAAATAAGCACTCTTATTGATCTGTGTTTATTTTTTGAAAACGTTGTTTCTCTGTATAGCTTATCATCATCTAGAATATGGGTGCAAACTTTTCACCCTCTTACCACTGCTGATTGAATGCAATTGATTTTGACCAGTAGACGGAGACCATGTAGTCTTGGATGACCGGGAGAGAGCGTACATTGCATTGTGGAACAGTACAATTTTCATGGACAGTCTCAGCAACCATGGTACACTGGAAGCACATATTTTTCAATAAATAAAATAATAGAATACTTATAGAATATTTATTAAATACATTTTTTTTTATAATTTGTTTGGCATACATACAATAGCAGCTTCCCAATCTGATTAATTTCAGTTTTAAACCTTTTTTTAAATTTTTTTACAAGCTTTTTCATCAAACAGTAATAAGACCACTTTGATTGTCAGATACTGGCCAATAGTTCACTGGTGCTGTTCTTGTTCTCGCTGATGTAAAACTCGTGCCCTTGGGCAATTTCTATTCAAACTCATTATATAAACTGAGAGGCTGCAGATGAGCAAGCAGTAAAACTGGCCAGCAATGGGACTTTTTTTTTTAATGAGGCAGAATAGGCCGAAATATACTGGAGAAAAACAGTGCAGGCTGGGGTTTTACTAAGAGACTGCATATGACATGGCAGTGTAAAATTGGCCAGCAGCAGGACAATTTTAAATGGCAAAACCAGGGCTACTGATAAGGCAGTACAGCCGGCCCTCCTGTACCAGGCCCAGTACCCATCAGTTCCAAAGGAGGGGCCCCCGGGCACCTGCCAAGCTGTACTGGGCTTATTTTTACTAATACTTGTGGACCCCCCTGCAGTGCTGCTGGCTTCTACTCCTGTTTCCTCCCTCTGGTTCTAGGATTGGCGCCCCCTTTCCACCTGCTGTCGGGCCCCGAACCCTGCAGCTCTGATGGCTTTCTTTCTCTCCTCTCCCGCCGGCTGTTGTGGGCACAAGGGAATTTTTTTCAGGATGGAGGAGGCTCTCACTGCATCCATACTTCACTAAAGCATAGCAGTTGCCGGCTGGTGCTCAATATTTTGTGGGGGGGGGGCAAACCAACACCCCCACCCCCACAGGAGACAGATGAGAAGGTGGCAATCAGAGGCCTCCTTACCTTAGGAGGCAGTTGACAAGGATCTGGGATAGGGCTGCTGCTCCTTGCTCCGGGGCCATTGCTTCTCCTCCCTACAGAAAGTAGGCCCTGAGATCTGATTGGCCGGGAGGAGAAACAGGAAGACTATAGCAAGTATTAATTCGCTATTATCACCACACAACTAGGTGGGTTCAGGGCGCAGTGCTCTGTGTCCCAAGCCCGCCCTTGTTTGAAGCCAATTAGAGCCTCAGGCTCTAATCGTGCTTAAAAAAAAAAACGAAAAAAAAAAACCGCCAATGAAATTCATGCGTTCGGCACCCTGCATGTAGATTAGGGGCCGGGTGCATGGATTAGGGGGGCGGCCCCCCTTTTAGATGGACCGCCACTGAAGCATAGTCAATTTTGTTTCCTATGCTTCAGTTTGTGAAGAGGAAGCCTCAGAGCACTTCCGATTCATGCCCTTGCCCAGTGCAGCTGAGGCTACAGAAAAGGGGACTGATAAATCTCTATCCTCAGTTCCTTTCCTCTGTGAGACATTAAGGGTCTGTTTAGACCCCTGATATTTTACGAAAGGCCCCAAACAGAGAATTTTAAAAAGTACAATTCTAAAAGAAAGTTAAAAATTCTAAATTATTTAAAGAAACGAAGGACTTGTTTGAATGTGCTTTGCTCTCTGAAGATCGGTCAGCATTTGACGGGGGGAGGAGCCATATTGCCTGCCCACCGCTTGCTTTAACCCTGCACTAGCGCACTGCAACCACATGCTTTGTACATGGTTGCGGGACGCTTGCAGAGCAGCACGATTAAATTTAATGGCTGTTGTTCGATGAGGGACTCTGCCACAGGCGTGGCATTTTAGCTAAAATATCATTTAATTTTTTTCGGAGGGGGAAGGGGGGGGGCTGTCAGGTAGGCTGTACTGTGATTTCTAACAGAAGCTCTGGATTTCGTAAGGATCATCTGGTAGAAATAAATACTACAGAAAACAAAACAAAAAATCTCCAAAATAATAGAATAACACTCTATAAGAGAGAGATTATATAAGGAAGTGCCTTTTAAAGGGTTAGTTCATCTTTACTGAACTTTCCCCCCAAACCTCCCTTTGCATTACAGTGTCCACAATACATTATACAGCCGTGGCCAAAAGTTTTAAGAATGACACAAATATTAATTTTCACAAAGTTTGCTGCTTCAGTGTTTTTAGATCTTTTTGATGTTACTCTAGTATACTGAAGTATAATGACAAGCATTTCATACGTTTCAATGGCTTTTATTGACAATGACATGAAGTTAATGCAAAGAGTCAATATGACCCTTCTTTTTCAAGACCTCTGCAGTTCTCCCCGGCATGCTGTCATCAACCTCTGGGCCACATCCTGACTGACGGCGGCCCATTCTTGCATAATCAATGCTTGGAGTTTGTCAGAATTTGTGGGGTTTTTTCGTTCACCCGCCTCTTGAGGATTGACCACAAGTTCTCAATGGGATTGAGATCTGGCCATGGACCCAACATTTCGATGTTTTGTTCCTCAAGCCACTTAAGGGCCGTACACACGATCAGACTTTTTGACAACAAACATGCAAATTTGCTGTTTTGGAGCAACATCCGACCGTGTGTACGCTCCATCAGACAAACTTTTTCAGTTTCCATCGGACTTTTGTTGGCTGTGCGACAAACTTTCCGGCAACAAAAGTCCGATGGAGCAAAGTCCGATCGTGTGTACACAAAGCCATCGGACTTTTGTACAAGCTACATTACGCAGCCGCAAGAATGTTTCTCGGCGGCAGGGTACTGTACATCTCGCGCTAGCTGCAATAGGAAAAACACATTTTCCTACTGCGGCAGGCGCGAGAGGGAATTCCTCTCTGGAGAATACCAAGCCCTTCGGTCTTCCCAACAACCCTGGCTGTTGGTTGTCAGGGTCTGCGGGCGGGGGGCTTATCGGAATCCGGGAGCCCCCTTTAATAAGGGGGCCCCCAGATCCCGGCCCCCCACCCTATGTGAATGAGTATGGGGTACATCGTATCGTACCCCTACCCATTCACCTAGGGAAAAAAGTGTCAATAAAAAACACAGTACACAGGTTTTTAAAGTAATTTATTAGGCAGCTCCGGGGTCTTCTTCCGACTTCGGGGGTCCTTTCCGACTTCGGGGGTCCTCTTCCGACCACGCCCCTTATGACCTCACAGTCCCAGCATGCCCCGGGACTGTGATGTCATAGGGGGCGGGGTCACGGCCTATATAAGTCCGTTGCGGAGCGCTCCGAGAGCATTCCAGCTGGAAAGAGCGTCGTGTCAACATCTCTGGAAGAGAAGAGGGAAGAAGACGATCTAGAAGTCCAGGCCACCGCTGGCAAAAGAGCAGCAGAAGATAGCGGTGGAGCCGGCAGAAGATGCAGACACCGAGAGAAGACGCCGGAGAGACCCCCGAAGTCGGAAAGGACCCCGGAGCTGCCTAATAAATTACTTTAAAAACCTGTGTACTGTGTTTATTTACACTTTTTCCCCTAGGTGAATGGGTAGGGGTACGATGTACCTCATACTCGTTCACATAGGGCAGGGGGCCAGGATCTGGGGGCCCCCTCATTAAAGGGGGCTCCTAGATTCCGATAAGCCCCCCGCCCGCAGACCCCAACAACCAACGGCCAGGGTTGTCAGGAAGAGGCCCTTGTCCTCATCAACATGGGGACAAGGTGCTTTGGGGGGGGGCCCGCAGGGCCCCCCCTCCCCCAAAGCACCCACACCCCCATGTTGAGGGCGTGCGGCCTAGTACTGCTCAGGAGGGGGGGCCGCTCGCTCGTCCCCACCCGCTTTCCTGACTGGCCAGGCTGCGCGCTCGGATAAGGGTCTGGTATGGATTTTGGGGGGACCCCCATGCCGTTTTTTTGGCGTAGGGGGTTCCCCTTAAAATCCGTACCAGATCTAAGGGCCTGGTATGCCCCTGGAGGGGAAACCTATTCCGTTTTTTTATTTAAAATTTGGCGTGGAGTTCCCCCTCAAGATTCATACCAAACACAGTGCCTGGTATTGGCAAGGATCCAAGTCGGATCTCCGCACCAGTGTGAACCCAGCTCACAAGGTGTCAATCTCACCAATAAAAGTGGCGAGATTGACACAATATCAGACAACAATAAAGAAGTTGACCAAACGGTGGTGGTAAAGAGCTGAAAAACCACGTGATTTGGTGAAAGTTGGCTGGAAAAGTCCTGTCGTCTGTATGCAAGACAAACTTTTGGGCAACGCCCTTTGTACAAAAATCCAAGGGAAAGTTTGTACAAAGTCCTATCGTGTGTATGGGGCTTTAGATATCACTTTTGCCTTATGGCAAGGTGCTCCATCGTGCTGGAAAAGGCATTGTTCCTCACCAAACTGTTCTTGGATGATCGGGAGAAGTTGCTCTCGGAGGATGTTTTTGTACCATTCTTTATTCTCGGATGTGTTCTTAGGCAAAATGGGGGGGGGGGGGGGTGCTGTGGCAGAGCAGACAGAGGCGACGTGGTCATATGTTGTGACCCCTGTGAAGAAAACAAGACCTACTAAGTCCAGCCTGTCAGCTGTTGATTAAATGTCCTTATGACTAAAGAAAAAAACTATACCCTGCAAAAAAGAAGGGAACTAAGATCCCCAATAGGGAGTTTAGGTCCTTACTCCCTGCTAGAGAAAAAAAATGAGCTACCTCTAGTACAGGGGTGTTCAAATTTTTCAGTATGAGGAGAATCACATTGTGGATTTTGAAGAGTCCCCTTCTATATCCAGGAGAGCCTACCCGAGTATTCCCTTACATCTTGAAGTGCCCACCATCAGAGTTCTCCCTTAGATCCAATAGTGTCAGAGCCCCCCTCTTAGATCCAGGAGGGCCCATCAACATCTTGCCTTAGATCCAGGAGTGCCAATCAGAGTCCCTCTTAGATCCAGGAGGGCCCATCGACATATTACCTAAGATCCAGGAGGGCCCATCGGAGCCTCCACCCTTAGATCCAGGAGGGTCCATCAGAGCCTCCCCCCCCCTTAGATCCAGGAGGGTCCTTCAAAGTCCCCCGTTACATTCCAATGCCAGCCAGCTGGAAAACAGTTGCTGTGGGCCAGATGTGGCCGTGGGCCATAGTTTGCCCTAGTACAGGCATCACTAAATGGTGGACCGTGGTCCAGATCCTAACTGAGTTACAGCCCTTGCTGGACTGCTGCTGCTGCATCATTTAGCTGTCTGTGTGTCCTCTCTTCCCACCCCACTGCCACTGCTGTCATCTTCACAGCAGAGTAGAGGGCAGGAGGTGGAACAGGTCTGGACAGAGGGCCAGTGCTGCCCCATTTTGCAAGTTGACACTGAAAGGAGGGCTGTGATGTAAAGGGGGGGCTGTATTGTAAAGAGGTGCACTGTAATGATGCAAATTGAGGGCTGCGATACAAAGGAGGGACTGTAATATAAAGTGGGGGTTTGATGTAAAGAGAGGGCTGTGGTGTAAAGTGGGGACTGTGACATAAGGGGGACTGTATTGGGAAGTGATGCACTGTGATGTAAAGGGGGGAGGGGGACTTTGTTGCAAATGGAGGGCTGTAATACAAAGGGGGGGGCTGTGATGTAAAGCAGGGTTGCAATGTAAAGGGATAGCTGTGATGTAAAAGGGGGGGGCTGTATTGTAAAGAGGTGCACTGTGATGTAAAGGGGGGGGGGCTGTAATGTAAAGTGGGGGTTTGATGTAAAGAGAGGGCTGTGATGTAAAGTGGGGACTGTGATGTAAAAGGGGAGTTGCAATGCAAAGGGGGGACTGTGACATAAAGGGGAACTGTATTGTAAAGAGGTGCACTGTGATGTAGATGGGAGGGGGGCATTTTGATGTAAATGGGAGGGGGGCACTCTGATGCAAAGGGGGGGGACTGTGATGTAAAGGGGGGACTTTATTGTAAAGAGGTGCACTGTGATGTAAATGGGGGAGGGGGCTTTGATGCAAATGGATAGCTGTGATGTAAAGGGGGGGCTTGTGATGTAAAAGGGGGGGCTGTATTGTAAATAGGTGCATTGTGATGTATATGGGAGGACCTTGATGTGGGGGGGGGTCTGTGATGTAAAGGGTGGGATGTACTATAAAGAGGAGCTGTGATGTAGAGGGGGCGCTGTAATGTAAATGGGGCTGTATTGTAATGGAGAGTGCAGTGATGTAAAGGGGGGCCTTAATGTAAATGGGGTGGGCTGTGATGTAAAGGGGGGGGGGGGACTGATGAAAGTGGTAACTGTGATGTGAAGGATCTGAGTCATAACACAAACCTGAGATTCAGACCTCTGTTGGACCCCCTGCTCTAGTAGGTGGGGAGCTTGGCCATCAGCAACTTCCTACTCCTGCAGGTGACACTATAACCCAAAGGTTTCTGCTGTGTCTTAAAATGAACAGAAGAGAAAATAAAGTTTTTGCTGGACTTGCTTGTTTCCCATCATAATATTTGACGGGTTCTCTTTAATGAAAACAATATATCCCCAGATCTGATAAAACAGAGACACCTAAAACAAGACTGGATAAATAGGCATGAATTTTATTTATTCAATAATAATTTAAGACTGGTACAATCATCAAGTTTTGTTCGTCTTAACACAAGACATGATCTGAGCTGACCATGTGTTTAATTTCAAAAAACAAAATTAAAGCGAAAAAAAAAAAAAAAACGGAGGCAAAAAAAAAAAAAAAAAAAAGGAAAAAAAATACCCAAATTCCTAACTTTCGTTTTTGCTTTTAAAAAAAAGGTCTAGAAAATTCTCATCAAAATGCAGCAATTTCGTCAAATATGTACACGTTCCTATGTTACAATGTAAAAATTTACATCTCGGCATAAAACAAGAGAAATATCTGTCTGTTTTTCTGTACGATCCAGAAAACGATTATTAACAGACAAAATTTAATACACGATCCTTTCTGCATTCACATCAAACCAAAAATTTACAGAGACAGATTTTAGGGGACTTTTATATATATTTTTTCATTATTATTATTATTATTATTATTAATGCCTTTTTGCAAACAGTTTCTTTTTGCGGTCTGCTTTACGTCATTCTAGTGTTGCATAGAGTCGGTTGGGGGTGGTGGTGGAATGCCCATTGATAGTCGAACGTTGGAAGCAGTTTTGTAGTATAGAATTTTTTTTTTTATAGAATACATCCTTTTATTTAATAAAAAAAAAGTAATGTGCAAAGTGCAACGACCAATCAGGAATGATTGATGTTATGATTGGAGTATGGAGTAGCCATGTCACATTACTAATATGGCTAATTCTACGCAGCCTATTTGTAAAGACATGAAAAGTGATTGATTGATTGCTTAATGCTAAATTTCACTTTTTTTAGGCTTCTGTTTTAAAAATAACAGTCTCTGTTAACCTGTTGCTGCGCACGCGCATGCGCAAGTGTGCGGCGGCAGTAGCAAAAGGGTGAGCTTCAACATCCACACCCCACATTGATGCCCCATTAAACCATCAGTACCTAGAGGGACCACCTCCCCGATCATGTGACCACTGTGACTGGCAATCACAGTATGATCACTGATCCTTCCCACCCCCGAGGCATTCAGAAAGGGACGCAGGGGCAGGTGGGGAGGGATTAAAGCGGACTTTTCAGTACCTTTTGTAAGTTAGCCTCCATTCACACTTGCGATTTTGATTGCAAATTGCGTGGTAATCGCTGCACAGCACGTGGCGCATGTTTCGGGTGCCATTATCCTTTACTGCAGGGGTAGGCAACCTGGGGGGCCCTCCCAGCTGTTGCAGAATTACAAGTCCCAGCATGCCTCTGGGAGTGATTGTAACTGCCAGCCTTGCAATGCCTCGTGGGAAATGTAGTTCCACAAGAGCTGGAGGGCCCCAGGTTGCCTACCCCTGTTTTACTGGTACCGCCAAACGCAATGCGATTCTACTGCGATTGTTGCGCGACAGTCGCGGCAAGCCTCAAAATCGCATGAAGCTTGCCAGCCCGAAAAGGATCAGCATCTCTTTTTTTGAGCGACAAACATTCATAGAGCCAGCCCAATCAAGTGAGGGGGGGTGGCCTTATGCAGCACGCAAAATCGCGTGTGAATCGCCCCTCTACGCAATATGTGAACGGGGGTCTAAGTATGACTAAAATTCTTGACGTGTCACAATATATAATTGTATCATTTCTCAAAAAAAAAAAAGCTGCACCTTTTATCATTAAAAAGTCATCACTGTGCTCCAGTCCAGTGACTTTGGCTAGGCTGAGATGATGTCACCAGCCTGCTGCAGGCAGGAGGAAGCATTTCCTAAGTCTCCCCCCCCGCAGTGATCAGATTGCACTATTGTAACTTTGTAGCAAGTCACAGGGTGAGGGGCCGATCTGTTTTGAAAGTTTGTGAACACAGCCAAGAATTGTACAGGCACCAGGATTTACATCGGCGTCCCAGCCCAAGAAGTTGATAGTGGCCCCTGCCCAAGAAGTTGATAGTGGCCCCTGGTGATGCCTGAATGAAGATGGCTCCGATCTGGAGAGAAAAGCAGATGGAGGCTCAAACAAGCAGGGAAAATCCCTCATAAACAGGCAGAGCTGATCTGAAATGATGTATGTGATTGATCTTACCTATAGAACCTCTAGTCAGTGATGGTGAACCTTGGCACCCCAGATGTTTTGTAACTAAATTTCCCATGATGCTCATGCACTCTGCAGTGTAGTGGTGCATCATGGGAAATGTAGTTCCAAAACATCTGGGGTGCCAAGGTTCGCCATCACTAACCATGTGCACTGCTGAAAAATTTGTTCGTCCTCGTTTCATTCGTTTTTATTTTCTTTTTCGTGTCATTTGTTATGATCGCAATTCGTAAATTTCAAAAATTCGCAAATTCCAAAATAAGAAAGAAAATCCCCAAATTCTAAAGAATAACTAACTAATAACTAACTACTAAATTATAGGTATTGGAATTTCCTTTCAAATTTGGATGTTAGTGAATGTAACGAATACGAATTTATCCGAAGTTACGAATTATCTGAAAAAACGAATGCTGCATCTAAACAAATGGAACTGAACATAATAATAATAAAAACTTTTTATTATTATTATGAATAATTCGTTACTTTCCATTTGTTTAGATGCAGCATTCGTTATCGTTATTTCGGATAATTCGTAACTTCGGCTGTTAGTGAACGTAACGAATCCAAATTTATCTGAAGTTACGAATTATCCGAAATAATGAATGCCGCATCTAAACGAATGGGAAGCAACAAATTAATAATAATAAAGAATATCAATAATAAAAAGGTTTTATTATTATTATTTATTATTAATATGTTATGTACCATTTGTTTATTTATATTCGTTATTTCAGATAATGTGTAACTTTGGATACATTCGTTTTCGTTACGTTCACTAACAGCCAAATTTGAAAGGAAATTCCAATACCTATAATTTAATAGTTAGTAATAGTTAAGTTATTATTAGTTATTGATTCAGATTTTTGAATTTCCGAATTCTCGAATATTCAAATTTATGAATATTCGGAAAAATTTGTTAAACAGGTTTTCGTTAATTCGGATTTTTCCAAATTAACAAATTTGTTGAAACTCGTTAAAAAAAATAATAATTCGAAACGGAACGAATTGCGAATGACTGGCCACCGCTGCTCTAGGTGAAGTCTTGTCTCTATCAGTCGCTGCACTTTGCACACGCTCTGCCCTTTGCAATGCTTAATTCCTCAATCTCCCACATGTTGCCCAGACCGAGGATATAATAACAGTCTTAATCCACTGATTGGATGAGCTGGTGTGACGTGTGGAAAATGATTTGTAAAAAAATAAGACAAAGTTTCCCGTTACAAAGGCTGTGTACAGGCAGACCCGCTTCCTGACGTTCGGGGGGGGGGGTACAATACAGTGTTATTCACAAGCTGACGCGTTTTTATATAGACACAGAATCGTGATTTATGTACAGAAATCCCATTACTATAAATATATCTTTTTTTTTTTTATATATATATATGTGAGATCAGTGATATGAAATGTATCCAGCCGTATTCACGGTAGCCGATTTCAGTGCCAGAACTCAAGTTTTTCTAAACTTACTTTATTTTTTTGCGTTACGCGTTTCACTGGATAGACGTGATATTTGACGTTTTGGAGGCTTTAAAATTCTCACAGTTTATTCAAATGAGCCACGGAGGTTGTTGCATAATAGACAAAGTGACCCTTATGTGTGTGGGTTAATGAAGGGGATTGGTGAGGCAATGTATTTAGTGGCCCTTGTGTGTGCGGGGGAAGGCTCATCTGGCAATGTGTTCAGTATATTCAGTGCAGCATTTTTGTGATTTGAGTTTTTATGCCAGAAGAGCCCCAGCAGTCATATTGTCAACACTTCTGTTATATATAAAAGTGAAGTATATTATACATTATGCTCCAACAGTGGTGGGCTTGTCTGGTAGGACAACAATGGGGGGGGGGGGGTGTCAAAGCTTAAATGAACAAGTTAAAAGATTTAAAATCCCTGGACCGACAACTCTGCATCCCTGGAGGCAAGTATAGCTGTGACCAGGGATGTGGAGGGGGGGGAAGTACGGTGTTAGTTCACTTTTACAGAAATAATGTAAAGATGAACACATTAAGAAAGGAATCTCCCCATACTCCTCTTCAGCCCTTTGTCCTATGTCAGTCAATCAGTGCTGGGGATGCTGAGCTATGTATGATCAACAGCATGCCCTCCTCCTCCACCACTGTTGGACCACACTGCTCAATAGGAAGTGAATACCTACCTAGGTGCGACTGATGGTGCTCAACTCTGGGACTAGGTGTGAGCCTGAGATCAGCGCTTTTTCTACTCAGGGGGAAGGGGCATGCCCTGTGGGGACGCTAGATGAGTGATAATGACCTTAGTGTGCCCAACATATGCAGTCACACTAGAAGGAGCAGTAGCAACAGAGCTCTGTCTGAGCTCCACATAAGTAATTCACATAAATTGGGCTTTCTGCAGGGGAGGAGCTGACAGGTCTTTTGTTGAGCCTTTAGAGATTGTCTGATTTCCACAACAGTAATTCACATAAATTGGGCTTTCTGCAGGGGAGGAGCTGACAGGTGTTTCTTTTGTCGAGCACTGATATGTGCATCAATAGCCCAGAAGTTAGATTTTTATTGCTCATGAGACAACCTCTGTATTGCAAAGAGTCTATAAAGGGGTGCTCTTTGCTCTGCCCTTTTGGAATAAGTAGAAGGACTTCATTGACTGTCATTTGTGCTGCTCTGTCCTGATGAGAGTACCAATGCACAATGTGATTTGGGCTATTCTGCTGTCTCAATCCCAGATGGTGATCCTGCACAAACAAAATGAATAGCACAAGACTGGAAAGTAAAATGTGCTCTGACTGGAAAGTGTAACGTTGAACCCACGCACTGTGCTGGCGTGACTATCTGTAGCTACATTATTTGCACCATGTCTTAATTTCTAGTAAGGCCTTGAGCGATCAGCACCGAATGCAGCCTTTTTTTAAGGCTGTCCTCCATTTTATATATTTTGGCCTTGCTGTGTCTCACCCAGTGTTGGGACAAGGCCCTTTAGCACCCATGGTGAAAACGCCAAAGTATGCCCCCCACCCCCACCATCTGTAAACTACTTCAGCAGAATGGGTTGTGGGTTCTACCCTTTTGGGTACCCCATCCTGCTAAAATGTATAAAGCAGCCACCACTTCTGCCCACCCCTTGGCCCAGCCGCCACTTCTGCCTACCAGTTGGCCCAGCCACCACTTCTGCCCACCCCTTGGCCCAGCCGCCACTTCTTGCCCCCCAAAGTGACTTACGGAAAGAAAGACGTGGCTGAAATGCACAGAAAAGATTTGTTAAAGATTTGCACAAAAGCAGATTGTATATAAGGCTTGTATGCATCACATGGGGTGAGAGGTATTACCTGAGTGATAGCTAATGGCAGCTGATGTATATCACATGATGTGTTATGTTGCTGCTATAGGTAGGAGGTATTTGTGTTTCCAACATGCCAAGCCCCTAGCAATCTTTAAAAAGGGAACAATGAATTATGTACTAAAGTCTGCTTCCTGTGCATCACATCAACAGTCTCTAAGTACTTCCTACTGTCTACGGTTGATCGGAAAAAAGCATCCTTCCCTATTATTCTGGAGCCCTTAGCATCGGTGCAGCCTCCATTCCCTGAAGAGGAGAACCCTCCATACTGAAAAGAAATAACGGGTAGGTTGAGGATAAGCAGGTGACCACCTCCCTTGTGAGTGACCCCCCCAGACACCCACTGCTGTCACATGGGGTGGGGACAGAATCATCAGCCCTGTGTAAGCTCCAGATTGCGACTCTCTTTTCCCCAGCCAGTGACAGGAAGGGCAGCAGTTAACCATTAAGCTATATTGGTTAGATCTCCCACTCCCTTCATTGTCAGTAACAGGACTGTACTTGTCCAGGAACTGAAGGTTAAACCTTATCTGATGCTCTTGGGAACTGTGTAACACCTCATTTAAAGACATGACAGGTCCTCTTTAAAGAGGGACAAAGACCTCGGCAGCGATATGCAGAATTATATCTGTCTCCTGTGTGTGTTTGTGGATAAATAATTTAAAAACTATTTAAGAACGGAACAACCCATGGCATAGCTTTGTTTATATGTACTCAATGACCATCGCAACTGTAAGGGGTGGCTTAGTCTTTTTTTTTTTTTTGGCTTCCAAAGTCTCATCGCAAGTCTGAAAGTCTCTCAGAATTGACCACTGACGCTCACCAATTATCATTTAAGTTTCTCAAGCAACACAGGTGCGAGCCCTTACACTCCTGGGGTTCAGGAGAGGGACGGATTATGTCCTGCATAGCTGTACAATGTTCTGCAGCTGACACCAATCCCCTCCCCCCAACCAGCACCGGTTAACGCCAAAGGCAAGCAGCATAGTCGGCAACTATCTGCAGTGAGGTCATTATGTGAAGGCGGAGTGTCCAGCACGCCATTTTTTTTTTTTTTCGTGTTTGGTTACAGCAGCATAGGCAGTGAACTCTCTTCCCCTCCAGCCCGGAACCATGAGGGCCCGTTCTTGTCTACAACTTAAAAAACGTTTTCAGTGTTTTGGCGTTACCGCCGCTTACAAGTAGTGCAGCCATATATCTTACACGTTGTCAAAATAAAAACGGTAATTGGAAGGGTGACCTGCACCCCCCCAAAAAAAAGTCTATAAAGTGTCTCTTGTTCCGCTGTCTGTCGAGGCAGCGGAGTGGCGTCAGAGCGCAGACTCCAGCGACGAGTCCAGGATGTCGTCTTGGTGACTGTTGCTGTTGGAGTCGCTGTCGTAGCTCTGCGGGCTGGAGTAGTTGGCGGCTTCCTGAAGCCTCATTAACATGTTCATCTGGAAGAAAAGAGACGAGAGGGAGCAATTTAATAAAAGAACAAGCCAGGTCTGTACCACCCCAGATTTTGGTTGTACACCCCCCCCCCCCCCCCCCCCCCAAAGCCCCTGACAAAACCGCCTCTCCCCCCTCCACCCTGGATAATCTGCCTGGCTGCTGCTCTCCTTTCCTATCCCAGCAAAGAGCTGCTCCTCCCCACACTACAAACAGTACAGTGTGTAGCTGGATGCTAGGTTGCACTTCTGACCTGTGAAATTCCAGCAGTGTAGCTGCAGTAGCCAGATGCCTCACTGCCTTGCCAGGGGTGACCTCTGCCCTCGCCAGCGGTGACCCCTGTCCTCTGCCCTCGCCAGCGGTGACCCCTGTCCTCTGCCCTCGCCAGCGGTGACCCCTGTCCTCTGCCCTCGCCAGCGGTGACCCCTGTCCTCTGCCAGATGAATCGGTCTCTGCCCAAGAAACCCGTAACAACCTCTGGTGGGACCTTGGTTCAAAAAGCCTCCTCTAGAATCCTCTTCGAGACACAGAATGAAATATCAGTAAGATGTGTATTGTCTCCTTACCAGTGGATCTCCTTCGCCGTCTCCAGATGGAGCTTGCTTGCTGGAGGCCCCCTCCCTTGGCACAGAGTAACCGTCAAATCCAACATCTTCTGGTCGCAGCTGCAGCAGTGGTGGCCACTCATGTTGTTGGGGAACAGCGCTCCACGGGTACGTGTCCATGACCCACTTAGCGGGATCTTCCCATGGCGCCCTTCTGCCGTACAACTAGATAACAGAGGACCAGTAATCAAAAATGAGAGTTCTGGACAAAGGTGGCCTAAACATGGCTGCCATTCAGTCAAGCAAGAAAGATGAGGATTTCTTACCTGAAGTCCCTCCCTGACGGCCTCCAGAAGATATGGAATGATTGAGTAGTTCCAGAGATCTGTAAACCAGACCCTAGAGCCGTCCACATCCATGGGGCAGGAGAGGAACAAGCGAGGACCTGCAAAAAAAAAACAGTTGAGACAAATTTAAAGACCCTTAAAGTATAGCTCGAGGCAAAACTTGTTTTTTTTTTTTTTTTTGGAAAGAGTGGAGAAGGATTAGAACACCTGTCAGTATTTATTGCTGTCTGTGTCACCGTTAAGGAGATTCACCCTCACTATTTGTCCTGTTTACCATTATCATTGAAGGTAAAAGAAAATCTCAAATTTTGGGTTGGCCCCAGAAAAGTAAAGGAGGAGAAATCTTCCAAATGGGGACACTAGTTCTGGTGACCTGGGGGTCCCCAAAGAATTCCCTTAATTTGCAGGGATTTCCTCTCACTTCCTGTTTGGCTATGGGACAGGAAGTTACATAGTAGGTGAGGTTGAAAAAAGACACAAGTCCAACCTATGTGTGTGATTATATGTCAGTATTACATTGTATATCCCTGTATGTTGCGGTCATTCAGGTGCTTATCTAATAGTTTTTTGAAACTATTGATGCTCCCCGCTGAGACCACCGCCTGTGGAAGAGAATTCCACATCCTTGCCGCTCTTACAGTAAAGAACCCTCTACATAGTTTAAGGTTAAACCTCTTTTCTTCTAATTTTAATGAGTGGCCACAAGTCTTGTTAAACTCCCTTCTGCGAAAAAGTTTTATCCCTATTGTAAGGTCACCAGTACGGTATTTATAAACTGAAATCATATCCCCTCTCAAGCGTCTCTTCTCCAGAGAGAATAAGTTCAGTGCTCACAACCTTTCCTCATAACTAATATCCTCCAGACCCTTTATTAGCTTTGTTGCCCTTTTTTGTACTCGCTCCATTTCCAGTACATCCTTCCTGAGGACTGGTGCCCAGAACTGGACAGCATACTCCAGGTGCGGCCGGACCAGAGTCTTGTAGAGCGGGAGAATTATCGTTTTATCTCTGGAGTTGATCCCCTTTTTAATGCCAATATTCTGTTTGCTTTGTTAGCAGCAGCTTGGCATTGCATGCCATTGCTGAGCCTATCATCTACTAGGACCCCCAGATCCTTTTCCATCCTAGATTCCCCCAGAGGTTCTCCCCCCAGTCTATAGATTGCATTCATATTTTTGCCACCCAAATGCATTATTTTAAATTTTTCTACATTGAACCTCATTTGCCATGTAGTCGCCCACCCCATTAATTTGTTCAGATCTTCTTGCAAGGTTTCCACATCCTGCGGAGAAGTTATTGCCCTGCTTAGCTTAGTATGGTCTGCAAATACAGAGATTGAACTGTTTATCCCATCCTCCAGGTCGTTTATGAACAAAATTTAAAAGGATCGGTCCCAGCAAGTGTTTTCTACCTTTTACAATAAAAATCATAGTTGATGGTTTTACATTATATGGCGGCCTTTTTCTTTTATGAATGGTGGAGTCCATGATTGGGTCCGGTGACAAGGTTTGAACGGAAGCTGACCTTACATGTTGTTTCCTGAGAGTGACCACATTCCCAGTTGCATGCCTGTTTGACTCCATGCCGCTGGCATTGGGTCCACTGAGTCCGGTAAGAGAGTCCAATTTTTTTTTTTTTATCATCGGTGGTGGATTCACAATCTATGGTGATTTCTTACTGGATGGTGGCCTATCCTTCAGAGGTCGAATATATCTTCAATTTCAACATTGATTTCTACCTAAACACTTGTGATTTCATTTCACCTGTTTGGACTGTGTTTTTTTTCCCCCTTATGGGTTATTTATTCATAATGCCATTTCACATATATGGACTTTTTAGTGATTTCAATTTATGAATTGTATTTATATTCATTTATTGCTGTTTGCACCTAGCACTTTATTTTATTTTGTACAGTCAGTGTGTTATACTTACTGTTTGCATACTTGCACAATTTTCTAATATATACATGCAATATGGATTAGCGCTGCACTCAATATTCCCATGATGGAAATCGTAGTTCCTGAACAACTGGAGGGCCAAAGTTTGAAGACAACAAAAATGCTGGCAATCCCAGGCCGCCAATGCCATTTGCATTGGTACTCGCTACCATTGCCTGTAATTGACAGCTTACTAGGCTCTAATTTGCAAAGACTTGCCCGCCCACCTACCTCTCTAGTATCGCTAAAGTCAGTTAAAAGCAGAAGACGTTGGTAAGCTCTGCAGATAAACACTGCACACCTAGAGTTTCTAAAAGATACAGTTTGGGGCTGATCTAAGGCCTAAAGCATGGGCGTTCAACCTGTGGCTACAAGTCCCATGAGGCATTGCAAGGCTGACAGCTACAAACATGATTCACAAAGGCTAAAGGCATGATCGGACCTGTAGTTCCACAGCAGCTGGGGGGCCACAGCTTGAGCACACAAGGCCTAAAGTGCACGCACTGGAGCTGAACATGTTTTGCGTGTGCACCGGGTAAGTTCTGCACTCTTAATTGTACTGTTAAAAGAAAGTTAGGCCGGCCATACATGGAGCCAATTTCATTCCTGCAACCACGGGTTGCAGGAAAAAAATTTGCTTGATTCCCCCATCAACACAGTCAGTGTTGATGCAGGAATCCCTCCTGCCAGGTCACTGTATGCTCCCTGTGGGGGGGAAGCCTTCCCAGCTGGGAGACAACAGTGATTACCGCTAGCGGCTATAGCAGCTGCTTGCGATAATCATAAGGGAATCCAGCAAGCTGGTTGTAACCCAAGTTGATCAGTCTATCAACTGGGTATATATATATATTTTTTTTAATTCCTTTATTTTCAAAAATGCATGTTACAGTTTGATGTACACAAAACCGAAACCACATACAGCTTTTTATGTATATTGTAAAACAAAAGCAAAGATCAGCCTTTAACATATTCAGATGTCAGTGTAAACGTACAAATTAACATTTCTCTTGATTACACGATCTGTGATGTAGAAATGGAACCTCACAGAGTGAATAAGTCTTATGGAGTAACTATTTTAATGCCCATACATAGTAGTTTCCTGAGAGTGGCCCTTTTCGGTCTATCAGATCATGTAATTATCATGACCCGACAGATAATAAAGTGAAACAACAGAATAATAGAAATAAAAAAAAAATAAAAAGGGAAACTCTCCACCGACCAGGAACAGGAACATCCTTTGAAGATCAGTAGAGTCCAGCAAAGGGTTACTACCATAGTGCAATGTAGACCAAGATATACAACATATCTGACCAGACCTTCCCTTAGCCAGAGGAATGTATGGAGGTGGATAAAACACAGAAAAGGATGAGGGGGGCTAGAGGAGAGCGGGAGAAGAAGAACGGAGAGGCAGAGGTGGGGGAGAAACATAGGTAGGAGAAGAAGGTTGGAGGGAAGGAGGAAGAAGGGCAAAAAGAGGGAGAACGGTGGTGCGGCCCCCCCCGCCAGGCGGGGTCCCTATAACAGGGTATGTTCAAGCTATGTTACCTCACGGAGGTAAGCTTCGGAATAGATAAAGTGTTGCCAGGGACGCCAAGTTTCCCGAAAGGCCTCCTCCCTGCCGTGTAAGGTGGCTGTAAGGTCTTCCATGTCACGCAGTTCGTTGACCTTGGCATATCACTGGATTTTCGTTGGTGGGGTTTCCGATCTCCAAAATAGAGGGATACAGGCCTTAGCAGCATTTAGTAGCTGAATTGTGAGGGAGGCTTTATACTTCTTGATTGGTCGTCTAGAGAGGTGCAGCAGACACGCCCCAGGATCCCCCTCCAAAGTGGCACCTGTCAGATGTTCGATCGTACGTGTCACCTCCCACCAATAAGGTTTAATCTTAGAACAGTCCCAAAAAATGTGGAACATTGTTCCTTCGCCCGACCCACAGCGCCAACACAGACTTGGAACCTGCGGAAAAAAACGATGTAGGGTGGATGGTACTCTGTACCATCTAGTCACAATTTTGTAACATGTCTCCTGAACCCTTGTGGCCAGAGAAGATTTTTGGGCGAAATGTAAAATCTTTTCCCTTTGTGATTCATCAAAGCAAACTCCCAAATCAGTTTCCCACTTAACGAGGAAGGGGGGGACAAACCCCTCTGCCGGAGCAATCAGAGATGAGTAAATCAAGGATAGAGAGTGGCGTATGGGTTCTCTGCGATAACATATACGTTCCAACTCCGTAAGCGGGCGTGGAGGACCCAGAGTCTGAGCGCATCGGCGTAGAAAGTTACGCAGTTGGAGTCCACTCAAAAAGTCCAATGGTGGGTTAAGATCTTCCAACCCGGCCGTCGTACCAAGCCGGTCATTTGGACCAAGAAAGTCGTGAAGGTGAGGCCATCTATTTTCATCTGACAGGGACCTGTAAATTGGACCCTGGCAGCCTGGTGAAAAGTCCGGGTTGCCTAGAATCGGTACCATGGGAGAGGGAATGGGGGATACCAAGGTTTTACGAAAGGTTTCTCTGGCAACCTGCAATGTGGTTCCTAGGGTTGGATGTTCGGAAAAGGTCTTTGGGATCGGAGTGGTAAGCCACGGCCAACTCTTGGCTGTACCGCCGGAGTCTTCTAACTCCATTGTAACCCATTGTTTGGCCTCTGCATGACAGTACCAGTCTATCAGTCTGGTGAGAACTGGGTATATTCAGCCTGCCCACTAATGTTTGGAACCACGTATGGCTGGCCTTAAACCCATTATTAAATACTTGCCATTAACAGTATGAGTGCAAAAATTAAAAAACAAAACAAAAGCAAAGCTTACAGCAAACTGTTGATCACTAACACGCCGGTTGTCTAATGCTTGTAAACATGAAACAATGGGGTCTATTCATCTACTTGCCGACCGCCCACAGTACTTTTACGTCATTACTTTGACGTTGAATACCGTTATGGCACCAGCTAGCTGCCATAACCCCGGCATCTTTTTTAAATTCTCTACAATATAAAAGTGGTCCCAGAGGCAGATTCAACATGGGATCACATTTAGAGGTGCCCCCCGTTGGTAAGCCCGGAACTGATCCGAACCCTCTGATGCCTGGGCATGAAGTCGAGTGAGAGCAAGGTAGTCCCCACTTGGTTCTATGGCCTTGGAAGACTGAAACAACGTCTGACATCACTTCTGCCTCCAGGGCCTAAAGAGGTTGTAAACAGCACCCATGGCCGTTCCTTCAGAGCGCATGCATCGGTGATGTCACTGGCTGCGTGTAATGTAAATATCTCCCAAACAGTGCACCTTTAGGAGATATTTATACTACCTATAGGTAAATGTCTGCAGAGGAAGTTTACTTCCTCTTTAAATGGATCATTTTTTTTCCCTTTGTTACAGGTAAAATGTCTTTTTGCTTTTTTTAGGGTTAATGGGAGATCTGAGGTCTTTTTGATCCCAGATCTCTCAAAGAGGACCTGTCGTGCTTATTTCTATTACAAGAGATGTTTACATTCCTTGTAAAAGGAATAAAAGTGATAAAAAATAAATAAAGGGACAGTGTAAAAAAAGAAAGTAAAATAAAGAAAAAAACCCAAAACATTTTATATATATATATATATATATATATATATATATATATATATACACACATATATACACACACACATATTATATATATATATATATATATATATATATATATAATATAGCTCCCCCTTCCAAACTCGCGCACAGAAGCGAACGCATACGTAAGTTACGCCCACATATGGAAACAGTGTTCATACCACACATGTGAGGTATCATCGCAAACAGAGCGAGAGCAATAATTCTAGCATTAGACCTCCTCTAACTCTAAACCCTAACTCGTAAACATTTTTAAAGCGTCGCCTATAGAGATTTTTCAGTACCGTACTTTGTTGCCATTCCACGAGCCTGACATGTTAGGTATCTATTTACTCAGCATAACAACATCTCTCACATTATACAGAAAAATTGGGCTAACTTTAGTGTTTTTTTTTTATTCATTAAAATGTATTGCGTAATGTAAAAAAATTGCGTTTGAAAGACCGCTGTGCAAATACAGTGTGACATAAAAATTATGCCACGATCACCATTTTTTTCTCTAGGGTCTCTGCTAAAAAAAAAGATATAGATCGTATTTACAAGTTTAAATTTGTATTTTTTGCAGGAAAATTACTTTGAACCCCCCAAAACAAAAAGTTTCAGATAAGGCCTGGTCTTATAGTGGTTATAAAACATACTTTTTAATGTCAGAATTTGTGCAAGCTGAATGAAATGACACAGAAAAAAAATGTATTTTTCTCTTAGAAAAATGACGGTGACATTTTGTTCAGCTTGCACAAATGCTTCTGACATTCATGCAACAGATGTTGTTATAAATAGACCCCCTAATGTGGAAAAGGCTGATGACCCCCAATGCTACATAAAACAAACTACAAATCCCTGAGCCTGCATTGCCGTCTTGAGGCAGTCTGAGTGAATCACAGTTGCTCTGACCAGCCAAAAATCTTAATCTCCAGGTATAGGATAGGTTCACCTCTTGGAGCATGTTACACATTACACACCTATATATAGAGTATAATTTGTAAAGTATTTTAGCACTTATCCTCCTCAAACCCTCCCTCCCTCCCTTTGGATTCCTCTGATAGTTGGCAGGGGATACCCTCCCTGCACCGCCTGTCACATTTTGTAAACAGTGCAGCAGTGCTGAGCTCTGCCTCCACAGCCGCAACATTCATTCACAGGAATCTGTGAATGAGAGGACTACAAGTTCCATCTGCCACCGTGGCAGATGGCTTGTAGTTTTCAATGAACTGTGAGGGCGCTGACTAACATGTTCGAAGTTCATTCACAAGCTCTGCAGCTTTCAAACTGATGACCCATACAGAGGTACGGGCTGAAAGCTGTAGGGCTTGTCTGCAGGAGCCTGACATTGCACTGGTAATTCGCTGATCACAGGTGCAATGATTTGCAGGCTCCTGCGGGGAAAAAAAAATAATAAATGCTTTTGTTCTTCATGTATTATTTTTCCAAAAAGGTGAACTTAGCCTTTATATTCCGATAACAAGACCCAGCATGCCCCATGGCTACAGCCTTTGACAGGCAGAGCATACAGTAACTTCATAGTCTATTGCAGTGATGGCGCACCTTGGCACCCCAGATGTTTTGGAACTACATTTCCCATGATGCTCAACTACACTGCAGAGTGCATGAGCATCATGGGAAATGTAGTTCCAAAACATCTGGGGTGCCAAGGTTCGCCATCACTGGTCTATTGCATTCCCAAAGCCTCCCCGCACCAACACTCTATGATTGTTTTCCATCCAGCACTCACCGATGGTGACATCTGAGGAGCTATGAGCCTCCAGAAAGCGGTTGAGATGTTGCCACACCTTAGGGATCCAATCGATGATCTTCACCAGCTCCACGTTTCGTACGCGGTTGGTCATTTCTGTTTCGATCAGCTTCCGCCGGAGGTAGCGCCCCAGGAAACCCTTTACCGGCTCCGTGTGGTTGGCGCAGAGCACCCACCTATATAGGTAACAGGTTAAAAAAAACAAAGTCAGATGGGATTTATCGTGAAGATGAGCAAGCTCTAAAAATGTAGCATGGAGGGAGAAATCCTTGAAATCCTAACAAGGGTGAGAATGATTACTAAATGACCTGCCTACCCCATACTGATAGTGAGGTTATTAGTAGAAGCTACCACAGAGTGTGCAAAAAAGGAGGAGCATACAGACTCCTCGGGGGCTGGCTTATGTAAGGAGAAACCATAGTTTTTTGGGGTATGGAAAAGCAGCCAGATGCTCCTCACTGTGCTTATCATATCCACTTGACCTCCAGAAGATTTACCCCCCTTCATGACCAGGCCATTTTTTGCGATACGGTGTTCTATTGATTTGAGCCCTCTGTCGAAAAGTGCCCGCACATGCGCAGAATGGAAGGGCACTCTAGCTGATTTACCGATCAGCTGGAGTTACATATAGTTACATAGTAGGTGAGGTTGAAAAAAGACACACGTCCATCAAGTCCAACCTATGTGTGTGATTATATGTCAGTATTACATTGTATATCCCTGTATATTGCGGTCATTCAGGTGATTATCTAATAGTTTCTTGAAGCTATCAATGCTCCCCGCTGAGACCACCGCCTGTGGAAGGGAATTCCACATCCTTACCGCTCTTACAGTAAAGAACCCTCTACGTAGTTTAAGGACAAACCTCTTTTCTTCTAATTGTAATGAGTGGCCACGAGTCTTATTAAACTCTCTTCTGCGAAAAAGTTTTATCCCTATTGTGGGGTCACCAGTACGGTATTTGTAAATTGAAATCATATCCCCTCTCAAGCGTCTCTTCTCCAGAGAGAATAAGTTCAGTGCTCGCAACCTTTCCTCATAACTAAGATCCTCCAGACTATGGAGTGACGTCACCATAGTGCATGTGCACATCGTAGGAGGGTTTATTCGATGGGAGATACAATTTCTCGGGCACAATTGAAAGCTATGTAAAGAGCAGAGGGACAACATAGATGTCAGATTGTGCCTCGCTGTAAACCCGAGACACAATATGACATCTATGGTGTCCCTCCGCTGTTTGCATAGCGTTCAATTATGCCAGAGAAATGGTTTCACCCATCGAAAAAAGGCACCTACAATGTGCGCATGCGCTATGGTGAAGTCACTCCAGCTGATCGGAAAATCAGCTGGAGTGCCGTTCTGTTCTGCGCATGCGCAGGCACTTTTTGACGGTGGGCACATATTGACAGAACACCGGCACTGCATTACTTTATCTGACAATTGCGCGATCATGCAACGCTGTAACCAAATAACATTTAGGTCCCTTTTTCCCCACAAATAGAGCTTTCTTTTGATGGTATTTAATCATCACTTAGTTTTTTTAATTTTTTTCTTGCGCTATAAACAAAAAAAAAAAAAAATTGTTTTTTTTTGTTTTTGTTTTTTTTTCTGCTATAAAAGATATCCAATACAAACATGAAAAAAAAAATCAAATTTCTTTATAAATTTAGGCCAATATATATTATGCTACATATTTTTGGTAAAGAAAAATCCCAATAGGCGTATATTGATTGGTTTGTGCAAAGGCTATAGCGTCTACAAACTATGGCGTGTATATACTGGAATATATTTTTTTTTAATACTACTATTGGTGGCGATCCGCGACTTATATTGGCGCAGCGGAAAATTAGACACTGACACTTTGTGGGAACCAGTGACCGTAAATAGTGCTAAAAATATGCACTGTCACTGTACTAATGACACTGGGAAAGAGTTAAACATATAAGGAGATTAAAGGGTTAACTGTGTGCCTAGCCAGTGTTTATGTGTACTGTGTAAGGTGCTTTTACTAAGGGAAGTGATAGATTTTATTCCCTGCTTTGCAAAGACACAGAATCCATCACTTCCTCCCTGTCAGAACGGAAATCTGCCTTGTTTACAGAGCTCCGTTCTATGTCTCTGCCCAACGATCGGCGGATGTCAGCGGACATCCAGTGTCCAGCACCCACAGATCAGCTTCTGCTGTGAGCAATCACAGCAGAAACGCGCCCCCCCCCCCCAGGTGGAAGTGCAGAATCACGTATATCTGCTATTTGGTGTTCCTTAAATGGTTACTGGGGCAAAAATATATTAAAAATGTAATTAAGAATTTGTATTCTTCTTAATATCTGCCTATTTCGGTGTGAATCATTACTGACTGGGACAGGTTTTTTTTTTTTCTGCTCAATCAATATTTCTCCACATTAACCTTCTGTTATCCAGAAAAAAAGATCAGACATACCTGAAGTTGTGGTGGAGTTGCAGGTTGGGCGTGGAGGATGTTGCCTGGTTCATGGTGCCAATGATGTATGGGCTGTAGGGAGATTATTATAAAGAAGAAGAAATATGTCATTCAAACATTATTGTATTTGGTTCTTATTCAAAACAATAATAAAGATCTCTGCATGTATAAATGGCAGGTATATAGAGTAAGTGTTAAAACTGAACTCCAGGAGATTATAAATATTGTCTAAATCCATTTATCATGTGTATTCTTCTTGAATCTCGGTGTGCTTCCTGTATTTCTTCCAGATCTGTGCAGTAATCCAATGCGAGACTTCCTGTAATAAAGACCGCTCACTGCTGCTCTCTCTCCTTGTGCGGGGTGACTGGTCTTGTCTCCGCCCCTCCTATAGTTTTCTGCAGGCAGCCTGTAGTGGGTGGAGTCTGCTGGCCCCCTCCCACAGCTCTGCTCTCTCTCCTGGTGCAGGATAACTGGTCTGGTCTCTATCGTTTTCTGCAGGCAGCCTGTAGTGGGTGGAGCCTGCTGGGCCCCTCCCACAGCTCTATTCTCTGCACAGGCCATGTACAGCATAGTGATGATGTCACTACTACCTTTACAGGGTAATAATCTGGGTTGAAAATGCATCTGGTGAACACAAAGTGGATTTATATCGTTTGTGGGTGTTAAGGAGAATACTGAAATGAGAGTTTTTGTGCCCGGAAGAATGGGAACAATAGACAAGGAAAAAAGGGGACATGGCAGAATCTTTGCTGTTGTTCCTGGTGAACTGCATCATTATGACCAATAGCATATATATATATACGCACACACAATAGAAAGACAGGCAATAACTACCCTCTAACCAGGAACTAGCGACAGCAAAATAAAAGGCAAGCTGGGCCTTAAGCTTCAGCAGTGAGTTACTAGTTAACAAATCAGTTTCATAAATATAATAATATAAGATATGTGTGTGTATATATATATAATTTATTTATTTATTATCTTTGCTGCTATAACAAAGCCCCTATGAGCAGCTAGAATACTGAACAGAATTACCATTTGTGGTATTTGCAGTTTAGAAGGCCATTGAAGATATCCCCTAGGGAGCTGACATGGTGCAGATTATCCAGGATGATGACCAGAGGCATGTCCACCGAACTGTTCGCACTGTTACATTGGTCGGCCAGGTTGGAGAGATACTGACGCAGTTCCTGCACGACGAAATAGGAAAATGTTAGTGGAAACTCACAGACATCACTTCTATGAAATGAGAACACGTTCAAGTAATCGAAGTATCAGGGATACATGGAGGACATGTTAAGGTAATCGATGTATCGGGGATATACACAGTATCTCACAAAAGTGAGTACACCCCTCACATTTTTGTAAATATTTTATTATATCTTTTCACGTGACAAGACCCTATTGATCATCTGTGGGACATCCTCAAACGGAAGGTGGAGGAGCGCAAGGTCTCTAACATCCACCAGCTCTGTGATGTCATCATGGAGGAGGGGAAGAGGACTCCAGTGGTAACCTGTGAAGCTCTGGTGAACTCCATACCCAAGAGGGTTAAGGCAGTGCTGGAAAATAATGGTGGCCACACAAAGTATTGACACTTTGGGCCCAATGTGGACATTTTCACTTAGGGGTGTACTGACTTTTGTTGCCAGCGATTTAGACATTAATGGCTGTGTGTTGAGTTATTTTGAGGGGACAGCAAATTTACACTGTTATACAAGCTGTACACTCACTACTTTACATTGTAGCAAAGTGTCATTTCTTCAGTGTTGTCACATGAAAAGATAGAAGAAAATATTTACAAAAATGTGAGGGGTGTACTCACTTTTGTGAGATACTGTAGGTAAAAAAAAATGTGCATTTTATTTATTTTTTCCAAGGAGCCTGCAGAGCATTGCCCCCACAATCACCAGAACATGGGTATAATGTCCTGGTCCTGCAGACTCTCAGCATAGCGTCTGCTCGTACCTCCTACATGCAGGCAGTTACCTGGGAGACCCAATGAATGACAAGAGCGCTCACCAGCGCCCGCACAACTCACTGAAAACTACAAGCCGTCAGCCGCAATGAGTGACGGTATTTGTTAGCATTAATTCACCGGAAACTGTGATGGAATGATGCAGCTGTGTGGGCGGAGCCCCACATGGCTGCGCTTTTTTCAAATAGTGACAGTGGGTACGGGGAGAAGTGTGTGTGTGTGTGTGTGTGTGTGTGTGTGGGGGGGGGGGGTGTTGGGGGGGCAGGTGCTGGAATATGTTGCATGTTCCACCCTAAAAACAGGTGGAACATGTAACATGGTAAAAGGTGAACTTATCATTTAAGGGTTAAAGTAAAAGGGTGAAGTATTGGGCATCACTTTAGTGTTAGCGACACATAGGCCAGACACTAAATTTACACGGTACTGAAAATGAACCTAAAGCCTTATGTGGACACAGGCGCTATCACTGAAAAGTAATTACTGATTGGTTGCTAGGAATAACTACACTTCACACATCCCTGACATACTCGATAAGTCTACACAATGGTAATCTAGGTTTGCAGCTTCCTATAGGACAGAAACAACAGTGAGGAATCCTTACCTTGCTGGACTTATGATCCACATTAAAAGTAGCAATGATGCCATCGCTTAGTTCTCGCCCCTCGCGCAGCACCATGTGCTCAGACAGCCGGTTAGCCAAGTAGGTTTTACCCGTCCCACTAGGACCGGACAGGATAATCCTCCGATGTTCTGTTAGCAGTGAGACGTATCGCTGTAATATTGGGCGAGGAATCAGCGTTTCAAACACCAGAGCGTCCAAACTGTTCTCAGAGAGACCTGAAACAGAACAGATGACAACATTATCCTCTAATAGCAAAGTGTGGCATTGTGTTAGTGGCAAAGCCTAAGCAAGCTTTTTGGACAGTTTGGCAGACATCTGAGATGACATTTGTAGCTCCTCCCATAAACCTGTAACGGGGGCGTGTCAGAGCTGGATCAACTAATTTCTTCTCTGTTATAGAATCCTGATATCATCATATTGCATTGTGATGGCCATTGCTGTTGGAAGAACTGGGAATTCTGTTTGTGTAGCCTTTCCCCTGGAGGCCCCCCAAGATATGAGAAGCCACCATGTGATTCAGCTTTCCGACAACCACCTAACACTGAAGATTTAGTTGGATTAGGCCTTTATGGTGAACCTGTCTATCACAAACAATGCAGGTCACCATCTTGTGGGTTAGAGTGGTGGTTGTCAACTTGTGAGATATATGGAGCCTAAAATGTGGTCCTTGACAACACCAAGGGGCTTCACATGATATTCAGTATATGTAATGCTAGAAAAGGAAATGAAGGTCGGAGACTGCGGACATGCTACAGGCTTAGTTGTAGATCTGCTGCAAGAGACTTGGGACATATTACATTACACTAGCAGAAATAATTTCTATTACCACATTACAGATCAATGCTCTCATTCCCAATACAGGCTACTGGGGTCTGAAGGTACTAAAGGGCTGCATGTGGCCAGTGGTGTATTTTGGTTTTGTGCTGCCTTAGACAAGACTAAAATCGGGCACTGCCCCCCCCCGCATCTAAGGTTGTCCCACCCCAGCCACAGTATACCATTCTTGTCTCAGGGTCTGAAGAGGAAGCTGCAGTCATTCACAGTGTACAGCTGTGGCTTCCTCATCAGACCCTGAGACACGATTCATCCAAGTACCACATATGTGGTCAATGGAGCAGAGGATGGGGTCAGCGGGACATAGGACAGGGTCAGCAGGGATGAGGTGGCACTGATGAGAAGACACTAATAGTTGGCACTAAAGGACACTGATAGGTAGCACTGATGAAAAAACATTGTTTGGTAGAACTGATTGGCAGCACTAATAAGCGACACTGATTGGCAGCACTGATCATCAGGACACTGATGATTAGTGCCCTGATGATCAGTGCAGGTGTCCCTATTCACACTAGCCGGTTACCAGCTCTCTCCTCTTCTCATGCTGACAGCGTGAGGAAAGGAATGCTAATAAACGGCAAGTGTGTTTACAATGTGATCAGCTGTGATTAGACACAGCTATTCACGAGGTAAAGAGCCACTGTGATTAGCTCTTTACCCCAATCTGTGATCAGCTGTTCCTGAAGGACACAGCGATCACAGATTTCACGGGGCGCGTGCCGCGGAGAACGCAGTCAATAGATGCTCTTCCAGAACTTGAAGACCGCCTGTAGCTGTCTGTACCTGACTGTAGCCGTCATTCAGCTATAGCGTGGTCGACTGGGGGGGGGGGGGGCTGGCGGCGCTGAAAAATGCCGCCCAAGGCAAACCCCTTGTTTACCTTGCGCAGGTGCGGCCCTGTATGTGGGCCTAAGGCCACAAGTTGGGCACCAGGGGGTTAGAGGGTAACACACTTTGGGCATTTTTATCACCTCATCTCTCCCAACATTTTTGACATGCACAAGGAATAAAAGAATGGGAAGATTTAGCAATTAATCAAAAATATCACTTACCTTTTAATGTGAGGGCGATGGTGTCATTTTCACCCACCAGATACCCGCATGGAAGGAGTTCCGGGGTTCCCACAGTGTTTGTACGTTTGATTTCTCCGATGCTGTAACCGGTTACACTCTCAGAATTGAGTCCTAGCTGTGTGATTGGATCCACGTGTACAATGTACTCCTGTAGAAAACATCACGCAGGTTAGGCTTTATACATTGAGGAATCAAAGTGCATCATCCGAAGCCACATGAGGGGGAAGGAGGGGTGGGGGGGCAAACTTCTGGGGGATCTCGCTGCGGCCAAATGAGGCACCGGAGGAGGAGGGGGAGGAGGCAGATAAGAGGAGCTTCCACTTTTAGGTGGACCTCCGCTTTAAACTCCAGAGAGGATGGTCAACAGAACAAGGGGGGGGGGGGCGGTGAATTTCCCCAACGGGGACACAGATAGCAATAAAAACATAACCTAATGTAAAAACTAGTAAGGGTGCCACACCAATGGCCAGAAAGAGTCCAAAATAATATTTTAGTATTATAAATCGGTAGAATCAGTAACATGTTTTCGGGGGTTCAGACACTTCCCCACCCGGGGGAGATTGCACAAGCAGCTGCTTACAGGTTTTACTATAAACATATTACTATTATTACAATCTAATGTAGTCAAGCCACAATAGATTTATCTTATGACCTGGTGAAGGGGAGAGTGTCTGAACCCCCAAAAAGAGCTAGTTTTCTTATTCTATTGTTTTTCCAATAAAATACAATTGTGGACTCTTTGACCATTAATGTGGCACCCTTATTGCTTCTTACATATTTGAACTTTTTTTCAAAGACCCTTTACACAAATCAACAGTGAACACAACACTTTAAAGGTCTTATAAGTGATAATATTCTACCTTAAATAACCGGCGTACAACCCCATCCAGGACATCCCATTTGGTTTTGCCACCGACACCAATACAGCCAATAAGAAATATGCGAGGCCGGCAATCCTGGAGAAGAAGTACAAGGAGATATGTGAGATATACAAAGAACCATAGAATTACATTACTTTTATTATTGCTCTAACAAACAAGGTGAGGGCCGGGGGGCATTTTATATCCTGTACTACCTTTCCTTTTCATTATAGTGTACCTCAGTTGTTTATAACAACCTCAATTCCAAAAAAGACACCCAAGCGGACATATAACTTCCTACCGCTGGCACTGTTAGCTACTAGCTGTTCCAGTATTCACAAATCTCACAGAATATTATACAAAAGCCTGATTTTAGAGACTGTTCTAGTCAGTGGCGGCCCGTCCATAAGGGGCGCAGGGGCACCGCCCCCCCTAACCCATGAGCCCGGCCCCTAATCTACATGCAGGGTGCCGGACGCATGGATTTCAATGGGTTTATTTTTTTTTTAAGCACATGATTAGCAGAGGCTCTAATTGGCTTTAAAAAAAGCGTGGACTCGGGGTGCGCCCTGAGCCCACCCAGTTGTGTGACAATAGCGAATTAATATTCGCTATTGTCTTCCTGATTCTCCTCCCAGCCAATCAGGAAGCAGGTCCTGAGTCTCGATTGGCCAAGAGAAGAAGCAATCGTATTAACCGCCGAGGGAAGGAGAAGGGAAGCCGCTGAGGAGGAAGCTGCCGTGAAGCCCGAGACGCAGGGTGAAGCCATCGAGGAGGAAGCAGACGCCGATAAGGAGGAGACGCAGGAAGGAGCCAAAGCTGCCCATGACCTAGATGGGGTAAGAGTGCGGGACCGACTGGGGGGGGGGGGGGTGTAGGGATTCTTAAGTGCAGGGCAAAGTGAACGACTGATGGGGGGGGGGGGGGGAATGTGATGGTGGAACGTCTTGTGCCGCCCCCCCCCCCCCAAATATACAGCACTAGCCACTGGTTATAGTATTGTCTGAACCCTAAGCCCCTAATAAAGGGGGACTGGTTCTGGCGTTCCTTCTGTGGTTTCCTTCTTTGAGGATCTAGAACAGCGGTAGGCAACCTGGGGCCCTCCAGCTGTTGCAGAACTACAAGTCCCATTATGCCTCTGGGAGTAATTGTAACTGCCAGCCTTGCCATGCCTCACGGGAAATGTAGTTCCACAACAGCTGGAGGACCCCAGGTTGCCTACCCCTGGTCTAGAATAACCTGTAAAGAGCATGGGGTTGATTTAAAACTGAAGAGTGCAAAATCTGGTGCAGCTCTGCATAGGAACCAATCAGCTTCCAGTTTTGTTTTTTCTTGTAAAAGCTTAATTGAACAAGCTGAAGTTATGAGCTGATTGGTTCCCATGCACAGCTGCACCAGATTTTGCACTCTCCAGTTTTAGTAAATCAACTCCAATATGTAGTAGTTTTGTATATATTTTCTTTTGGGTTTCTGGGTTACAACATATAGAGTAGATGCTCAGTTTTAGCCAGTAGGTGGAGCACTAAATAACTTTTTCAGGTTTTCGGGGCTGTGTTTCCTCCCTTCCCCTCCTGCCATGTTCAGGCCATGTGTGGTTCAAAGTTTCAGTTAGAGAGGGCATGAAAGCAGATAGGGGTTGATTTAATAAGACCCCTTTCACACTGGAGGCGTCTTTCAGGCGCTTTAGCGCTAAAAATAGCGCCTGAAAAACGCCTCATCTGCAGTCCCAGTGTGAAAGCCCGAACGCTTTCACACTGGGGCGCTGCTCTGGCAGAACATAAAAAAAAAGTCCTGCAAGCAGCACCTTTTTGGGGTGCTCCTGCCCATTGAAGTCAATGGGCATCGGCGCCAAAGTGCCTTTGCAGCTGCGCTTTGCCGACACTTTTAACCCTTTATTCGGCCGCTAGTGGGGGTTAAAAGCTCCCTGCTAGCGGCCGAAAAGTGCCTCTAAAATGATGGTAAAGCGCCGCTAAAATGCGGCCGCGCTGTCAGTGTGAAAGGGCTCTAAAGGCAGATAGACTGTTCACTGTACAAGGGAATTTTCCCTTAGTTTAGCTAAGTGACTACATTGAAGCTTCCATCTCGCAATCATGGATTGACTTCCATCTCCCAATCATGTGCAAACAAATATACTGATGTTTGTTTGTTTGATGTTCTTGTATTCCCCCCCTTTTATTGGTTGAGCTAGATGGACTTTGTCTTTTTTTAAACCACACTATATAACGATGTGATTGGGTATTCTTGGCTTGGTGAATGTGAATTCACTTTGTAAAGTGAACAGCCTATTTGCCTTTAGTAAATCAACCCCAATGTCTCTGCTGTGGTCTTTTTTTCCCTTTTTATTGGTTGAACTAGATGTACTTTTTTTTTTTTAACCTGACTGACTATGTATATAAAACATCAGTTTAAAAACCTAAATAGAAAAACAAAAATGCCCAGAAACAATGTAGTCTGCCCTGTTTGTATTACTGCTTCTCGTTTCCTCTCCTTGGGTCACTTTCCTTTCTTTCCATTATGACATATTATGCTTCAGAGTCCCCCTTCATCTTTTATCTGTCCCCCACATATATTGCTTCAACATCATTCATGTTAACAAAACACAGTCATCAGCTCAGCACACCCACCTCTCTCCATTTCACCTCCTCCAAGAGGCTGACCACAATCTTGACATGGCGGCTCTCCTTGCGCAGGGTGCCATCGGCAGAATCCTCCAGCAGCATGTCTGAAAGGGCAAAAGGGGATTTGTTAGGAACAGGGGGTGTAACTACCAATCATGGTGCCCCCATGTCAAAATTTTAAAGGGGCCCCTTTTCAGCAACTGGAGCAAACTTTTTCACTCCTTCAAATCACATCCAGACTTTGCTGTCTTTGGTCCAGATTTAATTTGCCCAACAATTTATGTAAAGCCTTGATGAAGGGGGTCCTAACCCTTAACATGTCTTTTAAGGCCAAGTTCACGCAAGTCCGATGCGAACTTCCCCTCCGTTTTCACTGCGAATTTCCAAAGCAGCTGTTCAGCGGTTCAGCTGCGATTTAGATACGGTTCAGATGCAAATTATTGGAGCCGGCAGCCACCATCTTTAACAATAGCTGGTTGTTAAAGTGATACTAAAGGATCGTTTTTTATTTTTTTTTTTAGTAACAAATATTTCATACTTACCTCCACTCCACTGTGCAGCTCGTTCTGGGGTCCTTCGGCAGCTCTTGCGGCTCCTCCCCGCATTAGAAGCGCTCTCCCGAGGGGGTTACCTTGCGGGCACGCTCCCAAGTCCAGCATTTGGCGTCCATAGAGGCCCCGCCCCCCTGGTCATTGGATTTGATTGACAGCAGTGGGAGCCAATGGCTGCACTGCTATCAATCTATCCAACCAAGAGAGGGACCGGGGGGGGGGGGGGGCTTTTGGGCTGGTGACTGCAAGGTGGGTAGCACCTCGCTTGGCATTCTGGTTTGAACTTCAGCGAGTCGTCTTCACCACATCTAGATGTCTAAATGCATTGAGTCGCTGTCACGTGATTGGCTGATTAGCAACTTGTGTTACCAAGCAATTGAACAGGCGTACCTAATAAACTGGCCGGTGAGTGTATATATAGGTTATAGCAGTGACTCCTCCACTCACCCAGGCTGGAGGATTCCGTCATCGTCATCCCTGGCTGTGTGAAGCCCATGGACTGTCTTGGAGAGGAAGAGATGGAGATCTGGGATGGCGTTCTGCTGCATTTCCCATGATTCTCTGCCTTCAGATGATCGTTTTCAGCTTTCAGCTTCTCAATCTCAGTCTGGAAAAGGGATAATAATAAGAGCACACAGAAGAGGCCCAGCCAATTGGAACGATAAATCAGGAGCAATGACAGGCAATATATGAACAGGTTCAGCGAGGTACGAATGTAATCCGGTGAATACCGCGGCGGTGCATTACCTGCATTCTGTTCATGGCCTCCCGCAGTATATCCAGCTGATGTGCCGAGCTCAGAGCCTCCAGTCTTATGTCGGTCAGTTTCATCTCCTTGTCACGCAGCTCGTTGCGCAGTTGTAAGACACTGTCTGCTTCGCTATCTGTGCACTCAGAAAGGCTAGAAGGGGACAAAAAAGGGTAAATCAGTCACTGCAGTACTTCGCATACCATCCTCTAATCATCCAGGAGGGCTTCCCTGACAACTGGCCCCCCCGGCCAACAAGCCCTTGACATCCTCATATACAAGGCAGGACCACTGGCCCTGCATTGTATGTGGTGACATCATAGAGGCTGCATCCCTACTATGGACGAAGAGGAGTGACTTTGTAGGACCAGGTCCTACGAAAGGAGGGAAAATGATATCTTAATGCTTTTAATGCTCACTGTCATTCAGCTTTAGAATATGACTTATGAGTAGGGTTGGACCGATACTAGTATCGGTACCGGTGCCGATATCGAGTATTTGCAAATGCACCGATACCTGAAAATTTCAGGCTCGGCTCTTTGAGCTGTCGGTGGGTCTCCCCTGTTGACAGCTGAAGTGTTAAAGAAGTCCAGGAATTGGAGCGGTCAAAAAAAAAAAAAAAAAAGCAGCCACATTTCTCAGCCTGAAACACTAAAATAAAAAGAAACATTGTTTCTTTTGGTATCTTTCTGTTTCTTCATCTGCAGCTCAAAGGGATGAACAAATGTTTAACCCCTTATTAACCCTTAATTTACTCTAATCAGCCTTAATTAACTCCCTATTCTCCTCCATTTAATTATTTTCCCTATTTTTTTTTTTTTGTTCACGTCTATTTTATAAACGATAAACAATTAAAACTTTTTTTTGTTTGCTTTGTTAGTGAATATTTTTTTTACACATATATATTAACATATATTTGAACATTTCAGATTGAAAAAGCGCAAAATTTAAAAAAAAATCTTTTTATTTCATTTGTAAATAACTTTTCAATGCTTTGTACCATTGCTCACATGAAATGAAAACAAAACAGTTGCGGTAGGTATCGGTAATTGGTATTGGCGAGTACTTTAAAAAAAAGTATCGGTACTCGTAGTAAAAAAAAATGGTATCGGTGCATGCCTAGTTATGAGCGCAAATACGGAAGCGGTTTGTGTTGTTTTTTTTTTTCTTGTTTTGATGTTTGATCCCGGCCAATCGGGAAGCGGGTCTGATACCCATCACCCATGGCTAAAAAGGACAGGCGCTCCTTTTGGACGACTAGGAGGAGGGGAGGAGATGCACGGCGGATGCGAGGAGGAGACGAGCCGCTGCCCGTTGCCTGGATGCTCGATCCCCACCACTGCCTGGTGCTCCGATCCCTGCTGCTCCTCCGATGCCCAATCCTTGCCGCTGCATGGTGCCCCGATCCCCGCTGCTCCTCGGATGCCCACTGGTGCTTGATCCTTGCCGGTGGGGTGGACTGGGGGTGGGGGAATGGAGGGGTTTGAAGTGCGGTGGGGTGGGGGGTGGTTGTTTGCCTCCTCCCCCAAACAAAAAAACACCAGCCACCACTGAAGATGATGCTGGGCATTCTCCAGCCAGGAAAAGAGGCGGGGCTCCATCTGACTTGCTGCAGCTCCTAATGCACATTGTGAGAAGCTCACAGTGTGCAGTGAAATCAGAGGAAGCCATTTCAGTCCAGGAGAGGAGCCGCTACAACTGTGCAAGACTGAAAGGGAAGGCCGGATTTCAGCTTATAGCAATTACTGACATTTCATGACGGTTAAAATAGGATTTTCAGACTTGAAAGGGATCCACAGATCAGACAATTCTAATACATGACTTGGAGCGCGACACAGAGCACAGGATGTGCCCATAAAGATTTTATGATTCTTTTTTATTGTATGAACATTTCCTCTTATGTGGCAGCCGCTGAAACTGGTTGATCAAGGCTGCCTGTCCGGACAGAACTGTGTGGATTCCTTTAATTAACGTCTAATTGACCAATTAAGGCATATATCATCATTAACGGATTGTAAAGGCTATAGAGATGGAAACAATATGTCATCTCGAAGGAGGGGGGGGGGGGTGGGGGGTGGAGTATGGTGGGGGCTTTAGATTCAGTCTTTTTGGGGTTGTGGCAGGATGAGCATATAAATGTAATGTGTGATTTTCATATAATGCTCACAGATATTCTTTAGGGTTCATTTAGACATGCAGTTGGGGAAGCAGCAAAAATGTGTGGTTGAGCCAGGTGATTGCCACCTGTCCGTCAACTGCCCCTCACCTTTACAGGAGAAGTATGGACTTTCTCTTTCTATTTCCCTGAGTGGATGCAGCATCTGCCCCCCCCCCCCCCCCTGCTGGCTCAAACACAGCCAATCGCTCTCTGCACTGTCCCCCCCCCCTCACTCACTGGGCTGTGGAGGGGGGCAGTAGCGGCCAGCTCAGGCGCTCATCGGTGGCAGTCCGGGCATGTGATCTTTCCCCGAAGCCTGGACCGGCTCTGTGACATCAGCTGACAGTGGGATCAGCCCGCCATCTGCTGAAAACAGGTCACAGGAGTGCAGAACGAACTTGCCCCCCTGTGATCCACAGACATACAGCCAAACAAGCTTTGGCTGGACTTCTCTAAGCTTACAATAGGCAGCAGACAGGAGTGCTTACATGCCGCGGGTCACGGTGACGGCAACGTTTACCCGACATGTAGCGCTACAGGCTCCGGCAAATGGGGAAGCGCCGCAAACGCCCCACAACACATTGCGGCGCGTTTGTCTGCAAAAATGGGGTAGCCTCTGAGGCGCGACCTGAAAGTATAGGGAGATTTAGACGGGAGCTTAAATCTACCTTTACAGCACAGATAGGCAACCTCGGCACTCCAGTTGTGTTGAAACTACATATCCCATCATGCCTCTGCTTCCAGGAGTCATGCCTGTGGCTGTCAGTCTTGCAATGCTAGTAGTTCCAAAAAGACTGCTGAGGTTGCCTTTCCCTTTTTTTTTTTTTTTTTTTTTTTTACAAATGTATGCAGTGATCTGCTCAAGAAAGATAAACTCAGAATGAACAGGCTGAATGTAACCCAAGAGATGATAGGTGACAGCAGAAAGTACATGTGCAACCCAAGAGATGATAGGTGATAGCAGAGCGTACATGTGCAACCCAAGAGATGATAGGTGACAGCAGAGCATACATGTGCAACCCAAGAGATGATAGGTGACAGCAGAGCATACATGTGCAACCCAAGAGATGATAGGTGACAGCAGAGCATACATGTGCAACTCAAGAGATGATAGGTGACAGCAGAGCATACATGTGCAACCCAAGAGAGGATAGGTGACAGCAGAGCATACATGTGCAACCCAAGAGATGATAGGTGACAGCAGAGCATACATGTGCAACCCAAGAGATGATAGGTGACAGCAGAGCATACATGTGCAACCCAAGAGATGATAGGTGACAGTGGAGCATACATGTGCAACCCAAGAGATGATAGGTGACAGCAGAAAGTACATGTGCAACCCAAGAGATGATAGGTGACAGCAGAGAGAACATGTGCAACCCAAGAGATGATAGGTGACAGCAGAGTGTACATGTACAACCCAAGAGATGATAGGTGACAGCAGAGCGTACATGTGCAACCCAAGAGATGAAAAGTGACAGCAGAGAGTACATGTGCAACCCAAGAGATGATAGGTGACAGCAGAGAGTACATGTACAACCCAAGAGATGATAGGTGACAGCAGAGAGTACATGTGCAACCCAAGAGATGATAGGTGACAGCAGAGAGTACATGTGCAACCCAAGAGATGATAGGTGACAGCAGAGAGTACATGTACAACCCAAGAGATGATAGGTGAGCTGAGGGTACATGTGTATGTGCAACCCAAGAGAACAGGATGACACTCCCTCCCGAGGCACTATCATTGTCAACTGTAGAGATAACATTATGTAATACCAGGGCTCAACAAACCCCAGGTGCCAGGTCCCCATGGCGACTAGAAATTGCATCCTGGCATGTGGGCTTTTGTCAGCCCATTCACTGTTGCAGGGATGCACAATTTGTATCGCCCGACGCCCGGGCAGGTCAGTTTTTTTCGACATTTGGCCCTGGTACTGGTAAGCAGCTTGGCTGCCAGTTGATTGCCTCCGCACGCGCGTGTATAGTACCCCCCCCCCCCCCCCGCTATGTAGCCCGGGCTCCACTTGCTCATCTGTGGGACCAGCATAGTGGGCGCCGCAGGGTAGAGGGGATTGAGGACACAGGTCTGCTCTCCTCCCCATCTTGTTCCTGTCATACACCTCACTTCTCGGTCCCCTTTGTTTCCTGGCCGGGGAAACTGTCAATGTAATGCAGTGCGATTTGCATTGCATTCAGTGGAGACATTGGGGGGTCTTTTAGACCCTGCATGTCTCATTAAAGAGAACCTGTCACCAAAAAAATCATCACATAGGGGATTATGCCCCCCACCCCCACATATACACATGTGCAAAAGCATGCATTGTGGCACCTAAGCATGAAAACGTTGATTGCGATACACATGTTACATAACGTACATGGCTTCTAACTTTTCCTTAGCTGGCTGCTAGATTCAAAGCAAATTTGTCAAGCCCTGTGTAATAGCGTGGTAGTGACAGGTGTTTAGGGCTATGGAATCCTGTAAAATGGACACTAGAGAGTTAAACACATGTCCCTGGCAAAGGTGTCAACCTTAGATCATCCACAAAGACTGTGTGATGGTAGACGGGAGATTTGTTTATAAGCAGCAAAAGGTACTGGTGAACATGTATCCTGCAAAGCACTACGGAATATGTTGGCGCTACATAACGCTGGGGAAAAAAATTATAACCTTTAAGCCCTTTCACACTGAGCTGCGTTAGCGGTAAAGCACCTTTTAGCGGCGCTTTACCCTCGTATGCGACCGCTAGAGGGCCAGTTTAACCCCCGCTAGTGGCCGAGGAAAGGGTTAAATGCACCCTTAAACGCGTCGCTACCAAAGCGCTTTGCAGGCACTTCGGCAGCAGTGCCCATTCATTTCAATGGGCAGGGGCGGTTTAGAAGAGGAATATACACCACTTTTCCAGCGCTCCAAAGATGCTGCTTGCAGGACTTTTTTTAACGTCCTACGAGCGCAACGCCCCAGTGTGAAAGCACTCGGGCTTTCACACTGGAGCTACAGGGAAGGCATTTTTCAGGCGCTTTACAGGCGCTATTTTTAACACTATATCGCCTGAAAAACGCTTCCAGTGTGAAAGGGGTCTTACTAATACATTTTTTTCGTTGCGTTCTACAGAATCTTTGCCCGCTGTACAAGTCGGACATCTTGCTGATGTCATGACACACAGAAACACACCAAACAATAGTCATCGTAGGTTGAAGGTTCACAAGGTGCTATGACTTACATAGAATTGGAGTGGGAGGACCGCATGAGCGGCGTGGACATCACGGAGCCATTGTGAGGTAACTTTGGCGAGGAAGGGAGGGAGGAGTCCGTCATCTCCTCGATATCCGAGTGAGAGGACGCCGATTTGGGGGACTTCTTTTTACCAAAGGCTTGCTTGAAGGAGCTTCTCAGCTGGAAGGAAAGACAAGCACTGTGAGGAACCTCGGATAACAATATGGCTGACAAAGACACTCGATGATGAAGAGTCCTGTGATGTGAATTTCGAGAAAATGGTGAACTGGTGGAAGAAGTCACGAGCAGACAATGATGATGATGATGACGGAAAAAAAAAGACACTATGGATGACACAAGATGGATGATGAAAGCGTGCGGCTCTTACCTCATTCACCTTGATCAGGACACGAAAGCAAAAATGGAACAGAAGAAAAGGAAGGAGAAAAAAACAAAAAACAAAAAAAAAAAAGTTTAACAGACAACATAAATAACTTCTGCGGGCCACAAAAAAGGACAAACATGAGCGCTAATGAGTAAAGGCTGCTGGGTAAGATTATAAATGCACTACAGGAAGGCTTTGGGACTATTTAGGATCAACATGCATGAAACCCATGGCAGAGACTTTTCTGTCTTCTCGTTGGCGCATCAAAGCTACTCTAGGTTTGACTACTACTTTATTTTATATAGGGATCTTCTTATGGTCAAGGATGCCTCCATTGGTAACAATTCTCTCAGACCATACCCTCATTCATCTCTCTATGGCCCTATTGGATCCCTAACCCAGATCCTCCTCTTGGTGACCTAACGAAGACCTCCACCAGGATTATACATTAGTAACAGATGTGACTAAGAACTTTGTTACTTTCTTTCAGCTCAACCAAGAGACAGACACCAACCAACTCACCAACTGGTAGGCCAATAAATGTACAATGGACACCGGCGAGGCCCCTTTGCCTTCCCTGTCCATCTCTTTATGGCCCTTTTGGACCCCCAACCCAGATCCTCCTCTTGGTGACCTAACGAAGACCTCCACCAGGACCATAGATTAGTAAAAGATGTGACTAAGAACTTTGTTACTTTCTTTCAGCTCAACCAAGAGACAGATACCAACCCACTCACCAACTGGAAGGCCAATAAGTGTACAAAGGGCCCCTGTCAGGCCCCTTTGCCTTGCACAGAAAATTATAGAAAGTTCAATGTAGCATTTTCAAGCACAAGACTTTGCTCTACTCAATGAGCAGTTGGGGGACCTACTGGCAGACTAAAAATCCCAGCATGCCCTGCTACGTGGAATAAGTCCAGATCTGTAAAACTGGACTTATGAGGGAAGCAAGCCAGAGCTGAAGAGAGAACAAAGCTTTAACGTGGGGGAGGGGGGCAGAGAAGCAGAGACTGTACAACACATATGTCAAACACAAGGCCCGAGGGCCGAATCCAGCCCACCAGGCCATTTGATGTGGACCTCGCACCTCTCCTGCAGCTGAGGCACCCCCCCCCCCCGTCATCTCTGCCCCTGCTCCCCACCTTGTCTAAGCAGTTGGCAGAAGAGAGGACGAGAGAGAACTACTCCTACAGATCCTGCCCTTTTTTGTGCAGCCACGGAGAGGCTCATATCTGCTCCCCCAGCTCAGCAGTCTGCAGCAGAGAGGACAGAACTCCTCCTACAGATCCTGCTGCCCTTTGTGCAGCCAGGGAGAGGCTCATATTTGCTCCCCCGGCTCAGCAGTCTGCAGCAGAGAGGACATTACTCTTCCTACAAATCCTGCACCTCTCTGTGCAGCTGCAGCACCCCCTCGTCCCTGCCTCCCCTAGTCTCTGCATTCAGTAGCTGAATCCAGCCCTCCCTCCAGACCCTGCACTTTCTGCTTTCCTAGCTCAGTCCCCAGCGTCTTCCTGGCAGAATCGCAAAGTAAGGGGGGTGCACTGTGATGTAAGGGAGGGTGGGGGGCGGGGTATAAACATCAGATGTAAGGATGTATGATGATCCTTTCACTTGCAAGGAGCAGCTACTTATGGCTGCCTAGGAGGTCAAAAATGGCAAAAAATTGGGAACATCTGATGTGATAAATGGTCACCTAAAAGTCAGCTCAGATTGCTTTCTTTGTCACTTATCCTGTAATGCATTTTATCTCAGCAGCTCAGATGTTAATTGTACTGTTTGACATACAGATAGCTAGAGAGAGAATCTACATGAAATACCGTAATGAAAATATGGAACAATGAAAATAAGTTACAGTAGAAAAATACTTTAAGCGATACGTTAGCATTCCCCTTTATAAAAAAAAAAAAAAAAAAAGCTGACCAATAAATGGTGTTTTTTTTTACATTACTGTATATCCCTCATAACAGGGGCCCCTTGGTTTCCCCGCCGGTCGGTGTGTACTCTTACCCAATTCTTCCGATTCTTTTTCTTCTTGGAATCGCTGTCCACGTTGCTTCCCACGCTGGAGTGGCTCGTGGCGCTGTTCACACTGGAGACGCTGTCCGATGAGTGTTGCCGTCTAATGCGCAGGTCAGCTGACTGCATTGACCCGTTACCTGCACAACAAACACGCCATATTTTAGGGAAATTAATTATGATCAATATCAAGGTCTCATTTAGACTTCTGGATTGCGGCAACGCGCACACTGCTGAACGGTGGTGCCATTTATTCTAAACGCCACCCCAATGGCCTTAGAGCAACCCACCTGCATTGCAGTGCGCCGCAAACACATGTGAACCGAGGTCATGTGACCACAAATGCGCCGAAAGATGGAAATTCACAGCAACTGCTGCTTAGCTTACCAGTAGCTGCAGTTCTTAGTGAGGATCTCCACTTGGAACTGCTCCACTGGCTTGTCGTCTATTCAAGGTTTACCCTCTGAGTTGAAGTTCAGCACTCACTCTAAATTCAAACCCAGCACCCTGATTCCCCTCGGGGGCGGGCAGAGCATGTTATGGTTCCTCAAAAAATGGGTGGCTGCTTTCTCAAGCTGAACAAATGGAACTGTTTCTCCTATATAGCCTGTCCATAGCCGATTCGTTTTTTTCTATATGAGCAGGGGGTCTCCAAACTTTCTAAACAAAGGGCCAGTTTACTGTCCTTCAAACATTAGGGGGGCTGGACTGTGGCCATTGGGAGTAAAAAAAAATTGCCGATGTCAGTGGGAGGAATTGTGCCCCATTGCTGATGTCATTGGGCCCCATTGTTAGTGTCCTTGGAAGAAATTGTGCCTCGTCATTGGGAGGAACTGTGCCCCATTGTTGGTGTCCTTGGGGGAAATTGTACCCCATTGTTAGTGTCTTTGGTAGAAATCTGTCACTGGGTGGAATAATGCCCCATTGTTGGTGTCAGTGGGAGAAATTGTACCCCATTGTTGATGTCATTGGGCCCCATGGTTAGTGTCCTTGGGAGAAATTGTGCCCCATCATTGGTGTCATTGGAAGGAATTGTCCCCCATCATTGGGGTCATTGAGCCCCATTATTGGTGTCCTTGGGAGAGATTGTGCTCTATCATTGGTGTCATTGGGAGGTATTGTGCCACATTGTTGGTGTCCTTGGGGGAAATTGTGCCCCATCCTTTTATGTCAATGAGCACCATTGTTAATGTCCTTGGTAGAAATTGTGCTCTGTCATTGGGAGGAATAATACCCCATCGTTGGTGTCAGTGGGAGAAATTGTGCCCCGTCGTTGGTGTCATTGGGCCCCATGGTTAGTGTCCTTTGGAGAGATTGTGCTCCATCATTGGTGTCATTGGGAGGAATTGTGCCCCATTGTTGGTGTCAGTGGATGAAATATTGCCACAAAAGTCGGATAAAAGCAAGCAAAGGGTCGCAGGTTGGAGACCACTGTATTAGAGGGACAATCGAAAAAAAAAAAATTAACGGATCTTCCCATCCACACAAGTGAGGGGGATGGTGAAATCCTTCCCGCTGTGCCACTTTATTTTGACAGCAGGGACTGCTCTGCTCTCAGAATACAATGATCAGCACTGCAGCCCTTGATCAAATGAAAGTTTTCCAACTGTCCCTTTCAACGGAATTCAATCATTAGATCGACTCCTTCTGTCAAGCGGGAACGGCCATTGCCGGATCAAAATTTGCCCAGTCCCTGCTAAACGGGCTGAATTTTGGTTAATCTGCGGCCAGCTTTACATTCTAGTTGCACAGAGCTACATCCCCGGGTTTTCTAATTCTGCTCCAGCAGCCAATCACAAGGCTTAGTAGACAATTGAGGAATTGCATCAGAAATTGCCCAGGGAGAGAGCAAAGCTCTCAGGGGATTGGGAGGGGGAGATTGTTACCTTTGCAGCTGAGCTCCGGGGTGTTGATGACACCGTTAATAGCAGCTTGCGCTGCGGCGTTCTGCTTCTTCAAGAGGTCGATGGTTTTTTTTAACTCGTTAAGCTCCGAATCCTGCAAAGGGAAAGACGGGGAAGTGACAGACATCCCAAGACTTCATGCAGACATTCATAGATGACAATACCGTTCTTTTCAAAAAACAAAAGCTTTTAGGTGTAGGCCTTTTTCACATTGGGAGTGCTAACAGTGTACACCTATAGTATGTGAGGCTCCTGTATACTTGAATGGGGAAGTGCAGGTGTTCTGTGCATCCCCATGCAGGCAGGCCCATTCATGTCCATTGGGATGCAGAGGCTGCATGGACACACCCGCTGCTCCCAATTTGATAGCCGTGCGGGTGCACAGTGTTCAGGGCCTTGCACCCGCTCCCATGTGGATGTCAAATTAGGAGCAGTGTCTGTGTCCATGCAGCCCCTGTATCCTAATGGACATGAATGGGCCTGCTTGCATGGGGGATGCACGGAACACCTGTGTATCCCTGTGCCAGTAAACACGGCAGCATTTATGAAAGAGGCCTTAAAGCGGACCTACAGTCATTTTTTTATCTTTCCATCTATTAAATCTTCTGCCCTTGTTGTTGTTTTAACTTTGGATACTAAAACATTTTTTTTCTGCCAGTAAATCCCTTCTACAGTCCTCTTCCTGTTTCTTGTCTGGTCATTAGCCTAGGTTTATGACATCATGCACAGCTCTCTCTCTCTCTCTCACTCTCGTGAGAGTTTGACAGGAAGGGGGGTGAGTCATAAGAGGGCCAACGAAAGCTGCAGAGCTGGAGGTGTGCGCCTCTGTAAATCCAGGAAGTGAACAGGCAGCAGCTTCAGCTGCCCACAGTTAAAATGGCTGCAGCCAGACTCAGTGGAGGGAGATTTCTGCAGCATATTTGACAGGTACAGAATCACAGCATATATAAAATAATATGCAAAGTAGTTGGGAAGCTTCAGAATGGCAAATATGTTTTTATTACAAATTATGTGAGCAGACTGCAGTTCCTCTTTAAAAGAGAAGCTCCAGACTCCTTAAAAAAAATGATGTCAGCAGCTACAAATACTGTAGCTGCTGACTTTTAATATAAAGGACACTTACCTGTCCAGGGATCCAGCAACGTCCCCCACCTGAGCTGATCCTTCAATCGGCTTCGAGTGCAGGTGCCGACCTTGCGGCTTCACAGTCTGTCTGTTTCCTACTGCGCATGCGCAAGTCGCACTGCACCTTGTGAATGGTCCCATAGGGTGTAAACAAGCGGAGCTTCCCCTTTTGGGTGGAGCTCCGCCTTTAAGATGGGTATGTATTATAAGAAAGTCGGTTTTCCTGGGTTTTTTGTAGATGCTATAAGTTGTGCGCAGACCAATCAATATATACTTATTGTTTTTTTTTTTTTACCACAAATATGTAGAAGAATACATATTGGCCTAAATTTATGAAGAAATTCGATTTTTTTTTTTTTTTATTGGCTGTGTTTTATAGCAGAAAGTAAAAAAATCTTTTTAAAATTGTCTATAGCACAAAAAATAAAAGAAAAACGCAGGAGGTGATCAAATACCGCCAAAAGAAAGCTCTATTTCTGAGAAAAATTGATTTGGGTACAGATTTGCATGACTGTGCAATTGTCAGTTAAAGTAAGGCAGTGCCGTATCACAAAAAATGGCCTGGTCATGAAGGGGAGGGGGGGGGGGGGGTAAATCCTCTGGAGGTCAAGTGGTTAAAGGCGCAATATAAAATAAAATGTATTATTATTATTTGTATCCATTCTGTGGATCTGTGTTTCCTCCACCTCTCCTGCTGAGGAAGCAAAGCCCTGCTCTGTTCTTCTAAACGCAGGGGTCTCAAACTGGCGGCCCTTCAGCTTTTGCTGAACTACAAGTCCCATGAGGCATTGCAAGGCTGACGGCTACAAGCATGGTTCCCTCAGGCAGAGGCATGATGGGACTTGTAGTTCCGCAACAGCTGGAGGGCCACCAGTTTGAAGCCCCTGTTCTACTGGGGGGGGAGAATCAGGGTGTCTTATGACAGATCTTCCCCTATTTAGTACTGGCTTTCAGAAAATACCCAGAAAAAAGTCTCCATATTACAAGACAGAAGGTAAGAATCTGCAATACAATTTGAACATCCTTCCAGCATTAAGAGCTGAGCTGGAAAAAATGTTTTTCTTTCTTTCTTTGTAGAGTTTTTAATGTTTCTATTTATTTCTTTCTTTGTAGAGTTTTTAATGTTTTTCTTTCTTTCTTTGTAGACTTTTTAATGTCTTTCTTTCTTTGTAGCGTTTCATGTTAATGAAAGATGGACGGTGTACTTACTTTCTGCTCTGCTGACATGGTGAGACTCTGCAGCCGGAATGTCATGTTGCTTAAACTCTGTTCAAAGGCAGCCACAAGGTGAGCCTGAAAACACAGAAAAATAAAAAACACGTTGAGCGAGCTGCTGTGCAGCATAAGATTCTGGTGATTGCAGGAACATCTACATTTCAAGCTGTAAGTTAAGAATTGTGTCCTGGATTTCAGTCATTTGCATCTTAATGATCTCACACATTCAAAACACAAGAGCTGAGGAAATGGAAGTAGATTTATCTGCTAAATAAATGGCTTTTTTTTTTTTGTTCATTGTGTATTAGAAACAATTGCCAACTTTGCATAACACTGTTTTCACACTTCTTCATCCAGTGCTGCTGATCTCCTGCAGCCTCTTTTGCCATCAGGTGTGGCCTGTGATGACTGCATGGCATTCCTCAGGGCAGGTTTTTCCCGATGTGGACCATAGCTGTGAACTGTATGTAGAAACAGTCACTTGTATCCTCCATGGAAGACCAGCACAGAGCGTTGTCAGCCCCCCCCCACAGGAAGTGCCTGAACTGGTAGGATCACCAGGGATTTCTTTTTATAAAAAAAAAAAAAAAAAAAGATACTTGATAGTCACCCGTGCCCGTGTTGACGAAGATGGGGGGGGGACACAGGTGGAGAACCTATGTGCTTTTCATGGAGTGCTACCTATCTGGCTTGTGTATACTCCCTTTAGTTTGACTTTGTTGGACCTGTTCCTGGTATATGCACCAGACATGAACACCATGTTTTCCTGTGGATTTTTGCAATTCTTAATTGTCTGTCTTGCAAAACTCAATAAAATGTGATTATAAAAAAAAAAAGCTACAGATTTGAAAATGACTTAAAATGACATGAACATATTGGGGCTTCTATGAGAATGTAATCATTGTGTTTACATCGGCTTGAATCCTTTGTTTGGAGGAGAGGGTGGTAGGAACCCTTCATATCTTTACCATATTACAGAACCAGATACTATGACATCACTCACCTTCTACCCCCAAACATACAAGCCAAAGAAAACTGTACAGGTCGCTGTCCCTTTAAATAAGAGTCTACCATGGGGTGCCAATATCAGCTGGCATGTGGAGGAGGCACCCGGCCAATAAACAGGCAGGTGAGGAATGTGTCTGGGAGGTGATGGAATCTCTCAGAAATCTCACACTCTCAGAATAGAGAGACGATGCCAGAAACCAGCAAATAGAAAGATCCTCACACGGCTATTGCTACAAATTATTGCAGCAATCAATTTTGGCCCCCCCCCCCCCCCCCCCCAATCAACATGCCAATTAAATGTTTCTATAAAACCTTTTTATTTTCATTACATAACTTATATTAGACCAGAGCGTCTCTGTGCTTCTCTATGCCAGGGGTTTTCAAACTTTCGAAACAAAGGACCAGTCTACTGTCCTTCAGACTTAAAGGGGGCCAGATTGTGGCCACAGAATAGAAAAGGTCCCAATCTCACTGGGAGTAAGCAATGCCCTATTTTTGCTGTCGGTGGGAGGAATGGCGCCCCATCGTTGGCCTCGGTGGGAGGAACGGCGCCCCATCGTTGGCCTCGGTGGGAGGAACGGCGCCCCATCGTTGGCCTCGGTGGGAGGAACGGCGCCCCATCGTTGGCCTCGGTGGGAGGAACGGCGCCCCATCGTTGGCCTCGGTGGGAGGAACGGCGCCCCATCGTTGGCCTCGGTGGGAGGAACGGCGCCCCATCGTTGGCCTCGGTGGGAGGAACGGCGCCCCATCGTTGGCCTCGGTGGGAGGAATGGCGCCCCATCGTTGGCCTCGGTGGGAGGAATGGCGCCCCATCGTTGGCCTCGGTGGGAGAAAGTCTGCCTCATCATTGGGAGGAATTCTGCCACTTCAATGGGGTATGTGGGTGAATTATTTCCCATTGTTGGCATCAGTGAATAAAAATAGCACCCCAAGGGCCGGATAAAAGCAAACAAAGGGCTGCATCTGGCCCCAGGGCTGCAGTTTGGAGACTGCTGCTCTATGCCATGCAGACTGATCACGGTTGGCAGGGTGCTGTACATAGCTTCCTGAAAACATCTCAGCACTTCTCTCAAGAGCCATCAGCCTCGATGTGGGCTGGCTCTTGGGAGGAGTTGCAAATGCAAATATCAAAATGCCCTGATGGGTGGGCATCAGTCTGGAAGAGAGGGCGTTCCTAGTCAGGCTGTATTTACATAGGTAATAACCACATGTGATCCTGAGCCTCCATGATTGAAAAAAAAAAAAAAACGAAATGTAATGAATGAAAAGGTGTGGGGCCAGGGTCAGTTAGGCTGGAGAGGAAAGGTCTATATGATGCTGGGTGTCCTCCAGCCAGGAAACAAGGCAAGTTCTGACTTGCTGCCGCTTCTAATGCACATTGTGAGAAGGTCACAGTGTGTAGTGAAATCAAAGGAAGCCATTTCAGTCCAGGAGAGGAGCCGGCACAACTGTGCAGGACTGAAGGGGAGGAACAGCATCGTGTTATATAACAAATTTCTTTTATTTTTTTATTTAATAACGGTCCAATTGAAGGTGGAGCTTTTCTCTTTATCTTTACACAATTCTATACATCAAAGGCTTTGATCAGCATTACAGATCACTGACGTGCGATGACTCAGTCGTCTGTTTCATCCCCTATATATATATAGCACCAGCCACCTGCGTGACATGCTGGACAATGAGAAGAGGACCGGCCCTCTGTACATCGCCTGTTTCTATATATACACCAGAAATACCTGAGAGGAAACGGCCGAGACACAAACACCTCTCCACTCCAAGTACACATCACAGGAATTGTATGATCCCAAAACACGTTCACTGGAGCGCAGCTAACTCGCTGCAAATCCCCGAGCAAACAGCAGAAAAAACACGAGGACACAATGGGGAGCAGGATGTGAGTCTTCTCCATTGTACTTCTAACATAACAAACAAGGAAGAGCGCGAGGAACAACGGCCAGATGAGGTCACCTCTGACCCGACCACTACTTCATATCACAACATATTTGTTTTATGGAACTCTAAAGGGCCATTCACACTAGGGAACAGCATGTGATTCGCACAGAAATGCTGTGTGACCCCTGTAGGATTCACATGAAGTTCTGTGCAATGCAATCTCAGCCCATTCATTTTGAATGGGCTGAAATCGCACAGCATCAAAAGTACTGCATGCACGACTTTTTTTTAAAACACACAACACTTTTGTACCATGTGATCCGGTGCAGGCCAACGCACTGCAATTGCGGAACCTGCGTTTGGGGGTGTGGTTAACTTTGCAATGACCCCGAGGCCAACGCAGTTGGAATGTGGTGCTGGTAAGCCTTGATCACCTCTGGCCTTGAAAGGGGTGAAACATACAGATGAACACAGAAACGAACTTACGTTGGCACTAAGCTGGGTTGTCAGAGCGGAAACCTTTTCTTGCGAGGCATCGAGTTCTCTTCTTAGCTTGCGGATCTGGAAAAAAAAAAAAATAAAAAAAACATGTTTATAAAAGATGGCTGCTGCAAGAATCTATTACATTTTGATGCAATCTAGATCAGGGGTCTCCAAACTTTCTAAGGAGAGGGACAGTTTACTGCCCTTCAGGGGCCAGACTGTGGCCATCGGGAGTACAAAATGTCCCAGCATCAGTGGGAGTAAACAATCCCTTGTCATTGGTGTCAGTGGGAGGAATAATGCCCCATCATTGGCGTCAGTGGGAGGAATTGTGCCCCATCATTGGTGTCATTTGGAGGAATTGTTCTCCATCATTGGTGTCAGTGGGAGGAATTGTGCCCCATCATTGGTGTCAATGGGAGAAATTGTGCCCCATCATTGGTGTCATTTGGCCCCATTGCTTGTGTCATTGAGAGGAATTGTACCCCATCATTGTTGTCATTGGGCCCCATTGTTGGTGTCATTTGGAGGAATTGTGCCCCATTATTTATGTCATTGGTAGGAATTGTGCCACATTGTTGGTGTCATTGGAAGGAATTATGCCCTATCATTGGCATTAGGAGGAATTGTGCCGTTCATTGGTGTCAGTGAATAAAATAGCGCCACAAGGGCTGGATAAAATCAGGCAAAGGGCCACATCCAGCCCGCAGGCCGTAGTTTTGAGACCAACGTTTTTAAGCTTCGAGAGAACATAAAATGAATGTAATACTCACCTCAGACTGACACTTCTCCTCTGGCTAAAAATGGAAAAAGAAAAAAAAATTAAAATTCATATTAGGAAACAGCAGAGTGGTCAGAACAAGAAGTGATGAGAAATCTCTCCAGCGGGGGGACCCGACAAAAAACACATTTTTTAGAAGAGTGGGGGAGGGGGTTAGAATGTCTAACAATGTTTTTTTCTGCAGATCTTCCTGTATCAGTGACAACTGCTCCCCTCATGTTTGGTTCAGGTGTCATAGACACAGGAAGTCAAGAAAAACCTGCCCCCAATGGGGTCACAGAAATAACCGTCTGACAGAAAACATTTTATAACTTATTATTTTCACCCTTCACCTTTAAGGCTCCATTCATACCTGAGGACTTTGTTGCTCGAAGCTCCAAAACACTCAGGGAGAAAAAAAAACCAAAAAAACCCCAATTACTCTCTATGGAGATGGTTCACATCCCCATGTCAAGTCATCTGAAGCCAAATGCCTGAAGCTCAAAAGGTTTTGGAACTACCTTTGTAGCTTGATTTGGGCAGACTGGTGCGTTTTTGATTTTTTTCCTCCAAAGAATTGCATTGAAACCTGTGATTCGCCAGTTTTTGAGTGTTTTTAGAGTGCTTTGTGCTGGTCGTTAGGAGCCGGCACCCACCGGCATCCTAACAACCAGTGACTCATCCCTGGTGGCACCCACTGGCTTCCTAACAATAAGTCATCCCTGCTGTCAGTGAAACAAAAAAAAAAAAAAGTGTAGCCCCCCCCCCCCCCCCAATCTATACCAGGCCATTCAGGTCTGATTGGTATGGATTTTAAGGGGGACCCCAAACCAAAAAAAAAAAAAGAAGGGCGTGGGCTCCGCGGAAAATCTGTATCAGGTCGGTCTTTTATGGATTTTAAGGGGAACTTCACACCAAAAAAATTACATGGGGTCCCCCCTATAATCCATAAAAACCCATACCAGACCCTTATCCAAGCATGCAGCCTGGCAGAAAAGGGGGGGGGGGCACGGGTAGATCCCACCTTGCAAAGCATCTTGCCCCCATGTTGATGAGGACAAGGGCCTCTTTCCCACAACCCTGGCCTGGTGGCTCTGGGGGTGCGGGATCAGCTTATCTGAATCTGGAAGCCCCCTTTAAGATGTGGACCCCAAGATCCCGGTTCCCCCCTATGTGAATGAGTAGGGGGTACCCCTACTCATTCACCAACAAAAATGTCAAAAGTAAATAAAAACACAGTTTTTGATAAGTCCTTTATTAAAAAAGGAGGTCAGATGTATCACCTCAGTTGATAACTAGCAGCAAAACATTGGAAGCATGGGGCTTTAACTCTCCAGGTACGGGATATAGGGGGGGGGGGATTTGATGGGGATTCTAGATTGACTTTAAATAATTGTAATAAAGGACGAGAGTTTTCAGCTCTTTGATCTTTTATATAGCTTCTCTAATTATTTTTATGTATATTTTGATTTAATAGAGAGTCTACGGAGCTTCTATCCATTTTATGTTGTATATAAAAAGACAAAAAACCCCCCCCAAAAAATTAGAATGTTAAAATGAAAGTGGCTTTGGAGCGTGTGGCAGGATTAAGGCACCCAAGATTGGGGGGGGCTTTCCTTGAAGATGAAGTGATACAACGTAGACATCACCCAGTTTAAACATTTATCTTTTCATCTCCTATAAATAGAAGCGGCGGGTGTGAAGTGCACAGACTTGTTACCTTTCCCTTATTTGGGCTGTTTGCTTTTTTTTAATAGAACCTCGCTGGATCGGCTCATTTACTGGCAGAGAATTCTCTGGCAAGCAGAGCTCCCCGAGTGCTGGAGACGTTAAACACTCCGAGTCGCGGATCTCAAACAATCTTGTTAGAACAAGAGCCGCCGTTGTCTCGCATTCCTGTGCAAAATGACGAGATGGCTGAACAATAGAGGGGCGATGGGGAATGGGGCTGTGTCTGCACAAAGGGTGTCCCATCTGTCCGCTCCCGTCCTGACCTGGACAATGTACAGCCCACGCTCATAAGGATACATGGAATCTACATCATTTTAAGGCCAAAGGGTCGTTCATCCAAAAATCAATTACAAATGTATTGCTTATAGACAGTGCTGGGACAAGGTCATGCAGGGTGAAAATGCCCAACTGCGCCTGCCCACTAGGTGGAGTAAGGGTTGGGGGTCAGAAGGCGCCTGCATTCATGAGCGGCAGAGCTTCTTGTGCTGAGAGCGTGCGCTCCCATCATACTGACAAGCAGTGGCGGCCCATCCATAAGGGGCGCAGGGGCACCGGTCCATAAGGGGGCGCAGGGACGCCGCCCCCCAAAGTTTTGACCAATAGAAAATTGATTCATAGAACGATTTAGTGTTAAATAAATGATAATGTGACTAACATTTTTTAACATCTTAAAGTTTAAAAATGTTAGTCATATTAAGATTTGTTTAAAAATAAGTCGTTCTATGTGTGTGCAGTGCACTGCGGGGCGCCTGGGTCCATCGTGACTGGAGCCCGAGGCTCTAAATGGCTTGTTTAACATTGTGCTCTGCGCCCCGAACCCTTCTACTTTTGACTTTAGCGAATCAAAAATTCGCCACGCGTCACTTCCAGTTTCCCGGCCAATCAAGAGGCTGAAGATGTGGAACACGGAAGCCGCCGGGTATCAGGGGAGCAGTGATAGCGATGGAGGCTCCGTTTGCAGGTAAGGCCCTGGAGGGGTTTGCCACCCCCCCCAAAAAAAAAAAAATAATTTCAACAGCCACCACTGCTAACAAGCTGTCAAAGACAGGTCTCAGTCTCTGCTCATGAAGCAGAATATTTCCCTCTATTATAGGGGATGAGGAAGGAGGGCGATGTTCTATAGTCCTGTCCTAGGGTGACAATGCCCCATGGAATGGTAATGGTGGTGGTGGTGGTGGTGGTGGTGGTGGTGGGGGGGGTAGTTTTAACGTGTCAATCTATGAATGCAACTGTTTCATTTCCTGTGTTTATGTTAAGCTTTCAATAAAGATATTAAAACCCCTTCCCGCCCAGTATCCCTTTTAATAAGGGTTTTTATGGTCAGTCAGCCACATGACCACTGTAATTGGCTGTCACAGTGGCCATGGGATTGGCTGGCCATATAAACCTTTTTAAAAGGATGCTGGCCAGAAAGGTGTTAAAAAAAGGTTATGGAAAGCTTAACATAAACACAGGGAATGCAACAGTTTGCTCATAGACTGACCCTGTTGGAGTGCTGGAAATATAGTGATACCTACATTAAAAAATTATACTAATTTGCAAATAAGCATATTTTTAAAAGTGCTGCAATTCCCAGAGTTCTGCTTTAAAAGCTTATTGTTAGGTGGCATTGTTCTATATGTTTTTAACATTTTTAAATGTCTTTTTAATGCTGCAAGCACTATGGGGTTGATTAAGACCTCCTTTCACACTGCGGTGCTTTTCGGCCGCTAGCGGGGCACTTTTAACCCCAAAGAAGTGTTGTGGTGCTTCCGAAGTGCTTTTTAGGCACTTTGGAAGTGCTGCCCATTCTCTTCAATGGGTAGGGCATTTTGGGAGCACTAAATACAGCGGTCAGGACACCTGAGGCTAGGTGACAGATGCACCCCCCCCCCCATTGGGGTCAGGAGTGCACTGCTGAGGTAGTGGACCCTACAGCTGACTGCTGTGGATGGAGCTCTGGGTGGTTCAGGAAAGCAGGTACTCTGGAGCACCCTGGGAGCTAGAGCATGAGATTTCCCCGGGAGTGGAATCTAAGCGCCAGCGGGTGTTCGCCAGGGCCCCTGATGGTGGGGATGGACTTCGCTGCAGTCTGGCTCCAGGTCGCGGCCCCCAGCTCACGGTAGACTACTGGAGGATAGAAAGGAAGCAGCAGCCTGGGACAACAAGGATAGTCAGGAGATAAGCCAAAAGGTCAGGGCAACAAGCAGATGGGGATAGTTAAAGAACAAGCCAAAGGTCAGGATATGAAGCAGACGACGAAAGTCAAGAACATGCCAAAGGTCAGGATATGAAGCAGACGAGCTCAGTCAAGAAAAAGCCAAGGTCGGTAAACAGGATCAGACATAGGACACACAACAATGAGCACACGGAAGCCAAACAACCAATATTGATCAGCAAGGCTTGGCTTGCAGTGCACAGGTAATAGTGTTCCTAATTAGAGGCTGGGGTGGAGCCATGCTTGAGGGAAGATTACTTAAGCATACAGGTGAACAGCGACTGGTCTCTAAGCTGAACACAACAGAAAGGTGAGCAAACAAAAACCACTACTGCAGAGTCATGACAACAGCGCTCCCAATCCGCCCCAAAGATGCTGCTTGCAGGACTTTTCCTAACGTCCCGCACCGCCCCAATGTGAAAAGTCACACAGAAATTAATAGGAGGCGGTTTTCAGGTGCTTTACAGGTGCTATTTCTTGCGCTAAAATGCCTGAAAACCGCCTCAGTGTGAAAGGGGTCTTACTAAAGTGTTGTATACATGTTCGGATTGTTAGCCAACAAAACCGTGGACTTTTGTCCGAAGGGCGTTGGCCCAAACTTGTCTTGCATACAAACAGCAAGGAATTGTTGGCCAACAAATACAAACGTAGTGACGTACTACGTTGTTTTTCAGCTCTTTAGCGCCACTCTTTGGGCTCCTTCTGCTAATTTCGTGTTAGTAGAATTCAGGTGAGTGTTGATTCGCGCTTTTCATTTCGCACTTTCCAGTTCGTCTCTGAACGGCCGTTCGTCAACCAGACATGTTGCGGAATCGGAGGAGATAACGTGTTATTTATTATTGGCCTTGGAGTTATTGCTTTGACATTATTTTTTTTGGTTGAATAATGATTTGATTTGGTATATTTTCTATAATTTTGGATGCATAGAATGCACTTTTTTGTTAAGTTCTATTAGCAGATATCATGTCTAATTTTATTTGTTTTCTTTTTATTAATGCACAATAAAAAAATTGTGTAGAATAATACTTGGCGATGTGTTTTATTGCAAATGACAGTTTGGGAGTCGGCAGTTACATTAAAAAAAATACAATGTAAAATTGAAAAGGGACACCAACATAGTTGTATCTTTGATCTTATAAACTACGGGATAATGGTGTTGTGGTAACTTGCCCAAATTAAAAAAAAAAAAAGCATAATAATATTATTCTTGATATCACTAGAAAAAAAAATCCTTTGAAAATTTGTTTGCAATAACTCCATCAGTATCACCAGCAAAGCAGCTTCATTATTATCCCATTAAAGAAGAAGAGAATTGTGCGCCACATTTCCAGATTTCATAATTTGCCGCGTCACCAATGTTAAGGCCTCATGCACACAGGCTGTTAAAATAACGTTATGAAAACGCCAGTATCTTTGCAGTGATTTTTTTAAACTTTTTTCAGCTTTTTTCAATAGCGTTTTTTAGCGTTTTTCCACGTTAGCGTTTTTTAGCGTTTTTTTTTTTCAAATTTTTTTTTTTCAATGGATCAAAAATGTAAAAAAATGTTGGTGAATGACGTTTTTCAGCGTTAGAGCATTTTTACAGCTGAAAAACGTCTCTCAGAACCCACTGGTCCTGGGTTTTTTTTACAGCTTAAAAACGCCTATGCCACTTGCAGCTCAAAAACGCCTAGGTGGGCATGAAGCCATAGACTAACATAGGCAGGCCTTTTTAAGCTGCAAAAAAAGCTCAAGAAAGCAGCTGTAAAAACGTCCGTGTGCATGAGGACTTATTCTCCATTACGAACGCTAGTTTATAAGACCGACCGCTTCTGGCTCGTCCTTGCTTCCGAGCATGCGTGTTTGTATGTTGGACTTTTGTCCGAAGGACTTGTGTATACACGACCTGACAATCCGACAACAGACATTTGTCCGTGGAAAATTTTAAAACCTGCCATCCAACATTTGTCCGCGGAAAATCCGACAACAATTGTCCAATGGAGCGTACACACAGTCGGATTTTCCGCCAACAGCCTGTCATCGAACTGCCAACAGCCTGTCGGAAAATCCGATCGCGTGTACGCGGCTTATGACTGGAGAGTGGAGAATCTGGTGCAGCTCTGCATAGAAACCAATCAGCTTCCAGGTTTTATTGTCAAAGCTTAATTGAAAAAGCTGAAGTTAGAAGCCGATTGGCTACCGTGCACAGCTGCACCAGATTCTCATGTTATAAAGCGCTGCACTAACTGTTGGCGCTCTAAAAAATCCTGAAGTTAGAAGCCGATTGGCTACCGTGCACAATTAGTATTATTATTAATAATAGTATTATTATTAATAATAATACTAATTCTGAGTGCACCAGTTGTAGTAAATCTCTCCCTATGTAGAGGAGGATGAAGCTAAATCTGAAGGCTGTACAGCTGTGGCGGCTCCCGTAGTCCTATGCGGTTTCCTTTTCAGCGATTACAATACATACAATACTTCACAAATTCCTGAATGAAAAAGGTCAGAACAATCCGAACAAAACCAAAGTCGGAGACGAGGTATAAAGATTTGTGCGCCTTAGAAGAGCAGGCGGTATCCATAGCAACCACGCCGGTCCTTTCATCCATATTTTACGCCGCACCGGTGAAATGACGACTAGAATTTGACTCCCATCATTTGTGTTTCATTCTCCCACCTTTTACAAATCAGCTTTTATTCACTAAAAAGGAGCACCTATGGTGGTACAGGCATCATACTTACTGTAGAGTAGACGGACGACGTGCTGGATACCAGAGAGAGGGAGGAGCCGTGAACTGCAGAATAAAAGAGAGGAGATAGGGATCAGAGAGTGGCAGGTGGCTGCTTTGTGTCTCCATCAGATATCAGATATCTTTTGTAACTTTTTCCTTAACAAGATATATACGGATACGGGAGATTTACTGACACAAGAGAGAGAGAGGAAAGGAAATGCTGTTTTTATTAACCCTGTCAATGTAATAACTCCCAATGTATCTTTGTATTGAGTTGTCACCTACCAGCCCAAAGCTGAAATCAGTCTTGCAATGGGAGTGTCCGCTATGTGAGCTGTCGAGCAGAAGGGGGGGGGGCTTACAGATGAAGAGAATTCTAATTGGGCGTCACCAATATGGCAGCAGGCAAGGAGGCTGTGGTATGGACCGAGCAGCGCTACTGGTTCAGAGAAGCGTTCTCACTCTCTTGTGCTAATTAACCGGACCTGCCTTTTAAAAAATGACCTAAACTAGATGCATCGAGCTTACTTGAAAAATAAAAACAAAAAATGCCATTTATATAAACTGGAGCTAAAGACATTTAGTGGCATTGTCCATGTCTGGCCGACTTCTCTTTAATTCTCTGACCTAGACCAGAAATCTGCAGGGTTCTTCCCCTTTGGCCCAGTGTTCTTCAGTTGGGTTTCTTTGGGCAGTAGGTGTGTTTAGAGACGGGCTTTCGTATTTGGTGGAAAATAGGATGACACTTTGCAGGTGTTTGTTATGGCCCACGGGATTCTCTGCTTAGACACAAACACTGAGTAAGCCAGGACAGCGAACCGGACTGGCAGGTTCCTCTGTGTGTTTGTGTGTCTCGGGGTGACGTAAATAGCCGTATAATTCCAGCATTGTAAACTGACACAATGGGATGACAAGTCACTTTCCTTATCTTAGGCTAGGTATCGCAAACCGCAGTTACCTGTACAAATCACCATTTATTTTTTTACAATGGACGGCTGATTTTTGAAGGTTCAAGAAAACTATATATATTGTATATATTTGGCCCGGAGATTCCAGCTATGTATAGTTGGGAACTCTCTAGATTTCACCTGGGGATTCCAGCTATGTATAGCTAGTATAGTTAGGATTTATCTGTATTTGGCCCAGGAATTCTGCCAATGTATAAGTGGGAAGTCTTTGGCTCATGGATTCCAGTTATATATGGTTGGGAACGCTGGAGACTTGGCCCAAGGATTCCAGTTATGTATAGTTGGGAACTCCCCGGATTTGGCTGGGGATTCAAGCTATGTATAGCTAATGTTTCTCTAGATTTGGACTAGGGATTCTGGCTATGTATAGTTAGACTACTTGGGCGGATTCTGGAGAGTTCCTAACTATACACAACCAGAATCCCTAGTCCAAATCTGGAGAAACACTAGGTATACACAGCTTGAATCCCCAGCCAAATCTGAGGAGCTCCCAATTATACATAGCTGGAATCCCTGGCCAAATACGAAGAGGTCCTAACTATACATACCTGGAAACCCTGGGCCAAATCTGGAGCATTTTCAACTATACATAGCTGGAATCCCTGAGCCAAATCCAGATAAACTCTAATTATACATACACTACTTGGGCGAAATCCGAACAGTTCCTATGTATAATTAGAGTTTTTCTGGATTTGGCTCAGGGATTCCAGCTATGTATAGTTGAAAATGCTCCAGATTTGGCTCAGGGTTTCCATGTATGTATAGTTGGGACCTCTTTGTATTTGGCCAGGGATTCCAGTTATGTATACCTAGTGTTTTGCCAGATTTGGGCTGGGGATTCCGGCTATGTATAGTGGGGAACTCTGCAGATTTGGCCCAGGGATTTCAGTTATGTATGGTTGGGAACTACCTGGATGGGGATTCAAACTATGTATAGCTAGTGTTTCTCCAGATTTGGACTAGGGATTCTGGCTGTGTATAGTTGGGAACTCTCCAGATTTGGCCCAGGGTTACCAGGTATGTACAGTTGGGACGTATTTGGCCGGGGATTCTAGTGTTTGGATTGGACTGGATTTGGACTGGGGATCTCAGCTATGTATAGTTAGTTTTTTCTGGATTTGACCCATGGATTCCAGCTATGTACAGTTAGGAACTCTCTAGATTTGGCCAGGGATTCCAAATACTGTATGTATAGCTAATAATTCTCCAGACTGGGCCCATGGATTCCAATTATGTATAGTTGGGAACTCTCTGGATTTGGCCCAGGAATTTCAGCTATGTATAGTTATGAACTCTCCAGATTTGACCCGGGGATTGGACTATGTATAGTTGAGAACTCTCTAGATTTAGCTGGGGATTCCAGCTATGTATAGCTAATATTTCTCCAGATTGGACCCAGGGATTCCAGCTATGTATAGTTGGGAACTCTGGATTTGGCCAGAGATTGTATGTATAGCTAGCGTTTCTCCAGATTTGGACTGGGGATTCCAGCTATGTATAGATAGGTACTTTCCAGATTTGGCACAGGTATTGCAGCTATGTATAGTTAGAGTATATCTGTATTTGGCCCAGGGATTCTGGCTACGTATAGGTGGGAACTCTCTGGATTTGGCCGGGGATTCCAGCTATGTATAGTTAGGATTTCTCTAAATTTGGTCCAAGGATTCTGGCTATATATAGTTGGGAACACTCTGGATTCGACCCAGGGATTCTGGCTACTCGTTTGCTCAATCATTCCCATCCACTTGCCTTCCAACTGGCTGACTGCAGCTGTGACATCAGTGCCAGTCACATAGCAGGTGGAGCAGGGAGCCAGAACCAGAGAGTGGGAAAGTGCCAGGTGGAGGCGTGCCCTGTGCTCTCTCCTTCTCCAGCACCTACCTCCCTAATAAGAAAAAAACAATCACAGGTGGAAAATTGACATATTCAATTTCGATAGGGTGCAAGCAGGGGCACATGCACAGTTTTATGTCTTGTACAATGTGAGGACCGAAGGATACACAGAAATAAGATTGTATACAGTCAAACTTGAAGCGTGACAAGCACAAGGTGCGGGTTTGAAGTCATTCTCACAGTACAGCCTTTTTTTAAAGTCTTCCCTTTGAATTCCCCGCACCAGTGATACCGTCTAAGTGGAGACCCCCTTTGTGCCTCGATTCTCCTCGGAGTTACACAAACCAGGGATATAATATACTATCTGCTTGCAGATAATACCACTGACAGCTCCATGTGAAATTGAAGTAGGGAGATTTGGGATATCTAATCCCTTTCAATAGCTGACAACTATTTAAAGGACAGAGGGGGGAGTTGGAATGGAAGAGTGTCTTGTGTTTTTGCCTAAGGCTAGTAATGTTGCAGGAAGTCTGAAGAATTACTGTGCACACACACAACAAAACAAAAAATCCTAGCATTGAATTAGATAAACCCATGGTTGAATCTGGGTACATACACACATATGGGGAAACTATGAGGGAGCATGACTCCTAGCACTCCATCTCCTAGGGTACAGGTCTCCAAATTATGACTCTCCAGTTGTTCAGGAACTACAGTTCCCATCATGCCTAGCCATGTCTGTGAATGTCAGAGTTTTACAAAAGCCTCATGGGAGGTGTAGTTCCCACAACAGCTGGAGGGCCGTAGTTTGGAGATCCCTGTCCCTAGAGTGTGAAACATGTTTGGGTAGCAGAGCTTTGCAACAGAGCTAGAGAAAGTGATAGTGCAGACCCTCCCACGCTGAGCCTGCTGTACGGAGGACGAAGATAATATCATTTCATACCCTTATAATAGCAGAAGTTAAAGACATGTTAATCACATCAATATGTAGCAGGACTCAAGGGCACTTCAGTGCCTGTGTGGAAAGCCTTGGTAGAACCTGCCTTGCCTGTGTGAAAAGCCTTGGTAGAACCTGCCTTGCCTGTGTGGCAATGGTGTCCCTAGGGGGGGCCAGAGGGGGCCCTGACCCCCCCCCCCCAACATTATGCTGTGCCCCAATATGTGCCCCCCCCCCCCCAATTAAAAAAAAAATATAATTTTTTTTTTTTTACAAAAAGGCAATGTCTAAGAGGGAGAGCGTCCCCAGTCAGCTCCTGCGGGTGATTCCTCTCCCCTCCCTCTGGAAAGGGCCGTTGTGGGATCATAGTAAAGGGCCCCAGGATATATATATATATATATATATATATATATATATATATATATATATATATATTTTATAGTTGCCCCCCTAATTTTGTCCCTGTCCCCCCATGTGCCCCCCCTAAATATGAAAGCTGGAGACGCCACTGCTGTGTGGAAAGCCTTGACTCTTGGCTGGAAAATCATCAAAGACTTTATCACACAGGGATTCTCAGGCTGGAAGTCAGCTTCAATCAAACATTTTTCACACAGGAATTTTGTTTCATGGCAGGTTCTGTTCCTCTCTCCCTGATAGGCAGCGTGGCTGAGGTTTCCCCACAGGTGTAACTATAGACATTCAACAGGAAGACAACCGCCATAGAACAGAATTCTGCCCGAAGATGAAACTTCATCTTCCATCTGAAAACAATATCCTGGAGAAAAGGATCTCTGAGTAGCCCGGCATTTGCTTTCCAGCGCTAAGCAAATATTGGCAGCTGGGTCTCAGCATTGAGATGGTGCTGACGGCATTGGTTCAAGTGGTAAAAAAATTGGCCAAACGGTAAAAGGTACACAGGCTGGCAAATCAGCTCCAGACGTTAAAGTAGATACCAGCTATTGTAACAATGCGCTAAAAAGGAAACTGATGCTGCTGCTGCTGCAAAAAAAGAAAAGATATTTACTAGGTAGAGAAAAGAACAACACTAAGACCCCTTTCACACTTGTGCAACTTGTCCTGCGACCTGGGACTGCAAAGTCACATGACAATTCATACCCCATGATTTCCAATGGGGCATATCTGTGCGACTTTAAGGTAGTCCCTGCACTACTTTGGTCCGACTTTGATGCCCTTGAGGTCCATAGACCTCAGGATTACACAGGCATTGCCTCAAGTCACATCACTTTCAGGTTGCACAAGTGTGAAAGGGGCCTTAAGGGTTGATTTACTAAAAGCAAACTGATTGAGCACTTTGCAAGTGCAGTTGCTCCAGAGCTTAGTAAATTAGGGGAAGCTCTTCTGACTTCCATTATCCAATCATGTGTAAGCAAAAATGCAGTTTTTTTTATTTTCCTTGCATGCGATTGGGTATTCTTTGTACAGTGAACCTTCATCTCATTTATCAAGGTCTGGAGCAATTGCACTTGCAGGGTATTACTATTTGCCTTTAGTAAATCAACCACTTACAATACAATGTAAGTAGCTCCCTGCTAGAAAGAGAAGAAAAAGCTAAAAACCAAGAGCCAATCCAATTACAGCACATTCTTATTTTATGGACAGGAAGTGTCTCATGTCCACCACACACTTACCTTCTTCAAACCCATCTCGGAAAGATCCCGAGCGGCTCATGGTTCGGGTCTTTTCATCCAATGACATGGAGCTGTTTCGGAAGCGGGTCTCGCCGTAGTGGTCAGATGAGCCGTCGGCGTTGGACAGGCTGTGAGTTCGGAGCATTGCCGCGTTTGACAAACTCATCTGTGACGAAGCTGATGGGCTTGCTGGAGGTGGAAAGCCCATAAATAAATATTAAAATATACTTAGGGGAGCAGGTTCAACAATAAGTGATTGTTAAAAACAATTATATGGAGAGAAGATATGTCAAATCTACCATTAGGAAGTTGATAAACTAGATGTCTAAACGGTCACTCAACTAAATGATTCTACTAAACCAGAGACATTCATATATGGGATTCAAATGGCTTAGGCGTTTTGAGGGCTATACCCTGTTCCTCAGAGTCAAAAGGCTTGACTCTGAGAAAGAGGGTATAGCCCTCGAAATGCATAAGCCATTTGGATCCTAGTTCATGGGTGCTCATCCTGTGGCCCTCCAGTTGTTGCAGAACTACAAGTTCCATCATGCCTCTACCTTTGGGAGTCTTGCTTGTAACGGTCAGCCTTGCAATGCTGTATTTGACTTGTAGTTCTGCAACAGCTGGAGGGCCACAGGTTGAGCACCCATAGGTGATATCCTCCCAAGCTCAGGGGGACGGGGAGTGGACTGATCGATTGTGTTACTTTGCTGTGCTTTGTCAGTCATATCATCTGTGAGTAGATTTAATTACATTTTTTGTAATAAATGTTTTTTGGGAAATGTACTAGGCTGGTGCACCCTCTCTTTTTCTTGTGTTTTTCTAGTGTCATTGGGACCCCCACCCGACCGGAGAGGGCAGCAAGGCGCTGTGCGTTTATATCTCCAGTTGTGAATCAGACGTGCAACAAGTACTGGCATTAGAGCACCACACTCCTACGCAGGAGGTGTTGTGTTTTACATTGAAATATGCCCATACTGAGGTTTGAAAACCATCACTTGACCCTTCAAAGTTGGCAAATTCCAAACTTGTTCGTTAAATACTTTTACTAGTCTAAAGACATATAATAGTATTTGCTTGTTGAGGCACAACTAAGCCTCTGAGTGATTGTTTCTTCTTGTAAGCACTCATATGTTGTCTTCATACACTAGTAACTAACAAGTGTAATTTAGGAAAGAAAGTAACCACCCCAGTGTCAGCATTATCTCAGGGGTTTCATTTGAAAACAAGTAAACCTAGGGGTCAATATACCGGTTGGGCAGCAGTCATCTTCATCTTGGTTATCGTAGACTTGAGGTGTCAAAGTTACTTACCGAGCTGAGAGAAATTAAACCTAGTTCCGGAAGGAGACGTAATGCTGGAGCCAGGTGAAAAGGGAGAGCTACTGGCCGTGTCTTGTAGCCCTCCTGCTGAATGAGAACGCAGCCATTCCTTGGTGTCATCCTGACCTCGGAGCTGAGAGGACGGTGCATACCTGGGTGAAGCCAGGACAAATTGGTTCATAATATTTGTAGACAATGATAAGAACATCAACATCCATGCACAAACCATCAATGTGGATAACTCCAACCAACAGTAATTAAAAGGTTAAAATGTAACACTGAAATGTGTGCTTCAATTAATCTCACAAGACTAAACATTTATAGATGACAAGGTTCAACAACCATACTGGTCAATACTTCCCAAACTTATTGGACTGGCTCTACTTCAGACATACAAACACACCTGGATCTAGAAATTCAGAGTGGGCCCTTGTTTAGGGTGGCAACTTTTTTTTTTTTTTTTTTTTAAGGTTAACATTTTACCCAAACCCAAAATTTTTATGAGATTTTATGTTATGTTAAATCTGGCATAATCCTTCATTTTCTATGTAGGGGAGATGGAGAAGAACTCAAAGTGCCTTAACAGAATTAAGGAAAACTGCAGTGAAATTATTAATTTGCCGACCTCCATAAACATGCCCAAAGTATACAAACTTCTGTGGCCACAAAATTAAGAATCCTTGGGGCAGCCCAGTTAAAGTGGCCTTTGATTGACCACATAACATAAATCTGGCCTAGCGTACAGAAGGATACCCTCAAAACAAAATACGAAGGTTTTCAGCTGAAGAGGACATGACCTGATTGTCCCAAAAAAATAAAGTTTTTCAAAGGCAATCTTTGAGAAAGCTGGCTACGGTCCAAGTTTTTCTGGATTGGACAATTATTTGTTGATGCTAAATTTTGGAAAAGCCAGCTTAGAAATGACACAGTCATTGGGAGTCAGTAGGAAGAATGTTCCTTACATTGGTGATCAGTGGAAAGAATGGTCCTTACATTGGTGATCAGTGAGAAGGATGGTCCTTACATTGGTGATCAGTGGGAAGAATGTTCCTTACATTGGTGATCAGTGGGAAGAATGTTCCTTACATTGGTGATCAGTGGGAAGAATGCTCCTTACATTGGTGATCAAAGTGGTACTCTTACAAGAAGCTTAAAAAGGTCATTGGAGTCACGCTGCTTACTCTGCCAAGTGGCATTGGCCCTGGAAATATGTAGGCACCATCATATGGGAATGCCAGTTAGCAGGGGCGTTGCTAGGTCTACAAAAGATCTGGGGCTAAAGCCCATAGCAGCGTAGTAAAGAAAGTCATACGCTTGGGTGGGCATATACATGTATATACAGTAATATACGTGTGTGTGTGTGTATATATCCCCAGAGAGCCTCCCCTTAAATCAGGGTCCCCAGAGAGTCCCCCCTTACATCAGAGTCCCCAGAGAGGCTCCACCTTGCATCAGGGTTTCCAGAGAGCCCCCCTTACATTAGGGTCCCCAGAGAGCCTCCCCTTAAATCTGGGTCCCCAGAGAGCCTCCCCTTAAATCAGGGTCCGCAGAGAGCCTCCCCTTAAATCAGGGTCCGCAGAGAGCCTCTCCCTTGCATCAGGGTCCCCAAAGAGCCTCCCCTCCCCTTGGGGAACCCTGCAGAGACTTGGGGCTATGGGCCCCAGATTCGGAGCTATAGCCCCAAAAGCTGCCCCCTAGCGACGCCACTGCCAGTTAGACTCAAGGAACCATTAACAATCACTAGAGCTTTTCTCAATCCAGGTTCTGTTGAACCCTTGGGTTCCTCCATAGGTTGCTAGGGGTTCCTTGAGCAAGGAGCAATTTCTGCCACTGAAACCAATGATCTTTTTTTAGCAATCTGTCTGAGGGGGATTTTTCCCACTGACCAGAAATGTAAGAAGAATTCTTCTTGACCATCACACTATGGTCAAGCACCATGCACACATGTACAATGATGCAAGAATTATTAACAGGGGTTCTCTGAGGCCGGAACATCATTTCAAGTGTATCTCTGTATTAAAAGGCTGCTCTAAAGCAGGGGTAGGCAACCCGGGGCCCTCCAGCTGTTGCAGAACTACAAGTCCCATCATGCCTCTGGGAGTAATTGTAACTGCCAGCCTTGCAATGCCTCATGGAAAATGTAGTTCCACAACAGCTGGAGGGCCCTAGGTTGTCTACCCCTGCTCTAGAGGAACCCTAGGGTTCTACAGAACCTGGATGGGAACGGATGCTCTATAGCAGAGATATGCAATTAGCGGACCTCCAGCAGTTGCAGAACTACAAGTCCCATGAGGCCATAGCAAGACTCTGACAGCCACAAGTATGACACCCAGAGGCAGAGGCATGATGGGACTTGTAGTTTTACAACAGCTGGAGGTCCGCTAATTGCATGTCCCTGCTCTATAGCGTTTTTAAAGGCTGTCTCCACAGCAGAGTGCATGCTGGAACATAGCACCGAATTTGCCCGACATGGCTCTATCTGTGCTTTCTCGTTTCACCACGTCAGTGAAATGCAGCAGTTTATTTAGAAATCGTGAACTTTAGACATTGAGCAATAATTGCAAAACAATTACACAGCAATACACACTTCAACATGCAAAAAAAAAAAAATTTTTTTTCAACAGAAGTATTGTTCTTCATTAAAATAGATATCTATTTTCTCAGCTGAGAATTCGATTTCATGTTTCACTCTTTTTGGTTGTAATATACAATGATCTTATTAATACTTTAGTAACATAAAAATCAGGATAGGCAATGGCTTACTCCCAGTCCACGCATCGGATGTGTTTTCACTGCTACCTAATCTTTTAAACAATATTAATGAACATTTGCAATTATTGTCAGTAGTACATTTATTACAATTCTGCTGGTTAATAATGACACATCATACAACACCCCAATAGTCTGTCACATGCAACACAAAAAAAAAACACCCCACTTTGAATATTCGCTGTACAAACAAGAATGCAAAACTGAAAACACGTAAACAAGGAGGTTTCAAAAAACAACCACAACAGCACTATGCAGAAGTCACAGCGGTGCCAATACCTGAATCCCTTCTTAGGCAATGTGTTTCTATCGAGTTGGGGGTCACTGCAGCAAAGTTAAGAGAGGGAGAGATCATTTTTATAGAGTGGAAACAGGAAGTGGAGACGTTTTACGGACCAGCCAAACGTTACAGCGGGGGGGGGGGGTCAAACACAAACGTGCAAAACACAGGAGCGTGTGAAACGTGCAAGGTGAACACTCACAAGTCCACGGTTGTGAGGAAAAACGACACTCAGACCAGTGCGGATGTTAATGGAATATATTAAAGTGTAAATGTGTTTGTCTACAAATGTCATATTATAAAAGGCAAGGCAGCAAAATCATCAATTTCATAAGTAGTAATTATCAGCAATGGTAATCCCTTATACCTGTATTAGTATCTAGAGCAGCCTTTCTCAACCAGGGTGCCTTTTGGGTTAATCTTGGGTGCCGCGAACACAGGATGCAGTTTGCCCTGAATGTGAATGTGCTGCTATTGTGCCGGCCAGCCACCAGCACCATAACAACTAATGAAGCGCTAGGGCAGGGGTGTCAAACTGGCGGCCCTCCAGCTGTTGTGGAACTTCAAGTCCCATCATGCATCTGCCTGTGGGAGTCATGCTTGTAACAGTCAGCCTTGCAATGCCTCATGGGATTTGTAGTTACGCAAAAGCTGGTTACGCAAAAGTGGGAAGAATGTTCCTTACATTGGTGATCAGTGGGAAGAATGTTCCTTACATTGGTGATCAGTGAGAAGAATGTTCCTTACATTGGTGGTCAGTGAGAAGAATGCTCCTTACATTGGTGATCAGTGAGAAGAATGTTCCTTACATTGGTGATCAGTGAGAAGAATGTTCCTTACATTGGTGGTCAGTGAGAAGAATGCTCCTTACATTGGTGATCAGTGAAAAGAATGTCCCTTACATTGGTGATCAGTGAGAAGAATGTTCCTTACATTGGTGATCAGTGAGAAGAATGTTCCTTACATTGGTGATCAGTGAGAAGAATGCTCCTTACATTGGTGATCAGTAGGAAGAATGCCCCTCACATTGGTGATCAGTGAGAAGAATGTCCCTTACATTGGTGATCAGTGAGAAGAATGTTCCTTACATTGGTGATCAGTGAGAAGAATGTTCCTTACATTGGTGATCAGTGGGAAGAATGTTCCTTACATTGGTGATCAGTGGGAAGAATGTTCCTTACATTGGTGATCAGTGAGAAGAATGCCCCTTACATTGGTGGTCAGTGAGAAGAATGCTCCTTACATTGGTGATCAGTGAGAAGAATGTTCCTTACATTGGTGATCAGTGAGAAGAATGTTCCTTACATTGGTGATCAGTGAGAAGAATGTTCCTTACATTGGTGATCAGTGAGAAGAATGTTCCTTACATTGGTGATCAGTGAGAAGAATGCTCCTTACATTGGTGATCAGTAGGAAGAATGCCCCTCACATTGGTGATCAGTGAGAAGAATGTCCCTTACATTGGTGATCAGTGAGAAGAATGTTCCTTACATTGGTGATCAGTGGGAAGAATGTTCCTTACATTGGTGATCAGTGGGAAGAATGTTCCTTACATTGGTGATCAGTGAGAAGAATGTTCCTTACATTGGTGATCAGTGAGAAGAATGCCCCTTACATTGGTGGTCAGTGAGAAGAATGCTCCTTACATTGGTGATCAGTGAGAAGAATGCTCCTTACATTGGTGATCAGTGGGAAGAATGTTCCTTACATTGGTGATCAGTGAGAAGAATGTTCCTTACATTGGTGATCAGTGGGAAGAATGTTCCTTACATTGGTGATCAGTGAGAAGAATGTTCCTTACATTGGTGATCAGTGGGAAGAATGTTCCTTACATTGGTGATCAGTGAGAAGAATGTTCCTTACATTTAGTGGTCAGTGGGAAGAATGTTCCTTACATTGGTGATCAGTGAGAAGAATGCTCCTTACATTGGTGATCAGTGAGAAGAATGTTCCTTACATTGGTGATCAGTGAGAAGAATGTTCCTTACATTGGTGATCAGTGAGAAGAATGTTCCTTACATTGGTGATCAGTGAGAAGAATGTTCCTTACATTGGTGATCAGTGAGAAGAATGTTCCTTACATTGGTGATCAGTGAGAAGAATGCTCCTTACATTGGTGGTCGGAATGCCACCTTTACAGACAGCTGAAAAGATCACTGGTGTCATACAGCTTGCTCTGCCAAGTTGTGTTGGCCAAAGAACTACGCAGCACCACCAAACAGAAGGTTAAGCAGCCAAGTTTAAGGAACCCCAGAGTTCCACAGAACCCTTGCTGAGAAGAGCTGGCCTATGTGGTCACTGCAAAGATAGCAGCAGATTGGTTTTGATGACCCATATCAGTACACTATAAGAGACAGTACAAGCATAAGGGAACTAGAAAACGAATACAACTGCATACAACGGTGATCATTTATCTGCTCTGCCTTATAAAATGGCATTTGTCGATAAGGTGTGGTTGGATAGGAGCTGAGCAGTATATATATATATAAAATAACTGACACTGTTTCCAGCAACATTAGGCTGTAATTATAGCGATCGTTTAGAAAGTGTGCACACCTCATGTGACCTAGATTTCCCCTAACTGAAAGCTATGACAAATATCGCCTTGGCTTCCAACCAACCCAGGGCTTGTGCCAGCAGGGTGAAGGAGAATATATTAAACAGGCTGACGTGATGATAAACCTGGAAAAGCTTCTTCCAGGAGCCTGTAAGACCAGGAAAAAAAAAAAAAAAAAGTTTGTTAAAGGATTCCAATTCAAATTTTTTCTATTTTTAGCATCAAATTTGGGGGCAATTCATAGAAGGGATAAATAATATGTAGATGTTTTCGCACATGAACATATTACTGAGGCTATGGCCTCATACAGCTTACCTGACATGCCCCCCCCCTCCCCCCAACCTGGTTGGGTGTATGGGCCATGGCTCCAGACGCATGAACAAATCATTACTTTACACAGTCAGAGTAGCCGTGTGAATGAGCCCTTAATTAGGTTTTATTGTTATTTTGTACAATTTCTATTTTTTTTAAACAGCCCTTTGGGGGTGGGGGTGAAGGGGGGGGCTATGGTGAAATATCAGGGGTCTAAACACACCCCAGGTGTCTTTCTTTTGAGACAGAGAAAGTGATTTGAGGACACAGATCGCTCAATTCCTTTGTCTGCAACCTCAGCTGCACTGTAGAATGAACGAACAGGAAGTGCTCTGCACAGAGGCTCCCTGTTCATTCACAAACTGAAGCAGACTTGGGGATGAGGGGAATCAGAGCTGTGGGAAGTTGGTCGAGTCAGATCATAGAGGGGGGATGATTACTAGAACTGATCCTCCTCTGGCTCCTCTTGCAGTGGCAGACAGAAGGAGGACAAGCCTACAGGGGGGAGGGGGGGCCCCGGAGCTTGGAACTGTCTGCACCATAAAGCTGCCTGGGCCCTACCTTTTGAACTGATGGGGCCCGGGCCCTATACAGGAGGGCCAGTAATACCCCACTTTTTGGCGGCCCTGGATGGCACAACATGCCACTGGCTCAGTGGACTCCCCTCAAGTATGTAAAACTATTGCCACACTTGTTTGGGTGCATCCATTACAGTGCCAAGTAATGTCATATGCCCAAAAAACGATCACTTCTGTAAACAAATTTACCTAATCCCTGAACCCAATCTAATCCACTAACCCTAAACTTGCAGCTTATCGTGAGGAAGGGGGCTATGATGAAAACTGTCATATTGATATGAGCACCGATGTCACGAGGAAAACTTTCTGCAGTGAAATACAACACCAAAAAATCTGCACCCCCAAAACAAACCCTAAATGTTTGTGCTGAATACTTCTAACACCACATTACCAAAAGTATTGGGACACCTGCCTTTACACGCACATTAACGTTAATGACATCCCAGTCTTAGTCCGTAGGGTTCAGTATTGAGTTGGCTCCGCCCTTTGCAGCTATAAGAGCTTCAACTCTTCTGGGAAGGCTGTCCACAAGGTTTAGGAGTGTGTCTATGGGAATGTTTGACCATTCTTCCAGAAGGGCATTTGTGACGTCAGGCACTGATGTTGGATGAGAAGGCCTGGCTCGCAGTCTCTGCTCTAATTCACCCCTAAGGTGTTCTATCGGGTTGAGGTCATGACTCTGTGCAGGCCAGTCATGTTCCTCCACCCCAAACTCACTCATCCATGTCTTTATGGACCTTGCTTTGTGCACTGGTGTGCAGTCATGTTGGAACAGGAAGGGGCCGTCCCCAAACTGTTCTCACAGAGTTGGGAGGATGAAATTGTCCAAAATGTCTTGGTATGCTGACGCCTTAAGAGTTCCCTTCACTGGAAATAAGGGGCCAAGCCCAACCCCTGAAAAACAACCCCCACACCATAATCCCCCCCCTTCACCAAATGATTTGGACCAGTGCACAAAGCAAGGTCCATAAAGACATGGATGAGCGGGTTTGGGGTGGAGGAACTTGACTGGCCTGCACAGAGTCCTGACCTGAATCCGATAGAACACCTTTGGGATGAATTAGAGCGGAGACTGCGAGCCAGGACTTGTCGTCCAACATCAGTCCCTGACCTCACAAATGCTCTTCTGGAAGAATGGTCAAACATTCCCATAGACACCCTCCTAAACCTTGTGGACGGCCTTCCCAGAAGAGTTGAAGCTGTTATAGCTGCAAAGGGTGGACCAACTCAATATTGAACCCTACGGACTAAGACTGGGATGCCATTAAAGTTCAAGTGCGTGTAAAGGCAGGCGTCCCAATACTTTTGGTAATATAGTGTATATCATCGAGGAGTATGGGCATAGAAGGCCAGCAGCGTCTTCAGGCACAACCTCCCCAATGGTGTCACAGATGTGTGCTCTCTCATGGTTAGGTCTATCTAGTAATAAGTAAAGGTGATTGTTTAAGCAAGCATGCAGATATGGTAAAGTCAATGTTGTGTTATATAGTATGGAATTGTTGTTTTTTCATTATTTGAATAACAGGATCCTTGAAAAGTTATGTTTATGTGCATAGTGTGATACTTTAGTTTGTATGTCAGGGGTCGGAGGTCATCTGAAGAGGAATTCTGGGTATATACATGGCAAATTTTTATAAATAAATTTCAACCTGCCTTCACTCGCAGAAACTTGAAAGAAATGATAAAGCAGCACTGAAACCCTACAGCTGTCCTTTTGGAATCCAATAATATTGCAGCGGCGTTCAACATGGGTTTCTGGATTGTGGGCTGGCAGCCTCCGCCTGCCAAAGAATTTCCACAATATCCTTAGTTTGTTTTATAATTACATGAATCTAAGATTGCAGCGCCAAGCCTAAACCAGCTGCACAGGAACAATGTGCTTTAATATTTAACTAGTCAAAATACCTTACACGTCGTATTCTTTACTCAGTCCAGTTTGTATACATCGTTTACAATCCCTCAAGCCCTGATAAAGAGACGAAACGTGTTGGACTGGGTCATAAAGTCTTTTATGATCTTGCATAGAAATAGGGGCAGTATTGGGTTTTGAAATCAAAAGCTGGTTGGGAAAAAAAAAAAAAGCTAAAATTGCCATGTGTGGTCACCTGCCAGGTCAATAGTCTCACCTTCAACACCGTCTTCCAGCTCTTGAGATGGCATAAGTGAGCACTGAAGGTAAAAGAATCAAAAAAATTCACAGGGCTGTGCAGTCTTAGGAGCTTGGAGACAGCGCATAAGGGTCAGTTTGTTATGTAGTCTCAGGAGCTGGGAGGCAATATATGAGGTCAATTTGTTATGCAGTCTCATGAGTTTGAAGACAGTGTGAGATCAGTCTGTTATGAAGATCCAGGACATGGGAAAGTGTATGAGGTCAGTTTATTATGCAGTGTCAGGAGCTGGAAGGCAGTGTGAGGTCAGTTTATTATGCAATGTCAGGAGCTGGAAGACACTGTGAGGTCAGTTTATTACGCAGTCTCAGTACCTGGAAGGCAGTATGAGGTCAGTTTATTACGCAGTCTCAGTACCTGGAAGGCAGTATGAGGTCAGTTTGTTTTGCAATCTCAGGAGCTGGAAGACAGTGTGAGAGGTGGGTTGGTTATGCAGCAGTGACGGCCCGCCAACCAACTGGGGGGGCTGTGGGTGCATTGTTTGTTAAGAGTTAAGTTACTTATGCAGACTCAGGAGCTGGAAAACCATGTGTGTGATCAGTTTGTTATGCATTCTCAGGAGCTGGAAGACAGTATGAGGTCAGTTTATTATGCAGTCTCAGTAGCTGGAAGGCACTATGAGGTCAGTTTATTATGGTGTCTAAGTAGCTGGAAGGCACTGTGAGGTCAGTTTGTTTTGCAATCTCAGGAGCTGGAAGCCAGTGTGAGAGGTAGGTTGGTTATGCAGCAGTGGCAGCCCGCCGACCAACTGAGGGGAGGGGGGGGGGGGGCTGTGAGTGCATTGTTTGGTAAGAGTTAAGTTATTTATGCAGTCTCAGGAGCTGGAAGACAGTGTAAGGTCAGTTTATTATGCAGCCTCAGTAGCTGGAAGGCAGTATGAGGCAAGTTTGTTTTGCAATCTCAGGAGCTGGAAGACAGTGTGGGAGGTAGGTTGGTTATGCAGCAGTGGCGGCCCCCCAACCAACTGGGGGGGGGGGGCTGTGGGTGCATTGTTTGTTAAGAGTAAAGTTACTTATGCAGTCTCGGGAGCTGGAAGACCATGTGTGCGATCAGTTTATTATGCAGTCTCAGGAGCTGGGAGACAGTATAAGGTCAGTTTATTATGCAGTCTCAGTAGCTGGAAGGCAGTATGAGGTCAGTTTGTTTTGCAATCTCAGGAGCTGGAAGACAGTGTGAGAGGTAGGTTGGTTATACAGCCTCAGGAGATGGAAGACACTGTGTGAGATCACTTTGTTATGCAGTCTCAGGAGCTGGAAGGCACTATGAGGTCAGTTTATTATGGAGTCTAAGTAGCTGGAAGGCACTGTGAGATCAGTTTGTTTTGCAATCTCAGGGGCTGGAAGACAGTGTGAGAGGTGGGTTGGTTATGCAGCAGTGGCAGCCCGCCGACCAACTGAGGGGAGAGGGGGGGGGGGGCTAGGAGTGCATTGTTTGGTAAGAGTTACGTTACTTATGCAGTCTCAGGTCAGTTTAATATGCAGTCTCAGTAGCTGGAAGGCAGTATGAGGTAAGTTTGTTTTGCAATCTCAGGAGCTGGAAGACAGTGTGAGAGGTAGGTTGGTTATGCAGCAGTGGCGGCCCCCCAACCAACTGGGTGGGGGTGGGGGGGGGGGCTGTGGGTGCATTGTTTGTTAAGAGATAAGTTACTTATGCAGTCTCAGGAGCTGGAAGACCATGTGTGCGATCAGTTTATTATGCAGTCTCAGGAGCTGGGAGACAGTATAAGGTCAGTTTATTATGCAGTCTCAGTAGCTGGAAGGCAGTATGAGGTCAGTTTGTTTTGCAATCTCAGGAGCTGGAAGACAGTGTGAGAGGTAGGTTGGTTATGCAGCAGTGGCAGCCTGCCGACCAACTGAGGGGAGAGGGGGGGGGGGCTAGGAGTGCATTGTTTGGTAAGAGTTACGTTACTTATGCAGTCTCAGGAGCTGGAAGACAGTGTAAGGTCAGTTTATTATGCAGTCTCAGTAGCTGGAAGGCAGTATGAGGTAAGTTTGTTTTGCAATCTCAGGAGCTGGAAGACAGTGTGAGAGGTAGGTTGGTTATGCAGCAGTGGCGGCCCCCCAACCAACTGGGTGGGGGGGGGGGGGGGCTGTGGGTGCATTGTTTGTTAAGAGATAAGTTACTTATGCAGTCTCAGGAGCTGGAAGACCATGTGTGCGATCAGTTTATTATGCAGTCTCAGGAGCTGGGAGACAGTATAAGGTCAGTTTATTACGCAGTCTCAGTAGCTGGAAGGCAGTATGAGGTCAGTTTGTTTTGCAATCTCAGGAGCTGGAAGACAGTGTGAGAGGTAGGTTGGTTATACAGCCTCAGGAGATGGAAGACACTGTGTGAGATCAGTTTGTTATGCAGTCTCAGGAGCTGGAAGGCACTATGAGGTCAGTTTATTATGGAGTCTAAGTAGCTGGAAGGCACTGTGAGATCAGTTTGTTTTGCAATCTCAGGGGCTGGAAGACAGTGTGAGAGGTGGGTTGGTTATGCAGCAGTGGCAGCCCGCCGACCAACTGAGGGGGGGGGGGGGGGGCTAGGAGTGCATTGTTTGGTAAGAGTTACGTTACTTATGCAGTCTCAGGAGCTGGAAGACAGTGTAAGGTCAGTTTATTATGCAGTCTCAGTAGCTGGAAGGCAGTATGAGGTAAGTTTGTTTTGCAATCTCAGGAGCTGGAAGACAGTGTGAGAGGTAGGTTGGTTATGCAGCAGTGGCGGCCCCCCAACCAACTGGGTGGGGGTGGGGGGGGGGCTGTGGGTGCATTGTTTGTTAAGAGATAAGTTACTTATGCAGTCTCAGGAGCTGGAAGACCATGTGTGCGATCAGTTTATTATGCAGTCTCAGGAGCTGGGAGACAGTATAAGGTCAGTTTATTATGCAGTCTCAGTAGCTGGAAGGCAGTATGAGGTCAGTTTGTTTTGCAATCTCAGGAGCTGGAAGCCAGTGTGAGAGGTAGGTTGGTTATGCAGCAGTGGCAGCCTGCCGACCAACTGAGGGGAGAGGGGGGGGGGCTAGGAGTGCATTGTTTGGTAAGAGTTACGTTACTTATGCAGTCTCAGTAGCTGGAAGGCAGTGTGAGAGGTGGGTTGGTTATGCAGTAGTGGCGGCCCACTGACCAACTGAGGGGGGGGGGGGAGGGGGGGGGGCTGGGAGTGCATAGTTTGGTAAGAGTTAAGTTACTTATGCAGTCTCAGGAGCTGGAAGACCCTGTGTGAGATCAGTTTATTATGCAGCCTCAGGAGCTGGTAGACAGTGTGAGTGGTTGGTTGATTATGCAGCTTCAAGAATGACAATGTAAATGTCAGTTTGTTCTGCTAAGCTCAGACCCTGCATACTCAAACTATATCTTCATAATCACGCCTGCAGTATTATAATATTCCAGGACTGAATATTCAGATTGTTGCATGGGCTCATTCATGACTAGTTCTCTTTACACCTTGCTGCTCAATGTCAACAAAATTCTAAAAAGCGGTCTATAAATACACAGAGTCAGAACTGCTTATCCAAGCAGGTGAGAATGATGACGGACAACAGACGTGATGACAAGCTGTCAGGCCGCAGCCGCATGCCAGAGAGAGAGAAAGAGAGAGAAAGCCGTCTGCCAGCAAGAAGCTCTCGATGGGATCATTGCACTGGGATACAAAACAACGTGAATGGGAACCGCAAGCAACAGGTGATGGGGCAGTGGCTTGTTCCCACAGAGAAGACAACAAAGCGCAGCCCGCCGTGCAGACATAGGACCGGGCGTTGTGTACAGCCATGACAGACGCAAGTTACCTGTCCTGCTTCCGGGGGAGAGTGTTTCTGCTGAACTTAGGACTAGCACCAGGGGAGGACAGAGGGCTACGCCAACAGATCGACACCAAGCACAAAACAAAACAACATTCAATTAAAAATCCAGCCACATATTAGAAAAGGAACAAAAAAAAAAAATCAACTCAACCTTTGTTGTATTGAATCACCCCCATTGGCTGCCTATATCTTGTGGTGACTCCAATGGTGGGAATTTCCTGTAAAGGGATCTGACTCCGCCCCCTCCGACAAGGCCATACCAAACCCCGCCCCAGCAGGACCCCTGATTTTTGGGGTTGGGGGCGCCATACTCTCCTTTCACATCCCCCCCCTCCCGCTGTGTTTCATCACCCGAGACCCCAAGTAGTATTATATTCTGAAGTAATATGAAGCAAATCCTGAAAAGTCAGTTTTAAATATTCATACTTTTCAAATTTCCCAAGACTCTTCTTTCTTAAATTTTTGATAGAATAAGGAATAGTTCGTATTTTTTTTGCTGTCTGTGCCCCTTTGGGGGATCTTTCCCCTCACTTCCTGTACCAGAGACACAACAGGAAGTGAGCGTAGATCTCCCTAAAGCGAGAAGAAATCCCTGCTTATACTGTTCTCACCAGAACAAGTGTCCCCAATGGAAGACTTCCCATTACTTCCTGTTCCAGTGACAACTGTCAAATGTTGGATTTCCCATCACTTTCTCTCCAGGATACAATGGTCACCAGGACAAACAGGGAGAGTAAGTATACGTGGCACAAACAGCACTAAAAACCTGACAGGGGGGGTTTTATGCCTTCCACACAAAGAATTTTAGATGCACCATTGCAACTTTAGAGCAGACTTGGACCTCGTTCACCTGGGCGTAGTACAGCGTACACCTATGTGAGGGTCGTGTTTGCACCGCACAGGGATGCACAGGTGTTTGGCGCAGAAATTCCCATTCTTGTCAATTGGGACGCAACTCCTGCGCAGACACAGACGCTGCTCGCAATTTAAAATCAGTGCGGGGGGTGTGTCCCCTCAGTGTGCATTCAGGACTGTGCACCCGCCCCAACTGGCAAAAGTGGGAGCACATCTGTGTGGATGGAGCCACTGTGTTCCAACTGACATGAATGGGACTGCCTGCGCATAGCACCTGTGCATTCTCGTGTGCGCAAACACGGCCCTTGCATGGATGTACGCCTAAAGCACATCGCTCTCCTCCAGATTCTGCAGGCAGGGGGGTAACTACTATGAGGCAAACAAGGAGTCTGCCTCGGGTGGCATTTTTCAGGGGGGGTGGTGCCACCCCCAGGCAGAAGGGCAGAGGCAGCTCTTTAACCACTTCCCGTCCTTTCGGTGGTTGTACCGGGATGATGCCTGCAGGCCCTCCCCCCCTTTTCCGCAGCCCTCTCTGGCTCTCCTGATCCACCAGGATACCCGAGCGACCAGCCAGCGCGCCCGCCGGCTGGCCGGACAGCCAAGCAAAGCCGGTGTTCTGTCGAGAAGTGCCCGCTATCGAGAAGTGCCTGGGACGAACAGCGCATGCGCCGTACGGAACAGCACAACAGCTGTGTTTACAATCAGCTGTTGTGACGGCGAGACGGCGCCTGCGCACAATAGCCGACCGAAGAGATGTTTCTGTCAGATTGCGCATGGCGCTCCCGTGGCGAGTTCACGTTTGTGAGGGGCGGATTTGTACATGTTGTGGGCGGATTTATAAATGATGCCCTTCAGTTGGCTAAACACGCCCCGCAAGCGTCCAGGAAGAATAGCATTAAAAGTTTTGTTTTGCAGCACCGGCCATCTTTAAAAATTCCGCCCCCAAACTGCCCATCATTTATAAATCCGCCCACAACGTGTACAAATCCACCCCTCACTAATATGAACTCGCCACGAGAGCGCGGGGCACAATCTAACAGAAATATCTCGACAGGCTATTGTGCGCAGGCACCGTCTCAACAGCCGATCGTAAAATCAGCTGTGGTGCTGTTCCGTACGGCGCATGCGCCGTTGATAGCGGGCACTTCAACTGAACACCGGCCTCGACTTTGATTGGCTGTTTGTAATAGTAAATCGGAAGCGATCCCATTACATAAGTTCCGGTTTACTCAGAACCATCGGCGCCAGTTTTTTAAAATTGAAAGCTTTCAAAAACACAGATCTTGGTGTTTTGAATGCTTTTATAAGCGCAGAGGAGGGATTTGGGGGTTTTATAGACCCCAGATCTCTCCATAAAGAGTACCTGTCACGTGCCTATTACTGTCACAAAGGAGGTTTTCATCCCTTGTGACAGCAATAAAAGTGATCAAAAAAAAAATGAAACAGTGTAAAAATAAAAAAAACTAATAATTAAAAAAAAAAAAAAAAAAAGTGAAGTTCCCTCGTCCTCGCGCGCAAAGGCATACACACCTGTTGGTCCCACACGCATGCAAAACAGTGATCGTCCCACACATGTGAGGTATCACCGCCAATGTCAGATCATGGTGACACTCGGACGAATCACGTCTCAGGGTCTGATGAGGAAGCCGTCGCTGCTCACTCAGAATGGCTGCCGTTACCCCCATCAGACCCTGGAACAAGAGTGGAATATTGCGGCGGGAGGGGGGGGGGGGTGGTGGTACAAATTTAGATGAGGGGGGAGCCCGATTTTAGTCTTGCCTAAGGCAGCTCAAAATCAAAAACAGACTGCAGGCCAGAGTGATGTGCTTTTTTACTTTGTTACAAATAAGTAGCAATGATGTTTTTTTCAAAGCTGAAGAAGAAAAAAAAAAAACAATACGGCGGGTGCGGCTCCCTTTGATTCCAGTGTACTGGGGGGAGGATGGGCCCCCATTAAGCCGGCACCCGGGGTCGTTGGGTAAGCCGTAAGCCTGCCTGGAGCGGTAATCCTTTGTTGGTATTTCATGTTTTAGATACACTTGGATTACATGCAATAGAAGTGAGCACATAACTTTGGTGAGTGAATAAAATGAAGAGGGCTGAAATATTTGTTGTGTAAATGTTAGAAGGAAGATAGGAATTCTGTGCTGCATCCCATTTTGCTGATTCACCATCAGCTGCGAATGACTCACCGCTTCAGTGCAAACCATTACGGTTATCTCAGTGTGCATCGGGCCGGATCACCGGCAGAAGGAGCCGATACGGCAATGTCACCGGTATGCATGGCCTTGTGACATTAGACAAGATCTACCATACATATCCACAGATGTATCAATAGGCAGTACAGTGGAACCGTGGATTACGAGCATAATCCGTTCCAGGAGAATGCTTGTAATCCAAAGCGAGTTTCCCCATAGAACTCAATGGAAACGAAGATAATTCGTTCCGCATTGACTTCTATTGCATGCAATACCGCATGTGGCCAGAGGTGGGGGCGCCAGAGAGCCTCGGAAATACTCGGGGACAGCTCGGCTGAACTTGGAAAGGCTCGGAAACACTTGGGAACTGAGTATTTCCGAGTGATTCCGAGTATTTCCGAACGGCTTCCGAAACGTTCCGAGTGTCACCGGCGCCCCCCGCACCTCTGGTCAAACGCGGTACTGCACACCACATTAGCTTGAATTCTGCTCATTTTGCGAGACAACGCTTGCAATCCGAATCAGAATTAAAAAAAAAAGTTGCTCGTCTTTCAAAACGCTCGTTAACCACGTTACTCGTAAACCGAGGTTCCACTGTACATGGTTTCCTCACTATATTTTTATCCCACTCATGGAGGTCAGGTGTGCATTGTAAAGGACTTTCCCAGAAACAATTAATAAGACTGGGGGCTGGTCCAAATACTTTCACGTTATTGGCTGTGGGGCTTTGTTTAATCTAATCCTTCACTTTAAAGCAGCTGAATACATTCAGGTGCATCGATACAAATGAGTTCAATGTCTTACAGGTTTCATTGTCAATCGAAAGTAAGCTACAGCCTGAATAGAAAAGCCTGTCCTCTACCAGCATGCTTCATTGAAGGACCTTTGTGCTCTGTGGGGAAGCGGTGGTCTCTCAGCATAGATCTGCCACGCCCCCCTGTGGAGTTAGAGCTTTTCTAAATTGCAAGAGCTATGGGGGTTTAGTTCAGTAGGGGGCGTGGCAGGCTGCTACAGAGAGACCTACAAATGCCAAGGGTCCTTCTTTGCAGCCACCAAGCTTTTTGACGCAGCATGTTGGCGGCTTTAACCCCTTGGCGACCAGCCGCCTTCATGATACTGCGGTAGGTCGGCTCGTTCCCGTGAATCGGCTTAGCTGCACGTCAGTCCGTTCTGCAGCTATAGCAGGCGCGCACGTGCGTGTGTATGTGCTCGCTGCGCGGCGGGTGAGCTGATGCGCGTGGCCGGGCGGCCGCGATGACCGCCGGCCACCCGCCATCGCTCCACAGAGAGCCAGAACGGGGGATCTATCAATGTTAACAAACAAATCCCTGTTCTGACCGGGAAGTACAGAGTGATTGTCTGTTCCTAGTGATTAGGAACAGCAATCTCACCGTACTCCCAGTCAGTCCCCCCCCACAGTTAGAAACACCTCCCAGGGAACACATTTAACCCCTTGATCGCCCCCTAGTGTTCAACCCCTTCCATGCCAGTGTCATTTATACAGTAATCAGTGCATTTTTATAGCACTGATCGCTGTATAAATGTCAATGGTCCCAAAAAAAGTGTCAAAAGTGTCCGTCGCAATGTCGCAGTTCCGCTAAAAATCGCTGATCGCCGCCATTACGAGTAAAAAATAATAATAAAATGCCATACATCTATCCCCTATTTTGTGGACGCTATAACTTTTGCGCAAACCAATCAATATACGCTTATTGCGATTTTTTTTACCGAAAATATGTAGAAGAATACATATTGGCCTAAACTGATGAAGAATTTTATTTTTTGGATATTTATTATAGCAAAAAGTAAAAAATATTGTTTTTTTTTCAAAATTGTCTGTTTTTTTGTTTATAGCGCAAAAAATAAAAACCGTAGAGGTGATCAAATGCCACCAAAAGAAAGCTATACTTGTGGGGAAAAAAAGGACGTGCATTTTGTTTGGGTACAGCGTCGCACGACTGCGCAATTGTCAGTTAAAGCGACGCAGCGCCGTATCGCAAAAAAATGGACTGGTCATTAAGGGGGAAAATCTTCCGGTCCTTATACTGCAGACACTGGAGCTCGGCATATTAGAACACAGAGTGCACCAGGTGATTATAATGGACAAGACCCTCCCAATTCAGAATCAGTCTGCACAGGACAATTATTATAGGTCACCTCCCTGCCCTTGGCCTATGACGGAACAGTTAAGGAGCAGCAACAGGCTGCTAAGGTCATCCTTCTGCTCTGTCTGCCTGTAAGCATATTTGCACATGCACACACCTGACTGATCCCAGTTGCTGCCCTTCCCTCTTACAGTCTGAATGCTGTCCAGGTGATTATAATGAAATTAAATAAAATTTTGGTATACTGGTTGCATTAGAAAAATATAATGAATGATCTATTACTGCATCTGTTGGTGTTTTGTTTTTTTAATATCTGCCTGGAGTTCAACTTAAGATGTTAACTTTGCAGCACTGCGCGCCCCCGAGTGAATAAAAAATGCAGACCGCTCACCTCTCTGACATTGCGGTCTTCACGCTATTCGTCCTCGCGAATCCAGACATGGAGTCGTCCCGGGGAGATGCGGTCAGGGCGCTGGGAGAATTATTGCTGCTGAGGGAGATGTCGATCGATTCACAGCTGGTGTGAAGGCTGCTGATGGACTGGAATCCCAAACCGTCCTTGCTGACGGCGGAGGAGCTGCTGGCGTTGGTGCCCCAGGTTAAGCTGTTGGAGGGTGCGGAATAGGCAGAGCCGGGGCTGGAGGCGAGGGGAGACGGGTTTAGATCCATGCCTTTCCCGTACAGAGGGCTGCTGCCCCCGCTGCTCAGAATGCCGCTGCCGGACGGCGAGTCTGGGTGAGAGGAGACGCTCATGGTGGCGTGGGGGTTGGAAATGATCACCGAGTTTTTCATGTTCTCCGAAGTTGTGACCGGGCCTGGTTTATTGGGCTTCCCTCCAAAAAGCCTGGAAATGGGAAAATTAGAATTAGGATGCTAAAGAGACCCTGTCACCTAGAGAGAGGGCGCTACACAGCTTCATGAAAATATCAGTAACCTCATACCTCCCAACATTTTGAGATGGGAATGAGGGACACCTACTAGCAAATGTATGTAGGCATCGGACACACCCCCTGCCACACCTCCTTAAAGGAGAATTAACCCAAAAAAAAAAAAGTTAATTAAATCCACAAGGGCTTTTTTTTACCACTACTATTCCTTTATATTGGCTTTTCAAATTTACGAATGCAGCAATTTAGAATTTGGATGAAAGGTTTAGCACTGGGAAACACTTTTTAAAAGATAAAAAGTGCATTTTATATACAACTTCAGAGATCAGACCAAAATGAGGGACAAATGAGGAAAGAGGGACAGAGGGGACATTGCTCCAAATCAAGGACAGTTGGGAGCTATGAGTAACCTGCTTCAGTATTCCTCTCCGTTCTGATGCAAGCAGTGCATCCTAGGTAATGCCCACATGTGATGCCGAGCTGAATAATCTTTTGGCTAAGATCTAGTGTAGTATCTGTTCTCAGTAGGGGTGCTGTATTGCTATTCTGGTCTTTTGGCATTAATGGCTGGCTGTATAGTGTCCCTGCTGGTATGATGGGGGGGCTCTGAAGGGTAGTACCAACTAAAAACAGAAACCTGGGCATCCATGGGATGTGGGGCACGGGAGTAATTGCCCTGGGAAGACTGGAGTTGCCCAGTGTCTCTTGACTTGAATGGTTCTACGGAGGCCTGACCATAGGCTGAGAAGGCATAGAATCTGCTCTGTCTGTGTCCCCCCTGGGAGTTGGTTGCCCCAGGGGTGCTCATATCAACACTTGGGTTTGGGAATCCCACTGTGTGAAAAGGCACATGGCCAAGTTTCTTTACACTGCTCCTCTATGGGATAGGCCTTTTGGCTAAGTCCGGGCCAATTTTTGCTACCAGGACACAAAGCCTATTTATACAATTTATTTTTTCTCACTGTTTGTCACTTTGCACTTTTGTCTGTTTCTTTTCTCACTTGGATGGAGGGTGTGGGTCCTTGGGGATGGATGTGGTGGGGCCATCAGGTTCCTTCCTCCTTTGAACTGGGGGGGGGGGTTTCTTTCAGGGAAGCCCCTCACCCATAGCTCCCAACTGTCCCTGATTTCGAGGGACTGTCCCTGATTTGGAGCAATGTCCTTCTGTCCCTCTTTCCTCCTCATTTGTCCCTCATTTTGGTGTGATCTATATAGTTGTATATAAAATGCACTTTATATCTTTCAAAAAGTGTTTCCCAGTGCTAATCCTTTCATCCAGTTTCTAAAATTGCTGCATGTGTACATTTTAAAAGCCAATATCAAGGAATAGCAGTGGTAAACCAAAAAAAGAAAAAAAAGTTCTTGTGCATTTAATTAACCTTTTTTTTCCTTTAGGACTTTTTCTGACGCCCTGCCAGCGCACCGCTCCAGCGTGAAAGCCCTCGGCCTTTCACACTGGAGTGAATGGAGCAGCTGTTTTAGGGCGGTTTGCAGGCGCTATTTTAATGCTATAGCGCCTGCAAAACGCTCCAGTGTGAAAAGGGTCTTAAGGAGGTGTGGTCGGGGGCGTGTCCTATGCCTACATACATTTGTTAGTAGGTGTCCCTCATTCCTATCTCAAAATGTTGGGAGGCATGCCTCACCTAGTACTTGTTAGTCGGGTTCGGCTGACCATGAGGAGAGGGATCTGCCGGGCCTTTTGGCTAGGTGGACCAAGGTGAGCCCTGCCCCTGTCAGGAGCCCTGTGCCCGGGGGGGTCAGGGTAGAGTCCTACTCCTTCAGGGGGGTGGACTAGAGACACACCCTTTGGTGCAGTTTTTTTGTGTGTTTTTTGCATGAACTTTTTTTTTTTACACTTAGGTGTCTTGTTTTTGCGCACACCGCAAATTCAAAAAAATAAAAAGGGGCGGGCAAAAGAGAACTAGGCAGGGGAGGAAACAGCTAAATTAGACCTGATGCCAGGAAATTAAGTGGGATCTATCTGACTTGCTGTAGATTCTAATTTATACTGTGAGAAGCTCACAGTATGCAGTGAAATCAGAGTAACCAGTTTCATTATAGGAGAGAAGCCTGTACAATTGTGCAAGACTGAAGGGAACGGTGGGGTTCAGCTATAAAGATTTGAATTGATAAAAGTTTCCAGTACTTTACAATATATCTATCTAATGGAATGTGCGTACAATAAGTTGCAGTTCCAATAAGAAAGGGGGGACTGCATGGCTAAAGGTTTATCTATGGCTGCACCACATCCCCGAAATAACATTGAAGGAAAGAAAAAATAGATAGAATGGGATTTTAAAGGTGCTATTTGAGTCCACAAGCAAATTTAATATAAAAACAATAATGTTTTATTTGTAAATTTTATTTGTAAAAAAAAAATAGTTTTTTTTAAGGTCAAAAACCGTAAACAGATTCCATATATATGACAAGAATTTCGACCATAGTTTGCTATATAGTTTGATTCCAGATGCAATAATATCTTCTACATGTCTCGCCAAAATGACTTCTTCAGGAAGTGTTTAAAGCGAAGTTCCACCCAAAAATGGAACTTCCGCTTTAAGTGACGGTGACCCCCTGACATGCCACATTTTGGCATGTCATTTTTTTTGGGGGGGAGGGGGCGGTTACGTCTCCCCCCTCCCTCCCTGGAATCTTCTGGGACACGTCACAGGTCCCAGAAGATTGCCCAACCAATCACAGCGCACCGCGCGGCTCGCGCATGCGCAGTGCGTGCCCAGCCGGGCACCCGCAGTAGTGATGCCGGCGCTGTGGAGAGGAGCGGGGCTTCGTATGCCCTCATCGCTGGACCGTAGGACAGGTGAGTGTCCGATTATTAAAAGTCAGCAGCTACACTTTCTAATTTTGTTTATTCCGGCGGAACTAAGTGCGGATAACATACCAGAGCTCCCAAAGAGCCGGGGGGGGGGGGGGGGGCGCAACGAGTCACCCAACAGCTCAAGGACACAAGCCCAAATCCCCCACACACCCCCACGCTCTGGGCCAATTGTAGAAGGGGCACAAACAACACAGGACAAAATTGAGTTAAATTCAAATTAATGACAAAAAAATGCCTGTGAGGATAAAACGCCCTAAATTGGATGCAGTCCGAATCATCCACTGATATGAAAGTCCAAATTGGATCTATTTGGATGAAAAATGCCACTATCTCCACAAGGAGAAGCCCCCTGGGCCCTTCTTTGGCCCTTGACTCCATCTGGCTGCAACCTTTGGGAGCTTTGTTATGTTATCCGCACTTAAAAACTTCCTGAAGAAGCCATTTTGGTGAAACATGTAGAAGATATTGGTGCGTCTGGAATCAAACATAATATAGCAAGCTATGGTCGGAATATTTGTTTTATATATGTACTCTGTTTACATATTTACGTTTTTAAACCCATGTACAAATAAAACATTGTTTTTATATCACCTTAAGGCCCCTTTCACACTTGTGCGACTTTTGACATCAGAGTCACATGAAAAGTCGTACCCCATGATTCCCAATAATAACCATTCATATCTCTAGCGACTTCAAGTCTCGCCGACTTCAAAGTAGCCCCTGTACTACTCTGGGGCGACTTTGATGCGAGTTGAGGTCCATAGACCTCAAGTTTACACAGGCATCCCCTGAAATCGCAGAAAAATCACGGCAAAGTCACAGCAGTGTGAAATAGGCCTAAATAGCACCTTTAAAATGTCATCCGATCTATATTTTCTTTCCTACAGTTCCAATAGGCCTACTATGAATTGGGCATGCGGCATCATACCTGCGTAAAGTGGGTGAAGATACATCGGGGTACTTATTTCCTGTCTGGCGGGTACCACCAGGCGCTCCTTGTGATGCTGGGTTTAATTTCACAGAATTGCAGGATGCCACACTTTCATTGTCCGAGGAGATCCCCTTCTCGCGGTCGGTCTGGTTTATAAATCCCGGCACAGAGTTTCCAAGGGTCACTTTCCCGGCCTCCCTCATTTTGGGGACAGGCAGCCCAGCGGACTTGCTGCTGATGTTGGAGTCGATGCTGCTGGTGCTCGATCGGTTCCCAGCACCACTGCGGGATTTACTGGGCCGGGGCAAGCTGCGATATTGAAGGTTGGTCCTGGCACTAAGCTGTAAGTAGCCATCGTCTTGGTGCTGCGAGCCATCTACGCTGGCCTTGCGGTTCGCCGAACTGCCGATAAGCCGGGTGGATTTTGGCATTTTCCCTAAAGTGGCAGAGCCGCTGGTGATGGTGACGCCGCTGGCAGTTATGATAGGCATGCCAACGACCGTGCTCCCTGGTTTCTTAAAACCAAACGTGTTGGTGTTTGTGATAGACCTTGAGGTATTGCTCGGAGGTTTCTTGGTCTCATCTCCACTGCTGCGGCCGGCGTCCGATGGGGAGCGCTTTACCTGCGCAGACTTTGGAGAAAGCCGGCCTTTCTCAGAGACCTTTGCATCGTCGGTTTTCCCGGTGCCTATGAATTTAAAGAAAGGTAGAAAAGATTATTGATTGCTATAGGCAGGAAGCGCGGTCCTTCCTCCAGACATTTTTAAAGGACCCATCCATGAACTATTTCTCACCTGTCCCGGGTGTCTTTAGTGTCCCCGATGGTTTGGTCCGAGGTGCCGTTATCCCCACCTGGGCCGTCATCCCCCTCCGCCAGGACCCAGTCTGTGAGATGACCGTGTTCTTCCTCCCCGATGTGCTTTTGTCAGACTCATCCGAAAGGTCTGAGGGGTTTTTTCTCCATTTACAACCAGACTCCATCTTCACTCCGCTATCTGAACCGCCATCCGACTTCTTCCGATCATCGCCAGACCACAGCGGATTGCGGTCAATGTGCAGATGCTTCTCTGCATCCGTCTGCAGGGAAGATGAAGGTACAAGGTTCAGACATGACAATCCTTTACATATTCCCTAATACAACATTTATATATATATATATATATATATATGTTATACAGTATATGTGATCTGACTGATGATCAAGTCTCTCTCTCTCTCCTTTATATATGTGATCTGACTGATGATTGGGGCTCTCTCTCCCCGTTATATATGTGATCTGACTGATGATCGACGCTCTCTCCTTTATATATGTGATCTGACTGATGATCGGGGCTCTCTCTCTCTCCTTTATATATGTGATCTGACTGATGATCGGGGCTCTCTCTCTCCTTTACATATGTGATCTGACTGATGATCGGGGCTCTCTCTCTCCTTTATATATGTGATCTGACTGATGATCGGGGCTCTCTCTCTCTCCTTTATATATGTGATCTGACTGATGATCGGGGCTCTCTCTCTCCTTTATATATGGGATCTGACTGATGATCGGGGCGCTCTCTCTCTCCTTTATATATGTGATCTGACTGATGATCGGGGCTCTCTCTCTCCTTTATATATGTGATCTGACTGATGATTGGGGCTCTCTCTCCCCGTTATATATGTGATCTGACTGATGATCGACGCTCTCTCTCTCTCCTTTATATATGTGATCTGACTGATGATCGGCGCTCTCTCTCTCCTTTATATATGGGATCTGACTGATGATCGGGGCTCTCTCTCTCCTTTATATATGTGATCTGACTGATGATCGACGCTCTCTCTCTCTCCTTTATATATGTGATCTGACTGATGATCGGGGCTCTCTCTCTCTCCTTTATATATGTGATCTGACTGATGATCGGGGCTCTCTCTCTCTCCTTTATATATGTGATCTGACTGATGATCGGGGCTCTCTCTCTCCTTTACATATGTGATCTGACTGATGATCGACGCTCTCTCTCTCTCCTTTACATATGTGATCTGACTGATGATCGACGCTCTCTCTCTCTCCTTTATATATGTGATCTGACTGATGATCGGGGCTCTCTCTCTCCTTTACATATGTGATCTGACTGATGATCGGGGCTCTCTCTCTCCTTTACATATGTGATCTGACTGATGATCGACGCTCTCTCTCTCTCCTTTATATATGTGATCTGACTGATGATCGGGGCTCTCTCTCTCTCCTTTATATATGTGATCTGACTGATGATCGGGGCTCTCTCTCTCCTTTACATATGTGATCTGACTGATGATCGGGGCTCTCTCTCTCCTTTACATATGTGATCTGACTGATGATCGACGCTCTCTCTCTCTCCTTTATATATGTGATCTGACTGATGATCGGGGCTCTCTCTCTCCTTTACATATGTGATCTGACTGATGATCGTGGCTCTCTCTCCTTTATATATGTGATCTGACTGATGATCGGCGCTCTCTCTCTCCTTTATATATGTGATCTGACTGATGATCGGCGCTCTCTCTCCTTTATATATGTGATCTGACTGATGATCGGGGCTCTCTCTCTCCTTTATATATGTGATCTGACTGATGATCGGGGCTCTCTCTCTCCTTTACATATGTGATCTGACTGATGATCGGGACTCTCTCTCTCCTTTATATATGTGATCTGACTGATGATCGGGGCTCTCTCTCTCCTTTATATATGTGATCTGACTGATGATCAGCGCTCTCTCTCTCCTTTATATATGTGATCTGACTGATGATCGGCGCTCTCTCTCTCCTTTATATATGTGATCTGACTGATGATCGGCGCTCTCTCTCTCCTTTATATATGTGATCTGACTGATGATCGATGCTCGCTCTCTCTCCTTTATATATGTGATCTGACTGATGATCGGGACTCTCTCTCCTTTATATATGTGATCTGACTGATGATCGGGGCTCTCTCTCTCCTTTATATATGTGATCTGACTGATGATCGGGACCCTCTCTCCTTTATATATGTGATCTGACTGATGATCGGGACCCTCTCTCCTTTATATATGTGATCTGACTGATGATCGGGGCTCTCTCTCTCCTTTATATATGTTATCTGACTGATGATCGGGGGTCTCTCTCTCCTTTATATATGTTATCTGACTGATGATCGGGGCTCTCTCTCTCCTTTATATATGTGATCTGACTGATGATCGGGGCTCTCTCTCTCCTTTATATATGTGATCTGACTGATGATCGGGGCTCTCTCTCTCCTTTATATATGTTATCTGACTGATGATCGGGGGTCTCTCTCCTTTATATATGGGATCTGACTGATGATCGGGGCTCTCTCTCCTTTATATATGTGATCTGACTGATGATCGGGGGTCTCTCTCTCCCCTATATATGTGATCTGACTGATGATCGGGGGTCTCTCTCTCCCCTATATATATAATCTGACTGATGATCGGGTCTCTCTCTCCCCTATATATGTGATCTGACTGATGATCGGGTCTCTCTCTCCCCTATATATGTGATCTGACTGATGATCGGGGCTCTCTCTCCTTTATATATGTGATCTGACTGATGATCGGGGGTCTCTCTCTCCCCTATATATGTGATCTGACTGATGATCGGGGGTCTCTCTCTCCCCTATATATATAATCTGACTGATGATCGGGTCTCTCTCTCCCCTATATATGTGATCTGACTGATGATCGGGGCTCTCTCTCTCCTTTACATATGTGATCTGACTGATGATCGGGACTCTCTCTCTCCTTTATATATGTGATCTGACTGATGATCGGGGCTCTCTCTCTCCTTTATATATGTGATCTGACTGATGATCAGCGCTCTCTCTCTCCTTTATATATGTGATCTGACTGATGATCGGCGCTCTCTCTCTCCTTTATATATGTGATCTGACTGATGATCGGCGCTCTCTCTCTCCTTTATATATGTGATCTGACTGATGATCGATGCTCGCTCTCTCTCCTTTATATATGTGATCTGACTGATGATCGGGACTCTCTCTCCTTTATATATGTGATCTGACTGATGATCGGGGCTCTCTCTCTCCTTTATATATGTGATCTGACTGATGATCGGGACCCTCTCTCCTTTATATATGTGATCTGACTGATGATCGGGACCCTCTCTCCTTTATATATGTGATCTGACTGATGATCGGGGCTCTCTCTCTCCTTTATATATGTTATCTGACTGATGATCGGGGGTCTCTCTCTCCTTTATATATGTTATCTGACTGATGATCGGGGCTCTCTCTCTCCTTTATATATGTGATCTGACTGATGATCGGGGCTCTCTCTCTCCTTTATATATGTGATCTGACTGATGATCGGGACCCTCTCTCCTTTATATATGTTATCTGACTGATGATCGGGGCTCGCTCTCTCCTTTATATATGTGATCTGACTGATGATCGGGGCTCTCTCTCTCCTTTATATATGTTATCTGACTGATGATCGGGGGTCTCTCTCCTTTATATATGGGATCTGACTGATGATCGGGGCTCTCTCTCCTTTATATATGTGATCTGACTGATGATCGGGGGTCTCTCTCTCCCCTATATATGTGATCTGACTGATGATCGGGGGTCTCTCTCTCCCCTATATATATAATCTGACTGATGATCGGGTCTCTCTCTCCCCTATATATGTGATCTGACTGATGATCGGGTCTCTCTCTCCCCTATATATGTGATCTGACTGATGATCGGGGCTCGCTCTCCTTTATATGTGTGATCTGACTGATGATCGGGGATCTGGAACATGTGTGCTGACTGTTGGGACATTAAGGGTTCTGTATGTCATGTGGAAATAGCTTTAATTACAATGAGTTGTTAACTCATTATTTTCAGATAACTACAAAATCTTCTCTCTTATAGATATGTGATTTGTGTAGTATATCAACTGAAGTGCCTGAAAAGTCCCAGAATTTTTCTCACATGTTGTTTGCCTTTTATTTCATAAGTAATCCCAGAACCTGTGTCAGATCCTACTATCCGAGTACTGGTGTCCTATTGTTGTTCCATATGTTTTGGATACCATCAGGTGTTTATGAGATCCTTATCATTCAACAGATGGTAGGTGGTCGGGTACCGTACCTGCACGTCCAGGTTCTTCCTCGACGATGCTGGCGTGTTGGCATAGGAGCTGATGGAGGAGCTGGTGTTGATGTCATCGGTGCTGAGGTTGTCGATGGTATCGCTGATGCCGCTGCTCACCGAGCTGCTGTCGTCCCAGCTGTAAAGAGACACAAGAAGCCTTTTTATAAGCCAACCGCGTATAAAAAAAAAATGCCAAAACAAACTGCAAAGCCCCAGGCTCACAGCGAATCCCAGATCTCTGCGCCGCCATCACACCTCTGTACGGCACACAGACCTCACTTGTTATGAAATAACTCACTGCGACCACACAGAACCCAACCTGGGAGGCGCCTTTGAAAAAAAAAAAAACGGTTTTACTAGAGGAAGAGAAACCGGGAAATTTCCAAACAGGCAAAGTTTGTAAAATGCCCACCTGAACTCCGCCACATTTTATAGATGAACACTTACATTTAAACGACCACGAAATAGCAGTTACCTCATTTTCCTAAACCGGTTCATGCAAAAGTGGAGTTTGCATGAATATATTCCTGACATGAAACAATATACAGCAACAGTAACGTTTTCAGAAAAGTTCCACCCTTTATCAATAAAAAACGTTTGTGAGCTCCACCCAGTGGCTTTGCCTAGCCTGGGATGTCATCAGTCTGTTGCAGACAGGAATAAGAATTTCCTCAGTCTCCTCTCCCACAACAGTCAGACAGCGACGGGGGGGGGGGCTCATCTGTGTCAGAGATTTGAAAAACACAAGAACTGAACAGACACCAGGATTTGCCCCTGAACAAAGATGGTGCTGTACTTCTGGAGAGGAAAGCAGATGAAGGCATTGTTAGGGGGAGTCCTGGGATCTCTGTGAAAGGTAATGAATACCTGAAAGTACACTGACACATTACTGAGCATGCTGCATGAAAAACTATCTCCGATGACAGGTCCATTTTAACATGTTAAGATCAATTAAAGTTTTAGAAACGTAAAGATAATTAATTAAAGGAAGCATGTCATAACGGAAATACACAGGCTGCCACTGCTAATCCTCTTCTGAAAAAGTTCTAAAAAATAGTTCCTATCTGTCATGTTGAACGAGCATTCATGCTCAGAGGTTCTGACTTTACTGGCTACATGCAGAAGGTGCCCAATACGAAGATGCCAAACTGTGCCCCCCCCCCCCATTTCCCTGATGCCGACACTCTGATCGTCTTCTACAGATAGGATTTATTTACACTGGAACAGTTGCAGGAAAAAAAATTTGGCCAGCTGGTACTCTTAGAGTGCCAGTACCTGGTGCAAACCGCACCCACCTAAGTAGGGCACTGGTACAGACAATGGACCTCAACCCCTGTGACATCACTGCTCCTCTGCTCTGGCTCCTCCTGTGAGGTGGGGCAGTCCCCTGGCAGCAAGAGGGGTCAGTAAAGAAAGAGGTGAGGGGATGCTCTCAGCTTGGTTGAATGTACTTTAAAGGCTGCTGCCCCCACCCCTAACACATAACGACAATGCGTCCATGGCAGCTTCCCCTACTGCCCCCCCCCCCCCCCCGTCCCAGCCTGGTTATAAGTTTGGAATGGAACACGTGAAGGGCCTCTCAGCTCGGTAAATGTACTCTAAAGGCTGCTGCCCCCACCCCTAACACATAATGACACTGCACCCGGGGCAGATTCCCCTACTGCCCCCCCCCCAGTCCCAACCTGGTTATAAGTTTGGAATGAAAGAGGTGAAGGGGGGGCCTCTCAGCTCAGTAAATGTACTCTAAAAGCTGCTGCCACCATCCAACACATAAAGACACTGCACCCTGAGCAGCTTCCCCTCCTGCCCCCTTTGAGTCCTGGCCTGGTTACAAGTTCGGAATGAAAGAGGTGGGGGGGCTCTTAACTTAACGTTAAATGTACTCTAAAGGTGGCTGCCCCATCCAAATACATATAGACACTGTGCCCAGGGCACTCCCCCCCCCAGTCCCGACCTAGCTACAACTTAGAAATTAAAGAAGTGATGGGGAATGCACAACTTAGTTAAGTGTATGCTAAAGGCTGCTGCCTCCCCCCCCCCCAACACATAGACACCGCACCCAGGGCAGCTGCCCCCACCCCCCCCCAGTCCCAGCCTGGTTCCAAGTTAGGAATGAAAGGGGAGAGGGGGGCTCTCAACTTGGTTAAATGTACCCTAAAGGTTGTTCCCCCCCCCCAACACTTAAAGACATTGCGCCCAGGACTGCTGCCCCACTCCCCACCCCCCATCATAGTCCCGGCCTCCTTCCAAGTAAGGAAGCCACATAATCGTCAAACCTGCCATTGTTTTCTCGCAGAGGGAAAGTGGTTCACAAGCCAATACCTGTTAAATGATAGTTCTATGCACACTGAATTTACAGCAGAGCTCATACAAGATTAGTGCCAGAGATGCACCTCTTCTATGTTCAGGGTTGCTCATTCACAAAGAGTACACATTTCTGCACAAGGATCCGGCTGTAAGCGGGATGTTTTTTTTTTCTACAGAAAAGTCTGCAGGATTTCTAGACTCAGAACAAGTTCATGAGGACAAATAGCGGCGTTTATCTTCAATATACTGTATGTAGTCCTTGTGATAGCCGTCCCTCTGGCATCTCGTATGAAAACAGTCATAGAACGCAGGCTTCATTCCCCAAGTACAGAGCGCTAATCTCGTATTTCACCGGCGTTATTCTGGGCACTGGCCTGTTTATGTTATGAGGTCTGGAAGGATTTGGATCCATCTCAACAGTTCTTGCCGGCTGCCAACAAAGGCAGGGCACGAGACCCTGAAAAGGCGGCCCTGGAACCGGGCCAGAAACATTGGTAACTTCACAAAATCCTGAGTATGAGCAAACCATGGTTTTACCAGCAGGGGGTCAAATGCCCCCATGGACTGGCACTGCTACAATACGTCAAACGTGGCATTTCCTGTGCCCAGCACAAGAAACAGAACCCATCTACGCCCATTAGGGAGGCAGAAGCGTTGTCAAATTTTAACAGGACATGCCTCAACAAAGGACCTTCATGGCAGGATCACCTTTTAATATTAATTGCAGATGTAATAATATTAAAAATTACTTTTTGAAATGACATTAACATTTTAGTTCTACATGAAGTTGGACATTCCTGCTGCAGAAGTCTCTTTGGTATTTCCCATCATGGCGGCCTCCTGCGATGAGCCCCTGGTTCCAGCACTCCACAGACCCTATTAATTACACGCTGCTAACTGGAAGAACTCGTTCTAGGGCAATTGTTTGAGACAATAGCTCCTAAGAGGCACGGATGTCTCCAGGGGAATGTGATAGAAGGAAGGGGGGAGGAGGAGGACAGCACTGTGCTAATCTCTGCTAACAGGATTAATGTGACTACAGCAAGCAGCAAAAACTGGCCGCAGTCTATGTGCCATCATCCGAACACTTATTATTTCACAGGTTATTCGCTAATCGTCCCAAATATTTCACAAAACTCCGTAGTCAGCGATATTCACAGACAATAGCAGCTGGCAGAAACCCCTCCGGAATTCCAGGATAACATCAGTAAATTCAGTGGTTCTCAGTGGTAAATTCTCCTTCTATGGCCCAACAGTGAAGAATAAACTTCACACAAGTAATGCATGGGACTCTGCAGTTGACTTGGAGGCTCTATAGTAGATGGGGTTTCCGAAGGGGGCCTGGGGGTCACTGTGGGGAAGATGGGGGGTTGTAGAGGGGGTTAGGGGACTCTGCAGCTGACTTGGTGGCTCTAAAGGAGATGGGGTTTCTGAAGGGGGCCAGGGGGTCACTGTGGGGAAGATGGGGGGTTGTAGAGCATCCCTTCTAGACTGTAAGCTCAAACAAGTGGGGCCCTCCGTTTCCTCTTGTATTGAATTGTATTGTAACTGTACTGTCTGCCCTCATGTTGTAAAGCGCTGTGCAAACTGTTGGCATTATATAAATCCTGTATAATAATAATAGAGGGGGTTAGGGGACTCTGCAGCTGACTTGGTGCCTCTATAGGAGATGGGGTTTCTACAGGGGACTGGGGGTAACTGTCGGAAGGATGTGGGTTGTAGATGGGGCTAGGGGACTCTGCAGCTGACTTTGTGGCATCTATAGGGGATGTGGTTTATGCAGGGGACTGAGCGTCACTGTGGGAAGGATGGGGGTTGAAGAGGGGGTTAGGGGCTCTGCAGCTGACTTGGTGCCTCTATAGGAGAAGGGGTTTCTACAGGGGCTGGGTGTCGCTGTGGGAAGGATGGGGATTGTAGAGGGGGTTAGGGGGCTCTGCAGCTGACTTGGTGGCTCTATAGTAGGTGGGGTTTCTGCAGGGGACTGGGGGTCACTGTGGGAAGGATGGGGGTTGAAGAGGGGGTTAGGGGCTCTGCAGCTGACTTGGTGGCTCTATAGTAGGTGGGGTTTCTGCAGGGGACTTGGGGTCACTGTGGGAAGGATGGGGGTTGTAGAGGGGGTAAGGGGACTCTGCAGCTGACTTGGTGGCTCTATAGGAGATGCGGTTTCTGCAGGGGACTGTGGGTCACTGTGGGAAGCATGGGGTTGGTAGAGGGGGTAAGGGGCTTTGAAGCTGACTTGGTGGCTCTATAGGAGATGGGGTTTCTGCAGGGGACTGGGTGTCACGGAGGGGGTTGGGGGCTCTGCAGCTGATTTGGTAGAGGGGGATTAGGTTTCTGGAGTGGGCTGTGGGACACTGGTGAAGACTGGGGGCATTATGGAGGCTATGCAGCAGCACTGTGGGAAGCTGGGCGGCACTGATTGTGGTTGGGGGGGGGGGGGGCACTGTGGAAGCTGAGGGCTATCAGGGGGCCTGGGGACATCCTGGAAGCTTGGAGGCACTGTGGGAGGTTTTGGGATCTGCAGTTGGCTGGAGGTCTGGGAGACCGGGGGGCCACAGCTTGATGCTTGGGAACCACTGAATTAAGACTCTATTCACAGAAAAGTCGTTTTTCAGTTCCAGGTGGAGTCTGGTGGGCTGAGAGTGAGCGCTTACCCTGCCAGAGTGTTAACCTGGCTCGGTTTCCACCCACTTCGGAGTTTCGCTGCCCTCACTGTACTCTCTAAAAAATCCAATATGGCGACAATGTCGCATTTGTAGGTGCGCAGAGCCAGGAACTCCTACGCAGTAATGGTGTAACTCCTAAACACTAAGGCTAGATTCACACCTCTGAGCTGCGTTACCACAAAGTGTTTTGACTTATGTTACTTCTTGCGTTAAGGTGCTCTGTGTTAAGGCAGCCAACACAAAAAAGCAACAAAAAGATACACCCAGAACTCCAAAAATAAAAGGTGCAGGTACTTTTTTTTTTTTAAAGCCAATGCACCAAAATGTACAGTAGTGCATAACCATGCAATGTGCAGTGCTAAAAGGCACGTGCATTGACTAGGTGCATTAGGGTGTCAAAGAATGAATGGCATTGCAGCTCTAAAGGCAACATGTGGTAGCTCCTGCAGCACAAAGGTATGGACCTAGACCTAGAGCCCATTTACATTTGTGCAGGGCATGTTCATGCATGTTGCATTAGGCCAGCCTTTTGAAAATAATGGCCTGTCAATGCATCAAAAGATCCCAAAATTCGGATGCATCAGAAAATTGTTGCAAGGCACTGTGGTGTGCCGCCTATGGGGTGCCTGTCTGTCCTATGAGGCTGCATGACCCCCGACCCTCTGGACAGTGCTAATTGGCCGCCCTGTGCTGATCACATGCAGCCCCCTACCCCAAAAAAAAAAAAAAAAAAAAATATTCAGCGGTACACACCAAACTGAGCATGTGCAGAGCGACTCCTAAGGTTCTGTAATATCAGGCGTTGGATTGGGGACAGTGGAAGAAGGGAAGGATCAGAGAAGACAGGGTCAAACAGCCTTTTTACACAATGTGGAGGATTTACCCCTTGGGTAACACTTTAACATCTATTCTATTTGCCTATATTATCTTATATTACGGTTCTCATGGATTTCCATGAAATCGGTTTCAAATCTCAGCTACATACTGAATATTTATCACTACAGGGAACGGAATTATGGTAAACACTTGGCAGAACGTGTGTTTAAATGTATAACTGCAGCTAAAACTATTAATTTCGTTTCAGGTAAAATTGAGAAGGGTTTATACCTCTATTAGGTTTTATTGCGGTGTCCCAACTGGATAGATTTCCCCCACTTCCTATCTCAGGGACATGATTAGATTCTGACACAAAGGGAGTCTCCAGGACAGGAAGTGAGGAAATTCTTTCTTACAGGGACACAGACAGCAATAAACATCTGACAGATTATCTACAACACACAGTAAATGCACAAAAAAAAAAAAAAAAAAAAAAAAAAAAAAAAAAGGCATTCCTTTTGAATGGCACCCCAACGCACCTGCATTGTACCATGCTGCAATGCACACTAATGTTTCGCGATTTTTTAAAAAAAGGGTCACGTTCCATCATTCCAATAGGCTGCCTTAATGCAACACACATTAATGCACTGCAAAGAAGTAAATGGGCCCTCAAAGGGGTTGTAAAAGTTCATTTGTTTTTAATAAACATAACAAACATCTTATACTTACCTGCTCGGTGCAAGGGTTTTGCCCAGAGCAGCCTCGATCCGCCTCTTGTGGAGTGCCCCGCCGGTGCTCCTGGCTCCTCCCCTTCATCCGGTGCCCCCAAGGAAAGCCGCTTTCCCTGGGGCGGGGGTGGGGGGGGGTACCCGCGCGGGCTCGTTCCCGAGTCCTGCTGCTGTGTCCATTAACCCAGACAGCGGGACTCAGCCCTGCGTCACTGGATTTGATTGACAGCAGCAGGAGCCAATGGCTCCTGCTGCTATCAATCTGTCCAATGAGGTGATAGACAGCGTCTGGAGCCGCTGCTCTAGTGCACATCGCTGGATCGGATCGGGCTCAGGTAAGAAAAAAAGGAGGGGGGGGGGGTCTGGGTGCAACTGCAGCAAAGAGGGTTTTTCACCTTAATGCATAGAATGCATTAAGGTGAAAAACCTTGAGACTTTACAAACACTTTAACATCTGCCTGCAATGTGATTGTCTCAAGCAGGGCCAGTGATTGGCTAGAAGAGTCACTGAAATGTGCCAATAGGCTTTTGGAGATTTCAACCGTCATCCACCTTTGGTTATTGCACACTGCTCACTAGGCTTGCTGCCAATTAATTACTTGGTTATGCAGAGATCGGTAAGACTGATAAATGTATAACTTTGTTTTAATATAGGGTATAATAAATGGTGAACCCCCTGGTCAGGTTTACTTTTGCCATCAGTGTCCCATTGGGGAGAATTCCCTTCACTTCCTTTCCTGTACAGACAACAGGAAGCAAGAGAAAATCTCTCCAATGGGCAGGAAATCTCCCCCTGAACAGCTGCCATTAGAACAGGTTCCCCACTGGAAAGTTTTCCTTCTATTCCTGTTCTGGTGGCAACTCGAAATGTTGACCTCTCCCTCACTTTCATTCCAGGTGATGGTGGTCACCAAAATCAATGGAGCAGTATAAATGTGACAAGGGTACTAACCCCTCAACACACACTATCCAAAGCGAACAGTTTTAGCTTTAGCTACACTTTAATACTAACCTGAGCCACCTCTCGATCCAGTGGTGTCCACGAGAGCCTCGGCTCTCTGGGGGACTCACACTCCTTTTTGGCAGCAGTGAGAGCCAATCATAGCCAGTGATCCAATCAGGAGACGTAGGGGGCGGGGTCGGGCCGGGAGCCCACCTTGCTTGGGTGCCCCCACAGCAAGCTGCTTGCTGTGGGGGGCACCCTGCAGGAGGGAGGGGCAAGGAGCGCCAGGGAGGGACCCAAGAAGAGGAGGATCCAGGCCGCTCTGTGCAAAACCATTACACAGAGCAGGTAAGTATAACTTGTTTGTTTTTTTTAAAAAAATCAAGACTTTAATATCACTTTCAAAAAGACTTAGATACACTTACATACACAAGACTTGGATACATTTTAAGCACCAAAGGCCCCTTTTATTATATGGGGCAGAATCCGCTTGCTCAACAAAGGATTTGTCTGCTGATCTCCTGCTGAGCAGATGGATGACAGGTTTGTGTCCACTCCGATCATGCAGAGCGGACACGGACACAGCCAGCTCGGCTCTGTGGGCGGATATAAACGGACTGCCTGTTTGTTTACACCTGACTGCCCTCTGATCTGATCCACCCAGACAGAGGGGAACAGATCCCCTTCTGTTTTTTTTTTTTTTTTTTTTTTAGCGGATTGGATTGGGGGTAGGCGGGTGTAAACAGACACAAATCCGTTTACATTCGCCATTCCATAGAAGTGAATGGAGGGCCCATTCAGGTCCATCTGAGAAACGGACAGGTGGACCCATTCGGACTCATCATGTGAAAGAGGCCACTTACTACCTACTTAGATACACAAGACTTAGGCCCCTTTCACACTGGGGCGGTGGGGGCGTCGGCGGTAAAACAGCGCTATTTTTATCGCTGTTTTACCGTCGTTTTTGCGGCTGTATTCGGCTGCTAGCGGTGCGGTTTTAACCCCCGCTGGCGGCCGAAAAAGGGTTAAAACCGCTCGTACAGCGCGGCTATAGCCACGGTATAGCCGCGCTGTCCCATTGATTTCAATGGGCAGGAGCGGTGAACACACCGCTCCTTCACCGCTCCAAAGATGCGGCTCGCAGGACTTTTTTTACCATCCTGCCAGCGCACCGCTTCAGTGTGAAAGCCCTTGGGCTTTCACACTGAACAAACAGAGGAGGCTGTTTAGGGGCGGTTTGCAGGCGGTATTTTTAGCGCAATAACGCCTGCAAACCGCCCCAGTGTGAAAGGGGCCTTAGATACAGTACATTTTAACCACCAAGGATTTAGGCTCGCTTCACACTGCCGCAACCTGAAAGTCACAGCTGTGTGAACTGAGCCTTATGCCGCGTCCACATTATCAGAAATTCCCTCCGAAAAAACTTGGATGGTTTTTCCGACGGAATTCCGCTCAAGCTTGGCTTGCATACACACGGTCACACAAAAGTTCTCTGAACTTTCGACCGCCAAGAACACGGTGAGGTACAACACTACGACGAGCCAAGAAAATGAAGTTCAGTGCTTCCGAGCATGTGTCAAATTGTTTTCGAGCATGCATTGAATTTTTTCCGAGCATGCGTGATTTTTTGCACGTCCGAATTGCATACAGACTAACGCATTTTCGGACAGGAACTTTTTCCAGCCGAAAAATAGAGAACCTGCTCTCAATCTTTTGCTGGCTGGAATTCCGCCAGCAAAAGTCCGATGGAGCATACACACGGTCGGAATTTCTGACCTCACATCCGACTTTTGCTGGCGGAATTTCTGATCCTGTGTATGGGGCATTAGATACAGTCTAAATCACAAAACTTCAATCAATTTTAAGCATTAAGAAAAAAAAATCAATGAGCAAAATGCATCTGTTCCAGATATTGCCAACAAACTGAGGTTGATGTTCTAAAAGGATTAGAGACTGTTCACTTTGTAAAATAAATGTTCACTTATCTTAGTGAATGAGGTAGAGCTGCATTCACTTCAGTCATCCAATCATCATCATTATACAGGATTTATATGGCGTCAACAGTTTATGCAGCGCTTTACAACATTCGGGGCAGACAGTACAGTTCCAATCCAATTCAATACAGGAGGGATCAGAGTGTAGAAGACAACCATACACAAGCATAAAGTCAACACAGCACCACCTTATTTACTCTACTAAGTGATCATACACTTTGCTGTGTGTACAGCCTCTACTCCTTTAGTAAATCAACCTCGCTGTTTTCAGATACAGTGCCTGCGTGTTCCGTATAATTATTGTGAGATGGAAATACAAACATGCAAAAAAAAATTTGCACAGTGGAAAAAAACACCCAGAAAAATTCCAGTGTCCACCTACTGATTTTTCATTCTATTGTTTTTAAGAAAATTCACCACCTCAGGCTCGATTAAAAGAATAAAGATGGAACAATTAGGAAAATAAGGTGAGCATAATATGTCCATTTCAAAGGAAAATTTAAAAAAAAAGAAGAAGATTGCTCTGCGCACGCTGCAAGATGATTGAAGTGAATACAAACTTCCCCAATTTACTGAGTTATTAGTAGACGGTCAGTAGTAGCAGATCGACCCCATTGCTTCTTGGGTGAAAGGGTAACCAACTCATCAAATCATACCATTAATAAAGAATAAAAAAAAAACAAAAAGTGAACAATTTTGATAAGTAAAGCCAAGAAAAAAAAAATTAGTATATATGCATTTTTTATGTATGAAATCACTTCAATGCAGCAAGCTTACAGGAGAGGATCCCATTCCTACCTTTCAAATATGGAAAGGTTGCAAAAGCTTTATCTCAAAAGGATACAATGTAATGAATAGGATTGATAAAGAGCAAAACTGTCACACTGCTACATTGTATGCTGAATCTTTTTGAATAAAACTTTTGAAGTAAGTCGCAACCTTTATGTTGGACTAATTAGATCCCTTTCGCTCCTTCTTGCTTTCCTGGGTTATATATATATATATATATATATATACACACACACACGTCTGACCTCATCTTGTAAAGTGCTGTACGCTGTAAACTGTTGGCACTATATAAATCCTGTACAATAAGAAGAAGAATATACACACACACACATACATACACACATATATATATATATATATATATATATATATATATATATATATATATATATATATATATATACACACACATATACACACACATATACATATATATATACATACATACATTATATATCAGTCTCAGACACAGCCGGAAAATCTTAGGCAGAGATTGAGATATTGCACATTTCTAAGGGGCACTTAGTATCAGAACATGCAGCGTTTGTATATTAGGAACCACCATGAACTCTCATAGTCCAGGAGACTCCTAACATTGTCCAGATGAAGATCCAGCTCCCGGACGTGAATTGGCAAGCCGCTTATTCTCACCTCCGCTCTTGTTCTGAAGGTCATTAAAGTTGGCGAGAGAATCTGCGTTCTCAGCCCCGACAGGTACAAGGTGATACGGACTAATTTGGGTATCAGGCAAAAAAAAAAAGTCATGCAGAAAGAATTCAGCTACCTTTTCCCCGCAAAATCCCCCCCGCTTTTATTTTTTTTAGGCTGTAAAAGAGAAGGTTTAACCGGCGGTGTGGGATTAGCGTACCTGTCTGCGTTCGCCGTCCATCGCAAGGTTCCGATCTGTCGTCCGCTGACGATTTCTGACATGGGGTCCTCAGTTATTGGAGATGACACCTTCATTGAGGACAGGGATCTCTATACACAATCATATCCTCTGTGTGTCTGCAGCACATGGAAACCTCTGACAATCACTGGAAGTCTCCCAGTACAAAAAAAAAAACTTCAAAAGTCTCTCAGTCAGGAAATCTGATCTCTGAGCGGTTAACCGGTTCAGTGCCGGAGGCCGGCAGCCAGGGCAGGATAAGTAAATGACAGGGGCTGTTCTCAGCTCTGGGAATCTGCTGAGCAAATATTGAACTGCGAACTGCTGGACAGGCAGGGAGGGAAGGAGGAATGTAGTGTGGAGGGCTGTGTCTTCCCAGTGTAGGGTGGGGAATAGAGTAGTACTAATATGACTGCCCAGTGTAGGGTGGAGAATGGGAGTAATACTACTATGTCTGCTCAGTGTAGGGTGGAGAATGGGGGTAATACTACTATGTCTGCTCAGTGTAGGGTGGAGAATGGGGGTAATACTACTATGTCTGCTCAGTGTAGGGTGGAGAATGAGAGTAATACTACTATGACTACCCAGTGTAGGGTGGATAATGGGAGCAATACTACTTTGACTGTCCAGTGTAGGGTGGAGAATGGGATGAATACTACGAAGACTGCCCAGTGTAGGGTGGAGAATGGGAGCAATACTACTATGACTGCCCAGTGTAGGGTGGAGAATTTAGTAATGCTACTATGACTGCCCAGTGTAGGGTGGAGAATGGGAGTAATACTACTATGACTGTCCAGTGTAGGGTGGAGAATGGGAGTAATACTACGAAGACTGCCCAGTGTAGGGTGGAGAATGGGAGCAATACTACTATGACTGCCCAGTGTAGGGTGGAGAATGGAGTAATACTACAATGACTGCCCAGTGTAGGGTGGAGAATGGGAGTAATACTACTATGACTGCTCAGTGTAGGGTGGAGAATGGAGTAATACTACTATGACTGCCAAGTGTAGGGTGGAGAATGGGAGCAATACTACTATGACTGCCCAGTGTAGGGTGGAGAATTTAGTAATGCTACTATGACTGCCCAGTGTAGGGTGGAGAATGGGAGTAATACTACTATGACTGTCCAGTGTAGGGTGGAGAATGGGAGTAATACTACGAAGACTGCCCAGTGTAGGGTGGAGAATGGGAGCAATACTACTATGACTGCCCAGTGTAGGGTGGAGAATGGAGTAATACTACAATGACTGCCCAGTGTAGGGTGGAGAATGGGAGTAATACTACTATGACTGCTCAGTGTAGGGTGGAGAATGGAGTAATACTACTATGACTGCCAAGTGTAGGGTGGAGAATGGGAGCAATACTACTATGACTGCCCAGTGTAAGGTAGAGAATGGGGTGATACTACAATGACTGTCCAATGTAGGGTGGAGAATGGGAGTAATACTACTATGACTGCCCAGTGTAGGGGGGAGAATGGGAGCAATACTACTATGGCTGCCCAATGTAGGGTGGAGGGTGGGAGTAATACTACTGACTGTCCAGTGTAGGGTGGAGAATGGGGTGATACTACTATGACTGCCCAGTGTAGGGTGGAGAATGGGAGTAATACTACTATGACTGTCCAGTGTAGGGTGGAGAATGGGGTGATACTACTATGACTGCCCAGTGTAGGGTGGAGAATGGGAGTAATACTACTATGTCTGCCCAGCGTAGGGTGGAGAATGGGAGTAATACTAGTATGGCTGCCCAATGTAGGGTGGAGGATGGGAGTAATACTACTGACTGTCCAGTGTAGGGTGGAGAATGGGGTGATACTACTATGACTGCCCATTGTAGGGTGGAGAATGGGAGTAATACTTCTATGACGGCCCAGTGTAGGGTGGCGAATGGGGTGATACTACTTCGACTGTACAGTGTAGGGTGGAGAATAGGGTGATTCTTTGCTGTGCCTTTCTGCAGCTCTCTCTTCTCACAGGACACAGAGGCAGCAGAGGTAGCCATTGGCTCCTGCTGTCAATCAAATCCTGTGAGGAAGGAGCTGTGGGGGGGCGAGCAGGGCTGTGTTTATGGACACACAAAGCACGGCTGGGGGGTGAACCCGCAGAAGTGCCACTATAGAACACAACTTGTATGGTGGCACATGCAGAAGAGGAGGAGCGGAGAGAGCCAGTGGGGGGCCCCAGAAGAGGAGATGAGGGACTGCGCTGTTCAATACAATTGCACAAAGCAGGAAAGTATGTTGTGTTTTTTTATTTTAGATTTAAAAAAATATTTTTACTACAGGAATCTACAGGATTGCATGTGATTGGCTTAAAGCGGACCTTGCAGGAAAAATTGAAGCCTGCTTAATATACTGGGGTCCCCTCCCTCACTGTTAAAAAAAAAAAAAAAATGTGGAAAAAACTAAATATATTTACCTTACCCCAGCTTCCGTATTTGTATTGCCACTATCCTTCCGACGAGATCCCGGGGAATACCGAGTACCTGAAATATCATCCGATGCCGTCCCAGCAAAGTGCAGAATTGTCTTCTTTGGAGGATTTATTGAACTTGGCATTTCACCCGGGAATTTTGCCAGATTATTACCTTGGCTTGGCCTTGCCTTACCCAAGAGCGGGTAAGGTAATATATTATTTATATATATATATATATATATATATATATATATATATATATATATATATATATATATATATATATATATACATACACACACACACTGTATATATAATCACTTTTTTTCTACAGTTTTATTTCTACATTCATACTGCCATTTCCAATAGAGGAGGGCTCCTAACATACCAGACATTGCCTTTTAATACAAGGTCCAATTTAAAACACTTTTGGATAGGGTGGGGAAGGGTTAGAACCTCCTTCAGGTGTTTATAGGTAAAAACACCTGTCAGATCTGCTTCTCAGACAAAATAAATATTTGGTCGGCCTTGACACTTTGCTGACCTCCATCTACCATTTCTAAGTTGGTGGTCTAAGCTGAATGGATATATTGAATATTGAACCCAGTTTAAGAATGGATTTTGTTTCTAGATAACAAGTAACTGACTAAAAAACATTTGTTGTAGTAGAGGAATTTGTGCAATACAATTTCTGTGAAAAACACGGCTTACAGATTTCCCATCGTCATTAACAGTCAATCAGGTGTGTAAGAATTACAAAAAAAAATAAAAAATAAGGGGCTGTGTGTGGCCACACCTTCTGCGCAAGTCAATAATAGAGGGCGGGCACAAAGAAAAAAACTCCAAATTATTCACCCTGCTCGCTGCTGGATCCTTTCTCCATTAATCACATTAAAAAAAAATCATTTTAGGCCTGAAGGTTACTTAAAACACCCAAAGCATTATATATTTTCTGAAAACAGAGACCCTGAAGAATAAAATAGTGGCGGCTCGCTCATGCTCAGTGGGCAGCTGGCTGTGAAGCCACAAGGAGTTACAGCTGGCTTCCCACACTAAACATGCCCGAACCGGGGACCCAAAGCCTGGCAAAGAACCAGCCTGGGTGAGGACGACGCTGGATCTTTGGACAGGTAAGTGTCCTTTTTTTAAAAAAAAGTCAACAGCTACAGGATTTGTAGCTGCAGATATAAATTTTTTTTTTAAACAAAAGTAAATAACAGCTTTAATGAGACACAGACCCCTGAAGTCTCACTTGCCATGCAATGAAGCTAATGGAGCACGTATTGCGTGTCATTAGCTTCTTCCCCAACCAGACCAGCTGGCAAAAGTGACACCAGAACCTAGAAGTGACATTTTACATGTCACTTCCAGGTTCTTAGCAGGAACGGAAAGAATGGATGTTCTCAGAGCTCCTTGCCCTCCACCCGACGTCACCTACCATACCTGTCCCGGGTCTGTTAATGGGAGCACAGAGCTTGGGAAACATGGGAACGGGTGTGCATGGGGAGGGGGGGGAGTAACAGTTTTGCTGGGGTGTAAGGAAGCGATCGGAGGAATGTCCAATTGCCTCTTGGGGGATCAGGAAGGATTTTTTTCCCCTACTGGAACAAATTGGTTCATGCTTTATTGTTTTTCTTTTTTTTGCCTTCCTCTGGAGATCAACTGTGGTTATAATACTGTTTATTGATAATGTGTGTGTATGTATGTATATATATATATATATATATATATATATATATATACACACATACACATACACACACACACACACACACATATACAGTTGTGCTCATAAGTTTACATACCCTGGCATAATGTATGACTTCTTGGCCATTTTTCAGAGAATACGAATGATAACAAAAACTTTTCTTTCACTCGTGGTTAGTGTTTGGCTGAAGCCATTTATTATCAGTCAACTGTGTTTACTCTTTTTAAATCATAATGGCAACAGAAACTACCCAAATGACCCTGATCAAAAGTTTACATACCTGGGTGATTTTGGCCTGATAACATGCACACAAGTTGACACAAAGGGGTTTGAATGGCTATTAAAGGTAACCATCCTCACCTGCGATCTGTTTGCTTGTAATTAGTGTGTGTGTATAAAAGGTCAATGAGTTTCTGGACTCCTGACAGACCCTTGCATCTTTCATCCAGTGCTGCACTGACGTTTCTGGATTCTGAGTCATGGGGAAAGCAAAAGGATTTGTCAAAGGATCTGCGGGAAAAGGTAGTTGAACTGTATAAAACAGGAAAGGGATATCCAAGGAACTGAGAATGCCAATCAGCAGTGTTCAAACTCTAATCAAGAAGTGGAAAATGAGGAGTTCTGTTGAAACCAAACCACGGTCAGGTAGACCAACTAAAATTTCAGCCACAACTGCCAGGAAAATTGTTCGGGATGCAAAGAAAAACCCTCAGATAACTTCAGGTGAAATACAGGACTCTCTGAAAACATGTGGTGTGGCTGTATCAAGATGCACAATAAGGAGGCACTTGAAGAAAGATGGGCTGCATGGTCGAGTCGCCAGAAGAAAACCATTACTACGCAAATGCCACAAAGTGCATACGCCAAACAGCACAGAGACCAGCCTCAAACTTTCAAACATTCATCAGCCAGGAAGCTGCGCCTGGGACGTACTTGGACATTCCAACATGACAATGATCCAAAACATAAGGCCAAGTCGATCTGTCATTGTCTACAGCAGAATAAAGTGAAGGTTCTGGAGTGGCCATCTCAGTCTCCTGACCTCAATATCATTGAGCCACTCTGGAGAGATCTCAAACATGCAGTTCATGCAAGACAGTCTAGGTCTAGGATGACCTGAGCTCAGAGGAAGTGGGTTGAATGCCGCTGGCCATCAGACTGAGGACATCTACTGGCAGAAAAAAGTACTGCATCTCTAAATTGACAGTGAATATTGCAATAAAATCTGGTTTTGTGATTTTTATCTTTTATACGGGCTATTTATTTTTATCTTAATTTTGGCTGGAGTTCTGCTTTAAGTGCTATTTAAAATATCTTGGCCATTGAAAATTGCAGCCATGTTTTTAATTTGGCTTGGAGCTGTTCTATACCTTAACGTACATTTCTGTATTCCGCTATCGTGGCATATGGAGATGGAACTATCCAATTTATAATGTTCCTGGAGAAGCCGTTAGATTACATGCAGCTGTTTATAATCTAGGCCTAATCGCAGTATTATGGCGACTCCGCAAAACATGACGTAACAGCGACTATACATCTCCACAGAAGGCCAACTGGTTATAGATTCAGGAATTCCGCTCCAAACCGTTTTACTGGGCGCATACTACCGGCGGGACTGGAACAAAAGAGGGTTCTTTTCTGGTGTGTAAGGAAGTGGATTTACTGCCGGTTTACAAGGCCAGGCAGCGAAACAGACGCTAAGCTGCAGGTAATGAAATTCTAGAGGTGGAACTGAAATGCCGAAAGCATGAAATCACTTGTGTGTGTCAGTGGTGCTGGAGGGAGGAATCAAGGTTACAGATCTGATGACAGGAGAGCAGCACTGAGCCAATTCCATGGTATGAATCTTAAAGGGTCAGTCCACCCAAACGTTAGATTCCAGTTATAAATTGAGTCTCTCAGACTGAGATTTCCACTGGCTCTTTATATACCAGGGGTTTCTTAACTATGGCTGGTGGGCCACATCCGACCTCCTATAAGATTTTATCCATCCTGCGACAACTCTGCGTAAAAATACTCTAGCTGGCTGTGGTCAGTGTTTTGTAACATGGAGACTGGCACATCCACTGGTAGCCAGCCAGCCATGACCCTCCCCCCAACCCCTCTGATAGGCAATCCTGGATCTAAGGTGGGACACTGATGGGACCTACTAGATCTAAGTTGGACTCTGATGGGCACTCCTCGATCTAAGGGGGGGTTTCTGATGGGCACTCCTGGATCTAAGGCAGGACTGTGATGGGCCCTCCTAGATCTAATGGGGGCACTTTGACGGGCACTCCTGGATCTAAGGTGGGGCGCTGATGGAACCTACTGGACCTAAAGGGGACTCTGAGGGGCACTCCTGGATCTAAGGTGGGGCGCTGATGGAACCTACTGGACCTAAAGAGGACTCTGAGGGGAACTCCTGGATCTAAGTGGGACTGATGGGCACTCCTGGATCTAATGCAGGACTCTCATGGGCCCTCCTTGATCTAAGGGGGGTTTTGATAGGCACTCCTCGATCTAAGGGGAGACTGTGATGGGCACTCATGGATCTATGGTGGGACACTGATGAGCCCTCCCAGATCTAAGGTGGGACTTTGATGGCCACTCCTTTGTCTAGGGGGAAGACTTCAATGGGCACTTCCAGATATGGGGGGGGGGGGGGGACGACTCTGATGGGCACTTCCAGATCTAAGGGGAGACTGATGGGCACTTCTGGATATAAGGGAGTACTTTGGTAGGCTCTCCCGGATGTAAAGGGGGACTCTGACAGGCTTTTCAGGATGTAAGGAAATACTTTGGTAGTCTTTGCAGTATGTAGGGGGAACTGCTATAAGCACTTCAGGAAGTATAGCGGAAATTACATAAAAAAACTGATTTTGTTTCGGCCTGTAAATCCTTGTAAACTCCACCACGTGGCCCTCGTACTAAAAAAATTGTACATATCCGGTATATACTCTGGGGATAACCCTCTAAATGATGGAGCTCAGGTGTCTCCAGTCAGGGGTACTGTTATTAGTATATCAAGACATTGTAGACAATTGAGATTTTTCAACTTGTGGTAACAGTTTAGTGAAGATGGTGCCCAAGTGTACAAAGCCAGCTGCATAGACATGGTTGACCAGTTTGGTGTAGAGGAACTCAAGTGTCCTGCACAGAGCCCTACTGAAAACTTTTGGGATGAATGGGAACAATGAAGGTGAGCCAGGTCTTCTCATCCATCATCAGTACCTGAGCTCACAAATGCTCTTTTGCTAAGCTTACAATCTTTTTCTTACAATCGCTATCAGGTTGCACCGTTTTCTTGATGTTTGTGGAGACATCTTACAATCAGAAATCTGGATTGTCAAAACAGAAAGGCCAGCAGCGGAAGCAGTTAGTTTATTGGGTCTTCAAGCGAGCGGTCACTTCCCCTGATCCCCAGGAGCCTGCGAAGTTATTCTTCTCAGTATTAGTGATGTCGGGGTCTGGTGGAGGGGTCATTGACAAGTGTCTGTCACCTATCCAGGAATTTACAACACCCGGCAGGGTCTTGTAAAAAAGCAGCTCAGCAGACAATTCCATGCAGACGATCCATACATCTGGCCAATTAGCGTCCACTGATAGATGCACCCCGGGAAGGCAGCCATGTGTATAATTTGTTATTTTAATCTTCTGTATTGTTTAGACGTTTGTTTTCAATCACTCAGGAGATGAAATTGCTGACAGGGAGAATTTGAGCATGGGAACAGAGCTTGCATCCCCCCTCCCCTCCTGTCCCGTGCAATTATTCTGCCCGATAAAGAGGGCATTTCCTGTGGCTAATAACTTTCAGGGCCGGGGGACACATCAAACGACTGCTGGAGTCTCTAAAACTGGAGTTATTAGGAATCAGTGAAAAAAGATAGGAACACTCAGAATGCACTAGACTCGCACTACTTCCAGTTGGGACTCCAAAAGGCACTGGACTAATGCTAATTACAGCTAGGGTACCAAGAATATGCTGCACTCACCGCAATCACAGTTGGGGCTCCCAGAATGCACTGCACACATGCTAATCACAGATAGAGTGCCCAGAATGCATTGGATTCACACTTATCACAGATGGGGCTTCCAGAATGTTCTGCACACATGCTAATCACAGTTGGAGCTCCCAAAATGCTCTGCGCTCATCCTAACCAAGGTTGGGGCTCCCAGAGTGCCCTTAACTCATGCTAATCACAGATGGAGTGCTCAGAAAGCAATGGACTCACGCTAATCACAGTTGGAGTCTGCAGAATATACTGCATTCACGCTTATCACAGTTGGAGCACACAGAATGCACTGGACTTGCATTAATTACAGTGAGGGCTCCCATGATGTGATGGATTCATGCCAATCACAGCTAGAGTATTTGGGATGCACTACACTCATGCTAACCATAGGTCACCTATAATGCACTGGCCTCACGCCAATCACAGTTGGGGCTCCCAGGATGCACTGAACTCACGGTAGTCACAGTTAGGGTGCTCAGAATGCAATGGACTCACGCTAATCACAATTGGAGTCCCCAGAATATACTGCACTCACGCTAATCACAGTTGGAGCACACAGAATGCACTGGACTTGTGCTAATTACAGTGGGGGCTCCCAGGATGCAAGCCAATCACAGTTGGAGCACCAAGGATGCACTACACTCATGCTAACCACAATGCACCCAGAATGCATTGGCCGTATGTCAATCACAGTTGGGGCTCCCGGGATGCACTGGACTCACGCCAATCACAGTTGGGGCTCCCACAATGTGCTGGCCTCACGTCAATCACACTTGGGGCTCTCAGGATGCACTAGACTCATGCAAATCACAGTTGGAGCTCTCAGAATGCACTGCACTCATGCTAATAACAGTTGGGGTGCTCAGAATGCGATGGACTCACATTACTCACAATTGGAGTCCCCAGAATATACTGCACTCACGCTAAACACAGCTGGGGCACACAGAATGCACTGGACTTGCACTTATTACAGTTGGGGCTCCCAGGATGCACTGGACTTACTTTATATACAGTTTGAGCACCAAGGATGCAGTGCACTCACGATAACCACAGTGCACCCAGAAAGCATTAAACTTATGCCGCGTACACACGAGCGGACTTTCTATCCTACTTGGTCCGGCACACTTTCCGACGGACTTTGTCCGCCAGGTGCGCCGGACTTTAAAACGAACGGACTTGCCCACACACGCCGGGATTTTCCGGCGGGCTAAGTCCGCCCGTCTTTCCGACGGACTTTCGCCGGAGTTCCGGCGGACTTTCAGAATGAACGGACTTGCCCACACACGGACAAGTCCGTTCATTTTGAACGTGACTCAGGTGCGACGGGACTAGAAAAGGATGTCAATCTTGCCGCTTTTATCGGCTAGATTGACACCTTGCGAGCCCCGTCGCGGGGCATACCAGGCCCTTAGGTCTGGTATGGATTATAAAGGGGAACCCCGCTACGCCGAAAAAACGGCGTGGGGTCCCCCCTAAAATCCATACCAGACCCCGATCCGAGCACGCAGCCTGGCCGGTCAGGAAAGGGGGTGGGGACGAGCGAGCGCCCCCCCCCCTCCTGAACCGTACCAGGCCGCATGCCCTCAACATGGGGGGTGGGTGCTTTGGGGGAGGGGGGCGCCCTGCGCCCCCCCCCCCCCAAAGCACCTTGTCCCCATGTTGATGAGGACAAGGGCCTCTTCCCGACAACCCTGGCCGTTGGTTGTCGGGGTCTGCGGGCGGGGGCTTATCGGAATCTGGGAGCCCCCTTTAATAAGGGGGCCCCCAGATCCCGGCCCCCCACCCTATGTAAATGAGTATGGGGTACATGGTACCCCTACCCATTTACCTAGGAAAAAAGTGTAAGTAATAAAACACACCACACAGGTTTTTAAAATATTTTATTAAACAGCTCCGGGGGGGGGGGGTCTTCTTCCGGCTTCGGGGGTCCCTCCGCTTCATCTTCTCCCGGCGTCCGGTTGGTTCTTCTCCGCTCTCCGGCCTCTTCTCCCGGTGTCGCAGGTCTTCGGCCGGCCCCTCCGCTCTCTTCATGTAGCTCTATTGCGAGCGGAGGTCCGGACTTCTGGGCTTCTTGGCTTCTTGGCTTCTTGGCTTCTCTTCTCTTCTCTTCTCTTCCCCCAGATGTTGACACGACGCTCTCTCCGGCTGGACTGGTCTCTGAGGGCTGCGTTGTGACTTATATAGGCGGAGACCCCGCCCCCATATGATGTCACAGTCCCTGGGCATGCTGGGACTGTGACGTTTTAGGGGGCGTGGTCGACCACGCCCCCTAAAACGTCACAGTCCCAGCATGCCCAGGGACTGTGACATCATATGGGGGCGGGGTCTCCGCCTATATAAGTCACAACGCAGCCCTCAGAGACCAGTCCAGCCGGAAAGAGAGCGTCGTGTCAACATCTGGGGGAAGAGAAGAGAAGAGAAGCCAAGAAGCCAAGAAGCCCAGAAGTCCGGACCTCCGCTCGCAATAGAGCTACATGAAGAGAGCGGAGGGGCCGGCCGAAGACCTGCGACACCGGGAGAAGAGGCCGGAGAGCGGAGAAGAACCAACCGGACGCCGGGAGAAGATGAAGCGGAGGGACCCCCGAAGCCGGAAGAAGACCCCCCCCCCCGGAGCTGTTTAATAAAATATTTTAAAAACCTGTGTGGTGTGTTTTATTACTTACACTTTTTTCCTAGGTAAATGGGTAGGGGTACCATGTACCCCATACTCATTTACATAGGGTGGGGGGCCGGGATCTGGGGGCCCCCTTATTAAAGGGGGCTCCCAGATTCCGATAAGCCCCCGCCCGCAGACCCCGACAACCAACGGCCAGGGTTGTCGGGAAGAGGCCCTTGTCCTCATCAACATGGGGACAAGGTGCTTTGGGGGGGGGGGCGCAGGGCGCCCCCCTCCCCCAAAGCACCCACCCCCCATGTTGAGGGCATGCGGCCTGGTACGGTTCAGGAGGGGGGGGGGGCGCTCGCTCGTCCCCACCCCCTTTCCTGACCGGCCAGGCTGCGTGCTCGGATCGGGGTCTGGTATGGATTTTAGGGGGGACCCCACGCCGTTTTTTCGGCGTAGCGGGGTTCCCCTTTATAATCCATACCAGACCTAAGGGCCTGGTATGCCCCGCGCTCGCCGCAATAGGAAGATTTGTTTTTCCTATTGCAGCGAGCGCGAGATGCAATACCATCCCCTCGTGTCGTATTTGGTCTGTCGGACCAGCCTACACACGAGCGGGCTTTCCGTCGGACCAGCACACACACGAGCGGACTTTCCGCCCGAAACTGAGTCCGACGGAAAGATTTCAAACATGTTTAAAATCTAGGTCCGGCGGGCTTTTGGGAAGAAGTCCGCCGGAAAAGTCCGCCGCCGCCCACACACGGGCGGATTGTCCGGCACACTCTGGTCCGCCGGACCAAGTATGCCGGAAAGTCCGACCGTGTGTACGCGGCATTACTCCAATCATAGTTGGGGCTCTCAGGATGCACTGGACTCACACAAATCACAGTTGGAGCACTAAGGATGCACTGCATTCATGCTAACCACAGTGCACCCAGAATGCAATTGACTCTCTCCAATCACAGTTGTGGCTCCCAGGATGCACTGGACTCCTTCCAATTACAGTTGGAGCACCAAGGATGCATTGCACTCATGCTAACCACACTGCACCCAGAATGCAACTGACTCACTCCAATCACAGTTGGGGCTCCCAGGATGCACTGGACTCACACTAATCACAGTTGGAGCACCAAGGATGCGCAGCATTCATGCTAACCACCATGCACCCAGAATGCACTGGATGCTCCCCAATTACAGTTGAGGTATCCCGAGTGCACTGGACTCATGCACTAATCATTATGTAAATAGGTTGAACTGGGCTCATGACAATCACAGGGCATACAGATTACGCTGGACTCATGCTAATCATAGTTGGGGCATCCAGGATGCATTATGCCGCGTACACACGAGCGGACTTTACGGCAGACTTTGCCCGGCGCACTTTTCGACGGACTTTACGACGGACTTTCTGAATGAACGGACTTGCCTACACACAATCCACCAAAGTCCGTCGAATTCGTACGTGATGACGTACGACCGGACTAAAACAAGGAAGTTCATAGCCAGTAGCCAATAGCTGCCCTAGCGTGGCTTTATGTCCATCGAACTAGCATACAGACGAGCGGACTTTTCGACCAGACTCGAGTTCGACGGATAGATTTAAAACATGTTTCAAATCTAAGTCCGTCCAACTTTTGAGAAAACAAAGTCCGCTGGAGCCCACACACGATCGAATTGTCCGACCAAATCCCGTCCGCCGGGCAAAGTCTGCCGTAAAGTCCGCTCGTGTGTACGCGGCATTAGGCTCAGGCTAATTACAGTTGGGCCAACAAGAATGGCATTCTGTGTATTCTTGTGTTGAGCCTGTGCTCATCAGTTCAGCTAAACAGATATAGTGTGAATGAACCCTAAAAGTTTTTTCAAGCTATTAAAAAATACAAGATAGTTTGCACCATAGTAACCGCTGGAAAGAGGAAGCGTCCTGGGGCTTGGCGCTTTCATGGGGCATTTTATGGGAAAGACTTCTGAACCTCTTTAAATGTCTGCGTATGCTTGTGAAAGTCTCCTTGCATGCCTGGGTTTCCAAGTCTACTGAATGTTACGTGAAAATAAGCTCCCTTGTGTATTCCTCCTGAAAACAAAAAGAAAGAAGCGAGACATGGCCGATCAGGGAGACCTATTTACACACTGGAGCTGAACTTTGCCAGTCCTTCGGAGAATGCGATAAGCCGTGCAGAAATCCTTCAGTAAACAATGACTAACATGGCCAATCCGACAAATATTTGTCTGGCAGGACTGGGCCCGGAGAGAAAGAGACGGGGGGTTCTGGGTAACGTAAGCCGACACAGTCTGCTGTTCTTCTGTGGGCTGGCGCGGTGGTGCCGCCTGGGGTTGGCGATGTGAAGAACGCAACGTATATAAGAAAGTCATCTGCCTCGTATGACATAACATAGCCAAGGGCTGCAGTACACCCTCTGATCTCAGACAGAGCCAAGGGCTCATGATAGGAACACAGAGATTGTTAGGACTTGCCGGAGTGATATCACCGCCAGTGTGAATTCTCGCCTGTCACTGGTACTCTGAGCGTCTGGGGCAGCGATGATGCGTATAGGTGTCAGTCTTTCACCAGGATGTCAATGTACATTTCAAACTAAATTCTGGCTGAACAATGCTCAAAGGTATTTAAGAGACACCGTTGTCGCTGCCTATTCATTTTACCAAATCTCTTCCCATAACATTATATATGCAATTAATGTGATTTATTTACCTTTAAGGGCCTCATTCACCTAGGGTGGTGAAAATAGTGGTTGAGCCAAAATTTTACTGACCCTGAACCACTCTTCTCTAAGCTACAACGGCAGTTGGAAAGGGTTGCACACATGCCGCGGGCGTGATGCTCGACTTTTATACCCAGTGGCGGAACTAACAGGGTCGCAAAGGTCACACCAGCGACCAAGCCCTGGTGTTCCGCCACCACTTGGGGGGTGCCCAAGAGGCAGGAATGGGGCCTCTTGTAGAACATGTAAAAGGGTCCCACTGCAGGCTCAGTTCACACTGCTGCAACCCCAAAGTTGTGTGACTTCCTTGCGATTTCCTTGCAACTTATATGATTTAACATTGCAGTTTATAGCACTCAAATCGCACCAAAGTCACAGAAAAGTAGTGCAGGAACCTTTTTTTTTTTTTTTTTTGTTCCTGCAACTTGAGTTGCATTGATCAAGAGGCACCCATTATAATTAAAGGGGCTGTAAAGGTTTTAATCAAAGAAGATTTTTCACCCTAATACATAGAATGCATTAAAGCGGAGTTCCGCCATTTTTTTTTTTTTTTTTAAAGTCAGCAGCTACAAATACTACAGCTGCTGACTTTTAAAATATAGACACTTACCTGTCCAGGGCGCCCGTGATGTTGGCACTCGAAGCCAATCTGTCCCTCGGCTGTCGGGTGCTGCCGCCGCCATCCTCAGTAAGTGCTCCACTTCCTGGTTCCCTACTGCGCATGTGCGACTCGCGCTGCGCTATCCCACTGGTCCCTGCTGTGTTCTGGGACCTGTGTGTATCCCAGAAGACAGCGGGAGGGGACAGGAAGTGGCGTAGATACCTGCGGGTGGCACGGTTATCTATGCCCGGAAGTGGGAGCAAAATACCTGTATTAGGCAGGTATTTGCTCCCCTCCTCCCCCCTGAAAGGTGCCAAATGTGACACCGGAGGGGAGGAACCGGAAAAGCGGAAGTTCTGGTTTGGGGTAGAACTCCGCTTTAAGGTGAAAAAACATGAGACTTTGATGTGTTTTGGCTGGTTATGCAACTTTATACCCAGAGATATCAACTTCAGAGACAACATGTTCACTTGCTGCCTACTATATCCCACCCACTTTCAGGTGCCACTGTAATGAGCCAATCAATGTCATTCACTTTACCTGTCAGTGGACATAATGTTATGGCAGATCAGTGGGAAAGTCCTGTCTGTAACCATGGTGGACACAAGACTAGGAGAAGAAAAGAAAGTCGTGTGAGAAAGACACCGGGGAGGTTCACACAGGGGTGTGAGTGTGTGTTCTAGGTGTGGGAAAGTGTATCGGCCCCGAGGAGACGGTCTCTGTATCTCACTGTCATCTACAACCCCCTACGGCTACCTGTTCCTTCGCATGGAGAAATAAACAAAGCCCCGGCTTCACCTGTCTTCTCAATAATCATTGCTGATATTGCACGACCTCCATCTATGGGAGTTAAATTGAAACTCCAGTCAAGACTTCATTCTAGTTTTGGAGATGATAAACCAATAGCAGCCATGGTTATTACCAGATTTTTGGTGACAAAGGCAGAGTTAAAGAAGAATTCCAGGAATGGATATTTTGTATGTAGTTCCATTGGTCCATCTTGGAGCAATGTAACTAAGTATATAACCATACCATACCTGGCTGGTGCCCCTGGAAGCTGGAAATCACTGCTGTATTCTCTGAATGGTGCCCATGCAAAGCGGCCGACCTCCTGTGTTCACAGTGCAGCAGGGCAGCTGCTAAGCACAGGACCCAGAAGTTAATGGAGATCACTGGAGTAGTGTTGCCTACTTCAGTGATTTCCAGCGTCCGGTGGCATTGGCCATTTATGGTATATGTCAGCATTCCTCATATTCCAAGTATAGTATATTTTTACATAGTTACATTGTTCCTGCTTGGACCAATTGAACTACCCTGTTTCCCCGAAAATAAGACCTAGCGTGATTGTCGGTGATGGCTGCAATATAAGCCCTACCCCTCAAATGAGCCCTAGTTAAAGTCCCTGTAGGTCTTATTTTCAGGGTAGGGCTTATATTGCAGCCATCACCGACAATCACGCTAGGTCTTATTTTCGGGGAAACAGGGTATATAGGTGTGCACAGCCTATTCCAGTGATGGCAAACCTTGGCACCCCAGATGTTTTGGAACTACATTTCCCATGATGCTCAGCTACACTGTAGAGTTCATGAGCATCATGGGAAATGTAGTTCCAAAACATCTGGGGTGCCAAGGTTCGCCATCACTGGCCTATTCCATTCGGGTGTGCACCCCAAAGCTCAAACACATATGTGTGTGTGTGTGTGTAGACGGGTGTCAGACGGACAGAGATTGGTGTCAGTAGGGCAGTGGATGGTATCTGTATTTTTTTTAAATGTATTATTTTATTTTTTATTATTTTTTACAGTTTTATTTTTTTTCATTATTTTTGTACAATATTTTTAGGAGCCTCATTAGGGGGCTTTGGTGAAATATCAGGGGTCTAAACAGAGGCAATCTGCACCACATATGGTGATTAGGGTGTGCCCAGGCACATCGGGCACACCCTGTGCGCACACGCCTACGATACTGTATATACCATACCTATGGGATCCCTTTAGAAGCTGGAAATAACTGTAGTGGGCACCGCTACTCCAGTGATCTCCGCTAACTTCAAGCTCTCGTGCCAAGCTGCTGCCCTGCTGCATTGTGAAGTGAGGAGGTTGGCTGATTGGCACAGACTCCGTTCAAAGAATGGGTGGCATTTTCTCATTTAATGCAAAGAGTTCTAGGATTTGACAAGGTGGAGAATCTGTCACTGCCCTTCCCCTCTCCACCTAGCCCAATCAGAGAATGCTTTGCATTCACGGAGAAAATGCGAAGCGATCTCTAAATGGCGCTCGTGCTGAGTGGGTGACCTCCTGGGTTCACAATGCAGCAGGGCAGCCACTAAGCACGGGACTTGGGAGTTGGTGGCGGTCACTGGAGTAGTGGTGTATACTTCAGTGATTTTCAGTCTCCAGTGGCATTACCGAGGTATGGTATACGCCAGCATTTCTTAACCAGGGTGCTGCCACATCCCGAGTTGCCTTATCAGCTTGTCAGGGTGTCGCACTACATCCCATATTTTTGAGAACTCCGATTTGAAGGGGGCGAGGTAAATGAGGACTCTGATGTGAAGGGGGGGGACTAAGGACTCTGATGCGAAAGGGGAGGAGGGGTGTGAAGGAGGAAGGGGGACAAAGCATATGTAAGGAAGAGACTGAGAACTCTTATGCGCAAGGGGAGAATAAGGACTATAAAGTGAAAAGGAGGGACTGAGGACTCTGATGTAAAAGGGAGGAGGGCTATGGACTCTGATGTGAAAGGGAAGGAAGACAGAGGACTCTGATGTGAAAGGGAAGGAAGACAGAGGACTCTGATGTGAAAGGGGAGGCGGGGTGTGAGGATTCTGGTGTGAAGGTGGGAGGGGGACTGAGGACATGTAAAGGAGAGACTGAGAACTCTTATGCGTAATAGGAGACTAAGAACTATAATGTGAAAGAGGAGACAGAATAACTCTGATGTAAAAGGGAGGAGGGCTACGGACTCTGATGTAAAAGGGAGGAGGGCTACGGACTCTGATGTAAAAGGGAGGAGGGCTACGGACTCTGATGTAAAAGGGAGGAGGGCTACGGACTCTGATGTAAAAGGGAGGAGGGCTACGGACTCTGATGTAAAAGGGAGGAGGGCTACGGACTCTGATGTAAAAGGGAGGAGGGCTACGGACTCTGATGTAAAAGGGAGGAGGGCTACGGACTCTGATGTAAAAGGGAGGAGGGCTACGGACTCTGATGTAAAAGGGAGGAGGGCTACGGACTCTGATGTAAAAGGGAGGAGGGCTACGGACTCTGATGTAAAAGGGAGGAGGGCTACGGACTCTGATGTAAAAGGGAGGAGGGCTACGGACTCTGATGTAAAAGGGAGGAGGGCTACGGACTCTGATGTAAAAGGGAGGAGGGCTACGGACTCTGATGTAAAAGGAAGGAGGGCTACGGACTCTGATGTAAAAGGAAGGAGGGCTACGGACTCTGATGTAAAAGGAAGGAGGGCTACGGACTCTGATGTAAAAGGGAGGAGGGCTACGGACTCTGATGTAAAAGGAAGGAGGGCTACGGACTCTGATGTAAAAGGAAGGAGGGCTACGGACTCTGATGTAAAAGGAAGGAGGGCTACGGACTCTGATGTAAAAGGAAGGAGGGCTACGGACTCTGACGTAAAAGGGAGGAGGGCTACGGACTCTGACGTAAAAGGGAGGAGGGCTACAGACTCTGATGTAAAAGGGAGGAGGGCTATGGACTCTGATGTAAAAGGGAAGGAAGACAGAGGTCTCTGATGTGAAAGGGGAGGAGGTGTGTGATGACTCTGGTGTGAAGGTGGAAGGGGGGCTGAGGACATGTAAGGGAGAGACTGAGAACTCTTATGCATCATATGAGACTAAGAACTATAATGTGAAAGGGGGAGACTGAAGAACTATAATGTAAAAGGGAGGAGGGCTAAGGACTCTGATGTAAAAGGGAGGAGGGCTAAGGACTCTGATGTAAAAGGGAGGAGGGCTACAGACTCTCATGTAAAAGGGAAGGAAGACAGAGGACTCTGATGTGAAACGGGAGGAGGGGTGTGAGGACTCTGGTGTGAGGGGGGAGGGGGACTGAGGACATGTAAGGGAGAGACTGAGAACTCTTATGCATAATAGGAGGCTAAGAACTATAATGTAAATGGCGCAGACTGAAGAACTATAATGTAAAAGGGAGGAGGGCTAAGGACTCTGATGTGAAATAGGGGTGGGGGGGAGATTGAGGACTCTAATGTAAAAGGTGGGGCTTCTGATAGGTCAAAAGAACTCAATTTTAGACTGTGGTGACTTCAGATTTTACATATTTTTAAAGGGTGCTGTAATTAAAAAAAAATGTTGATACACACTGGCATATGCTTTGTTACACTGGTCCAAGCTGGACCATTTTAACTATGTATAAAACATCCAAACCTGCAATTATAATTTAAGTCTTCAATAGGCTCATTCCTACAACACAGACTAAATCTCCTTTCCTGGGGTCCTCCTGAGTCGGGTGGGACGGTATGTACTGCTGGAGGGAGAGAACGGCTGCAGGCTCATCCAATTTACTGGAAGATGAGGCGGCAACAATTAGGACATTTCTTTGGTGTCGGGAAGTGCGATGATGACAGGACAATCCTCCGCTCTCTCTTACGGGAACTATCCTGTGACTCACCAAACACACTGAATTGTTCAGAGCTACACAGGTATCCATCCACCCCTAATACTCACGCATTTCCATGCAACCACAAACCTGGCCGTAGTATGTAAAGGGAAAAGAACAAGCCAATAAGCCAATATTAAACACATATTGGTGTGTCTATACTGGTATACTGGGGGGGGGGGGGGAGGACATCTGCCAGCTGTTACACTCCCCTGACTTTACTTTGTGGGTAAAGGTTACTTACAGGTATGGTGAATACTTACTTAAAGGGTAAGACTACTTTAGTGGGGAAACAAATTAGCAAATAAAGAAATAATAATACAGCATATATAATTGCGATATATTCATCATAAGTCATATTACAATTGAATGTTAATAACAAACGATCTTTCCTTTTCAATCTGCAGCCGCTGTAATTTTGTGTAAAATGCAATATGGCCACCTGGAGGAGCTCTATACACAGATGGTATACAGACCCCCCCCCCACCTTCTCAGAAATGTCATTTCATTTACTGCTTGTGTGATTGGCTCAATGATTTTCCCAGAAGCCTGCACTAAAATTCGGGGAATTTCCTGCAACAAAAATGTCATTTTTTGGGTGAGATACTCCCAAAGGGAAATCACATCTAAAAAGGGCTGCAGGCCTAGCAGCTTTCCTCATTAGAGCTCTGCACGTGCAGTAGCTGATTGATCATTTTAAAATCACTCCCATTCACATTCCTCTGCACATGGACACAGAGAAACAGCCGTCCCCCACTGGTAGAACACAGCGATTATTGCTAGCAGCTATAAGAGCTGCTAGCAATAATTTCATGTAAAAATCCAGCAGGCTGGTTGCACCCAAGTTGATTGATCATTTTGGGTACATTCAAGCCTGCCCATACATGGTTCGAATCTCATTTTGCATATTTTTAATGGGTGCTGTAATAATTAAAAAAAAAATGTTGATACACACTGGTATATGCTTTGTTACGCTGGTCCAAGCTGGACCAATTTAACTATGTATAAAACATCCAAACCTGCAATTATAATTTAAGTCTTCAATAGGCTCATTCCTACAACACAGACTAAATCTCCTTTCCTGGGGTCCTCCTGAGTCGGGGGGGACGGTATGTGCTGCTGGAGGGAGAGAATGGCTGCAGGCTCATCCAATTTACTGGAAGATGAGGCGGCAGATCGATCAACTTGGGTACATTCAAGCCTGCCCATACATGGTTCGAATTTCAGCCGGGTTCAGCAGGAACCATCTATGGCCGGTCTTAGGCTGTCTTGTGAGTGCTGCATTAATCTGTACAAAAGGGTTGGCTGCAAATACAAGTTTATGACAATGGAGGGCGAAGGAAAAGAAGGGGGAGACTGAAGAACTATAATGTAAAAGGGAGGAGGGCTAAGGACTCTGATGTAAAAGGGAGGGCTAAGGACTCTGATGTAAAAGGGAGGAGGGCTAAGGACGCACAGCACTCCATAAATCTGTATGCAGGGATTAGCTGTACGTATAACGTACATATACAGTGGCAAACTGGCACTGCTGCGTAGAATCATTTACTAGACCACCTCCGGGTCTGGGGGCACGCATGCGCAACCGCCAGTGGCCTGCTCCCGCTGTGATTATATAGTGGGAGCTGATCGGCGGGTATGGCAGATTCCATGTCTGCCGGCACCCGCCGATCCTTCGGTACTGAGGGAGAACGGCGGGTATGGTGGATTCAATGTCTGCCGACACCTGCCAATCCTTTGGTACGGAGGGAGAGTGGCGGGTATGGCGGATTTGATGTCCGCCGGCACCCACAGATCCCTCGGTACTGAGTGGGAGAACGGTGGGTATGGCGGATTCAATGTCTGCCGGCACCTGCCAATCCTTCGGTACTGAGGGAGAACGGCAGGTATAGCGGAGTCGATGTCCGCCGACACACGCCGATTCTTCGGTACCGAGGGAGAACAGCGGTCTGCCTAAGTTAAAAAGGCAGATCACTATTCTGAAAGTAGGGAAGGCATTGATCCTGTGTTCCTGCAAAGCCCCCTAGTAAAAACACCTCCCATAGTACACAGAAACACTGGCTAGGCACACAGTTAACCCTTTGATCTCCCCTGATGTTAACCCCTTCCCAGCCAATGTCATTAGTACAGTGACAGTGCATATTTTTAGCACTGATTACTGTATTAGTGTCACTGGTTACCGCAAATAATAATAATAAAAAAAATACCATAATTTGTAGATGCTATAATTTTTGCGCAAACCATTCCATATATGCTTTTTGGGATATTTTTTTTTTTTACCAAAAACATGTAGTACAATACATATTGGACTAAATTGATGAAGAAATTAGATTTTTTACATTTTTTTTATTGGATGCGTTTTATAGCAGAAAGTAAAAATTTTGTTTTTGTTTTTTTTTTTTCAAAATTGTCGCACTTTTTTTTTATTATAGCGCAAAAAATAAAAACCGCAGAGGTGATCAAATACCATCAAAGGAAAGCTCTAATTGTGGGGAAAAAAAGGGGACATAAATTTTATTTGGGTACAGCGTGGCACGGCCACGCAATTGACGGTTAAAGTAACACAGTGCCGTATCGCAAAAAAAAAAAAAAATGGCCTGGTCATGAAAGGGGGGGGGGGGTAAATCTTCTGGAGGACAAATGGTTAAGACAATAGTGTGATGTAAAGCATTGAGCAAACTGTTGGCACTCGATTAAATCCTGTAGAATAATAATAATATTAGAGAGGGGAAACCAACACTGCTGATCACATGGGGAGGAATCTGTGACTGGAAGAGGATTTGGCTCTAGTGGTGCCCACGGCCACCTACAGCTATGAGATGATTACCAGATATAGGACACTGCCATCTCTTGCCCTAGGGCACAGAAGGATGTGCGCTATCTACTGGAAGTTGTACACATATCATCCACTGGTCCTCATTACGCTGACCCCTCCCCCTCCAGGGCAGCCATTTATCAATCCAACGCAGCGCCGGCGGGGAATGTATCGCTATGGGACGGCTAGTTTAGGCATGTGTCTATTAATAGACGCATCATTTCACATCTCTGAAACCTCCACCACAAACAAGTACACAACTACACCGCCATAGTGGAGACATACAGTCCGGAACGGGGCCCGCCAATGACAAGAACCAGATTACATTCTCATGTCGCTACAACAAGAAGTATTCATTCATCAGCATTGTAGGAAGAGATAAGCAAAACTGGATAGTTGTATTCGGACATAATTACTAAGAAAGCGATTGCTGGAAGGAAGGTATAGGTTTGTTTTTGTTACATATTTTCCTAATTTTTTTTTTTGTAAAAAAAAATTAGGAAAATATGTAACAAAAATAAACCTATACCTTCCTTCCAGTAATTGAGCCTAGGGACATTTTTGGTAATTACTGTAATGTTTACTTCATTTATTTTATTTTAAATATTAATTTAATTAATTATTTACATTTAGGCCCCTTTCACACAGGCATTCTGTTTTCTTCATCCGTTCCGTCAAGTTTTTTTTTTTTTTTTTGTTAGAAAATCAGATGAAAAATGGACCTGGATTTCAGTTTTTACATCCGTTTTCTTACGAATTTCTACATTTTTGGAATAATTAGAATTCAAAATCGGTCAAAAATTGATCGATCGATCTGAATTCTATAATTAGCTGGTTGCTAAGGAGCGGGCTGCCAAGCCGGCCGCCGCGTTCTTAACAACTGATGACTCATCAGCTGTCAAAGGGGTTCCCCACTGACAGCCGAATGTTAAAACTGCTGGCAATTACAAATTCTGAAAAAGAAAAAACTGCCAAGCCATTATTTTTTTTTTAAATGGCGTGGGGTTCAAATGCCAACAATTAAGAATTCAGAAAAAAAATGCGTGGGGGTCCCCCCCCAAAATCCATACCAGACCCTTATCTGAGCATGCAGCCTAGCAGGCCAGGAAAGGAGAGGGGATGGGGGGCAGCGAGCGGCCCATCAGCTGTCAGAGGGGTTCCCTGCTGACAGCTGATTGTAAAAACAAATGCCAACAATTAAGAATTCAGAAAAAAACTGCGTGGGGGTCCCCCCCATCCATACCAAGCACTTTGTATCTAGTATGGATTGTAAGGGGAACCCCATGTCAATTAAAAAATATATATATATGGCGTGGGGTCCCCGCCAAAATCCATACCAGACCCTTATCCAAGCATGCAAAAAAAAAAATTGCCAACGCCAAAATGTTTTAAAAAATGGCGTGGGGTTCCCCCCAAAATCCATAACAGACCATAACAGAGCATGCAGCCTGGCAGGCCAGGAAAGCAGGGGGGGCGAGCTAGCAGCTCATCAGCTGTCAAAGGGGTTCCCCTCCAACAGCTAAATGTAAAAACAAATGCCAAGAATTAAGAATTCTGAAAAAAACTGCGTGGGGGTCCCTACCCCATCCATACCAGGCACTTCAGATCTGGTATGGATTTTAAGGGGAGCTCCATGCAATTTTTTTTTTTAAAGTGGCGTGGGGTCCCCCCAAAATTCATACCAGACCCTTAACCGAGCATGCAGCCTGCAATGAGCAAGCGCCCCCCCCCTTCCCCTCCTCAACCATAGCAGGCCACATGCCCTCAACACAGTGGTGCATGTTGATGGGGACAAGGGCCTCTTCCCCACAACCCTGGCTGGTGCTTGTAAGGGGTCTGCTGGCCGGGGTTCTTTCGGAATCTGGAAGCCCCCTTTAACAAAGGGGCCCCTAGATCCCGACCCCCTCCTATGTGTATAAGTATTGGGTACACAGTACCCCTACTCATTTACCCAAAAAAAAGTGTAGTGTAAAAAAACACAGGAGGCAGTTTTTGACCCCCCCCCCCCAATGTAGATCCATCGTCAATCATGATGCCCACAGACTACCACTGACCCGAAAAAAAAAAAAAAAAGAGCCACTGTCTGCCAGTTCTTAAATAACTAAGGGGCGGGACCACCCAATGACATCCCCGGGTGACCCCGTCCCCTTGTGATGTCATCGACCCAGCATGCCCCCGGTCATTTTATATCAATGCTGTTTTCCACTGGCACTTTATACACATTATACATTAACCCCTTCCCTCCAGTGACCACAAGTAGTTGGGTTGTGTGCGCTGAGACTGCTCTCCTTTTTTGCTTAGGTTGGTGGCATTGTTGTCTTTTGCTGGTTTTCATCTGCCGCCAATGTTCTAAGATTTCATCATTGCAGAAAAACGCTGTACAATTCTGTCCTTCTGTGTGAGTGACACAATACAAGCCGGAGGGGCCCCAATCTCTATAGATAGCAACTGAAGGTTAGCATGGAGCTACATAAAACACAGGCAAGCCACACGAGGGCCAATCACAGAGCTCCGGGGCTTAATGGGTTTAAAGCCTGCAAATATTTTCTGTTTAAGGAACAAATGTCGCCATTCTCAGCTTATCACCAGGGATCAAAAATAGACCCAGAATGTGAAATATCGCTGAGCGCCTCTCCCATGGATGCAGCGGGTTGTACATTACAAGACTTCTTTACTTGGCCTAAAATAAAGTGAATCTAAAGCTGTATCCAGTGCTGGATAGAGGAAAGAATGGTTAGAACATTTCTTCTTTCTGTGTCTGTCTATACAAAGACACACAACAGGAAAAAGAGAGGAAATCCTCTATTACATTGTTGTCACCAAAAAAAAAAAAAAACAGGTGTCACTATTAGAAGATTTCCTGTTTAGGTGGAAATTGTAAAGTTTGGATTTCTCCCATCACTTTTTTGGGGTGAATCACCCAAGTCAGGGCACAAAGCAATAAATACCCAACAGGGGCCTATCCACATTCCATCCAAAATTATAAATATTGTACATTAATACAATAAATACTTTAAGGTAGGAATGCACTGATACATCGGTCCCCGAAAATGAATTATCAGCCGAAAATGGGGTCATCAGCGTTTTGCCAATAAAAGAAAAAAGGTGACATATTGTGCCTCACTGACTTCAATGCAAAATTGCGTCAAATTGACTTCAATGCAAAATTGCATCAAATTGACTACAATGCAAAATCGCCTCCCATTAACTGCAATGCAAAATCACCTCCCATTGGCTGCAATGCAAAACCGCGTCCCATTGACTTCAATGCAAAACCGCGTCCCATTGACTTCAATGCAAAACCGCGTCCCATTGACTGCAATGCAAAATCGCGCCCCATTGACTGCAATGCAAAATTGCGCCCCATTGACTTCAATGCAAAATCGCGTCTGTCCGTTTCAGTTTTGTTTTTTTTCGGCCAAGTGCATCCTGAATTTTCTGTTTCAGTTTTGCCACTGGAATTTTGTATTTCGGTGCACCACAACTTCAAGGTAATGTGGTCTAAACCAGGGGTCTCCAAACTTTTCAGTAAGAGGGTCACATAAGGGGAGATTTACTAAAACTGGAGAGTGCAAAATCTGCTGCAGCTCTGCATAGACACCAATCAGCTTCCAGGTTTTATTGTCAAAGCTGAACTGAACAAGCTGAAGTGAGAAGCTGATTGGTTACCATGCACAGCTGAACCAGATTCTGAGTGCTCCAGTTTTAGTAAACCCCCCCGCCCCATGGTATATTTTACAAATATTCGCAGACCAAAAATATCCTTATCAGAGCCCCCTTTATATCAGGGTCCCTATCAGAATCCCCCCTTACATCAGGGTCCCTATCAGAATCCCCCCTTACATCAGGGTCCCTATCAGAGCCCCCCTTACATCAGGGTCCCTATCAGAGACCCCCTTATATCAGAATCCCCCTTACATCAGGGTCCCTATCAGAACCCCCTTACATCAGGGTCCCTATCAGAGCCCCCCTTATATCACAATCCCCCTTACATCAGGGTCCCTATCAGAGCCCCCCTTATATCACAATCCCCCTTACATCAGGGTCCTTATCAGAGCCCCCCTTATATCATAATCCCTCTTACATCAGGGTCCCTATCAGAGCCCCCCTTACATCAGGGTCCCTATCAGAATCCCCTCTTACATCAGGGTCCCTATCAGAGCCCCCTTTACATCACGGTCCCTATAAGAATCCCCCCTTACATCAGGGTCCCTTTCAGAGTCCCCCTTATATCAGAATCCCCCTGTACATCAGGGTCCCTCTCAGAGCCCCCTTTATACCAGAATCCCTCTTAAATCAGGGTCCCTATCAGAACCCCCCTTACATCAGGGTCCCTATCAGAGCCCCCCTTATATCACAATCCCCCTTACATCAGGGTCCCTATCAGAGCCCCCCTTACATCAGGGTCCCTATCAGAATCCCCCCCTTACATCAGGGTCCCTATCAGAGCCCCTCCTTACATCAGAAATGAAGACTACAGGCAGCCTCTGTTGACCTTAAGTCAGTGCACATTGGGGATAGGCCACTGACCCTAGCTGGGGGGGGGCAAATAAAATCTTGTAGTGGGCCAGACATGGGCCATAGTTTGGAGACCCCTAAATCTAAACAAGCAGGATTCAAGATCATATTAGCTTGTCACAGGGAAAGGAAATCCAGGCTTTCACACGGGCAACATCTGTTCCAATCACAAGTGTGCCTGCTCTATAATTTATGAACAGAAATCAGAAATGGACCAAAGACAGGGTTGACTTTTTATATTCTTTTCTGACCTGTCAGCATCCCCCTGTCCCGGCGACGCGTTCCGCTGAAGAGTTTCCCGCACAGCCGCCATTCCGTCAGGTAGTCGGTTCAGTCTTCGGGTGTACAGGCCCAGTCCGCCATCGGTCAGGTAGCTGATAGAGAAAGCAAAGAATAATCAGACAACTTACACCACAGCATGTCTACTACATGTATAATATTTATTTTATTACAGGTACTTATTATATATTATTATTATATAATTCCATCAATTTACACAGCACTTTACATATATTGTACGTTCACATCAGTCCCTGCCCTCAAGGGGCTTACAATCTAACGTCCCTAACTCACATGTATACACATACTAGGGCCAAATCAGACAGGAGACAATTAACCACTTAAGGACCGGAAGGATTTGCCCCCTTAATGACCAGGCCATTTTTTGCGATACGGCACTGCGTCGCTTTAACTGACAATTGCGCAGTCGTGCGACGTTGTACCCAAACAAAATTTATGTCCTTTTTTCCCCACAAATAGAGATTTCTTTTGGTGGTATTTGATCAACTCTGCAGTTTTTATTTTTTGCGCTATAAACAAAAAAAGAGCGACAATTTTGAAAAAAAAGCAATGTTTTACTTTTTGCTATAATAACTATCCCAGAAAAAAAATTTATAAAAAAAAAACAAAATGTCTTTCTCGGTTTAGGCCGATATGTATTCTTCTACATATTTTTGGTAAAAAAAAAAAAATTGCAATAAGCGTATATTGATTGGTTTGCGCAAAAGTTATAGCGTCTACAAAATAGGGGATTTATGGCATTTTTATTATTCTTTATTTTATATTAGTAATGGCGGCGATCTGCGATTTTTATCTTCATTGCGACATTATGGTGGACACATCGGACACTTCTGACACTATTTTGGGATTATTGTCAATTATACAGTGATCAGGGCTATAAAAATGCACTTATTACTGTGTAAATGACACTGGCAGGGAAGGGGTTAAACACTAGGGGGCGATCAAGGGGTTAAGTGTGTCCTAGGGAGTGATTCTAACTGTGGGAGGGGATGGGCTACCGCTGACATGACAGCAATCACTGCTCCCGATGACAGGGAGCGGTGATCTCTGTCATATCACTAGGCAGAACGGGGAAAGGCCTTGTTTACATCTCCCTGTTCTGCCGCTCCGTGACACGATCGTGGGACACCGACGGACATCGCGTCTACGGGACCCTTGGGCGCCTGCGCGCCCACAATGCCGTGATTTAAAGGGGACGTACCTGTAAGCCCATTTTCCCAGCCGTGCCATTGTGCTGACGTACATCATTGTGCGCTGGTCGACATGTGGTTAAATAACATGACATACTTACTTCCACTGTGGCCCCGATCCTCCTCTTCTGGGGTCCCTCAGCGGCGCTCCTGGCTCCCCCTCTTCTCAAGTGCTCCGTCGGAGAAGCGCTTTCCCTCGGGACACCCGTGCTCAGGCAGCAGGGCTCGGCCCCGCCCCTGCGTCATTGGATTTGATTGACAGCAGCGGGAGCCAATGGCTGCGCTGCTATCAATCTATCCAATCAGGACCCGAGACACCGGCTAGAGCGGGTGTGCTCGTCCCCGGGGTGAGAGAACAGGTTCAGGTAAGTAAAACGGGGGGGGGTCTGCTGCATGACAGAAGGTTTGAATAGAATGCATTAAAGGGGTTGTAAAGGTTCTTGTTTTTTCACCTTAATCATCCTATGCATTAAGGTGAAAAAACACCTTGCAGTCACCGGCCTCCCAGCCCCCACGTTTTACTTACCTGAGCCTCGAATTTCCGTCAGCGGGTCCCCGTTGTCCCTCTCCCCACGGGTTCCCGGCTCGATTGGATAGATTGATAGCAACGCAGCCATTGGCTCCCGCTGCTGTCAATCAAATCCAATAACGCAGGCGCCAGGGGGCGGGGCCGAGTTCTGCATTCAACTTATATGGACGCCGAATGCTGGACTCGGGAGCGCGCCCACAAGGTAACCCCCTCGGGATAGCTTCTCCTAGGGGGTTATCTAATGCGGGGAGGAGCCGCAAGAGCTGCCGAGGGACCCCAGAAATGGATGTTCAGGGGCCACTCTGTGCAAAACGAGCTGCACAGTGGAGGTAAGTATGATATGTTTATTTAAAAAAAAAAAAAAATCGATACTTTAGTATCACTTTAAGGTGAAAAAACACAATTTCATTGACAATTTTCTCTATGTGAGAAACATTAAAAGTAACGTACAACATATGAGAACTGTCGCCTCATCTGTCTGAGATTGGCCGGGGATATTCTCGGCTCCTTTCTTCAATAGCTCCTACTCAAACTCAAAACCACAAATGGATACCAAACCAGATAAATCAGTGATGTCAATAGTTTAATTCTCATGAATATGCAATCAAGATTGTAGCCGATCCCCGGGGCCTGGTCCTCCCGGGAATACAGAATACAGGCCCAGCCTGAAAAATGGCTCCACATTCCTGGAGCTCAGGCACAGACTTCCAACCAATGAGAGGGCGAGCTGTCCCATTCTGTCCCGGCTTTCCTATCTGCTTGCTGTGAGAAGACAGGATGATGATCTCAGACACCTTAAGGACTGAGGTCACCTCACACTCAGCTGAGGTGAGCAGTGGGGGGGTTTGGAGGGGGGGGGGTTGTTTGCACCCATGCAGAAAACTTCCCAAAAATGTGGTGAGTCCACTCCTACAGGACGTGTTACTACAGGGCGACCAGAAGGGGTCCAGCCAGAGATAGGAATCTGCTGACACCACCAGAGGTGACCTTTACATAATGACCCATCTACAGCTCAATACAAACACTGGAGGAGTTACTCATGTTTAGGGAATCTCAGAGTTTTGCTCAGAAATCTCTCAGATCTTTTATTTTTTTTATTCGGACGGAAATTGGATGAGACTAATAGGATAGGAAAAAACGAGGTTCAGGTCCACATCCCTCTAGCGCAACATGTAAAAGAAAAGTTCCTCAAAAAAACGGGGACTTTAATGGACCATGAACACTCCAAGAAAAATATTCAGTAAAAAATACAGTTTTTATTCATTAACATCACATCATATGAGCAACTAGTGCAGGTATCTGAGTCGGCATCAGCCCCTTAGAATCTTCCCTGTACGGCAAAGCTCAGACTGGGAAAAGAAAGAAGCAGCACAAGGAGCCAATCAGTTGTGCTGCACTTCTCATTTGCCGACACGGGACATGCTGATAGGAGGAGGGAGCAGAGAGACAGATTATTTTTATTATTATACAGGATTTATATAGCGGCAACAGTTTGCACAGCGCTTTACCATATAAAGAGCGGCAATACAGCAACAATACAATTCAGTACAAGAGGGCTAGGAAGGCCCTGCTCTTGGGAGCTTACAATCTAACAGAGAATGAGCTGATCAGTCTGCTGCTTCTCCTTTCACTGTCCAATCAAGGGCTGGTCACATGGACAGGTTTGGAGGGGTTATCTTGAATTTGAATCTTGTAACTAGCTGAGAATTGAACCAATAAATGTCTGTATTGCTTATTAAAAAATGTAAAAGTAATATTGAAGACATGTTCCCCATACCAGCCATTTTCATTTTCTAACTTACTCTAGAAGAATGAAGGATTTGATTACCATAATTATATAACTAATGAGGATACTGCAAGTCAGGGGTCTCCAAACCTTCAAGACATAGGGCCAATTGTTTGTGCCATTGAGCCCAATTGTTCGTGCCATTGAGCCCCATCGTTGGCGTCATTGGGGGTAATTGTGCCCCATCTTTGGTGCCATTGGGAGTAATTGTGCCCCATCTTTGGTGCCATTGGGCTCAATTGTTTGTGCCATTGGGCCCAATTGTTCGTGTCATTGAGCCTCATCGTTGGCGTCATTGGGGGTAATTGTGCCCCATCTTTGGTGCCATTGGGCCTAATTGATGGTGTCATTGGGAGTAATTGTGCCCCATCGTTGGTGTCATTGGGAGTAATTGTGCCCCATCTTTGGTGCCATTGGGCCCAATTGTTGGTGTAATTGGGAGTAATTGTGCCCCATCGTTGGTGTCATTGGGAGTAATTGTGCCCCATCGTTGGTGTCATTGGAAGTAATTGTGCCCCATCTTTGGTGCCATTTGGCATAATTGTTCGTGCCATTGGGCCCAATCGTCTGTGTCATGGGAGTAATTGTGCCCCATCGTTGGTGTCATTGGGAGTAATTGTGCCCCATCGTTGGCGTCATTGGGAGTAATTGTGCCCCATCGTTGGCATCATTGGGAGTAATTGTGCCCCATCGTTGGTGTCATTGGGAGTAATTGTGCCCCATCGTTGGCGTCATTGGGAGTAATTGTGCCCCATCGTTGGTGTCATTGGAAGTAATTGTGCCCCATCTTTGGTGCCATTTGGCACAATTGTTCGTGCCATTGGGCCCAATCGTCTGTGTCATGGGAGTAATTGTGCCCCATCGTTGGTGTCATTGGGAGTAATTGTGCCCCATCGTTGGTGTTATTGGGAGTAACTGTTCCCCATTTTTGGTGTCATTGGGAGTAATTGTGCCCCATCGTTGGTGTCATTGGGAGTAATTTTGCCCCATCATTGGTGTCATTGGGCCCAATTGTTCGTGTCATGGAAGGAATTGTGCCCCATCTTTGGGAGGAATTGTGTCCCTTGATTGGTGTCGGTGGGCGGGTGTTATGCCCCATTGTTGGTATCAGTGGATGAAATAGTGCCCCAAGGTCTGGATAAAAAAAAAAAAGTTTGGAGACCACTATTGTACTGCTGGCTCCCACTGGTCCTTTAACCACTTAAGCTCCAGAAGATTTACCCCTCCACCCCCCTTCCTGACCAGGCCATTTTTTGCTTTTTAGCACCGTTTTATTTTAACTGGCACTTTCACGGTCATGCAACATTGTAGCCATATGAAATGTATATAATTTTTTTCACACACATAGAGCTTTCTTTGGTGGTATTTGATCACCTCTGGTGTTTTTTTTTTGCTCTATACAACTACTTTAAGTAATTTGCACTTTTCTGTAGTTACTCTTTTTTGTTGCACGTATATGAACATAAATATATTATACATTTTTTTTTCTTGAATAGTGGCAATTTTAAATGCTACGTTTTAGGCTTTAATCTCCTTTTTAATGTGTTTGTGGGGGTCAACCAATCCGATATTAAAAGGGCCAATAAAAGGGATAATCCACAAAGAACAGATGTTTAATTCTGGGCCAGTGAACGCCATTCCTCCTCCGTTCTACATATCAAAGCCCCCTTCTAGATTTTATTATAATAAGAGGGGGGGAGGAGATCGGCCATCCCCTCTCAGAAACGAGATCCAGCCAGAGAGCCCCAATTACACACGGAGATTACACTCTGTACAATGTCTGCCGGTGTGTATCCAGTTACAGGGAACCTGAAGACGAGGTCCCTGCAGGGCAGGATGGCGGGATTTCCCCCGAATATGAGAATAATACCAGCACCAGCAGTAAAACGAGGGCTCACTATGTTCTATAGAATGTGATGAAGGTTTCCCAGGAGTGTGAGCTACCACTGCAATGTGTAAGTGAGATGGGGGGAAAAAAAAAAAAGATTGGCAGTTCAAAACACTTCATCATAAATGTATACGTTCAAACATGACAGTAAACTGAGATCACAAGCTTAAAAGGGAAACCGAGACACATATTTGAGCTATTATTGTATCAGTTACCTGGAACTCATTTTTAAATGAGATTCTTACATTTTTTGCTGTTCCATATTCTAATTATTGTGTTTCACACACAGATTAGTAACTGATCCCTCTAGTGGTTCAGGGGCAATAAGCACCCTTGATTGCAATGTGGAGGGTGTGCCCATAAAATGTCAGCAGGGAGCAAAGGACTAGTCACTGGTATTGCTTATATATATATTTATTTTTTTTAATTTTTATTTTTTTATTACAGGTACAATGAAACCTCGGATTGTGAGTAACGCGGTTTACGAATGTTTCGTAACCAAGAAACATTTAAGACGAGCTGGATTCTTGCCGCTGGGGTGTGCAGTACCGCATTTGGCCAGAGGTGTGGGGGCGCCGGTGATGCTCCCACATGCGGTACTGCATACACCAGCAGTCACTGTGGAACAAAATACAGTATCTGAGTTTCCATTGATTCCTATGGGGAAACTCGCTTTGATATACAAATGCTTTGGGTTACAAGCATGCTTCTGGTACAGATTATGCTCATAATCCAAGGTACTACTGTACTTATATAGCACCGTCAATTTAGGCAGTGCTTATCTGTACATTCACATCAGTTCCTGCCCTCAAGGAGCTTACAATCTAAGGCCCCTAACTCACATTCATACATACTAGGGCCAATTAAGACAGGAGCCAATTAACCTCCCAGCATGTCTTTGGAGTGTGGGAGGAAACCGGAGTACCCGGAGGAAACCCACGCAGGCACAAGGAGAACATGCAAACTCCAGGCAGGTAGTGTCGTGGCTGGGATTCAAACTGGCAACCCCAGTGCTTCTAGGAGGAAGTGCTAACTACTTAGCCACTATAGCAGAGGTTGTCAACTTATAAGCTAAAGGGAGCCTCTAATACGGCCCCAGACATCACCAAAAGGCCGCACATAATGTTCAATGTATGTAATGCTGAGAGGAGAGTCAGAGACTGCAGAGCTAATAGAGGAAGTGAGGGTCAGAGAGTGAGGACAGGATACATTGTTGGTGGGGAGATGCTGCAGAAGACAATACGAAGCTGGGAAGAGGTTATATGAGACTAGTAGAGATCAGTGCTATTACCTCAATCAATGTTCCCACTACAGACTGCTGGGGTCTGAGGGACACACATAATATACCAAAGGGGCACAGGTTGGGCATCATGGGCCTATAGGATCCATGCAGCTGAACTTTCCTTAATTACTAATTTATCCAGGGAGCAGGGAGATCCTTGCACTATAGGTCCTCAGGTAGAGTTTCCTCTCCAGCAAGGAGAACAGCGAGCACATTAGTTACCTCATCAAATCATCTAGTGAGCCTTGGCTCTCCGGGGACTCTCCCTCCTCATTGGCTGAAACAGTCAATCACAGCCAGTGAGCCAATGAGGAGAGAGAGGGGGATGGGGAGGGGCAGAGCCGTGCTGCGGCTCTGCGTGTGAAATGGACACGCAGAGCAGCAGCTCGGTAGCAAGCCTGCTTAGGTGCCCCCATAGCAAGTTGTTTGGTCTGGGAGCACTCAGCAGGAGGAGAGGGGCCAGGAGTGCCGGCGCAAAACCATTACAGAGCAGGTAAGTATGACATTTTTTTCCCAGTGCTTGCAGAGATATCGCCGCCTTCCCCCCTCCGCTGTTTGCCTCCTGCTGGGGGGGTGTTTGCAGCGATCGTCCGCTGTTCGTCTCTCCTGTGGGGGGGGGGGGGGGTGGCTTGTGGCTATCGTCTGTCCGTGGGAGGGTGGGGGTGGGGGAGTTTGCCCCCCCTGAAATATTTAGCACCAGCCGCCACTGGTGACAAGTGGGGTGTTGTTTGCAGGATTACCAGGGGAAAATAAAGCAAAAGTATCTTGAAATAAAACTACAGCAGCCACCACACCAAGGACTAGTAAACCATAATATGTATATTTTTTTGGTTTTTGACATAGATACATTTTAATCATCAGTGCTATTAAATCGCTCAGAACTTCTGGGTGTTCAGGGGATGTGTTGGTTAGCATCTTCCTAGCACACATTGGGGTCGATTTACTAAAGGCAAGTGCAGTTGCTCCATCATCCAATCATGTGCAAGCAAAAATGCTGTTTCTTTATTCTCCTTGCACATGATTGGGTATTCTTTGCAAAGTGAAGCTTTACCTCATTTACTAAGCTTTGGAGCAACTTAGAAACATAGAAGTGACGGCAGAAAACGACCGAGTAGTCCATCAAGTCTGCCCATTTATTTTATTTTTTTTTTGTTTTTGTTTTTTGTTGTTTGTTTGTTTTTTTGTTTGTCTTTTGTTTTTTTTTTTTGTTTTGTTTCTTTTTTTGTTTTCGTTAACTTTTATATCTGACTGTAGATCTATGTTTGCCCCAAGCATGTTTGAAGCCTTTTACTGTTGACAGTCTCACTACCTCTGCTGGTAGTTTACTCCAAGCATCAACTACCCTTTCAGTAAAACAATACTTTCTAAGATTTGTTTTGAACTTCCCTCCAGTTAGTTTGAGGTCATGTCCCGTGTTTTGTTAAATTTTTAGTTTTATATATTTAAAACAACTGCCCTACTGCACTTGCAAAGTGCACAGCCTGGTTTGCCTTTAGTAAATCAGCCCCTATTGCATGCAGTAAATCCCAACATACCATCCGCTGATAAATCTCTGCAACGTTTGGCAATGCAATATTTGCATTCACATCTAATGCCGCGTACACACGATCGGACTTCTCCTCGGAAAAAGATATGACGGCTTTTCCGACGTGATTCCGCTCAAGCTTGCCTTGCATACACACGGTCACACAAAAGTTCCCTGAACTTCCGACCGCCAAGAACGCGGTGACGTAGAACACGACGACGAGCCGAGAAAATGAAGTTCAATGCTTCCGAGCATGCGTAGCAATTGTTTCCGAGCATACATAGGAATTGTTTCCGAGCATGCGTAGGAATTTTGCGCGTCGGAAATTGCTACAGGCGATCGCATTTTCGGATAGGAAATTTTTTCCGACCGAAAAATTGCGAACATGCTCTCAATCTTTTTGCTGGCTGGAATTCGGCCAGCAAAAGTCCGATGGAGCATACACCTGGTCGCATTTTCCGACGAAAAGCTCTCATCGGTCTTTTGCTGGCCGAATTTCCGATCGTGTGTATGCCGGCGTTAACAGGAGTGTCGGACGAGTACTGAAGGGGTTCTCATCCAGCTCTCTGTGTGCGCAAAATATAAGATTTTTTCTCCTTTCTACTTCTCAGTCACCCCTTTTCCTCAGGAAGATGAAATGTATTCGATTTACGGAACATTCAGGGACAAAAAAAAAAAAAAAAAAAAAATCAGAACTCATTTTTAGCACACTGAGAAAGCTTAGAAAATCCTACAGGATTAGTTCAAAGCAATCCTATGTATAAGGAGCTTAAATACTGAAAACCTTCCGTTCAACATTTAAATATTTAATCCATCGGGAAAAAAAAAAGAAAATCATCAGCTAATCAGCTACAGATCAGACTGGAGAAGAGCTGGACCTACCTGGGGGGGGGGGGTTCCTGAGATCACTGACCTCCTTGTACAATCCTCTGTGTGTTCCCCGGCTCTGCGCTCCGCAGACTGCTAGCAAGAGATGAAGTTGCCAACTCCTAAATGATCTCTATGGCAATGCCATGGATCTTCCCATCCTCAGCACCTTTCTCTAGGAGCGTTGCTAGCCCGGGGAAGACGGGGGACGTCTCAGAGGACTTGGCTCCGCCCACAGGGCCATGACAACTGTTTTTTTTTTTTTTTTCCTCTGAATTGCACCAGCCAGCTAAAAAAACCAGTACAACAAATACTAGACACGGTTCTCTGGGGTATATGTCTCCTCCCAGAGGAGTCCCCTGCCGGCTTCTGTGTGCAAGGAAAATACAATCCTACGATGTGCAAATAAAACCTCTCTACCTGGGTGTGACTATACAAAGAGCCAAGGGATATCAGCCAATCACAATTCAGCTACGACGTGCGATTGCTTCTTAAGTTTTGCTGTACATTGTTCAGAACTCTAATCGCTCTGCCTTGTGCCAGGCTCGCCAAGTTAGATCATTGTTACATTGTATTGAAAAAAATAATACTTAAGGTGGTTGTACACCCCGTTACACAACTTTTACCTATAGATAAGCCTATAATAAGGCCTATAATAAGGCTTACTATTATAAGGTATTTACCATATACGATCACACCTACGTCATCGGCGCATGCGCACCGAAGAAAGGGCACGATTGTGACGTTTCGAAAGGGAATTCGTGCCATCGTGCGGCTCCGGCCAGTCACAGAGCCGGAGTCCACAGGCCCCCCAGAAAGAAGAGGGGCGAAGATGGATGCGGCCTCCAGGCTTCGTTTGCAGGTAAGTGCGGCATAATGGGCTAGTATGCGATGCATACTAGCCCATTATGCTTTTACTTTTCAGGGGGGAAAAAAGAGGAAGTAAAACCCATCAGGGTTTAGTTCCCTTTTTTAAGGGCCAGTTCACACTGCATGCAGTCCAGTGCAGTTTTTTTTTTTTTCTGCATCAAAACACATGGATAGTAGGTTACATGGTTTTCAATGGCATAGTTCACACCAGTGTAGTCAGTTTCAGGGCTTTCCTGCTCCAGCAAAAAAAAAGGAAGGACATTTTCCTGCACTGGACTGTACTGGAATGCGGTATAATGCATCAAAGACGCACTGGAATGCCCTGGAACGTATCAAAGACGCATAAAAAAAAACACAGACCCCTGTAAATGGGAAAAAGAACAGGAAAAGGAAGAAAAGAAAAAAGCATTTGGTATGCATTCAGAAACAACTCAAAATCGCACTGGAACGAGCCAAAAACGCGCTAAAAATGCATATGCAAAAACGCATCTGGAATGGATCTGAAGTGCGTTTTTGTGGTGTGAACCAGCCCTAAGGACAAACTGCTACAAATTACAACAAATAGCATGGGATCACCTAAGGCTCCATGCACAATAGCTTTTTTTTTTAAGCTCCTAGAAGCGAAATAGTGTTATCCTATGTGTCCATGCACATTATTTTATGCCAGAAGCATTTTTCAAGCTTCAGCATTTAGGAGCAGAAAAAAAAACGTTGTTTTGTAGAGTTTTTGGGAGCACTTAAAGCTCATTGACACACCGTGACATCACAAATAGTTCACTGACACACTGTGACATCACTAGAAGCTCAGTGACACACCATGACATCTCTAGAAGCTCAGTGACACACCTTGACATCACTAGAAGCTCAGTGACACACCATGACATCACTAGAAGCTCAGTGACACACCATGACATCACTAGAAGCTCAGTAACACACCAGGAAAACACTAGAAGCTCAGTGACACACCGTGAGATCTCTAGAAGCTCAGTGACACACCGTGACATCACCAGAAGCTCAGTGACACACTGTGACATCACTAGAAGCCCAGTGACACACCTTGACATCACTAGAAGCTCAGTAACACACCGTGACATCACTAGAAGCTCAGTGACACCCAATGACATCACTAGAAGCTCAGTGACACCCCGTGACATCACTAGAAGCCCAGTGACATGCTGTGACATCACTAGAAGCTCAGTGACACCCCATGACATCACTAGAAGCTTGGCGATACACTGTGACATCACTAGAAGCTCAGTGACACACCATGACATCACTAGAAGCTCAGTGACACACCATGAAATCACTAGAAGCTCAGTAACATGCCATGCCATCACTAGAAGCTCAATGACACACCATGACATCACTAGAAGCTCAGCGAGACACTGTGACATCACTAGAAGCTCAGTGACACACCATGTCATCACAAGCTGCACAGTCACACCAGGACATCACTAGCTGCCTAGGGGCACATGCCATTCCTAAATGTACCTTGGCAGACAACAGGTTAGTGACAGTGACACACCATGACATCACTAGAAGCTCAGTGACACACCATGACATCACTAGAAGCTCAGTGACACACTATGACATCACTAGAAGCTTGGTGACACACCGTGATATCAATAGAAGCTCAGTGACACACCATGACATCACTAGAAGCTCAGTGACACACCATGACATCACTAGAAGCTCAGTGACACACCATGACATCACTAGAAGCTCAGTGACACACCATGACATCACTAGAAGCTCAGTGACACACCATGACATCACTAGAAGCTTGGTGACACACCGTGATATCAATAGAAGCTCAGTGACACACCATGACATCACTAGAAGCTTGGTGATACACTGTGACATCACTAGAAGCTTAGTGACACACCATGACATCACTAGAAGCTCAGTAACACACCAGGACAACACTAGAAGCTCAGTGACACACCGTGAGATCTCTAGAAGCTCAGTGACATGCCATGCCATCACTAGAAGCTCAATGACACACCATGACATCACTAGAAGCTCAGTGACATGCCATGCCATCACTAGAAGCTCAATGACACACCATGACATCACTAGAAGCTCAGTGAGACACTGTGACATCACTAGAAGCTCAGTGACACACCATGTCATCACAAGCCGCACAGTAACACACCAGGACATCACTAGCTGCCTAGGGGCACATGCCATTCTTAAATGTACCTTGGCAGACAACAGGTTAGTGACAGTGACACACCATGACATCACCAGAAGCTCAGTAAAACACCATGACATCACTAGAAGCTCAGTGACACACCATGACATCACTAGAAGCTCAGTGACACACCATGACATCACTAGAAGCTCAGTAACACACCAGGAAAACACTAGAAGCTCAGTGACACACCGTGAGATCTCTAGAAGCTCAGTGACACACCATGACGTCACTAGAAGCTCAGTGACACACTGTGACATCACTAGAAGCTCAGTAACACACCGTGACATCACTAGAAGCTCAGTGACACCCAATGACATCACTAGAAGCTCAGTGACACCCCGTGACATCACTAGAAGCCCAGTGACATGCTGTGACATCACTAGAAGCTCAGTGACACCCCATGACATCACTAGAAGCTTGGTGATACACTGTGACATCACTAGAAGCTCAGTGACACACCATGACATCACTAGAAGCTCAGTGACACACCATGAAATCACTAGAAGCTCAGTAACATGCCATGCCATCACTAGAAGCTCAATGACACACCATGACATCACTAGAAGCTCAGCGAGACACTGTGACACCACTAGAAGCTCAGTGACACACCATGACATCACTAGAAGCTCAGTGACACACTGTGATATCAACAGAAGCTCAGTGACATACCATGACATCACTGGAAGCTCAGTGACACACCATGACATCATTGGAAGCTCAGTGACACACCATGATATCATTGGAAGCTCAGTGACACACCATGACATCACTGGAAGCTCAGTGGCACACCATGTCATCACAAGCAGCACAGTAACACACCATGACATCACTAGCTGCCTAGGGGCACATACCATGCCATTCATAAATATACCTTGGCAGACAACAGGTTAAGTACATGCAATATTCAAGCCCTGTTGAAGGGAGAAGGTGTTTTGAGCCATTGAAACACGTTAGCTGTTTTATGTGATCAAACGATGAATAATTAAAGCTACTTGGACTCTATCACCATATGGTCTGGTGCCCCTGTTGGGCTTTTACCTTTGGAGTCACATTCTGGGTACCAACCAAAGGGTACCTAGAGCAGCCTCACCAGAGCCAGCGAGCTCAATAAATAAATTATAAATCCAGAGATGCAAACCAAGCAGAGAAGGGTCCCACCGCTCAGGTAGGCACAAACCAGTGGAGATAAAAGCCAGTGTAGTTTTATCCTTCAAAGGGGAAGAGTAGTCCCAGGTGCTGGCTGATGCAAGATGAAGCAGGAAAATCGAGGAAAGCTGGAAGTGCTATGAGTAAGCACTCATTGTGAGTGTGAAACGCGTCAGCTGTTTCTGTACGCTTCTGCTGTAGTGTTTTGTGTTCCTTTATGATTTAGCTTTTTACTAATAAAAGGATTCATCATTACACTGGTGTGCGGCTGCCAGCTTTCCTTGATTTTCCTGCCTCATTAAATAAATTGTTTGAATAATATTTTACTCAATAAATACATTTTAAATCCCCAGAGCCTCTTGGACATGTTTATTAAGGAGAGAGGGGGGGCTATGAAAAGTGATGTCTAATGACCCCCCCCCCCCCCCCCATGCCTGGGAGAAATGTCTATAATTCCTCATTAATAGCTTCCCCTGCATTCCCAGGACGGGACAACAAGACGGATCTGATGTCACTAATAGCGAGCGATAGAAGTCTCTCCTCCGTCATATTCTGGGGCAATTATCCAACACACAGATCTCTATCAGAGTCCCCCGGAAACACATCCCATCTCAGATGTTCCCACCCCAGAGAAGAATGGAGGGGCTGAGCGCAATTATCAGACCCCCAGCAGGAGGGCCGATTACAATGAGGGGTAACCCCCTGGAGCATTATAGGGGCGTATAGAATCTGTGCTCTCTATTAATGCTATAGAAAGGTTGCAGGGTTTCTGGTATAATGGGGCTGGGTGGACAAAACAAAAATGAATATATTAGGTTTTTATTTCATTTTTTGGATATAACATATATTTGAAGGGAATCATTTATTGCAAATCGCTGCATCGCAATGTTTTACCGTCCTAAAAGCTCTGCTTCTTTCTACTTTTATACACTCACCGGACACTTTATTAGGTAGGTATATATATATATATATATATATAGTAGGTCTTCTGGCACAAATCCCTACTAAATACACACCAAAGGTATCTCACAATCAATTTGGTTTGTAATAATAAATAGATTTGATATTGAACTGATACCAATTTGCTCCAATGTAAGATTAAAGTAGAACTACAGGCAAAACTTTTTTTTTCATTTTGGATAGAGTAAGGAAGGGTTATGACCCCTGTTAGGTTTATATTTGCCTTCTGTGTCCCATTGGGGAGATTTCCCTTCACTTCCTGTCCCATAGCTAAACAGGAAGTGAGAGGAAATCTCTGCAAATTAAGGGAATTGCTTGGGAACCCCCCCAGGTCATCAGAACTAGTGTCCCCATTGGAAGATTTCCCCAATATTACTTTTCTGGCGACAACCCAAAATGTGGGATTTTCTTTCACTTTCAATGATAATGGTAAACAGGAGATATAGAGAGGGCGACTCTCCCTAATGGGGGGCACAGGCAGCAAGAAAAACTGACAGGGGTTCTAATCCCTCGCCACTCTACCCAAAACTAAATTAAAAAGTTTTGCCTTTAGTTATACTTTAAATAGAAGATTCCCCAGATTCACCAAAACTGGAGCAGACTCTGCAGACCATCGCTCATAAGACTCAGCATGACGGCCAGGCAACTAGCATTTTCAAGAGGGTGAACAACGGCCTCCTCCAAATTATTCTTTGCTTTTACTTTAAGACAATTCCAAGCCAAAAGTGGAAAGCCTGTTTGTACACCTAACCCCCCCCCCATCCTCCACCCCAACAGTTCAGCACCGATCAGCTGAGTAATTACAAGGAGGGGGGCCAGGGCCAGAGGGGGCCCTGACCCCCCCAACATTATGCTGTGCCCCACCATGTGCCCCCCAACCCCCCCCCCCCAATTAAAAAAAAAATATTTTTTTACAAAAAATCAATGTCTAAGAGGGAGAGAGTCCCCAGTCAGCTCCTGCGGGTGATTCCTCCCCCCTCTCTCTGCTCGCTGACACTGCATAATGCGAACGCTCACACAACCACGGCCGCCCGATCTGCTCCTTCCCCTGCATCCTCATTGGCAGGGAGAAGAGTGAGTTGCAGGAAGGACTCCACTAGGACTCTCAGTTACTGAAAAAACAGACTGATTTCTCCCATCCTTAGGACAGGAGAACCAGCCTGTCAATTCCAAGAGATGCCAGACCAGCGCTGTCAATAGCAGGGGCAGGACAGCAAGAGGAGGCTGGGGAACCCCACAGTGGCAGAACACCAGGGCCCGGTGGCAAGACAACCTTTGCAACCCTGATAGTTCTCCCACTGCTTTGGATCCTTATATTTTCTTGGTATGCTGGTGAAATATATCTCTTGTTTTCTGCCACCCTGGGGGGGGCCCAATACAGTAGGAAGGGAGCTCACTGCAGAACATGTGAAAGGGCCCATTGTGGGGTCGTAGTAAAGGGCCCAGTATATATTTATATATCTATATATCTATATATATACATTTTATAGTTGCCCCCCTACTTTTGTCCCTGTCCCCCCATGTGCCCCCCCTAAATATGAAAGCTGGAGACGCCACTGTTTCTCTTAGTTTGGTTGAGTTTCTGCGGTGAAATGCTGAGGACACACATCCCCCCAGGCTTTCTATATACTGGGTGAAAGTGTAGCTCACCTGATTTACTAAGGTGAGGCATTAGGTGACGTAAACCTGTTTTTACTGCAAACATCCAAATAAGGGCAAGAAAAGTTCTGTTTTGTTTTCTTGTTAAGTTCCTTATGCAGATGATGGTCACTACACTGTATATAACTCTCCAGTATATCGGGACCAAAACCCCCTCCATCAGGTCTGTGTGTGTGGCGTATTGATGGTGCCATCTAGTGGCCAAAGTTTTGAGCAACTGCATTTCCTTCCCAATCCTCCACTATGCATTGGAGATTGCGTCCCTATGTATATATGTATGTATTTACATCATTTAATTATATTTTATTTATTATTTTTAATATTTCTATTTTTATATTTTTTTACATTTTACACTTTGTTCTTTTCATTCATTTAAAATTTTATTTATTTAATTGATTTATATTACCTAATTATGATTTATCATTTATTATATTTTAATATTTATATTTAAGATTTCATTTTTATTAATTTATTTATAATTTTATATTATTTAATTAAAATTTAATTATATTTTATTATTTTTAATATTTCTGTTTTTATATATATTTTTTAAATTTAACACTTTGTTTTTGTCATTCATTTATTTAAAATTATATTTATTTAATTGATTTATATTACCCAATTATGATTTATCATTTATAATATTTTAATATTTATATACGTTATGTATTTGTAATATTTTAATTTATAATGATTTATTTATAATTTTATTTATTTATATTAGTTTTATAAATATATATAAATATATATATATATTTATTTATTTATATTTTTTTATTATTTTTAATATTTCTACCTATTTTTATATTTATTATATTCTATTTTTACATTTTACACTTTAGGTATCCCATTCAGCTGGTTGCATACATTATGCATGTCTTGTTTACCGCTTGCTGATCCGGGTCAGTACAACCGGGTCAGTTAATCCTTTATCATAGGGACCTATGGACACAAGTTAGGATTGTGGGGACTGTGCATGTCAAAAATGCTCTTCTCTGTGCCAAGCAGGCCAATTAAACATTTAAACTGGATCCCTGTACATAGCCGGTGCTGATTTGAGTTTAGTAGCCCCTGATTTGGCTTGTCCTATACTTGCTATATGCCTGTATCAGCCTCGGCTTGCACCAAAACCATGCTCCCGCCTGCTCCTCTAGATCTGCTTCCTCTGATACTCACCCCGGCTTGGAACCTGACCCTGCACCGCCTACTGATTCTGTACCTGATCTGCCTGCCAGCTGCTGACCCCGGCCTACCCAGCCCCAAACCAGACCTGAGCCCCTCCATCTCTTCTGCTTACCAGCCTGCAGCTCCCCTGTGCACCTGCCTGCCCGCCAGTCTGCTGATCCTGTATTCGTCCATTGCATCTGTTGTCCTTGTGACCGGTCCCCTGCCTGTCAGTGGGAGTCCACACTCATCTCAGACCCAACCTGCGTGTCCCATTCGCCTGCACCAGCTTTCAACAGACTGGCGAGGTACTCAATGCCAACTCCTTGCCCTAACTATCCACCCTATAAGGGAGCGAGGCTAGATGTATGGGATAGGCCATCTTCATCTCACTAGGCTCTCCTGCCAGACAGATGAGAGGGGGGCTCCATATTTCTAAGGTGTTTTGTCATAAAATATTATTTATTATTTCTGTGGTGTGGACACTTTTTCTTGTGTGTTCCATCCGTTGTGGCTCCCCATTTCTGAACAATCGGTGGTGCTGGCTTATTCTCTGGCTTATTTGGGGGGTCCCCAAACTTATTAAATAGGGGGGGGGGGGGGGGCGATGTAGAACATTCTACAGGTATTCTTAGGTCAAAAAATGAATGAATAAAATGTAAATAAATGTATAAAACACAGAGGTCCTCTCCTCACACCAGAAGCCTCACCATCACTTTAGAGCCCCTCCTCAACATCAATAAAAGTCCCCCTTTCATATCAGAAGTTCTCCATCACTTCAGAGCCCCTTTACTAACAAGGTTTCCCCATACATCAGGGGGGGTGCCTATCAGAATTCCCCCCATACATCAAGGTCCCGATCAAAGTTCCCCCATACATCAGGGTTCCTATCAAGGTCCCCCACACATAAGAGTCTCTACCAGAGTCCTCCTTTACATCAGGGTTCTTATCAGAGTTCCTCCATACATCAGGGTCCTTTATCAGAAATCCCCCATATTTCAGGGTTCTCAGAGTACTCCCTTACATCAGGATACTTATCGGAGTTCCCCCTTCAGGGTCCTTATCAGAGTTCCCCCATATGTCAGGGTCCCTATCAGAGTTTCCTCATATATTAGGGTCTCTATCAGAGTTCCCCCTAACATCAGAGTCCCTATCAGTGTTCCCTTATATATTAGGTTCTCTATCAATGTTCCCCCATAGATCAGGGTCCCTGTCAGTGTTCCCCCATACATCAGGATCCCTATCAGAGTTTCCCCATAGATCAGGGTCTCAATCAGAGTCCCCCTTTACATCAGTGTCCCTACAAGGGTCCCCACATACATCAGGGTTCCTATCAAAAGTCTCTATCAGAGTCCTCCCTTACATCAGGGTTCTTATCAGAGTTCCCCCCTACATCAGGGTCCTTTATCAGAAATCCCCCATATATCAGGGTCCTCAGAGTACCCCCTTACATCAGGGTCCTTATCAGAGTTCCCCCATACATCAGGGTCCTTATCAGAGTTCCCCCATATGTCAGGGTCCTCATCAGAGTTTCCCCATACGTCAGGGTCCCTATCAGAGTTTCCCCATATATTAGGGTCTCTATCAGAGTTTCCCCTTACATCAGAGTCCCTATCAGTGTTCCCCTATATATTAGGGTCCCTGTCAGTGTTTCCCCATACATCAGGGTATCTATCAGGGTCCCCACATACATCAGGGTTCCTATCAAAGTCTCCCACATGCAAGAATCTCTATCAGAGTCCTCCTTTACATCAGGGTGCTTTATCAGAAATTCTGCATATATCAGGGTCCTCAGAGTTCCCCCTTACATCAGGATCCTTATCGGAGTTCCCCCTTCAGGGTCCTTATCAGAGTTCCCCCATACGTCAGAGTCCCCCCATATATTAGGGTCTCTATCAATGTTTCCCCATACATCAGGGTCTCTATCAGAGTCCCCCTTTACATTAGGATCCCTTTCAGAAATCCCCAGCAGAAGCAGAGATGAAGTGATCTCAATCTTCAGTCTGAGGACAGACCACCGACTCTATCTGCAGGCTAGATAAGATCTTGTAGCAGGCCGTATGTGGCCTGCAGGCAGTCGTTTGGAGAGCCTTGCTCTAGTGTGAAGGGAGAGAGAATGGGGGGGGGGGGGTTGGTTCCAAGAGCAGCAGTTAAAGAGGAACTGCTGTCTGCTCACATAATTTGTAATAAAAACATCTTTGCCATTCTGAAGCTTCCCTCCAACCACTTTGCATATTATTTTATATATACTGTGATTCTGTACTTGCCAAATATGCTGCAGAAATCTCCCTCCACTGAGTCTGGCTGCAGCCATTTTAACTGTGGGCAGCTGAAGCTGCTGACTGTTCACTTCCTGGATTTACACAGAGGCACACCTCAAGCTCTGCAGCTCTCATTGGCCCTCTTATGACTCATCCCCACCTCCCTTTCTGGTAAACTCTCACAAGAGTGGGAGAGAGAGCTGTGCATGATGTCATAAGCCTAGGCTAATGACCAGACAAGAAAGAGGAAGTGGGCTGTATAAGGGATTTACTGGCAAAAAAATAAAAAAAATGTTTTAATATCCAAAGTTAAAACAACAACAAGGGCAGAAGGTTTAATCGCTGGAAAGATGGAAAAAATGACTGAAGCTTTAAGAGTTCTAATTGGTTTGATTTTTTGCTTTACAGTAAACAAATGCCATCATTTGATATTAATCAAATCTTTCACCCGCTATTCAGGAAAGAAAGGTGCCGGTTCTTACCCGCTAGTGATCTCATCGCTTCTTATGTTCTTGCTGAGGACATCGCCGTCGCTCATGTAACCCGTGGCATCCACGTTGACACTCTCCATGTCCAAGTCGTCACATTTATCAGAGAGGTCGCCGTGGCCGAGGTTCCCTCTAGTCGCCAGCTGTCTCCTGAGGGGTCCGGAGTACATGTAGCGCCCGGACTCGCAGCTTATAAAGCGGTTGGCGCTGGCTCGTTGAGGGTACCCGTTGCCCATAGAGGGGGCATCGCCTGCCTGCAGACGAGGGCTGGACTGTCCCAATCTCCACGTCAAAGGAGTCGGCCGGGAGGCGAGGCCGAGGATGCTGCGGCCGCTGATTTCAGTCGTCACGTTGCTGTCAAATGTTGTCTCCAACGTGCTGAGAAAAGGAGAAAAATATAATAGTTATAAATAACACATTATTGATCTGTTACTGTCAATTTATTATAAGGAAACTCGTCTAACAATAATCTTCCCCAACCAACAAAAAAGGTTAAAAAAAGCAGACTACAAACATACAAACACACTCACAATGCTTTAAATAGACACGTGCAATACGTTTGGTCCCAAATTTGTTAATTCGGAAATATCCGAATTAACGAAAACCCGTTTAAACAAATTTTTCCGAATATTCGTAAATTTGAAAATTCGTAAATTAGAAAATACGAAAATGCTTTAAATAGACATGTGCAATTCGTTTAGTTCCGAATTTGTTTTTTAACGAATTTCGACAAATTTGTTAATTCGGAAATATTAACAAAAACCCGTTTAAACAAATTTTTCCGAATATTCGTAAATTCGAAAATTCGTGAATTCGAAAATACGAAAATGCTTTAACCGCTTCAGCCCCGGAAGATTTTACCCCCTTCCTGACCAGAGCACTTTTTGCACTTCGGCACTGCATCGCTTTAACTGACAATTACGCGGTCGTGCGACGTTGCTCTCAAACAAAATTGACGTCCTTTTTTTCCCCACAAATAGAGCTTTCTTTTGGCGGTATTTGATCACCTCTGGGATTTTTATTTTTTGCGCTATAAACAAAAGAAGAGCGACAATTTTGAAAAAAACGCAATATTTTTTACATTTTACTATAATAAATATCCCCCAAAAATATATAAAAAAACATTTTTTTTCCTCAGGTTAAGCCAATACGTATTCTTCTACATATTTTTGGTAAAAAAAAAATCGCAATAAGCGTTTATTGATTGGTTTGCGCAAAAGTTATAGCGTTTACAAAATAGGGGATAGTTTCATGGCATTTTTATTAATAATTTTTTTTTTTTACTATTAATGGCGGCGATCAGCGATTTTTATTGTGACTGCGACGTTATGGCGGACATGTCGGACATTTTTTACACATGTTTGGGACCATTGTCATTTATACAGCGATCAGTGCGATTAAAAATGCACTGATTACTGTGTAAATGACACTGGCAGTGAAGGGGTTAACCACTAGGGGGCAGGGAAGGGGTTAATCAGTACTAGGGGAGTGACTCTAACTGTAGGGGGGATGGGCTGTGTGTGTCACAAGACTGATCACTGCTCCCGATCACAGGGAGCAGAGATCAGTGACACTTGTCACTACGCAGAACGGGGAGATGCTGTTTACATCAGCATCTCCCCGTTCCTCCTCTCTGTGAGGCGATCGCGGGTATCCCCGTGGCGATCAAGTCCGCGGGACCCGCGACCCGACTCACGGAGCTCCCAGCCGGCGCGCTCCCTGCCGGCGCGCTCCCTGCCGGCGGAGCGCATGCAATGGCACGGTGGGGAATTCAAATGGACGTACCGTTTAAGTCCATATGCCCAGCCGAGCCATTCTGCCGACGTACATTGGCGTGCGCCAGTCGGGAAGTGATTAAATAGATATGTGCAATTCGTTTAGTCCCGAATTAGCTTTTTAACAAATTTCGACAAATTTGTTAATTCGGAAATATTAACGAAAACCCGTTTAAACAAATTTTTTCGAATATTTCGAAAAAAAATTATAATAATAATAATAATAAATTCGAAAATACGAAAAGCCAAAAATTCGAAAATCGGAAATAACTAATAACAACTTAACTATTACTAACTATGAAATTATAGGTATTGAAATTTCCTTTCAAATTTGGCTGTTAGTGAACAAAACAAATACAAATGTATCGGAAATAACGAATGCCGTATCTAAACAAATAGAACGTAATGAATTAATCATAATAAATAACAATACTATTAAAAAACTTTTTATTATTATTTTTTATTATTAATTTGTTACGTTCCCTTTGTTTAGATGCGGCATTCGTTATTTCGGATCATTTGTAACTTCGGATAAATTCGTATTTGTTACGTTCACTAACAGCCAAATTTGAAAGGAAATTCCAATACCTATAATTTAATAGTTAGTTAATCTTTCGAATTTTCGGATTTTCTTTCTTATTTTCTGATTTTTGAATGTACGAATTTTCAAATTGCGATCATAACGAATGACCCAAAAAAACAAAAAAAAATAAATAAATAAATGAAATGAAAACAAACAAATTTTTGGCAGTGCACATGTCTAGCTTTAAAAAATGCATTCATATAAATCTAATATGTGGATGATGATACATAAAGCTTCACATAAATATAAGATTATCCGTGATGTAACCGAATCATAACCAATTTGTTAATGTACAATTACTACCTATTACAATGGTAAAAATCTTGTACTTGTTAAAATTTTTTCTGAATAAAAATATTGGAAAAGAAAAAATGTATTCCTTGATAAAACTTGTTATGTGAATGTGATGAACAATCACATAATAATAATAATAATAATAATAATAATAATAATAATAATAATAACAACAATCAAATAGGACAAAAATTCCTGTACTTCCTCTTATGTGTGGTTCCTAAAATTGTCAGCACCATCTAGTGTCCATAATATGTTTTTTTTTTCCTTGGGAAAAAAATGCATTATGGCCACTAGGTGTCAGTGATGAGAGAGGTACTACACATATTAGAGAAAACACGGTCATTTTTGTACTGATTGTGTTGATGTTTATCATATACGCACAGCAAACATTTTATATAGACATGTGCGATTGGTTTTTATTACGAAACGAAAATTCAGACAAAATTTCCGTTATTCGTAGATTTGGAATTATCAGAATTACTGAATTACGATAGTAATGAATCTGAAATAAATTTAATTTAAAAATTGAATTATCCAAATTTTAAAAAGAAAATTCTGATTTGAAAATTACTTTAAAATGGGAACATATTGCAATTTTTATACAGTAAGGTATAAAAGTGAAATAAGATGATGATCCCTACTTTTTTTATAGAATGGAATAGAAAATAATAGGATAGAATAAAACAGAATAGAACTGAACAGAAAATAAAGGAATAGAACAGAAAATACAGGAATAGAACAGAATAGAACAAAACAGAGTATGAAGGAATAGAAAATAAAAGAATAGAATAGAAATCAACGAATATAGCTGTCTTCTGAAATTAAATTTTTTTAAATTCGATTGAATTTGAATTGATTTGAAAATAACGAATATTAGAAACAAATTCCAATATACAAAACAAATTCTGAAAATGAATCATTCTAAGATGGGGACGCGGGGACGGAAAGTATTCAGACCCCCTTAAATTTTTCACTCTTTGTTATATTGCAGCCGTTTGCTAAAATCATTTAAGTTCATTTTTTTCCTCATTAATGTACACACAGCACCCCATATTGACAGGAAAACACAGAATTGTTGACATTTTTGCAGATTTATTAAAAAAGAAAAACTGAAATATCACATGGTCCTAAGTATTCACACCCTTTGCTCAGTATTTGGTAGAAGCCCCTTTTGATCTAATACAGCCATGAGTCTTTTTGGGAAAGATGCAACACGTTTTTCACACCTGGATTTGGGGATCCTCTGCCATTCCTCCTTGCAGATCCTCTCCAGTTCTGTCGGGTTGGATGGTAAACGTTGGTGGACGGCCATTTTTAGGTCTCTCCAGAGATGCTCAATTGGGTTTAAGTCAGGGCTCTGGCTGGACCATTCAAGAACAGTCATGGAGTTGTTGTGAAGCCACTCCTTCGTTATTTTAGCTGTGTGCTTAGGGTCATTGTCTTGTTGGAAGGTAAACCTTCAGCCTAGTCTGAGGTCCTGAGCACTCTGAAGAAGGTTTTCGTCCAGGATATCCCTGTACTTGGCTGCATTCATCTTTCCCTCGATTGCAATCAGTCGCCCTGTCCCTGCAGCTGAAAAACACCCCCACAGCATGATGCTGCCACCACCATGCTTCACTGTTGGAACTGTATTGCACAGGTGATGAGCAGTGTCTGGTTTTCTCCACACATACCGCTTAGAATTAAGGCCAAAAAGTTCTATCTTGGTCTCATCAGACCAGAGAATCTTATTTCTCACCATCTTGGAGTCCTTCAGGTGTTTTTTTAGCAAACTCCATGCGGGCTTTCATGTGTCTTGCACTGAGGAGAGGCTTCCGTCTGGCCACTCTGCCATAAAGCCCCGACTGGTGGAGGGCTGCAGTGATGGTTGACTTTCTACAACTTTCTCCCATCTCCCGACTGCATCTCTGGAGCTCAGCCACAGTGATCTTTGGGTTCTTCTTTACCTCTCTCACCAAGGCTCTTCTCCCCCGATAGCTCAGTTTGGCCGGGCGGCCAGCTCTAGGAAGGGTTCTGGTCGTCCCAAACATCTTCCATTTAAGGATTATGGAGGCCACTGTGCTCTTAGGAACCTTAAGTGCAGCAGAAATTTTTTTGTAACCTTGGCCAGATCTGTGCCTTGCCACAATTCTGTCTCTGAGCTCTTCAGGCAGTTCCTTTGACCTCATGATTCTCATTTGCTCTGACATGCACTGTGAGCTGTAAGGTCTTATATAGACAGGTGTGTGGCTTTCCTAATCAGGTCCAATCAGTATAATCAAACACAGCTGGACTCAAATGAAGGTGTAGAACCATCTCAAGGATGATCAGAAGAAATGGACAGCACCTGAGTTAAATATATGAGTGTCACAGCAAAGGGTCTGAATACTTAGGACTATGTGATATGTCAGTTTTTCGTTTTTAATAAATCTGCAAAAATGTCAACAATTCTGTGTTTTTCTGTCAATATGGGGTGCTGTGTGTACAATATGGGGTGCTGTGTGTACATTAATGAGGAAAAAAATGAACTTAAATGATTTCAGCAAATGGCTGCAATATAACAAAGAGTGAAAATTAAGGGGGTCTGAATACTTTCCGTCCCCACTGTATATAAGAATATGACAAAACAAAACTATTAACTTAAAGGAGAAGTACGGAGAAAGCTTGTTTAGCTGTACTTCTCCTGTGGATCACAGCAGTGTAGTTCATCCTGCAATCTTATGACCCGTTTTTAGCAGGCAGCGGGCCGAAGCCCGCTGTCAGCTGATGTCACAGAGCCGTTCCACATGCCTGGACTGGCACCCGGCTCAGCCTCTCAGCGAGTATCTGAGAGCCTGCTCCAGCCTCTCCTGCCCCCTCCACAGCCCAGCGCTCCAGTGAGGGGGGAGAGGGCAGAGCAGAGAGCTGTGACTGACAGTCAACAGGTTTCTGTTCACGGAGCTCTGAGAACCGAGTGATCGGCAGTGTTTGGTCACTCGCTTCTCAGTGTTTGAGCCCCATCATTCATGTGTGAGCTTATAAGGAGGAGGGGGAGAGGGAGCACAGCCTGCACCTCCCCTCAGCTCTCTCCTCCTCGCCACTTCCAGCACTGGGCTGACAGAAGTAGTGATGCTGCTGTCACTACCTCTTGTCAGCCTTATAATAGAAGGAGCTTGCGGCGTCCCCATCCCTACAATACACGCTGCGCCCAGGGCAGCGCGTCCCTTCTGCCCACCTCTTGTCCCGGCCCTGGGTGGTGAGAATTCAAAGTGAATCAATTTGTGTTTATTAAAAGTTTTTAAATTCCTACAACTTCCGATCTTGTTGATAATGGGCATTAGGAGAAACAGAGAAAGTGAATCTCCCAAACACTACAAACACCAGCAATAAAGACCTGATTCAGCCCTTCTCCTCACTAGTTTCTGGACAACAGCATGTACAATGAAGGGGTAACCAGGATCAGATGGTACCTGTGCGTGATCTGGGTTCCCCTGAGGCTGGACATGGTCTCCTCCAAGTTTTGTCGAAGGTCAGCAATGTTTTTCACAGTTCTTAATCTCCGAGTTTCAGGATCTTCCCCTGGAAGCACAATAGAGAGTATACATTACTAGCTCTACAAGGCAGTGGAGGACTATATATTTTATATAATCAGAATGGATCAAAAAAAAGACCAAAAGGTTTATAATGCAGCCGAGGCGCATTAAAGGATTTGCTATGCAGCTGAAAGAACCGTCTCATATTGGAGCAAAGAATCCCGAAAACACGTTTCTTTCCTGGTTAAGAAATATTAATTAAAGTGGTTGTAAAAGCTAAAAGGTTACTTTTTTTAACCTAAATCCAACTTTTTTTTTTTTTTTTTAATGTGCCGCTTCCTCCCTACCCCCCTAAGGCTACTTTCACACTGGGGTGGTGAGGGCGTCGGCAGTAAAGTGCCACCAATTTTATCAGCGCTTTACCATCTTTTAGCGGTGCTTTTCGGCGGCTAGCGGGGCACTTTTAACCCCTGCCAGCGGCCAAAGAAGGGGCTTTGCAGGCGCTTCGATAGCACTGCCCATTAATTTCAATTTGCAGGGCAGTTTAGGAGCGCTGTCATGTTAAGTAAACCTTTGCAGCTTATGAGGGAGAGATAAAAACAATGCTCAGCCGTGCGTTTTTGACGCCCCCCCCCCCCCCCCCCCCCACCACCACCACCACAAGTTTAAACAAGGCCTAAAAGTTGTATTAGTGTCTGCAGAATGGATTTTCTCCATCTGTTCATAATTGGAGAGAAATGTGTGGCGGTTTGGAGACTTTTCTTTATTTATTATAATCAGGAATAAAAAAAAATAAACAAAAATGTTTAAAAATGTTTTCCTTTCCTAGACTTCTGTTTGTAATATCTGTCAGGAGCCCAGTACAGACTTCTTAAAGGGAAAGTACAGTCTATATTCAGTGAGGACGTATTTTGAGTTTGCCCCAAGGTCATATTTGTATGTGTTTTTACTTTTCATACCCTTCCTGTTCTGCCCTGTATAAAAAAACATCCATCATAGTGTAGCACCCTGAGGTTTAGGCAGGGAAGCTATCAAATTTAGTTGCCAGGTGGTAGTTGCCTTGGCCGATTGTTAGAAGATCAATGGATTTTGCCCTAATTCTGGAATTGCTGCACTTCTCTCTTCTGTCGCTAGGTGGCCGGGTATCTGGTGACATTAGATAAGACAAGGGCAATGCAGGGACAGATTAGTAATGAATGGGGTGTCTCAGCCAATGGGCAGGAATTTTCTTGGGTCCCTTGGCCCTGCTGGGAGAACCTATTTATTTGGGTGGAGTCAGGTATTCGGGGGTTCTGTGCCACCTGGACGGCTGTCTGGGTGGACTTGTGTTGTGCTGACCCGGGCTGCTAGGCCGGAAGCCTGAGGCCTATCCCGGGGCCATCTGGCTGCTAGGCTGTCTGAGGGCCTATCCAGAAGCAAGAGAGAGCAGCGTAGGGTTGGGATTGCGGCTTGCAGTCAATCGGGATCTGGTCTTCAGCCTCCTGATAATCAACACTTTAGTCTCCGGGTAAATCTTAGGCATGTTTGCAGAGGTCTAGTTGCAGTTGAGAAGGTCTAGTGTACTGGTGTTCTTTTTTTTTTTTTTACACACCTGAGACCTAATTGATCCATTATTAGTCACAGGTGAAGCTCATATAACAAGGCGACAACACTTATGTCTTGGCAAAATTGACTCAATGGGCTTTACCAAGCTGTGAATATTAGAATACCGTATTTATCGGTGTATAACACGCACCCCAATTTAGGAGGGAATTTTAAGGAAAAAAAAACTTTTAGGAGGGAAGTTGAAGGGAAAAAAAACTTACATTTAAATGCCCATCATTGCAGCCTTCTCAGTGCAGCCATGTCAGTGCAGCCATGTCAGTGCAGCCTTGTCAGTGCAGCCTTGTCAGTGCAGCCTTGTCAGTGCAGCCTTGTCAGTGCAGCCATGTCAGTGCAGCCTTGTCAGTGCAGCCTTGTCAGTGCAGCCTTGTCAGTGCAGCCATGTCAGTGCAGACTTCCCCAGTGCAGCCTTGCCCCAGTGATCCCAGCCATTCTGGGCTTCAAAATCGCCGATCGCGATTTGAAAATGGCGCCGCCGGCGCCGAAATGCACAGAGCCGGTCCTCGGCTCTTTCCGGCGGCTCTCGTTCACTTTCGGCTCCACTCGTAGTCCCGAGCGGAGCTATCCGAACCTAGCCGAGTAGGTTCGGATAGCTCCGCTCGGGACTACGAGTGGAGCCGAAAGTGAACGAGAGCCGCCGGGAAGAGCCGAGGACCGGCTCTGTGTATTTCGGCGCCGGCGGCGCCATTTTCAAATCGCGGTCGGCGATTTTGAAAATGTGACAGGTCGGGATAGCAGGGGATCGGCGTATAACACGCACCTGCGATTTTCCCCTGGTTTTAAGGGGAAAAAAGTGCGTGTTATACGCCGATAAATACGGTACTTTTTGTCAGTTTCGTTTTGAACTGAAACATTATTGGGATTAAAATGACCCATTTCTTGTAACAAAATCTTGATTAGAAATATATTTTAGCGGCACTTCAGGTCAATTTGTACACAAGCGACAAGACTTTTCTCAGGGACTGTATATATGTTTTGGGGTTCCAAGTAACTTTCGAGAAAAAAAATACAGATTGGAGAGAAGTGTCAGTATTGGCCTGGTCTTTAAGCGGTTAAGCCTGATTGGTGGTGAAGGGTCAGCACAGACAGTTTGCAATGCAGCACACTGGGAGAATAGACGTTTGTTGCTGCCCAGACCAACCAGATTGTGGCGTTCATGTATGGGAGCAGAGTGGAGGGATGATGCATGTAGCAAAGTACAGTACATTACAATGCTGGTCATTGATGAGACTCACCAGACAGATCCTCCAGACAGGCCGTTCCCGGTTTATTATACAGCGTTGGTTCCATGTGTATTCCACCCATACTGCTCTCCACCGAAACATTCCCTTCACTGTCTGCCTGCGACCTGCACAAAGCAGACACAAAAAATAAACTTGTGCAGCAGATTCATCCTCCATAATTCATTACAGTTATCTTCACACTGTCACTTCCACTCATCCCGGCCATGCCAGACCCATGCCGAGCTCTGCCCATGCCAACGCTGCCAGCTGGCAATGTGCACTAACCGGCTGAGAGGCACCAAGGGTTAAAAGGAAAAAAATGGAGGGATTCTCAGCTGATGCATACTGGGTTGTTATTACTATGAATTTCATTTTTGGGGTCAATAAAGAGGAAGAGAATTTCCACATTTCACTACTATTTGTGTCCCCCTTGTAGAGATCCCACCTCACTTCCTGGTCCCCGGGACAAGATATGAACAGAGAACTGAATAGCAGCTGATGTCTGTCACACTGATCCCAGGGGCCCTTTACTCCCATTGTGGGACCCTTTATTACGGTCCCCCAGAGGGCCACCTTCCTGCCATCTTGGGGTCCCCCCCCATGGAACCCAGTCACAAGTGAGACCTTTGTGACCCCGGTAGTTACGCCACTGGTGTCAGTTGTTTTTATTTTTGTTGTTTCATTTTTTATGATTTTTTTACTTTGTTTTACTTTTTTTTAATAATTTTATTATTTATTTTTATTATTATTTTATTTATTTATTTTTTATTATTTTTTCCATATTTTTTTAGGACCCCCATTGGGGGGGCTTTGGTGAAACAGACCCCTGATGTCTCACTTTTGAGACAGAGAAAGGTACTGAAGACGGATTCATGATTCCCTTTCTCGGCAGCCTCATCTGCACAGGATGAATGAACAAGAAAAGCTATGTACAGAGCTTCCTGTTCATTTATAAACTGAAGCATAGGAACACAGTTTACTATGCCTCAGCTATGAATGAATAGAAGACAAAAAAAAACGGTACCAATCACTGACTCTATTCATTACCCGCTCTCCATCCCTGACAGATCCCCTGCAGCAGGCGGCGAGAGGTGGGTGGGGGAACTTAACAGCGCTGTGGGGGAGGGGAGGGGGGATTGGTGAGACACAGGGGCCTGGGGCAGAAGACAGGAAAAGGGAGGTGGCAGGTGGGGCATGTAGAGGAACTGATGCCCTCCATTTCCCTCCTGCAGCCGCTGAATGTCTGCAGGAGCAGCCGGAATTTTGGTCCCTTTTGCAGGCATAGCTATGTAAAACATTAAAAATCAGTGCCTACTACTGTTTAAAATCCAGTAGTACACCGTCTCTCCCTGCTCTGCACATGCGCAGTTGCTCTCTATTTTTCAGTACTGTGCCGAAAATCAGAGCTGATCTGCTGACAACTTAAAGATTTACTGCTGCTCAGGGGAGCTCTTGGCTTCAGCAAAATGACAGCCTCCGGCAAGAAACAAATCTGTGCTGAATATAAGCTGGCTACCCCGGTATGTTCCAAAATCCAGCTATTTTATTTGCTACATGTTAAAAAACACAGTGGATACAGCATTTTGGGCACGGTGGGTGTCCTCATAGTTGCTATGAGGACAGCCACCATGGCCCAAAATGCATTAGCTGCATCCACTGTGTGTTTTAATATGTAGCAAATAAAGATTTGAATTTTGGAACATACCGGGTAGCTGGATTATATTCATCACGGATTTATGTTTTGGGAGTGAACACCCCAGAGCCAGGAGCCTCGGTCCTTGGCAATGTATGTGTTCATAGAGCAGTAGAGTGTGGGTATTGTTCTTACTGACAGCAAAAAGAAACAGGAGCGAAGCTGATTGGCCCAGCGCAGTCACATGGAGCGAGTCACATGTTCTTTCATTCTTAGAAGTACTGAATATTTATTTCAGCTCCGGTGGCAGAATGGAGCAGTGGGAGAACTATGGAAAGGTAACCATATAGTCCTGGGCAGAGGCGTAACTATAGGGGGTCGCATTTTTGACCCAGCTCCATGCTTCAGGGGCCTGTGTGGCCCCCCCTGTCATATTTGGTTCTACACCTGGATAGGAGGAGTGGTGGGGGGGCGGCATATAGAGGAAGCCCTCCCTTTTCCTCCTGCAGCCGCTAAAAGCCGGCTTCTCCTCCTCTCCCACCCCATTCAGCGGCTGCAGGAGGAAAATGGAGGGCATTTGCTCCTCTGTATGCAGCCCCCACTGCCCCTTCTATCCAGGTTACTTATTTCCTGGTGCCCCCGGGCCCCTGTATGCTGCCCTGGCCCCCCCTCCCCCACCGTGCCACCAGCTTCCCCCCTCCTAGCTGCTGTGGGGGATGCTTTCAGGACAGAGAGTGGGAGAAGGGACCGGTAAATGTGTCATTTACCGACCCCATCCTTTTCTGAATGCACATGGTGAGCGATCGGTACCAATCGCTTCTGTGTCCATCCAACAACTGAAGCATAGGAAACTGTGTCCTCAATCTCCTTTCTCTGTCTCAAAGGTGAAACATCAGAGGTCTGTTTGGATTTCTGATATTGCAATTTTAAAAAATGTTAAAAAATAATAAAAAATTAAAATTGTAAAAAAAAGAATTATTAATAATAATAATAAAGCATGAATAAAAAATGGTAAAAAAATAATAAATTTTAAAAATAAATAATAATAATTAGAATAAAAATGTGGGAAATCATAATAATAATAATATTATTGTAAAAAATAGAAAAAAAAATACTGACCCCAGCCACTGCCCTACTGACACCGTCCACTTTACTGACTGACACCATTCACAGTCCAACTGACACCAGTGAAGGAACTAGCAGGGTCTCAAAGGTCGCTCTTGTGACTGGGCCCTGGCGTTTCGCCCCCATGGGGGGGGGGGGGGCCGAAGACAGCAGGAAGGGGGCTCGCTGCAGAACATGTGAAAGGGTCCCACTGCAGGAGTAAAGGGCCCTGGGATCAGTGGGAAGGGCTGGGTTTCTTGCACCTGGGGCCCTGAAGTTTCTAGTTACGCCTCTGGTGGTGGGAAATTAAAGCAAACCAGTTGCTTTGCTCTGACACTGTTGGCATGGATATATTGTAGGTGTAATCTGTCATAGGATTTTGGTTCACCAGTCTTGTGATTTACAAGCTAAATGGCCAACATGGTGACACCGCTATCCAATTCTGAAGCTTTGCAGCTTCAGATTCATTCAAACAGGAAAAATGTAAGTTGATGCCAATATCAATCAACCATCTTTAAATTTTATCAAAAAAAAACAAGAATGATGGGGGGGGTTAAAGACTCCATCCCTGTGATCATTTTCTATTTTTCATGAATCACTTGAACTGTCCAATGAACAGGCATCTGACCCGGAATGCTGAAAAACAAGTCAGGAAAAATAGATTTTTTAATTAACTCGCAATTCTTTTGAGCACTCCAGAAATATCCTGGAATGAAATTCTGATAATCTTGACCTGCAATGGTCACTGGAGGGCGCTGTGGCCCAGGTTGAGCAGACAAGCAGCGATCTCTCTGTTATTAGGAGTCCCCCTATTTACACAGGTTGTTCGGATTTCTGGTCTGTAGCAGAGGATTAAACATTGTATTTCCTACCAAGAAAACATTCCCTTTCTCCAGGAACTCCCACCCACCCCGCAACTATCCGCTTCCCAATGCCCTGCAGGTCATTCCAGAGAGACGTCTGGGTGCAGCATACCTGGAATCCCTGGAAACAGTCATATTCTGATAAGTGCATAAAGCAGGTCTGTTAAGTATCTGTAAATGTATAACTCCTTCAAGGGTTAAAGCCCTTTCTATAAAGCACGGGTCACCAAACTTTCTAAACAAAGGGCCAGTTAACTGTCCTTCAGACATGGGGGGGGCCGACTGCGGCCATTGGGATAGAAAAGGTCCTGTGGGAAAAAAACAATGTCCAATATTTGGTGTCAGTGGGAGGAACTCTGCCCCATTGTTGGTGTCCATAAAAGGAACTCTGCCCCATCATTGGGATAGAAAAGGTCCTGAAGGGAAAAAACAATGTGCAATCGAGGAATTCTGCCCCATTGTTGGTGTCACTGGAAGGAATTGTGCCCCATCATTAGTGTCATTCGGGCCAGTCGTTGGTGTCATTGGGAGGAATTGTGCCCCATCATTGGTGTCATTTGGCCCAATTGTTGGTGTCATTGGGAGGAATTGTTCCCCATCATTGGTGGCACAGTGGTGTAGTGGGTAGCACTTTTGCCTAGCAGTAAAAAAGGATCGCTGGCTCGAATCCCAACTACGACACTACCTGCCTGGCATTTGCATGTTATGTTCTCCCTGTGCTCGCGTGGGTTTCCTCCGGGTACTCCGGTTTCCTCCCACACTCCAAAAGACATGCTGGTAGGTTAATTGGATCCTGTCTAAATTGTCCCTAGTATATGAATGTATGAATGTGAGTAATGCCCCGTACACACGATCGGACACTGATCAGACATTCCGACAACAAAATCCATTTTTTTCCGACGGATGTTGGCTCAAACTTGTCTTGCATACACACGGTCGCACAAAGTTGTCGGAAAATCCGATCGTTCTGAACGCGGTGACATAAAACATGTACGTCGGGACTATAAACGGGGCAGTAGCCAATAGCTTTCGTCTCTTAATTTAGTCTGAGCATGCGTGGCACTTTGTGTGTCGGATTTGTGTACACACGATCGGAATTTAACCGATCGGATTTTGTTGTCGGAAAATTTTATATCCTGCTCTCAAACTTTGTGTGTAGGAAATTCCTATGGAAAATGTGTGATGGAGCCCACACACGGTCTGAATTTCCGACAACAAGGTCCTATCACACATTTTTCATCGGAAAATCCTATCGTGTGTACAGGGCATTAGGGACCTTAGATTGTAAGCTCCATGGGGTAAGGGACTGATGTGAATGTATAATATATATGTAAAGCTCTGCGTAAATTGACGGCGCTATACAACTACCTGAAATAATAATCATTGGTGTCATTTAGCACCATTGTTGGTGTCATTGGGAGGAACTGTGCCCCATTGTTGGCGTCATTGGGAGGAATTGTGCCCCATTGTTGGTGTCATTCGGTCCAATTGTTGGTGTCACTGGGAGGAATTGTGCCCCATTGTTGGTGCCATTGGGAGGAATTTCCCCCTCATTCCTGACCAAATGTTGGATTTCTCATCACTTTCTGTCTTGGTGGGTAATGGTCACCAGGATATACAGAAGGTGAATCTTCCCAGAAGGGGCACAAGTGGTGATAACAACTTGACTGACTCTTCCACACTATCCAAAACGAAAAAAACCATAACCGCTCTCCACCCCACCACAATACATTTGCTGCGGCAGGATGGCAGCTGCAGGGTCAGTGATCATCATCAGTTATGATCAATAATAGTGTAAAAAAATGACGGTGTAAAAATTAAAAAAAACCTTAAAAAGAGAAAAAAAGCTTAAAAAAAAAGGATTTAGAAACTGAATAGAAATTGTAATTATTTTTTTTTTTACATACTGTCACCAATCAATATGACGACTACATGCCTCTTACTAACCACCTTGGACTGTCTACTTTACAAAAAAGGGACATTTGGGAAGGGGGGTATTTGTACGGTCCTGGCATTTTAGGGTCGCCCATCAGGATTTATTTATTTTTATATATCCCATAGTTTGTAGATGCTATAACTTTCAGACAAACTAAATAATATACACTTATTGGGTTTTTCTATTTCTAGCAAAGACATGTAGCAGAATACGTTTTGGCCTACATTTATGAAGAAATTTGATTTTATTGGATAGATTTTATTACAGAAAGTGCAAAAAAATTGGGTTTTTCTTTTTCAAAATTTTCGGTCTTTTTTTGTTTATCTAGCAAAAAATAAAAAAGGCAGCGGTGATCAAATAGTACCAAAAGAAAGCTCTATTTGTGTGAAAAAAAAATGATATAAATTTAATTTGGGCACAGTGCCACATGACTGCGCAACTGCCAGGCAAAGTAGCAAAATAAATAAATAACCTGGTCATGAAGGGGGTAAAACCTTCCGCTAAACCTTCCTACTAAAAAAGCTTTTAAACAAGCCCTCACTGACCTCTGTAGCTGCTGCCACTGTGGAATAATTCATCCTTAAATAAGAAGGAAAGTCTTATTGCATACAAATTGAAACACTTTAGGTCTGACCTCATATTATATGGTTTTGGTAAATCTAAAGGAAAAAAATCTACAGAACATTGTATAGTGTGTAGCTTTACTGAAGAAACTTAAAGGAGTTGTAGTCTCATGGTTTTTTCACCTTAATGCATTCTATGCATTTAATTACTTTTAAATTTATAGCAGAAGCACTTTTACTTTCATTTCCCGCAGCTCAGCTTACGCTACTCCCCCTTCCAGCAGTGACTTGAGAGCCTGTCAGTCTTTTAATCTCTAATGTAAACACAAGGTAGGTGTGCAGGAAGTGGGGGGGGGGGGGGCAGAATGCTGAGTCCCTACTTGAATGCATTGCTTTTTCTTGTGAATTTGAGAACGATTTGCTCCACAGTGCCTGCAGCTACAGAGACCAGTGAAGGTTTGTTTTAAAACGTAATTGCTGCTTGTTAAGCCTATAGGGGGTGGGGGTTATTTAATAAAATTTAGCTTTACACCGGAGCTTGAGCACAAGGCTGCTTTAATTATGTTCTAATCGCACACGTTACCTGTACATGAAAGGTGCGACGGTGGCCGTGTTCGGGTGATTATACTGCTGTTGAGGTTGAGGTAGCTGGACACTGACTGTGTTACTTCCTGTCGTCTGTGTATTCCCACTGGGCCCATTAGCAGGCTGGGCTCCTCCTGTGCTGGACACCCCCTTCCCCCCCTCAGAGGAGGCCAAACTTGACGTAGAGCTTGAATTCCTATTGTCAAGCTTCTGAAGAGACAGCCCAGAACTGGTCTTCCCGCTCCGGCTCCTCTCCCCGTCCTTGGCAGAGACTGGGGCACTTGAGGACTTCCCTGGGGTGGCAGTTTTAATCCCTGGTTTTGGTATTCCACTGTGAGAGGCGGCTGAGCCCTCCTTCTTGCCCCCTTTGGGGATGAAGCTGGCAATCTTCGAGGATTTTTTTGGCATGTCGGCGGAAGCGGGGGCAGGTTCCTCTTTTGCTTCTTCTTTGACCTCCGGCTTTTCCGTAACGGAAATCCTCTTGGCGACCTCTTTGTTCTTCTCTTTTTCTTTCTGTTTGTCCTTTTCTTTCTCGCTGCCTTTTGGAGAACTTTTCTTGTTTGTCAGGGCCCGGCCAAGCGTCCGTTGAGCGATGCCCTTCAGCGCTATCTTGGGGCTGTTCGAGGATGGGCTTGTGCTGTTGGCGTTTCTTATGGCGCTCTCCATTTCCTCAGCCTCCTCGAAGCTCGGAAGGGTGTCGAGTCTTTCACAGCTGGTATCCCGAGAGCCCTCTAGACTGGTTTTAGAACCCCCCTTGCTATTGAACAGTTTTAACTTCTCCAGCATAGATTTCTGATTGTTGGGAGTGGGTTTGGGGGGTTCTTGAGGTTGTTTAGAGCTGTCCGGCATGGGTTGCTTGACGGACAGAATGGAAGACGTGTTGGTGTGCTTTGCACTAAGGGATTTGCTCCTCCAAGGTTTATTTGCAGAGTTAGGCTGGGGTATGGCTGAGTTGTTAGCGGAAAGCGTTGAGAATCCATTTTCATTCATTCCTGTCTGCTGTGAAACAGCACTCTCCGCCGGCTCTGCAAGACACAAGAAATATTATTGGACATTGCTTTAAGAGTACCTGTCATACGCACAATATCTGTATAGAGCAGGCTTTCTCTACCTTTTCAACACAGAGGAAACCCCTCAAATAACTTTCCGGTCACAGGGAACCGCTACTAAAACTAGCTATATCTACAACTCATGATACATTAGTGTGATGGTCAGTGGGAAGAATGTTCCTTACACTTGTGGTCACTGGGAAAAATTACCTCCTTATAGAAAGCCTCAAAAGATCAAGGGCGTCAGCAGGAACTTATCTGAGAGGAAGAAATTGCTCATTGCGCAGGGAACTCCTAACAACCTCTGGAGGAACCTTAGGGTTCCATGAAATCCTAGTACAGAGGATACAAAACTGAAACATAGGTGTGCGCACAGGGTGTGCCAGGTGTGCATGGGCACACCCTAATCACCCTGTGTGGCGCAGATTCCCCCTGTTTAGACCCCTGATATTTAAAAAAAAAACTGTAAAAAATAAAAACTACTGACACCGTCCGCTGCCCTACTCACACCGTCCGCTGCTCTACTCACACCGTCCGCTGCCCTACTCACACCGTCCGCTGCCCTACTCACACCGTCCGCTGCCCTACTCACACCGTCCGCTGCCCTACTCACACCGTCCGCTGCCCTACTCACACCATCCGCTGCCCTACTCACACCGTCCGCTGCCCTACTCACACCGTCCGCTGCTCTACTCACACCGTCCACTGCCCTACTCACACCGTCCACTGCCCTACTCACACCGTCCACTGCCCTACTCACACCGTCCACTGCTCTACTGACACCGTCCACTACCGTACTCACACCGTCCACTGCCCTACTCACACCGTCCACTGCCCTACTCACACCGTCCACTGCCCTACTCACACCGTCCACTGCCCTACTCACACCGTCCACTGCTCTACTCACACCGTTCACTGCACATTGTCCACTGCCCTAATGACACCGTCCACTGCTCTACTCACACTGTCCACTGCTCTACTCACACCGTTCACTGCTCTACTCACACCGTTCACTGCCCTACTCACACCGTCCACTGCACACTGTCCACTGCCCTAATGACACCGTCCACTGCTCTACACACACCGTCCACTGCTCTACTCACACCGTCCACTGCTCTACTCACACCACCCCCTGCTCTACTCACACCGTTCTCTGCCCTACTCACACCGTCCACTGCCCTACTCACACCGTCCACTGCCCTACTCACACCGTCCACTGCACACTGTCCTAATGACACCGTCCACTGCTCTACTCACACTGTCCACTGCTCTACTCACACCGTTCACTGCCCTACTCACACCGTCCACTGCCCTACTCACACCGTCCACTGCCCTACTCACACCATCCACTGCTCTACTCACACCGTTCACTGCCCTACTCACACCGTCCACTGCCCTACTCACACCGTTCACTGCCCTACTCACACCGTCCACTGCCCTACTCACACCGTCCACTGCCCTACTCACACCGTCCACTGCCCTACTCACACCGTCCACTGCCCTACTCACACCGTCCACTGCACACTGTCCTAATGACACCGTCCACTGCTCTACTCACACTGTCCACTGCTCTACTCACACCGTTCACTGCCCTACTCACACCGTTCACTGCCCTACTCACACCGTCCACTGCCCTACTCACACCGTCCACTGCCCTACTCACACCGTCCACTGCCCTACTCACACCGTCCACTGCTCTACTCACACCGTCCACTGCCCTACTCACACCGTCCACTGCACATTGTCCACTGCCCTAATGACACCGTCCACTGCTCTACTCACACTGTCCACTGCTCTACTCACACTGTTCACTGCCCTACTCACACCATTCACTGCCCTACTCACACCGTCCACTGCACACTGTCCACTGCCCTAATGACACCGTCCACTGCTCTACTCACACCGTCCACTGCTCTACTCACACCGTCCACTGCTCTACTCACACCGTTCACTGCCCTACTCACACCGTCCACTGCCCTACTCACACCGTCCACTGCCCTACTCACACCGTCCACTGCACACTGTCCACTGCCCTAATGACACCGTCCACTGCTCTACTCACACTGTCCACTGCTCTACTCACACCGTTCACTGCCCTACTCACACCGTCCACTGCACACTGTCCACTGCCCTAATGACACCGTCCACTGCTCTACTCACACTGTCCAATGCTCTGCTCACACTATCCACTGCCCTACTCACACCGTCCATTGCCCTGCTCTACTGACACCGTCCTCTGCCCCGACACCATTCACTTCCCTACTGACACCATCAGTATATATACACATGCACACGCATATGTGTTTGAGCTTTGGGGTGCCCACCTTTGAACTGAAATATTAAATATTCTGTTTTTTGGAAAAGTAACTTGGGGACTACATTGTTTTCCCATTGATAATCCAAATACTGGTTCCATCTTTTACATATTGAATGGACGCCACACTGACTACCTTGTGATCCTATCAGTCCTTATGCCTTCCTGTGGGTTTCAGATCATGCTAAGCACAGAATCAGATTCGGGTTAGCTTTAGGAATTAGACCCACATGACTCTGTGTCAATGCACAGCGTGCCTCTACCTTTTCGTGGTCGGCCTGCCTGATACACTCTCTGCCTAGCTCTGCTCAGCTTTATTGGCAGCAGGGACTGGCCAGTTCCCTCGTAAGGCCTCGTTTATAGGGGCGATAATGCCTTTATAGCCCTGGTGCCCAAACTGCAGCCCTTGGGTATTGGATGTGTGGCTCTCGGACCTCAGCAGTCTGTAGTGGGAACATTGATTGGGGTATTAGCATTGATCTCTACCAGCCTCAGGTAACATCTTCCCAGCTTCGTATTGTCTTCTGCAGCATCTCCCCACCAACAATGTATGCGGTCCTCACTTTTTGACCCTCATTTCCTCTATTAGGTCTGCAGTCTCTGACACTCCTCTCAAGCATTACATATAGTGAATATATGTGTGGCCCTTTGGGGATTTCAGGGGTCCCATTTGAAGTCCCCTTTAGCTTTTGAGTTGACAACCACTGCCTTATAGCGTGAACGGGCCCTCTTTTTTTTTTTTTCCGGGCGGGTCTCAACTTCCAGGTGCTGCGTGTAGGCAGCCCATTTAGTCTATTAGGATGCAGTGTCTGCACAGACACAGCCAACGGTCCTAATGTAACAGGTGTTCAGGTGACTGGCCCCAAAAGCACACTGTCTGAGTTTGGGGCCACTCACCCAGAAGGCCTTTTACATTAAGACCAGTGGCTGTGCCTGTGCATCCGCTGCATCTTAATTTACTTCAATGGACTGCCTGCACTTGGCACCTCAAAGTTGGGATGCCGGAAAAAAAAAACTGCCCATTCATGCTATATAGGCATCAAAGCCAATGTGAACGAGGAAGAACAATGCCCAATATCATAAAAAAAAAAAAGGTTCGGAAATGGAGCTCTTGCTCAGCTCTCCTTAGCTTGATTGACAACCAGGATTGGCTGGAAGTCTCCTTTCCAACCATACCCCTCACCATGCAATAGAGGGATCTGAATGCAGCTCCTTTGGTCACATGGATGCTTAATAAAATAGATTTTTAAGGTAACTGGCAGCAATTTGGATTGTAAAGGGATTTGTATATACAGAAGTGGTTAGTCTGCTTAATAGAGACTTCACATAAGCTTTAAAAGGGAGCAAAGAAGAGAAATTCATTATTAAGATTTACCATATATAAGCGGACTGTCAGCAGTGAAAACTGCTAGTAAAAAAAATATCTGGGCAACAGTACAGAAAATAATTTATCTATACTTTGTAACAAAGCAACAGAGAATAATGTCTATATATATCTTTTCAAGATAAAATGTATCAAAAGCAGAAGATAGCACAGTTTCAAGTGCACATTAAAGAGGATCTGCCGGATGTATGAAAAAAAATGAAAAGCCAGCGGCAGTAGCTGCTGACTTTTAATTAAAGGACCTCTCCCTGTCCAGGGATCCAGCACCGTCCTTATCTGGGCCGGTTCTTCACCGGTTTTCAGGTCACCGGACCAATATGTTTACTAACGGAAGCAGGCTGTGACTCCATGCAGCTTCACACTGCGCATGTGACATGTCCCATAAGGCTGTGAGCAATAGGGGGTTGAATTTCCTAGGCGCTTCAAGTGGAAGTGGGAGTGGGTAACTGTCAAAACCAGGTACCCATCTCCCCCCCCCCCCAAAAAAAAAAAATGTATCCAAAAGTGATAGAAGAGGAGGGAGGCAAAAAAGTGGAACTACCCCCTTTTGGGTGAAGTTCCTCTTTAAAGTGTCACTAAACCCACATCATAAAAAATTATCAATAAATGGTGTATTCTCCCCCTTATGTCCATGTCCCCAATTCATCTAGGGAATTTGCAGAGCAGTGTTGGCAGCTCTGCACATGCTCAGTTTTCAGTGAGTTTCCTATGCTGAGCATTTCCTCCCTGTAACATCTGAGCAGCCCATGTGACTATAGAGTCACACATGTGGGCGTATACACAGTGGTAAATGACAGCCCACTACCTCTCTCCTCCTCCATGCCCACTAACCAGCTACACACAATGGGGGGTGGGATATGTAGATTGATGAAGGCTTTACCTCCCTCTTATTCTAAGACACAGACTGGAGGGGTGTGACACGGTCTGTGACTGGCAGAAATCCACCCTCACCATGTTATTACCAAAAATAATACAATTTTTATTTTGAACATGTGACCAGCAGCAGAGGACTAGAAGCTCCTCCTACTTATGTTTCCCTGCAGACAGGATGGGAGAGAGCTGGAGTCATGTGACAGCTGGATATTGAACAGAAAAAAAGGTACTTAGATTTTTTTTTTTAAATTAAAATAATGACAGTGCCATACAGAAAGAGAAGGGACAATGTAAATTAAACAGTGTTTAGTATCACTTTAAGTACTGATCAACATCATTTGACTGGCTTCTATGGGTGTCATCTACCTACCTCTTTTATAACATATAACTGAGCTCTTTGTTCTTATGGTCGAGGATTAAAAAAAAAAAAATTTGAAGGAATTATCTGAACACTGCTACCTTTTTTTTTTTTTTTTTTTTTAAATCATTTCAGTGGCAGCTGGTGGAATTTCTTTTTTTTTTTGGGGGGGGGGGGGGGGGGGGCGGTGGCAAACAGTACCCCCTTCGGTTGGTCAGTAGAACTTATCCCATCACCTGCTCAGTGGCTTCCCATTCTCCATCACCGGTGGCTTACCGTTCCCCTGCTCTACATCACCGGCATGCTCTGCGACCCGAGCCCACCCCATTTTGAAGCCTATGGCTCTAATCAGGTGCTTAAAAAAAATCCCCTGCCGCTGTAATTCATGCGCCCGGTGACCAGAAAATGACCGGACGCATTAATAGGGGGTGGACATGGATAGATTCATGCTATGCATGAATCTATCTATTGTGCATATAAGGGGTGGAGAGGAGAGAGGGGGCAGCGCCCCTAATGGATGGGCCGGCACTGTTGACCAACATAAAATTTTAGAGAAGATGGAAAGATATATTGTCACAGAGGACACAACATTAATTATATATATATATATATATATATATATATATATACATATATATATATTTTTTTTTCCTCAAGGAGGAGCTTACGCTCTAAGGTCCTTATAATCACACTCATCATCATGCCAAGTTGGAAGGGGGGGGGGGGATCTAGGACTTTAGCACTGCAAAGTAATATCACCAATTCATTAGGATGCCTATACATAATCTATACCTTATATTATAACTGACATTCACAGATCCCCCAAAACTAACAGGGAACTCTCCCAATTCTAGACACAGCAACTGATAACCCAAGGCTTGGATACGTTGGGCCATACCAGTCTCTTTATGACCCTTCACACTCAAGTTAACATGCGGGTAATCAAATGAACCTCCTAGGAAATCAGTAACCGCCTGCATTACAGAGATCACTTACTAAACATTAATGTAAAGGTGACCAAATCAGCCTGTGCAGAGGATACAGAACAGATTTCACTTATTTCCTTCCTTAGCCAAGTGATAAAGGTGCAGAGATGTGCGGTCAGAGACCCCCCCCCCCGGCTGTTATGGAATGGAGTCTCAGAAATTACTAGTCTCTGGATGGCACAGATGGCAACAGTGCTGGGAGCTCCCCACCTCACCTTCCCAAATAACATCCATTGGGTTCCTAGAGTTCATTTCATTGAATGTCATTTCAATTAATTGAATTTCCCAAAAAGGAGTTTCAGGCCCCATTTACACCTCAGCGTTTTGTAGCTTGAAGTTCGGCGCTCCAAAACGCTGGGAGGAGGAAAAAAATAAATAATTCTCTATGGAGTTGGTTCACGTCTCCACTCCAAGTTGCTTGAAGCCAAACACCTGAAGCTCAAAAAGGTTCTGGAGCTGTTTTTTTGTAGCTCAAATTGGGCAGATTTGCACATTTTTATCCCATAGAAATGGATGGAAATGCGCAATCTGCGCGTTTTTGCACAATTTTTCTGCTCAAATGAAAAAATGTAAGAAAAAAAAATAGTCATAATGTATGAATAAATAAATGTAAAATAAATACACAAATAATTAAAAAATCATCATAAGTAAATAATAAATAAATAAAGTAAATGAATAACATGTAATAATAAACAATGAATCCCTAACCTTAAAAAATACAATACATTATTATTAATAATAATATTAATAATTATTTATTTTGTGTTAGGGTATTTATTTATTATTTTATTTTTTAAGGGTTAGGAGTTAATTATTTATTTATTATTATTATTACATAGTAATCATCATAAGTAAAAAATAAATTAAAAAAATGAATAACATGTAATAATGAATCCCTAACCTTAAAAAATATAATACATTATTATTATTAATAATAATTATTATTATTTATTTTGTGTTAGGGTATTTATTACTATTATTTTATTTTTTAAGGGTTAGGGTAAGGGCTAGGGACCCCTGCTCTCCACAGGTCTCCACTGTGGCAGTGGCTTCCATTTCCTCCCTCCTTCTCGGCGGCCAATCGGGAGTTTTCTCTTTTCGACCAATCAGAAAAAAACGGGTCTCTCGCACGCTTCTGATTGGCCGGATTGAGGATCAATGTTACAACAGCGAATTTTCATTTGCTGTTGTAACACCTGGGTGGGTTCATGACGCAATGCTCTGCTCTCCAAGCCCGCCCATTTTTTGAAGCCTATTAGAGCTTCTGGCTCTAATCAGGTGCTTCAAAAAAACATCCCCCGCTGCTGTAATTCAGGCGCCCGGCGATACCGGACAACATCCCCTCTTTCACACCTGAATCACCTGAGGTGTTAGAGGAAAAATGAATCTCTCCTTGGATTCTTCCCGGAAATATAACACATGCCTAAAGACGCGGGTTCCATCTCTGCCTGGTAACCAAACTCCACTTCTTATGCCTGAATGAAGTGACGACGTGCGTTTTACCGCTCATCCACTCCACCAGAACAGCCAGTAATGGCGATAATGACCAGGTAAGTGACTTTACACCAAACCATTGTGCAACATTTTACTAGAATTCGAGGAATTGCCTGTAACAGACATAACGCTACATAACCGGGGGGGGGGGGTTAAAAGAAATCAGTCACATCTGCTTTTTCCTTTATTTCTTCCTCCCGGTGACTGCAAAAATGCGTTACGTCTTGAAACGGGTCCAGGAAAAAAAAAACGGACCGCAAATCGAAATCATGTTTACCTGCAATAACCGAACAATGGTATAAGAGGGGAACCTAAATCCCTGAATGTTCCTCAATAAAACGTAGGCTTCTGTGTGGGGAGAATCAGGGGGAGGAAAAGGGAGGGGGGGGGCTCTCTCAGGATTTCATACTCAACTTTTATCTTCTATCAGCTGCTTAATATCTCCTAAGTGCACTTGGCCAGGAACCAGCTAGAAAAAAACTTTTCACTGAAAGGGTAATTCTATTCCGACAGATAAAAACACAACTGAGAAACTTGTATAAAGACGGGTCCATCTGACACTGTGGGGCTTATTTACTAAAACTGGAGAGTGCAAAATCTGGTGCATGCTGTGCATGGCAGCCAATCAGCTTCTAACTTCAGCTTCTTCAATCAATTAAGCTTTGACAATAAAACCTGGAAGCCGATTGAAAGAAGTTTTTGATCACAGACAAGTCAACTTAGTAATAGCACCACATCCCTTGATAGATTATGTGTAGAAAGAGGGAATGGGATTTTTAAGGTGGAAATTCATTTGAAGAATAGTAACAACTATGTTATATAGGAATTTTTTTTATTTTAGAAAAAAATAAAAAATAGTTAAAAACACAACAATTATCAAGTACAGATCAACAAGATTTTGAGGATACAGCATAAAAAGATAGAATTCCCAACATCTTTCACCCATATACCGGGCTTCTTCAGGGGATGCTGTCCAGCTAGAGGTACCAGCCTTCTTGGTCTCTTGAAATATTGGTCAAATCACTAAAAGGGTCACAGGTGTCTAACTGTGTCCAGAGAACCATGTGCTAAAGGTGACCATAGGGGGCTTTCAAGGACCGAAAAAAAACAAAGTTCTGCAGTTGACTCAAAGCCAAGGGATGAATGCTGTCTAAAACTGCCAGTACTAGCATTCAACAACAGCATGTGTATGTCCCTGGGTTCCGGCTGCTGGAACCTAGGGACATACACATGCTGTCGTTGAATGCCAGTTCTATCAATAACTACTGGCCAATATTGACCAATATTTCAGGAGACCAAGAAGGCTTGTACCCCTAGCTGGACAGCATCCCCTGAAGAAGCCCGATATATGGGTGAAACATGTTGGCAATTCTATCCTTTTATGCTGTATACAGAAAATCTTGTTGATCTGTGTTTGCCAATTGTTGTGTTTTTAACTATTGTTTATTTTTTCTAAAATAAAAAAAATGTTCTTATATAACATAGTTGTTACTATTCTTCAAATTAATTTGCACTATAAAAATCCCATTCCCTCTTTCTACATATAAACTGGAAGCTGATTGGTTGGCTTAGTAAATCAACCCCCATATGTGTATATGACAGCCTGCACTAGCACTCCCAATACAAGCCTGATGTAAAATTTCAGTTGGCATGTGCCTATTCAGTTTTGAAGGATTATATAAATAACATGGAGTCATTCTATCCTAAGGAATGTCCCCGTTTGACCCCTTGGCGCCAGGGTTTTTGATCATGTGACTGCTGTGATTGGCTGTCACGGGGGTCACATGATCAGAAAGCTTTCCGTTAGCTGCCGGTAAATGTGCCGGGAGCACAGATAATATGGCTGAATTCGCATCGCGTTCAGACCAAACTCGCACAGGACCCTTTTTTTTTTTGGTCCGCAACAGAATCGGATTGCATGGGTGTTTACACCGATGCGACTCAATTTCTGTGCAAATTTGCAATTCGTTCTGCGATATGGGAACTGATTTAGGGGTGTCATTAGCTTTCTATTGACACTCCCAGCAGTTCGCATATTGGTAGTGTGAACTGCCTGCGAGTTGTATGCCATGCGGGAACCCGCACTGGAATCGCAGGGTTCCCGCATTGCTGCAGTGTGAACCAGCCCTCATGGTCGATTCACACAGATGCGGTGCGATGCATTGTTCACCATACTCAAGCTGCATAGACAGTCCAAAATGTAGGTTATCCTATGGGCATATAGGACACTATTGTAGTGCAGTGAAAAAAAAAAACAGTACAGCACTCTGCATTTATCTGCACTGCAAAAGCACAGAAATGCATGAAAATGCATTGCAGCACACATAAAAGCCCAAAGAAGACGGAAGTGACCTTAAAGGAAATGCAAGCTCCGGAAACATACACCGCAGATGCATGCAAAAACGCTTATAAAAAGTGCATGTCAGTGCAAAAATGCACAGCTTCTAGTGTGAATGGGCCCCTCAATGTTCCTCGGGAGCAGGGGTGGCCCCGTCCATTGTGGGCGCACGGGCGCAGCCCTCCCTATCTATGCCGCCGCCCTCCCTATCCATACGACCGACCCCTTTCAGGACACCGGGCACATGAATTCCTATGGCGGGGGTGTGTTTTTTGAAGCACTGTTTAGAGCCAGAGGCTCTAATAGGCTTCAAAATAGGGTGGGCTCGGGGCACAGAGCATTGGGCCCGGAGCCCACCCAGGTATGTTGCAACAGCGAATGAATATTCGCTGTTGCAACACTGATCCAGCTCCCAGGTCAATCGGGAAGAGAATCTGATACCTGTCACCCGCATGGCTGAAAGGACAGGCGATCCTATTGGACGCCTAGGAGAAGGAAGGAGCCGCACAGAAGACACTGGAGCTCGCCCCCTGTCCATAGAAGCCCGCTGCCTGCAGGAGTCCGCAACCCTCCAAAGCCAACCGCTGCCTGCCGGAGCCACAACCCACTGAAGCCCACCGCTGCCTGCCGGAGCCCACAACTCTCCGGAGCCTGCCACTGCCTGCAACCTGCCGGAGCCTGCAGGAGTAAGTGAGGGGGGGGGGGGTGCTGAGATGCCACCGAACAATGGGGGTGTGTGTTTGCCGCCCCCCTCCAAAAAAGAAACACCGGCCGCCACTGTTGGGGAGAAATGTTGAAGGCATTATCAGGGCGAGTACTGTGATCTCTGTGAGAGGTAATAAATACACTGATACATTATTTAACATGAAAAACTATCTGGCGCTGGGTCCACTGTCAAAAAAAAAGTTTTTTTTTAAAATGTTGGTATTTTGTATAACAGAATCATACTTGCTGTATATAAAGTTATGTCAATGCTTCCTAAAAATGGGTTTTATCAAATACAACATATACAATAGATAAATACAACATAAATAGATACAACAAACAAATACAACATAAATAAATACAATGTACTAATATAATAACAAACTGTCAAATGCTGGAAGCAAACCGCTACAGTAACAAACATTTACACTCCTCACTGGATACACGGAGCTGTCAGGAGGAACGTCCATACAATCTCGTCTGTGTCATGCGGAGGAGGAGATCGGGGATCAGCATTGTATCCACAGCTGGAGTGAATTTAGTTTTGTATAGAACTTATAAACGGCCCATATCCTCTCCTTTCAGTCTGGATTACAGCTGGTCACCAGTAGCTACTGTATGCCTGTCTATACACCCCCAATTATCAGGATGGCCCCTTGAGTACCACAAAGTCTAATTTTAAGAAATGGTCATCAATATACTGCTAATTCCTTCTCTACATTGGGAGATAATCATTTATTTAAAGCAATATTAAAGGCTTCTTTTTTTTTGTTATTAAAATAATAAACATTTATACTTACCTGCTCTGTGTAATGGTTTTGCACAGAGCAGCCCCGATCCTCCTCTTCTGGGGGTCCCCCGTTGGTGCCCCCGTAGACAGCTCTTTTCTATAGGGGTGCTCATGCAGGTGCACCCCCGAGCCACCCTATCGACATAGAGCGATGGGAAAAAATAAGTTTCTCTGTGTTTATTGGAGGATACGGCTCTATACATTCATTACAGTACACAGCTCTATGTGTTAACTGGTGGTCACAACTCTATGCATTCATTGGAGGACGCAGCTCTCTGCATTCATTGGTGGATTAACCTCTATGCGTTCATTGGTGGACGCAGCTCTCTGCATTCATTGGAGGACGCAGCTCTGTGCATTCATTGGAGGACGTAGCTCTCTGCATTCATTGGAGTACACAGCTCTGTGCGTTCATTGGAGGACGTAGCTCTGTGCATTCATTGGAGGACGTAGCTCTGTGCATTCATTGGAGGACGTAGCTCTGTGCATTCATTGGAGGACGTAGCTCTGTGCATTCATTGGAGGACGTAGCTCTGTGCATTCTTTGGAGGATGTAGCTCTGTGCATTCATTGGAGGACGTAGCTCTGTGCGTTCATTGGAGGACGTAGCTCTGTGCGTTCATTGGAGGACGTAGCTCTGTGCGTTCATTGGAGGACGTAGCTCTGTGTGTTCATTGGAGGACGTAGCTCTGTGTGTTCATTGGAGGACGTAGCTCTGTGCGTTCATTGGAGGACACAGCTCTGTGCATTCGTTGGAGGACGTAGCTCTGTGCATTCTTTGGAGGACGTAGCTCTGTGCAGTCATTGGAGGAGGTAGCTCTGTGCGTTCATTGGAGGAGGTAGCTCTGTGCGTTCATTGGAGGACGTAGCTCTGTGCGTTCATTGGAGGACACAGCCCTGTGCATTCTTTGGAGGACATAGCTCTGTGCGTTCATTGGAGGACGTAGCTCTGTGCGTTCATTGGAGGACACAGCTCTGTGCATTCTTTGGAGGACGTAGCTCTGTGCGTTCATTGGAGGACGTAGCTCTGTGCGTTCATTGGAGGACACAGCTCTGTGCATTCTTTGGAGGACGTAGCTCTGTGCATTCTTTGGAGGACGTAGCTCTGTGCAGTCATTGGAGGTAGCTCTGTGCGTTCATTGGAGGAGGTAGCTCTGTGCGTTCATTGGAGGATGTAGCTCTGTGCGTTCATTGGAGGACACAGCCCTGTGCATTCTTTGGAGGACGTAGCTCTGTGCGTTCATTGGAGGACGTAGCTCTGTGCGTTCATTGGAGGACACAGCTCTGTGCATTCTTTGGAGGACGTAGCTCTGTGCAGTCATTGGAGGAGGTAGCTCTGTACGTTCATTGGAGGAGGTAGCTCTGTGCGTTCATTGGAGGAGGTAGCTCTGTGCGTTCATTGGAGGACGTAGCTCGGTGCGTTCATTGGAGGATGCAGCTCGGTGCGTTCATTGGAGGATGCAGCTCTGTGCGTTCATTGGAGGACGTAGCTCGGTGCGTTCACTGGAGGACGTAGCTCGGTGCGTTCATTGGAGGATGCAGCTCGGTGCGTTCATTGGAGGATGCAGCTCGGTGCGTTCATTGGAGGACGTAGCTCTGTGTGTTCATTGGAGGACGTAGCTCTGTGCGTTCATTGGAGGACGCAGCTCGGTGCGTCCATTGGAGGACGCAGCTCGGTGAGTTCATTGGAGGACGCAGCTCGGTGCGTTCATTGGAGGACGCAGCTCGATGCGTTCATTGGAGGACGCAGCTCGATGCGTTCATTGGAGGACGCAGCTCTGTGCGTTCATTGGAGGACGCAGCTCTGTGCATTCATTGGAGGACGCAGCTCGGTGCGTTCATTGGAGGACGCAGCTCGGTGCGTTCATTGGAGGACGCAGCTCTGTGCATTTATGGATAGGACACAACTCCTGCTCAAGATCATCATCTACTGAAGGCGGCACTATACCCAGCAGGTGATGATCTAAAGCAGGAACTGTGTCCTCTAATGAACAAAAGAGTAATAAAGATCCTTATCCCTGTGATACAATTTTATAATTTGAGCCAAACGAAAAGGTCTGCGTTGCAATTAATTGAAGCTCTGAAAAAAAACAACTAGGGATTCGGACTTTAAAGGCAATTTGGGCTACATAAATTTTACAAAAATATATATTTTATTTGTACATACATAAAAAAAATTGCAAAAGCAAAACACAGAAGCTAAAAACATGTAATTGCATATGCGTCGAATTTGGGCTCAGTCACATAGAGTGTCCATACACACTACAATATGATTGTACAATCTCCTTTAAACGTACAAAAACCGAATATGAGGACACACCTAAACAACCCATTCAGTGTATACATTACATTGTTGTTGGTAGATCTGAGGAAGATTGTACTATTAAACTGTATAGTGCAGGGATATGCAATTAGCGCTAATTGCAGATCCCTGGTATAGTGTATGGTCAGATCTTGCAGCATTTATACGGTCTGTAGAATCTCCTCTCATTATCCAGTGCAGCTGTAGATGTACAGTATATGGCACACGTTGTACTACAGCCAGATACAAATTGCCGGAGAAAAGAGAGAGATTTGCAGTTTCTGTGACCTGACCCTACAAAGTGAGAATGTTGGAGCATCTGAGAGTTTACAGCAATGTATCCCTCATATACACAATTCATAGAGAGAAGAGTGAATAATTGTGAAGTATGTGACTCACCTTCCCTGCCCCATAGTACCGGCTCCACGCTGCCTGGATTTATTACTACAAAGTCTTCTGTGAGATGTACTAATCTCTCCCTCTCTCTCCCTCCACCAGACTCTCTACCAGCCGCCTCTCCACCCCCCTCCCATCCATACAAGTCCCCATCCCTCTCCACAGCTCTCCACCTCACTGACCTCTCATTTGTATGTCATAGAGCTAGAGAGAAGACTCATTCATTCCTACAAGTCTCTGCATCAGAGGAGCTTACACTCTAATGTCCCCCCACACTCACACACTATTATTATACATTTATATAGCTCTGACATATACCGCAGTGCTGTACAGAGATCACTGAGCCAGTCACATCAGTCTCTGTACCAGAGGAGCTTACACTCTAATGTCCCCTCCCCCAACAGTCACACATTATTATTATACATTTATATAGCTCTGACATATACCGCAGTGCTGTACAGAGATCACTGAGCCAGTACCAGAGGAGCTTACACTCTAATGTCCCCCCCACAGTCACACACTATTATTATTATACATTTATATAGCTCTGACATATACCGCAGTGCTGTAACCAGAAAACAAAGCCGGTGATGGTCACATCAGTCTCTGCACCAGAAGAGCTTACACTCTAATGTCCCCTCCCCCCACAGCCACACACTATTATTATTATACATTTATATGGCTCTGACATATACCGCAGTGCTGTACAAAGAAAACTAAGCCGGTCACGTCAGTCTCTGTACCAGAGGAGCTTACACTCTAATGTCCCCCCACAGTTGCACACTATTAATTATTATACATTTATATAGCTCTGACATATACCGCAGTGCTGTACAGAGAGCACAGAGCCAGTCATATCAGTCACCAGAGGAGCTTACACTCTAATGTCCCCCCACAGTCACACACTATTATACATTTGTATAGCTCTGACATATACCGCAGTGCTGTATAGAGAACACTGAGCCACTCACATCAGTCTCTGCACCAGAGGAGCTTACACTCTAATGTCACCACCATGGTCACATAAAAGCACATAAGAGACTATTTTGGAAGAATCAGATTAAAGGGGAACTCCTGGCAAAATGTTCTTCTTTATAGACACAGCAGGAAAAGATTAGAACCCCTGTGAGGTTTTCTTTGCTATTGGTCTCCCCATTAGGGAAAGGTCCCCCCATCTATTTTTCCCTTTGAGGAGAATCTATCGGAAAGCCACTAATATACAGGGAGGTAATCCAAACACCATACTGATGGGAATTACACCCAGAATCTAATCAGTGGCTAACTTCTTTATGCGATTAGCTGAGCTGTTTTAGTACGGGGTCATTATAAATGTCAAATGAAGATTTGAATCTGTTTATATTGCACGGTCTTCAAATAATTGTGTATTTCTGCAGCCAGAGGGTTCTCGATACGATTTTATTAAATTTGGAGTTTGCTCGGAAAGTTCATACAAAGAAGAATTTGGGTCTGTGACGCCTTCTTTACCCTTGAAGAACATTGTGCGTTCAGCGTAGTGTGCGTTACATAACATTACATAGAAGATCCCAGATATCAGATGTTATATAACAGGAGCTGCAGCAGGGAAGGTGGAAATCACATGACTAAAGCCTTCCTCAACCCTTTTGTCCTGGAGGAACCCTTGAAATAATTTTGAATTCTCGGAGAACCCCTGATAAAAACCAATTCATTGGTGATCAATGGGAAGAATGTCCCTTACATTGGTGGTCAGTGAGAAGAATGTTCCTTACATTGGTGATCAGTGAGAAGAATGTTCCTTACATTGGTGATCAGTGAGAAGAATGTTCCTTACATTGGTGATCAGTGAGAAGAATGTTCCTTACATTGGTGATCAGTGAGAAGAATGTTCCTTACATTGGTGATCAGTGAGAAGAATGTTCCTTACATTGGTGATCAGTGAGAAGAATGTTCCTTACATTGGTGATCAGTGGGAAGAATGTTCCTTACATTGGTGATCAGTGGGAAGAATGTTCCTTACATTGGTGATCAGTGAGAAGAATGTTCCTTACATTGGTGATCAGTGAGAAGAATGTTCCTTACATTGGTGATCAGTGGGAAGAATGTTCCTTACATTGGTGATCAGTGGGAAGAATGTTCCTTACATTGGTGGTCAGTGAGAAGAATGTTCCTTACATTGGTGATCAGTGAGAAGAATGTTCCTTACATTGGTGGAACCAATTGCCTTCAGAAGTCACCTAATTAGTCCACCTGTGTGTAATTTAATCTCAGTATAACTACAGCTGTTCTGTGACACCCTCAGAGGTTTGTTAAGAGAACATTGGTGAACAAACCTCATCAGGAACACAGCAGACAGGTCAGGGATAAAGTTGTGGAGAAGTATAAAGCAGGGTTAGGTTATAAAAAAAATCTCCCAAGCTTTGAACATCTCACAGAGCTCTGCTCAATCCATCATCAGAAAATGGAAAGAGTATGGTACAACTGCAAACCTACCAAGACATGGCCGTCCACCTAAACTGACCGGCCGGGCAAGGAGAGCATTCATCAGAGAAGAGCCAAGAGGTCCATGGTAACTCTGGAGGATCTGCAGAGATCCACAGCTCAGGTGGGAGAATCTGTCCACAGGACAAGTATTAGTCGTGTTCTCCACAAATCTGACCTTTATGGAAGAGTGACAAGAAGAAAGACATTGTTGAGAGAAAGTCATAAGAAGTCCTGTTTGCAGTTTGTGAGAAGCCATGTGGAGGACACAGCAAACATGTGGAAGAAGATGCTCTGGTCAGATGAGACCAAAATTCAACTTTTTGGCCTAAAAGCAAAACTCTATGTGTGGCGGAAAACTAACACTGCACATCACCCTGAACACACCATCCCCACCGTAAAACATGATGGTGGCAGCATCATGTGGTGAGGATACTTTTCTTCAGCAGGGACAGGGAAGCTGATCAGAGTTGATGGGAAGATGGATGGAGCCAAATACAGGGCAATCTTAGAAGAAAACCTGTTAGAGTCTGCAAAAGACTTGAGACTGGGGAGGAGGTTCACCTTCCAGCAGGACAATGACCCTAAACATACAGCCAGAGCTACAATGGAATGGTTTAGATCAAAGCATATTCATGTGTTAGAATGGCCCAGTCACAGTCCAGACCTAAATCCAATTGAGAATCTGTGACAAGACTAGAAAACTGCTGTTTACAGACGCTCTCCATCCAATCTGACAGAGCTTGAGATATTTTGCAGAGAAGAATGGGCAAAAATGTCCCTCTCTAGATGTGCAAAGCTGGTAGACATCCCCAAAAAGACTTGCAGCTGTAATTTCAGTGAAAGGGGGTTCTACAAAGTATTGACTCAAGGGGGGGCGCCATACAAATGTACACCACACTTTTCACATATTTATTTGTAAACAATTTTGAAAACCATTTATCATTTTCCTTCCACTTCACAATTATGTGCAACTTTGTGTTGGTCTATCACAGTGATGGAGAACCTTGGCACCCCGGATGTTTTGAAACTACATTTCCCATGATGCTCAACTACACTGCAGAGTAGTTGAGCATCATTGGAAATGTAGTTCCAAAACATCTGGGGTGCCAAGGTTCTCCATCACTGGTCTATCACATAAAAACCCAATAAAACACATTTACGTTTTTTGGTTGTAACATGACAAAATGTGGAAAATTTCAAGGGGTATGAATACTTTATCAATGCACTGTATAATCCTATGGTTATAAATTTTTGTTTGAATGAATGGTCAGGGTGTCTTTAGGCGTTCTTTGACAGAGCAGCTGGATACATCATTGAGATGCCACATTATTTATTATGCAGGTTCTTTAGAAGATGCTGCCAACCCATCCCTCCAAATACAAATCCTGGCTCTATACTCTGATCACACAACCCATTTTAGCAGAGAGAAGGGGGCTGCTCATGGGCCCCCAACGAGTTCAAAGCGTTCCACCTGCAGATAAATCCCGGGACAGGAAGTTATCCCGACTTTGTTCTCTAAAGGAGTGGGGGGGGTGAGAGAGAATTACAGCCGTACCAGATAATGGTTTATCTTCTCTCGGAAATTAAACAATAGTTTGAAGTATGCGGACTCAGGACTTTATTGGTTCCTCCAGGTCGGTAAGAGGACCTGTGATATAAACAAAACAGTTGAAGGGTCTCCTTGTAAGGGAGAAGAATTCCCCACCGCAAGAAACACTATTTATTAAACACGACTCTACGACGAGTGCCGAGATATTTCCACCCTGCACACCACTTGTCAGGGGGAATTACCGGACTTGTACTGCTCAGGATTTCCACAGAGGGGATCAGGAAACACTCGCAGGTATAATAAAAGGGGTTTAGAAAGCCTAGAAGCAGGGGGCATAATTCCTGTGTGTGTGTGTGTGTGTGTGTGTGTGTGTGGGGGGGGGGGTATCGGCTGCTGCTTCTACAGTTATAGGGGAAAGCAGTTGGGGAGTGGTAAAACCGTGGTTCAACTGCAGGGCTTTACCATCCACCAACTTCAAGCGTGAAGCCTTCATTCGTGTCAATGTATGTGTAAAGCGCTGCGTAAATTGATGGCGCTATATAAGTAACGGAAATAAATAAATAAAATAAGTGTCAATGAAAAAGCTTTTGAGATGCATTTAGAAAGTGTTATTAGCTGGGATTATAGTACTAGAATCCACAAAACAGAAAACTAAACACAGAGGAGGAATCTGGCAGGCATTATTTAATATTAGGTTTAGGTATTGCCTCCCTTCACCTCCCAAATCCTCACTTGATCCAGCTCTGTGCCCATCTGCAGCGGCTCCACCCTCTTCTCCCCATTGCTTCCCACTGCTGTCAGTCAAGTGCTGGAACAAGGGAGCAGGGGACAGGGCCAAGCCACGCTGTCTGTGCCAATGAACACAGGCAGAGCAGCTCAGTATCAAACAAGCAGGTGTGCCATGACAGGAAGCAACTTCCTATGGTGGTACACCGAGAAGAGACAGCAGGGACGTGAGAAGAAGAGGAGCGGGGAGCACCGGCATGGGACCCGAGAAGAGGAGGTTCAGGGTTGCTCTATCTAGGGGTGTCAAACTCAATTTCTTCACGGGCTGCATCAGCAGTATGGTTGTCCTCAAAGGGTCAGTTGTATCTGGGGTGCGTTATGTGCAGGGTTCAGGAGTGCATTACATACAGAGTGCAGGGTTCAGGGGTATGCTATGTACACAATGCAGGGTTTAGGAGTGTGCTATGTACAGAATGCAGACTTCAGGAGTGTACTGTGTACAGAGTGCAGGGTTTAGGAGTGTGCTATGTACAGAATGCAGACTTCAGGAGTGTACTGTGTACAGAGTGCAGGGTTTAGGAGTGTGCTATGTACAGAATGCAGCCTTCAGGAGTGTACTGTGTACAGAGTGCAGGGTTCAGGAGTGTACTGTGTACAGAGTGCAGGGTTCAGGAGTGTACTGTGTATAGCAGGGGTCTCAAACTGGCGGCCCTCCAGCTGTTGTGCAACTACAAGTCCCATGAGGAATTGCAAGGCTGACAGTTACAAGCATGACTCCCTCAGGCAGAGGCATTATGGGACTTGTAGTTCCGCAACAGCTGGAGGGCCGCCAGTTTGAGACCCCTGGAGTACAGAGTGCAGGGTTTAGGGGTGTGCTATGGACAGAATGCAGGGTTTAGGGATGTGTCATGTACAGAATGCAGACTTCAGGAGTGTACTGTGTACAGAGTGCAGGGTTCAGGAGTGTACTGCGTAGAGAGTGCAGGGTTCAGGAGTGTACTGCGTAGAGAGTGCAGGGTTCAGGAGTTTACTGCATAGAGAGTGCAGGGTTCAGGAGTGTACTGCGTAGAGAGTGCAGGGTTCAGGGGGGTACTGCGTACAGAGTGCAGGGTTCAGGAGTGTATTGTGTACAGAGTGCAGGGTTTAGGAATGTGTTATGTATAGAATGCAGACTTCAGGAGTGTACTGTGTACAGAGTGCAGGGTTTAGGGGTGTGCTATGTATAGAATGCAGACTTCAGGAGTGTACTGTGTACAGAGTGCAGAGTTTAGGGATGTGTTATGCATATTGTGCAACCCCCCCCCCCCCTCCCCCAAGATTCTTTATATCTCACTTTCCTATCCATGTATTTGACTCATGTGTAGGCGGCTCTGCCTCGTCTTGTTCTCCCTCTCATATTCTAGAGATCTGCCCCCGCTGTGAGTGCTTGCAGGGATCTGTTAGATCGGGGAACCGCTGAGAGCAAAGCTGACCCTTGTACACCCAGAAGGTTTCTGTGTTTACAAGTGGCAGTGAAAAATAGAGGGTGAGAGCCGGAGGTGGCGGAATGAAGTTCCGCTACTTTCCAGCTGCAAAACTGGGAGTAAGGGTCACATGACATGACCTGGTGAGCCACATTTGGCCCACAGGCCTTGTATTTGACATATGTGCTCTATGCAATGGAATTGCATAGAGCAGGTAAGTATAAATCTATTTGTTATATTAAAAAAAAAAATTAAGACTTTACAATCACTTTAATGTGATAGGTATCTATCATTTAAGGCCTGGTTCACACCTATGCATTTTTTTTGTGCGTTTTCAGTTTTGCACAAACACATTACAGTCCATTTATCACGGTTTCCTATGAGTCATGTTCACATTTGTGCATTTTATGGAAAGGGCCCAGAGCTGCACGATTCTGACTAAAATGAGAATCAGAATTTTTTGTTTGCTTAGAATAAAGATCACAATTCTCACGGCGTAGCATCATCTTTCACACTATACAAAAAAATTGGGCTAACTTTACTGCTTCATTTTTTTTTAAAGTGTTATTTCTTTTCCCCTAAAAAAATGCGTTTGAAAGACCGCTGCACAAATACAGTGTGACATAAAATATTGCAACAACCACCATTTTATTCTCTAGGGTCTCTGCATAAAAATATATATATATAATGTTTGGGGGTTCTAAGTAATTTTCTAGCAAAAAATACAGATTTTACCTTGTAAGCAACATGTGTCAAAAAAGTGGTTAAACTGCCCTCATTTAGGCTACTTTCACACTGATAGTCAGCGGCGCTTTACCGTTGTTTTAGCGGCACTTTTTCGGCTGCTAGCGGGGCGATTTTAACCCCCACTAGCGACCGAAGGGTTAAAATCGCCTGTGTTGGGGCGCTGACGAAAGCGCTTTGCAGGTGCTTTGGCAGCGCTGCCCATTCATTTCAACGGGCAGGGGCGGTTTAGGAGCGCTGTACGCTCCCAGACCGCCCCAAAGATGCTGCTTGCAGGACTTTTTCTAACGTCCCGCAAGCGCACCGCCCCCAGTGTGAAAGCCCAAGTGCATGGGAGGCGTTTTTCAGGCATTTTACAGGCGCTATTTCTAGCACTAAAAAGCCTGAAAAACGCCTCCAGTGTGAAAGTATCCTTACAGACAGAAGTTGATCCCTTTGATCTAAAAGAACTATTTGTTACAATGTTTCTTTTTAGCGATGTTGTGAGAAACTTGGCAGGTTGCCTGTTTTTTTTTTCTACAGCTGTCCTTGAGCATAGAACTCTCTGCGCTGAATCGAGGAAATGTTTTTTTTTTTTTTTTTTTTTTTAAGGAGGGGGGTAGAATCGCGATCTCGATTCTTTAACAATTAATCATGCAGCTCTAAAAAGGGCCTGCGACTTTTTTTCTGGTTTTTGGTTCCATAGACTTCAATGGATCAAAAAACCTGTATTGAAAAATGCAAAAATGCGCCTGCAATATGCAAACTGCAACCTGCATAGGTGTGAACCAGGCTTTAAAGCATGTCTAAAGACCTGATTCACACCTATGTATTTTTAGTGCTTTTTTTTTTTTTTTTTTGCATTTTGCAGATTTGCACTACAGTCCATTCAACATGGTTTCCTATGGAACACGTTCTGTAGTGCAAATCTGCAAAGAAAAAAAAATAAATAAAATGCATAGGTGTGAATCTGGCCTAAGGCTGGATTCACACCTATGGCAGTTTTAGTGCTTTTTGCAGATTTGCACTACAGAACGTGTTCCATAGGAAACCATGTTAAATGGACTGTAGTGCAAATCTGCAAAAAGCACTAAAACTGCATAGGTGTGAATCAGGCTCTATTCACACTAATGTGATTTTTGATGCATTTTGCAGAAATGCATGGGAATTTTTTAACATGGGTTCCTATGGAACATGTTCACATCAATGCATTTTTGTGCCTCTGCGTTTTTGGAAAGGGTCGGGGACTTTTTTTCATGCAAAATGCAGCGTTTTGCATGTAACAGAATTCAATGGACCAGCATCCAAAAACGCAAGTACCGTGTTTTTGCCGCACTTTGCGTTTTTTTTCTTTCTTTTTTACACTGTATACAGTATAAAAAAACACTGGAAAAAAAAAAAAAAACGCAAAACGCTGCAAAAACGCATTTTGTTCAAAAATGCGGCAAGCACCGCAAAAAGCACTGCAGATACGCTCAAAAGCAACATGCATAGATGTGAAATGAGCCTAAGGGAGGCCTTACACAATCTTCCCATCTGAAAAAAAAAAAAAAAAACTCATCAGTCCCAAAAATGAATAAATTACACCTGAAACTTAACAGTCAGCGAGTGCGATTATAAACCAAACTCTAGCAAAGAACCCGACCAATAAAAGAAAGGTGACATTTTTCCTGCCTTGCTGTAAACACAAACACATCTCAGTAGGATCTGTTGCATCCAAAGGAACGCAAAATAAGTAAAACGCAGGCTCGTCCACATTACTCCATCGAGGTAAATGAGAATTACTAACCTGGAAAACAGCGTCTGTTATACTAAAGTTAGGAAAAACCTTCAACTTTCATGACATGGGGGGGTTATTTACTAAAGGCCATTCCACTTTGCACTACAAGTGCACTTGAAATTGAAAGTGCACTGGAAGTGCAGTCGCTGTAGATCCGAGGGGGACATGCAAGGAAAATAAAAAACAGAATTTTAGCTTGCACATGATTGGATGATAAAATCAGCAGAGCTTCCCCTCGTTTCAGATCTACCCCTCAGATTTACAGGGACTGCACTGCCAAGTGCACTTTCAGTGCAATTTCAAGTGCACTTTGCACTTGTAGTGCAAAGTGGATTTGCCTTTCGTAAATAACCCCCATATGTTACAATGTTTCTCTTTAGCAATGTTGTACAAAACTTGGCAGGTTGCCTGTTTTTTTTTTTTTTTTGTTTTTTTTTTGACAGCTGTCCGCTTGAGCAGAGAACTCTCTGCACATGATTGGATAATAAAATCAGCAGAGCTTCCCCTCATTTCAGATCTACCCCTCAGATTTACAGCGACTGCACTTCGAAGTGCACTTTCAGTGCAATTTCAAGTGCACTTTTCACTTGTAGTTTGCACTTGTAGTGCAAAGTGGAATTGCCTTTTCGTAAATGACCCCCAATAAATATATTAGGTTGACGATAAATACTGTCAGGATGAAACCAACATAACAAGCACTCAGTGCCGGAGAAGTATGACATGCAGAAGTTACAGATTTCCATTCCAATCATTTATATATCTGAGGCTTCCTGGCTGCAATAAATCCCAGCATTGCTCTTTTCTAACCCTCGTCTGCACTTCCCAATCCTAATCCCGCAAAATATCCCTCCTGATAATATTTCATACCAAACCTTTCACAGCCGTTCCCCTCTGCCGGTCTCTGGATTGCTTGAATTCAGCAATACTGGCCAAAGACTTGGGCCGTCCCCTGTGCGCCCAGCACGCTCGCTCTCTCACCCTGGGGACTCCACGTTAATAATCTCCTGACTATGTCAATAATACAAATGTTTTCACTAACGTCCCCTCTTCTACAAATTGGAAACATTTCCACAAGCCTGGAATTCCACAGAACTCCGGAGCTCTGCAGATCTGGCGGGGGTTTGTGCGTTGTGGTGTCACATAGAAGTGTGTCCGGGTTTAGGACAATTCTTTTTATGCAAAACCTGCACTTTGGTGGCCATCGGTGACCTTCTGGAAAGGCCTGCTGCCTGGTTCTTAAAGCTTCAGTACTGTCATTGTTTGACCGAACGATACACAAGTAAGTCAGGATTTCTATACTGTGTAGTTGTGTCGGATCACTTACCTTTCATACATATAATCCAACGAGGGCACCAAACAAACGTCCAACAGTCCAAGGTCATTTAAACTGATCGTAAACCCAAATATCCCAGCTCAACTCACCAGCCAGTCTGATACCAACCGAATTATATCCACCCTGTGGGCAATGCTTTTCGTGCAGAGCAGCCCTGATCCTTCTCTTCCGGGGTCCCCCCACACTGGCGCTCCTGGCTCTTCCCCCCTGCCCACCATAGCAAGCCTCTTGCTATGGGGGTACTCATGCGGGCTCAATCTCGGTTCACGCTGCCTGCATCCATGGACACAAAGAGCATGGCTCAGCCCTGCCCCCCCACTACCTCCTCTCTGGCTGTGATTGACAGCAGCGAGAGCCAATAGCTCCCACTGCTGTCTCTGAGCCTATGAGGAGAGAGAGAACCATAGGTTGGACTTGGTGGACTTGTGTCTTTTTTCGACCTCACCTACTATGTAACTATATGTAACCGAGAGAGCCGCTGCTCTCATGCACATCGCTGGATCAAGTATGAGTAAGTATATGGTGAGCAGGGGGTGGGGGGAGCTGCACTCAGAAGGTTTTTGTTTTACCTAAAACGCAATGTTCTAAAACCTTCAGCCTTTAGAATAAATGCATTTCAGGGGCCAAAGGACCTTTGCTGCATTCACCAACACTGGTGTAACCTGCCCTCCTGAAACATTCCCAGCAGTAAATCACAGTGCAGATTTATGTAGCTTCTGCTTACCTGAGTTTGTTAAAGAGCAGTCAAATTTCTCAAGTCCTGATGAAGGGGGGGGGGGGGGGGAGTATGTGAAGCCACCGAAATGCGTTGCATTTATTCTGCTATAAATCAGTTTGATCATTAAAATTACCTTGGACTCCTGGACGTTTGTTTGGCGCTCTCATTGGATTGTATGTATTTGGATTCTCAACTCTTGATTGTTTCCCTGACCCTAAAAGGGGAGTCCCCATCTTGTGGAGTGCTACCAATCCGCAGCCCAGTGACCCCTCGAAAAATCTGAATCCAGCGCCCCTATTTGTTCCCATGTTTGGATTAGTTACTCTGACAGTCAGTAGTTGTATTTAGGTTTTGTGCTGCCCTGGGCCTGACTAAACTCGTGCACCCCCCTAATTTAAATATGACCCACCCCCTCCTGTCAAGGCCACACCCCTTGCTGTTTAAGACCAGCCCTGAAATTTTCTGTTCTAGTTCTGAGGGCCTGGGGGGGGGGGGGCAATGGATTCCCTAAACTTGCATAGATTTCCTCTCACTTCCTGTTTGGCTATGGGGCAGGAAGTGAAGGAAAATCTCTGCAATGGGACAGGGATGGTAAAAAAATAAACTGACAGGGGCTATAACACTCCCTTACTCTATCCAAGACGGAAAAAAAAAAATGTTGCCTATAGTTCTACTTTAAGCACAAATTTCTGATAATTTTATGGGGAGGACTAAGAAGATATAAGCCAATGGTGCAGCAGAAACCATATAGCACAGCGAGCAAAGTTTGTGGCCCAGGATGAGAGGACAGTCAACATTAGAAGCGGCGTCGCCCCCCCACAGTTGCGAAATGCCGGCCACCCGCATACCGGAAGCAGTGCGGCTGCTTTATTGGGGGCGCTAGACTAATTTGCCTCTCAGCCCAGTCCGCCCCATAAGACTGGCGATACACTAACAGTGTAGAGCAAGCCGGCGGGGACTCTTTCCATGCTGTCCCCCCCTGTAAAGTGCTGCCCTAGACCTGGGCCTTGTCGGCCTAGGCCAGGATACAGCAGTGCGGACAGTACTGAAGCCAGAGTATAGGTATGATATAAATACATTTTCTAACCTATTAAAGCGGAGTTCTGCTGATTTTTTTTTTTTTTTAAAGTCAGCAGCTACAAATACTTCAGCTGCTGACTTTTAAAATATGGACACTTACCTTTCCAGGACGCCCGCGATGTTGGCACCTGAAGCCGATCTGTCCCTCAGGCTCTCGCGTGCTGCCGCCGCCATCTTCGGTAAGGGAATCAGGAAGTAGCTTCACTTCCTGATTCCCTACTGCACATGCGCGACTCCCACTGGTCCCTGCTGTCTCCTGGGACCCGTGTGTTTCCCAGAAGACAGCGGGGGGGGGGGGGGGGGTGAGCAGAAGTTATAGCAAAATACCTGTATTAGACAGGTATCTGCTCCCCCCTCCCCCCTTAAAGGTGCCAAATGTGACACCGGAGGGGTGGGGGGAGGATTCCGAAAAGCGGAATTTCCGTTTTTGTGTGGAACTCCGCTTTAAAAAGCAACTATAGTCTCCCGCAGTAATTCCTTTTTGCCACTAGATGTCCCCAGTGTTCCAAGTCGAATGACAGCCAACATAATTCAACCCGCTTCCTATGAGCCCAGGTTGTCGAGGACCCAACTTCTGTGGGGGATGTCATCATGCAGCCTGGGCTCATTTCATTGCATGAGCATTGTTCAGTGCAGCAGTAAGGAACACCTACAGCTGCTACAAAAAATATGTGTGTATAAACAAAAATAAAACATATATACACACACACTTTTTTTTTCCCCAAGCACAGAAGGCCTTAGTTTTTTTTTTTTTTTTTTTTAGACATTTACTTTATAGCAAAGTAATTATGGACAGTATATGAACTTTTCTAACTGGCAGAACATTTGTAATTCTATTCAGGCATTCTGCATCCCTAGGTGGGTGACATCACTATTCACTGAAACTTCTTGAGTCCCCCCCCCCATTGGACTCTGAATGAACGTGGTTACACTGCAGATCTCCCCCAATGCCCAGTTTGATATTTTTTTGTAAGAGAACTGTATTCACAAAAAAAAAATAAAAATAAACATTGTCACAGAAACTATCATATAAAAAAATCCAGAACATGTAATTGTATCATTGGGGATGAAGCACAGCTCATTCATAAGCCGGTGAAAAGTAGCCGCCCCCCTGTCAGGTGTGTTTGGCGGCATTCTGCCAAGCGGTATTCACACTCAGTAAACAGTCCAAGATACGGTCACTCCATTAAAAGACCACGGGGTCATTTAAAAGAAAAAAGAATCACCTTGACTTCCAAAACGCCCGTGTTAATAATTAAAGGGGCTGAAGTTAAAAAGTAAACAGGTGAGAGTCGAAATCATTTCATGTGGTGGGAAAATGTTTCCAGCTGGACACGGCGGCCCGTCCTCTCCTCTGATACCACAAAAGAAATGACCGCTTCTATGACCTCAGAGGATATAATAATTAAAAAAAAATAAAAAAGTTCAGATTGGCTTTTTAATCGCAGTGTATGTGCGCCCCCTTCTGTCCAGAGTTAGGAAAAGCTTTAATCTAAATACAAGCCGAGTTTTATTACTGTAGAGATTTGTCTCGAAATCATAGTCTTTGAAAAATTAAAACACAAACAAATTATTCTGCGGAAAAAAAAAAAATATATATATATTCTGTGCACATCGACTATTTTCACTTTGGCGCCTAGCAAATCCTTATCCAACTCTCAAGGATTACATTTTTATTATTGTAGTCACAGATATATTTATAAGTGTAGAAACACACCACGGGGAGACTACCATAGACCAAAAGAGTAGGCAACCTTTGAGAGGTGCAGATCTATCTAAACACAAAATAGATTAAAAAAAAATCACCGGGGTTCAGTGACCTTTTTTTTTTTTTAGAAATGAACTAGCAAGGATTAACGAAATAGTAAGGAAAATTTAGAAAGATATAATAAAACAAACATCACTTTAAAAATATGAACTTAGCCTACCTTAAAAGTGGACAGTGTCAGTCAGTAGAGCAGTGGATGGTGCCAGTATGTCAGTTATGGACAGAGACTGTGGGCACTTTACAGTGATGGACAGAGACTGTGGGCACCTTACAGTGATGGGCAGAGACTGTGGGCACTTTACAGCGATGGACAGAGACTGTGGTCACTTTACAGTGATGGGCAGAGACCGTGGGCACTTTACAGGGATGGGCAGAGACCGTGAACACCTTACAGTGATGGGCAGAGACTGTGGGCACCTTACAGTGATGGACAGAGACTGGGCACCTTACAGTGATGGGCAGAGACTGTGGGCACTTTACAGTGATAGACAGAGACTGTGGGCACGTTACAGTGATGGACAGAGACTGTGGGCACTTTACAGTGATGGGCAGAGACTGTGGGCACTTTACAGTGATGGGCAGAGACTGTGGGCACTTTACAGTGATGGACAGAGACTGTGGGCACTTTACAGTGATGGACAGAGACTGTGGACACCTTACAGTGATGGGCAGAGACCGTGGACACCGTACAGTGATGGGCAGAGACTGTGGGCACCTTACAGTGATGGGCAGAGACTGTGGGCACTTTACAGTGATAGGCAGAGACTGTGGGCACTTTACAGTGATGGACAGAGACTGTGGGCACCTTACAGTGATGGACAGAGACTGTGGGCACTTTACAGTGATAGGCAGACACTGTGGGCACTTTACAGTGATGGACAGAGACTGTGGGCACCTTACAGTGATGGACAGAGACTGTGGGCACTTTACAGTGATGGGCAGAGACTGTGGGCACTTTACAGTGATGGGCAGACACTGTGGGCACTTTACAGTGATGGACAGAGACTGTGGGCACTTTACAGTGATGGGCAGAGACTGTGGGCACTTTACAGTGATGGGCAGAGACTGTGGGCACTTTACAGGGATGGACAGAGACTGTGGAACCTTACAGTGATGGGCAGAGACCATGGACACCTTACAGTGATGGACAGAGACCGTGGACACCTTACAGTGATGGGCAGAGACCGTGGACACCTTACAGTGATGGGCAGAGACCGTGGACACCTTACAGTGATGGGCAGAGACCGTGGACACCTTACAGTGATGGGCAGAGACCGTGGACACCTTACAGTGATGGGCAGAGACCGTGGACACCTTACAGTGATGGGCAGAGACCGTGGACACCTTACAGTGATGGACAGAGACCGTGGACACCTTACAGTGATGGGCAGAGACTGTGGGCACTTTACAGTGATGGGCAGAGACTGTGGGCACTTTACAGTGATGGGCAGAGACTGTGGGCACTTTACAGTGATGGGCAAAGACTGTGGACACTTTACAGTGATGGGCAGAGACTGTGGGCACTTTACAGTGATGGGCAGAGACTGTGGGCACTTTACAGTGATGGGCAAAGACTGTGGACACTTTACAGTGATGGGCAGAGACTGTGGGCACTTTACAGTGATGGGCAAAGACTGTGGACACCTTACAGTGATGGGCAGAGACTGTGGGCACTTTACAGTGATGGGCAAAGACTGTGGACACTTTACAGTGATGGGCAGAGACTGTGGGCACTTTACAGTGATGGGCAAAGACTGTGGGCACTTTACAGTGATGGGCAGAGACTGTGGGCACTTTACAGTGATGGGCAAAGACTGTGGACACTTTACAGTGATGGGCAGAGACTGTGGGCACTTTACAGTGATGGGCAGAGACTGTGGGCACTTTACAGTGATGGGCAAAGACTGTGGACACCTTACAGTGATGGGCAGAGACTGTGGGCACTTTACAGTGATGGGCAAAGACTGTGGACACTTTACAGTGATGGGCAGAGACTGTGGGCACTTTACAGTGATGGGCAAAGACTGTGGGCACTTTACAGTGATGGGCAGAGACTGTGGGCACTTTACAGTGATGGGCAAAGACTGTGGACACTTTACAGTGATGGGCAGAGACTGTGGGCACTTTACAGTGATGGGCAGAGACTGTGGACACTTTACAGTGATGGACAGAGACTGTGGACACTTTACAGTGATGGGCAGAGACTGTGGACACTTTACAGTGATGGACAGAGATTGTGGATAGGCTTCAATGATGGTCAAAAACTGAACAGCTTACAGGAGATGGTGAGAGACTGAAGACATGCTACAAGATATAGACAGATTCTGTGGACATGCTACAGGAGAGGGGACATGTGACAAGAGACTGCTAGAGATCACTTCCAATTAGAAAATCAATGCTCCCAGTCTTATTACTAACTTCTGGGGTTCCAAGGCCAGAAAACAAGTATCAAAGGTCTGCACGTGGCCTTGGGGGATGCAGATTGGGCAACAGGGCTGTAGAGATTTCTCAATTTTTTTTTTTTTAAACATTCCTATTTTTAAAGGACGTACACCACCCATAAAATGGGGAATCCATTATTTTTAACTAAGGGAAACCAAAATAAGAGTTTCCCTCTAAGAAGCATTATTTTTTTTGGCATTTCACGAATGGGTTCTCCAATCCGTCTCCTTTTCACACTTTGGCATTGCGGCTTCAATGAACATTTATAAACTGCAAAAAAAAAAAATCTGCAGCCAAGGATTCAGCGTCAGAACGTGTCACAGTGTGACCAAACAAGAAGCAATTATTTTTTCTGCGCTTTATAAATAAATGTGTGTGGAACAGATGGAAGTTCTCGCTTATCTGGACATCTGTGAGCAGCAGGAAGCAGACTCGGATATTCCATCACCAAACTGCTACAAAAACACGGCGAGCGCTCCAGGCTCCGCTGACCCCTGAAATTAAATTCAAAGAGAATACGAGGCGCGGCTTTGAAGTGCGGAGATGTGAGGAAAGATGTTCACAGGAACACGGGGAGGGTGTAGCGGATTCCAGCGAGCGTACCCTACGCAAAATCCAATCTATTACCCCCCCCCCCTTTATCCAACCTTCTCCTCCCACATACATTGGGTTGGATATACATTATGTCTACAGGGACACGTCCTACATCTTCCAGGTCATCCTCGTCTCGTCACCTTATCAAACTTTTTGTCTTTTTTTTTTTTTCTGCAGTTGCAGCTTTAGCCTAGGTTTCCACTATTGCGACCGGAAAGTCGCACGATTTTAATGTGACTTGAAGCGATGCCTGTGTATTTTTGAGGTCTATGGACCTCAAGTCGCATTCAAAGTGGGACCAAAGTAGTGCAGGGACTACTTTGAAGTCGCACAGATATGAATGGTACTCATAGGAAATCATGGGGTATGTACGACTTGTCATGCGACTTTGCAGTCCCAAGTCGCATGACAAGTCGCACTAGTGGAAACCGAGCCATAGGCTACGTTCATGTCTATGTAGGCGACAATCGGGGAAAAATTGCGCAAATAGAATCGCGGGACGCCCGTTGGCCAAAGGAAAATCGTGCATGTCTTTTTGGGGCAACAGACGTCCCACGATTCTGTTTGCGTGATTTTACCACGATTTTTCGCCTCCATTGATATGAATGGAGCCTACGGCTCGGTTTCCATTAGTGCGACTTGTCATGCGACTTGGGACTGCAAAGTCGCATGACAAGTCGGACCCCACGATTTTCAATGAGTACCGTTCATATCTGTGCGGGAACGTTCGTGCCGCATTTGGGGTGCTATTCAAATTGACGGGCAACGCACCGAGAACGCACGAGCATCCCACGATTTGCCACTATTGTGAATCACGGCGATTCCGCATGTGATTCAGAATGCATAGATGTGAAATGCATAGCTGTGGGCTGCATTCACAATACAGCGTTTTGAATCGCGGGGCAGATTTGCAGTGGATCTGCCCGCGATTTGACAGCGCTGAGGTGTGTGTGACAAAAGGCCATTTGAATGACACCTCAAAGCGCGGTGCGGGTCTGGCGTGATAGTGTTGCAATTGCGGCAAACCCACATAGCGGGACGCATGTCGCCCAAGAATAGCTCCTAAACAATTTTCGGGCGGCATACATCCAGCAATGCGGGTTTGACGCAATTGCAGCACGTTTTATTTGAGGTGTCATTCAAATGAATGCCATCTTTAAAGCGAGTCCCGCGTTTTGTCATTCACACCTCGGCACTGTCAAATCGCGGGCAGATCCGCAGTTAATCTGCCCGCGATTCAAAACACTGTAGTGTGAATGCAGCCTCAGAGACTCAGAACATCACCGCCTGCATATTTAAGGTCCCTATCACCTATGCATACATACTAGGACCAATTCGGACCGGAGGATGTGCGGCAATTGCGGAGTGCTCCCACTTAGTAGAAGGTGGCACGGTCAGCGGCAAATCACCTGCAAACCCTGCATAATGTAGCACGTAGGGAACCCCCAAAACAGCCTCTGTTTAGAAAAAGAGCATAGAGATCCTCTAAGGCTCAATCATCTAGTTTTACCACCCCCTGGCCACTTCTGTGAACAAGCCCTAACTGGCCCTTACTGGGGTAGTAAGGGCCCAATTAGGGCTTGTTCCCGCAAGTGGCGAGGGGGTGGTAAAACTGGATGATTGAGCCCTGGTTTTACTGCCAGGCCCCCCCCCCCCCCCGGCGGGCATGCAGCCACTCCTGGCCAGACATGCAGCTGCACATGGCTATACACATGCAACAGCAAAAATGGAACAGCATGCTGCATTCGGCAGGGATCACCGGCACTAAATGCAACCAATACAAGTCCATGGGACCATGTCACGACCGCCCTACAACTGCATGCAATGCACGCATTGCGGCGATGCAGTGCGGCATTTACAGGGTTAATTCAGGCAGTGAGGAGGCCATATAGGAGGAGGCCTGCAGGCGCAGCAAAAATGATCCCTGCTGTTGCATTCAGCAGGCAGCAGTGCCCGCTGACCGTGCCCCATTCTACTATGTGGGAGCACTCCGCAATTGCCCCACATCCTCGGGTCCGAATCGGTCCTTGTATGTATGCATAGGTGACAGGGACCTTAAAGAGTAACTCCACTTTTGTTAAGGAAAAAAAAAAACCTCTTCCCCTTCTGGGTGATCTCTCTACATTGCAGGGGTTATAACAAACGTGGTTGCAGATTCCTTCCTTTTGTTATTGTGAAGAAATCCCTGTGTGTTTCTCTGTGTCTCTGTGGAAAGTGCATCTGTATGGGAGTGGTTTCGTAACTATCAATCAGCTGCTGCACTTGCAGGGCTCTAATGAGGAAAGTGACAGTGTCTGCATCCCTTTAGACGTGTTTTCCTTCAGGAGAATCTCACCAAAAATGAAATTTTTGTTGCAGATGATGCCAAAAATCTGACTTGTATCTCAGTGCAGACTTCTGGGAAATCAGTGAGCCGATCACACAAGCAGGAAATGATGTTTCTAGGGGGGGGGGTGTTCTGTATACGATCGGTGTACAGAGCGCCTCTAGGTGGCCATATTGCATTTTACAGATAATTACAGCGCTGCGGATTGAAAAGGAAAGGTCATTTTTAATAAAATTCAATTACAATATAAAGTGTGTAGCAATAATATATGCTGTATTAATATTTTTTTTTGTATTTGCTATTTTTTTTGTCCCCCCCCCCCCCATGAAAGTGGAATTACCCTTTAAATTGTAAGTTCCCTTAAGGACAGGAATAAATAAAATGTTACAAACTGATTGGACAATCTCCTGTAGATCTACCAACAATGATATACTGAGAGGTCCTACCTGGGTGGATAGAAATAAAAACAGATTGTTTACGTCGTGTACATGATCCTGGGCCGGTTTAGTAGGGACCAGCCAAGATTCGATCCATCTATGAGCAGGCTGGTTGTACTGAACTCGTTCCATCAAATCGACTTCAGTTCAACCAGCCTGTCGGATTATTTTTTCCATGTGATCATTGCCGGTGGCTATAGCCGCCAGTAGTAATCATTGTGTTCTGCTGGTAGAGAAAGCTCTCCCCACTGGAACAGCACAATATCACCGTGGGAAGGATTTCTCCATCATCAACATTGACTATGTTGATGGGGGGAATTGAGCGATTTTCTTTCCTTCCACCCGTGGTGCAAGCAATGAAAATTTCACAATCTATGGGCTGCTTTAGTTTGCTGGTAATGCTGACCCCATACACAGTTAGGTGGATGGAGGAATCCCCCCCCCCCCCCCATTTCTGCCAGGACAAAAGCAGAATATACGGATTAGTGGCCGCAGCTCAATCCGACACATTCCTTTGACAGATGTCGATTAAACAATCAATTTCTGTTGAGCGGAGGGGAGCCCACACACTGATCGAAAATTCATCCCTTCCTAGCTGGGTGGCCAGCTTAAGGAGACCGTATAGAAATTGTACTCGCTGAAATGTGGGTGGCCACCTTAAGTCCCGGTTCTCACTGGTGCGATGCGGAAAACCCTGCGAATCCTGTGCGGGGGGTTCCCACATCACACCTGAATCGCACACTTGTTCACACAGACATCTGCAAACCCCTGGGGGGGGGGGGGGTGTCAATGTAAAGTTAATGACACCCCTAAATCAGTTCGCAGATCGCAGTGCAAACTATGAAATGGTACAGGATTCAGATCACATGGGTGTGAACACTCACGCGATTACCAAAAAAAAGGGTCCTGTACCATTTTGGTGCGAATGCAATGCGATGCGATTTCAGCCATACAGTTTGTACGGCTGAATTTGCATAGGAAGGAAGGAAAGGGAAGGGAAAGGGAAAGGGAAAGGGAAGGGAAAGGGAAAGGGAAAGAGAAAGGGAAAGGAAAGAAAGAAAGGAGAAGATTTTTCTTTTTAAAATAAAAAAAAATAATAAAATGAAAAGAACCCAGCCTAAAACTTAAATCAGAAGCAGGGTAGATAAATGAATAAATAAATAAAGTAATAAAAAAAGAAAAAAATAATCTCATGTTTTTTTTATTTAAATCAGAATTTTTGGATTTTATCAAAATGTATTTTAATAAAATGCCTTTGGAGTAAAAATCTAAAGACAGTTTTCTATTTCTGATACATTAATAATTTAGTTTATTCAGCATGAAATGGAACTTAGTTATGCAGCATGAGGCTGTATATTCTGCAATATTTACATTTTTGGTAAACTCATTCAATGAACCCAAGCTGAGATAACATGCACAGCATTGATACATTCACACAATGTCACAGGAACCATGAGATAAAACAAAATTCAGTAATATTCCTTTATCTCATTGTTTTGCAAATCTGTGTACAATACAAACTGTATGATTGGATCGGTTCTGATATCGCTGTTTTACTGACCTGACAGCTTATTATTCTAAATAGGAAACCTTCATTTTGTTTGCAAATATTAAAGATTCTAACTACCAGCAAGAATGAGTCCTTACATTTGAAGAGCACCTGTCATTTCAGACCCATCATGGCAGCGCCTGTTAGCGGGCGTCCATCACCTGCTGCCGCCACGTCCCTCGCCTTGTTGTGTCACTGCCGCATCACCAGCCGTCCCATTAAGTGAATGGTACTGTCGGTGAGCCAACAGCGGGTCAGAGGAGGAGCCAACAGGGGGTCAGAGGAGGAGCCAACAGCGGGTCAGAGGAGGAGCCAACAGCTGGTCAAAGGAGGAGCCAACAGTGGGTCAGAGGAGGAGCCAACAGTGGGTCAGAGAAGGAGCCAACAGCGGGTCAGAGGAGGAGCCAACAGCAGGTCAGAGGAGGAGCCAACAGCGGGTCAGAGGAGGAGCCAACAGTGGGTCAGAGAAGGAGCCAACAGCGGGTCAGAGGAGGAGCCAACAGCAGGTCAGAGGAGGAGCCAACAGTGGGTCAGAGAAGGAGCCAACAGCGGGTCAGAGGAGGAGCCAACAGCAGGTCAGAGGAGGAGCCAACAGTGGGTCAGAGGAGGAGCCAACAGGGGGCCAGAGGAGGAGTCAATAGCGGGTCAGTGAAGGAGTCAAAAGTGGGTCAGAGGAGGAGCCAACAGGGGGTCAGAGGAGGAGCCGCTGCGGGACAGAGATGACAGTTGTTCTTTAAAAATTATGATTTAAATCGAGTTGATTTAAATTAAGCCTTTTTACTAGAGGTTTAAATTAAATCCACTCTGGTCACAAGCACTGCTAATTCAATATATTTGATAAAGATTATTTACAGCCAAGCTGCAGTTACATGGTTGTTTCTATTACCCCACCCTCAGGCGATTTGTACGTAGTCCTCTTATAAAAGATATTATCTTTGCATTTTAGCTTTACCCTTCTGTGACGTTTTAAAAAGTTTGTGTCATTTCTCAATATATACACCAGAGGGCGACACTGCACCATTATTTGTCCTGTCAGATTACATTTACTGACAGCGCCCGACACTGATGATTTCCCATCTATGGGGAAGCTGCAGGTCACCGATTTTCACCACGTTATCTTACAACACGAGTGCAGTTAGTGGGGGCGATTGATTGCACAGGCATTTGATTGTTATTGATCCTTCCGGAAAAAAAAAAAAGTAAATGTTGGCATTATCTTTTCATTCCTCCACATGGTTATAAGTAGCCAGCCAAGAGAAATACATTCTATTAAATCAACAAGCACCTTAATCCTGCCCATACACATACACACAGATAATATATATATATATATATATAGATAGATAGATAGATAGATAGATAGATAGATAGATAGATAGATAGATAGATAGATAATATATATTATATTATATATACATACACAGACATATAAATGCACATACATACACACACACACATATATATATATAAAAGGATCTCAGGGTGGGGCAGATGTCTGCTGATCCCTGTTGTTCACTTAAAGCATTAATGAACCCAAAAGCAAACATTTATTATATTGCAGCTTGCCAATTCCTAGAGGTGGTGCCTGCATTAGTATTATTTTTTAGGCTTTCTTTCCCTCATTTACACCTGGTGATTCAGCCAATAAGTCAGTTGTATTTGAAAGCACAAGCTTCTCTTGCAGTTACAGGGATGAGACAAACCCTTAACCACTGACAGGGGTGCTTACAATGATCAACATTTTGACGTATTAATCTATTCTAAAACCTTTATCCCAAAAGAAAAAGAAAAATCTGATTATAAAGTATTAGCTAAAGTTTGGCTTCAATTTTTAATGTATTTAAATCTGGTCCATCTAACACTCCCCTCCCTCCCCAAACTGACAATGCTGCTTTCTGCTGTGCCCCCTGTTCTCCTTCACCCAGAGTGGGGGGCACTTAGGCCCTATTCACACCTGAGCGTTTTTTAGCTTGAAGCCTGAAGCTCCAAAACTCTGGAGGGGAAAAAAATAGATTATTCTCTCTGGAGATGATTCACATCTCCACTCCAAAACGCCGGAAGCCAGAAGCTCCAAAACACCCGAAGCTCAAACAAGTTCTGGGGCTTCTTTTTAGGCAGATTTGGGCGTTTTTCTTCTTTTTACATCGGTGACCATTTGACCTGTACAAAATCGCGTCAAAAACACGGCAAAGTCGCGGCAAAACGTGCGACTTTCTGCCTGAAAACGAAATGATCCGGTGTGAATGCAGCCTAATACAGGAGATGTGTTACTGGCTAGATCACCAGGTGAAGACGGAGAGATGAAAAGCCTAAAAAGACAGAAAACTAATGCAGCCACCACATCTAACGATTGGTAAACTGTAATATATGACATTTGGGTTTTGGGTTTAATACCGCTTTAGGCTGGTCATGGCAATAGAATTTTTTTATCAATTTTTTATTTTAGTGGGGTCAAATCAACGTGCGTTTTCGACCATAGTAATGAGAATATTAAAAGGAGCAGGATGGGTATTTTTTTCTAGAACAAAAACATTTCTAACTATGTACGTGTTTTTTGTAATGATATTCATTCCAAAATTCAATGTTAAAACTTTCAAGTCTTCGAATGTACTGAGAATTTTAGTGCGAATGGTTGTTTGAAAATCTACTAGTGTATGGCCAGCTTTAGCAGAGCAACAAAGATGAAGCCGAACATTCCTGTTCATGAGAGTGCCACAGATTGTACCTGTATGTCTGGCCGCCCTCTGAGGTCTCTGGGACTGACACATTCATTTACATTTACCAGCTGTCACTACAGAAAGCTCCAAGGTATTTACATTCCCCGGGAAGGACGGATAAGGACAGGTGGCATCTCCATTACTATGTATATACATCTGTACCCATAAAACCATTTCATTCAATCATAGATGCAATTTCTACCTTCTGAGAAGTAATGTCATGGAAAGAAATCTATATAAAGTACAGACCAAGAGAGGACCAATAAGGAGAGAGAGAGAGAGAGAGAGAGAGAGAGAGAGAGAGAGAGAGAGAGAGAGAGAGAGAGAGAGAGAGAGAGAGAGAGAGAGAGAGAGAGAGAGAGAGAGAGAGAGAGAGAGAGAGAGAGAGAGAGAGAGAGAGAGAGAGAGAGAGAGAGAAAGAAAGAAAGAGCGCAGGAGAGAAAATGAGACATAAGAAATCATAGAATTCTAAATTCCCTACATGTACTTGCCTCCTATTCCCTTTATATTATACTTCAATCTGATTACATTACCCTTTATCCCTAATAATGTCCTAGTAGTTATTTCCCCCATCCCCAAATGGTGGACAATAAGGCTAATTTGAAAAATTGGAAAAGAGCAGAAAGAAAGTGAAAGAGAAGGAAAGAATGAATGAGAGAGAGAGAGAGGGAATAAGAGACAAAGGTAATTAGACAGAGAGAGCAAAGTGGTAAGAGAGAAAGACAGGGAGAGCAAAAGGAGGAAAAATTAGAGAAATATGGAATGAGAAAGAAGGGGGGTGAGATGGAGAGCTGGAAAGAGAATAACGAAAAGAAAGAAAGGGAATGAGAGAGAAAGAGATAGACAGGAAATGAGAGGAAAGGGAAATGGAGAAGAAGAGAGGAGGGCAAGAAAGAAGAAGAGTGAGAGAGTAGGAGAGAGAGAAGAGAAGAAGAGAGAGTAGGAGAGAGGGAGGGGAATGAGAGAGAAAAAGAGAGAGAGAAGAAGAGAGGGGGGTGAGAGAGAAGAAGAGAGAGAAGAAGTGGGAAGGAGAGAAGGGGGGGTGAGAGAGAAGAAGCGAGAGGGGGATGAGAGAGAAGAGTGAGAGAGTAGGAGAGAGAGAAGAAGAGAGATTAGGAGAGAGATTGAGAAGAGAGAGTAGGGGAGAGAGAGTAGAAGAAAGGGAGGGGAATGAGAGAAAAGAAGAGCGAGTGAGTAGGAGAGAGAGAAGAAGAGAGAGGGGGGATGAGAGAGAGGAAAAGAGAGGGGGGATGAGAGAGAAGGAAAGAGAGGGGGGATGAGAGAGAAGGAAAGAGAGGGGGGATGAGAGAGAAGAAAAGAGAGGGGATGAGAGTAAGGGAGGGGAATGAGAGAGAAGAAGAGCGAGAGAGTAGGAGAGAGGAAGGAGGGATGAGAGAGAAGGAGCGAGAGAGTAGGAGAGAGAGAAGAGAGGGGGGACAAGAGAAGAAGAGTGGGGGACAAGAGAAGAAGAGAGAGGGAGGATGAGAGAGAAGAAGAGAGAGGGGGGATGAGAGAGAAGAAGAGAGAGGGGGGATGAGAGAGAAGAAGAGAGAGGGGGGATGAGAGAGAAGAAGAGAGAGGGGGGATGAGAGAGAAGAAGAGAGAGGGGGGATGAGAGAGAAGAGGAGAGAGGGGGGATGAGAGAAAAGAAGAGAGAGGGGGGATGAGAGAGAAGAAGAGTGAGAGAGTAGGAGAGAGGGAGGAGGATTGAGAGAGAAGCAGTGAGAGAGTAGGAGAGAGAGAAGAAGAGAGAGGGGGGATGAGAGAGAAGAAGAGTGAGAGTAGGAAAGAGGGAAGAGGAATGAGAGAGAAGGAGTGAGAGAGTAGGAGAGAGAGAAGAAGAGAGGGGGGTGAGAGAGAAGGAGAGGGGGGCTGAGAGAGAAGGAAAGAGAGGGGGGATGAGAGAGAAGAAAAGAGAGGGAGGATGAGAGAGAAGAAAAGAGAGGGGATGAGAGTAAGGGAGGGGAATGAGAGAGAAGAAGAGCGAGAGAGTAGGAGAGAGGAAGGAGGGATGAGAGAGAAGGAGCGAGAGAGTAGGAGAGAGAGAAGAGAGGGGGGACAAGAGAAGAAGAGTGGGGGGACAAGAGAAGAAGAGAGAGGGGGGATGAGAGAAAAGAAGAGAGAGGGGGGATGAGAGAGAAGAGGAGAGAGGGGGGATGAGAGAGAAGAGGAGAGAGGGGGGATGAGAGAAAAGAAGAGAGAGGGGGGATGAGAGAGAAGAGATAGAGGGGATGAGAGAGAAGAAGAGTGAGAGAGTAGGAGAGAGGGAGGAGGATTGAGAGAGAAGGAGTGAGAGAGTAGGAGAGAGAGAAGAAGAGAGAGGGGGGATGAGAGAGAAGAAGAGTGAGAGTAGGAGAGAGGGAGGAGGAATGAGAGAGAAGGAGTGAGAGAGTAGGAGAGAGAGAAGAAGAGAGAGGGGGGTGAGAGAGAAGAAGAGAGAGGGGGGTGAGAGAAAAGAAGAGAGGGGGGGATAAGAGAGAAGAAGAGCGAGAGGGGGGGATGAGAGAGAAGATGAGAGAGGGGGGATGAGAGAGAAGAAGAGAGAGGGGGATGAGAGAGATTAAGAGAGAGGGGATGAGAGAGAATAAGAGAGGGGGGTGAGAGAGAAGAAGAGCGAGAGAGTAGGAGAGAGAGAGGGGGGGTGAGAGAAGAAGAGCAAGGAGTATGAGAGAGAGTAGGGGAGAGAGAGTAGGAGAGAGAGAGGGGGATGAGAGAAGAAGAGAGAGAAAAGAATAGAGTGAGAAAAAAAGATAGATGGGATGAGAGAGAGAGGATGAGAGAAAGAGGGGGATGAGAGAGAAGGAGAGGAAGAGAAGAGAGCAAGAGAAGAAGAGAGAGTAAAAAAAAAGGGATGGGATGAGAGAAGAGAGAGAGAGAGAGAGAGAGAGAGAGAGAGAGAGAATGAGAAAGAGAGGGGGGATGAGAGACAAGAAGAGAGAGGGATAAGAGAGAAGAAGAAAGAGAGAAAATGAAATGAAACAAATGAGAGAAAAAATGGAATGAAAAGAAGATTGGAAGAGGAGAGAAGATAAAGAAAAGAAGAAAAGAAAGAAGTGAAGAGAATGAAAAAAAGAGTGAGGGCAAGGGAATGAGAGAGGGAGAGAATGAGATAGAGAACAGTGAATGAGAGAGGGAGATACAGAAAGTAAGATAGAGAGAAGGGGGGGGGGGGGGTTATATAGTATGGGAGGTGGATAGATAGATAGATAGATAGATAGATAGATAGATAGATAGATAGATAGATAGATAGATAGATAGATAGATAGATAGATAGGTCATCAGAATGATAATTTTTAGACGTAAGAAGCGCAGCGTTGCCGCCATGTCCCGTACCTTTCTCAGTCACAGCCGCAGGGGGATTCACTGGCTTGGCTTTGTCGTAGTTGTTAAAGCTGTGACTGCGTCTGTTCCCAGGGACCGGGCCCCGTGTTTTGGCCTCGCTGCCTGCAGCAGATGTCCTCGTACTGGGGCCAGGGAGCCTGCAAACAGTGAGAAAACAGAAAATGAGAGGCCGGGGATAACGACCATGTGCGCAGTACACGTCCACACACCACAGGAGATCATTTGTAGCCATAGGATGGAAACTTTTTAGCAAAAGATAAATATTATTTCTTTCATGTTATTATACTATAAAGGAAACCAAGACTGGAGACTGTCAGTCATTATACACAGAGCTACCGAAGATGATTATCGAAGAAGGAAAGGGGAAACTATGGCTGCTACCTACACTGACCAATCAGGTTTTGTCTTTCACTCAGTATACTGCATAGGGAAAGTCCAGCATGGAATCTGATTGGCTGGTCTGATGATAACTTTCATTAAATCCATTTTTTTCCTTCCTGGTTTCATTTGTTTTTTTTCTGCAGTCTATCTGAAGCTGATTGTGGTACACAAAATCAACTAATGGTTGTTTATATCTCTTTTTGTTGTTTATATCTCTTTTTTAGAGTATGTAGTGAGTTCTATGCAGGAAAACATGTCCTCTGCCATACCGTGTAGAGAAACAGATTTTCTTCAATGCCCAGTCCCCCAGTGGTACACACTCGCCTTTCCTTTGTGCCCTTGCCACTCTGTTTAGCCAGAGAATGCCCAATATTTTCAAGTACGGTGGAGAATTTGATTCACTCCCTTCCTGGGGAGCTCTCTCTTCTTCTGGGAGTGTCTGTGCTGGCCCAGCTCCTCCGCCCCTCCCCTCCCTACATATCCTTTTAAGTAGCAGCCTGGGGAAGAGTGAAGGGGAATACTACCATGTCACCCGAGTCTCAGGACTTTATGGCTACACAGGGGAGGCTTTTACAGGTTAATAACATACATAAACTACATGCAATGCTCATATAATATTGTGGGAAGGATGAATGGCGACAGCTACCTCTTTTACTTGCTTTTCCTTCAATAAGATTGCAGCTCACACTAGCTCAATACTACAACACCCTCATCAACATGGGGGTACCTGTGCCCACCCAGGGCCTCCAACAGGGGGTAGAGCCAGCCCTCCCATATGGGTTGCGGGTTGCATTGGTTCAGCATTGGGCCCGAGGGCAGTGAGTGGGCTCTTTAAATACCCTAGGGCGCACGCACAGTAATCCAATGGGCTGTGGCTCCCAGCAATTAAATAGTGTTCCCTGGGCCTCATCAGTTCAGTAAAGAGGGGGCTATTTACTCATATAATCTGGAGCAGGCAGAATCTACCTGCTGGAGCTCCGAACAAATAAATTAAAGTTCTTCTTCAATATTAATTCGCCAGGGCAGGCCGGAACTTGAGGAGGACAAGAACCCCTTCCCCACAACCCTGGCCCAGTGGTTATGGGGGTCTGCGGTTGGGGGCTATTCAAAAACTGTGCTGGTAATGTCAACAGTTGCTAGGAATGTGGCAGGTCTCAGCACCCCCTGCTTTCTTAGGAAACACTGACAGCAAGAAGCCATCATATATAGAAGCAGTACATATACCACTTCTATATAGGAACCAGGGTGGGGGTCTGCGGTTGGGGCTATTCAAAAATCTGTACTGGTGACGTTGGCAGTTGCTAGGGATGTGGCAGGTGCCGGCACCCACTTCTTTCTTAGGAAACACTGACAGCGGGAAGACATCAAAGAAATCCTGGACAGCCGCACTCCAAAAATATTTGCCTTTATTCAAAAAAGTGTCATCCAAAATACAGGTCACAGCAGTATGGAACAAAGCTTACGCATTTCGCACTACACAGAGTGCTTAGTCATAGCTAAGACTAAGCACTCTGTGCAGTGCGAAACGCGTAAGCTTTGTTCCACACTGCTGTGACCTGTATTTTGGATGACACTTTATTGAATAAAGGCAAATATTTTTGGAGTGTGGCTGTCCAGGATTTATTTGAAGTCGAACTGCTACAGCATTGCCGTCACCTGGACTTCTAGACTGAAGGAGATGCCTTTTACTTTGATCTGACCCACCTGGAGCGGTGATACTCTCTCTCTCTACTGACAGCGGGAAGCCGTCGTATATATAGAAGTAGTAGACATACCACTTCTATATATGAGCCAGGGTTGTGGGGGTCTGCGGTTTGGGGGGCTATTCAAAATCTGTGCTGGTAATGTGAACAGTTGCTAGGGATGTGGCAGGTGTCAGCACCCCCTGCTTCCTTAGGAAACACTGACAGCGGGAAGCTGTGATATATAGAATCAGTAGATAGAGCACTTCTATATATGAGCCAGGGTTGTGGGGGTCTGCGGTTGGGGCTATTCAAAAATCTGTACTGGTGATGTTGGCAGTTGCTAGGGATGTGGCAGGTGCTAGCACCCCCTGCTTCCTTAGGAAACGTTGACAGTGGGAAGCCGATCTCTCTCTCTCATATATATATATATATATATATATATATATATATATATATATATATATATATATATATATATATATAAGCAGTAGATATACCACTTCTATATATGATGTTCGGCTGTTACCAAAACAGCCAAGGTTCGTATGGGACCATTGCCTCAAGAGTGGAAGAGGGTGGCAGGCAGGCACTATGGGGCCCCAAGATTTCTAATGGCAGCCCTGTGCCCACTCATTTCATTTTTTTTTATTTATTTTTTTTAATTTGTAATTTCTTTACAGGAATACAGAAATAAATTTACAATGGCGTACAACTTCCTTGATTCTTCATTTTACAAACATATTTCAAACCAAAGCAGAATATCCAAATCTAAGGTCTGAATTCCTGTTATTTTCATACATATAAAACAAAAACAATTCCCCTTTACCCCCTCCTACTCTGTGGCCCGAAGCCCTAAAGGGCCTCTAAAACAGGCAACAGGAGAAGAGAGAGAGAGAGAGAGAGTGCCCACTCATTTCAGTACATCACAGTGAAAGCTTCCACGTTGGAGTTTTTGTTCCCACTTTAGGCCAGCCCAGAGTTTTGCTTTGAATCAGCCACATGCAAAATTTAAATTTTTGCACATACACCTGGCAGTTAGAACAGTAGAAAGGAACCTTCTTTATACTTTGTCCAGTCTAGTTATGTTATAAACAGGTATCCATCTTCCAGTGGAAAGTCTTGTCCCCCCGGGGCCTAAGCCTCTGTCATGTCACACACTGAGCACAAATCAGTCAACACGTGACGTCGGAAGGCTATATGTTCTCAGTTACATGACACGGGGTGATGATCTTAGCGTGTTCTGTTTGATGCTGGGGAATCTCACGCTTAACATTGATCTGTGTTGGTTAAATTTGGCCCAGGGGGGGTAGAAAATAGACAAGACCTTTTTTTCTTCTCTTTTTAATTGCATGTGATGGAAAATTTTAGGGCTCGCCGGAGAAACACATCTGTTTTTTCAGAACCAGGCGAGGCTGTAAAATCTATAGAACGTTCTTTGATGTACAAAGACATGAAGATGTACAGTTTGTTCGTCCTGGAGCTAACCGTGTCAAATTTTACAAGTCATAAGAGCGTCAACCTCATCCTATGGCGAGCTTCCTATTACCGAGACAAACGCAGCAGACAGAAGGCTAGTCGTTCGGTTCACTGCTCACTGCACTACTGCTGTGATAGGTTTGCCCACATCCTATGAGGGAGATGGAGGATGGAAGATCTGACCACCAAAACAACACGTGATCATCTTACACAGCCAAATCCTTCACCACCACATGACTCGCTGTAATTAAACCGATAGTTGGGGGTACCTGTTGTTCTGAGATGATGTTTATAAACATCCTTGTTTATAAACATCATCTCAGGTACGCTCACCTACAATTGTGCAATCATCGCACAGCTCAGGTCAAAGACCCAATCAGAGTGGCTCTGTGCCGTGAGATCACTGTGAACTAATCACAAGTAGTGTGTCCCATTCCTCTTACACTGGGATTGATTTACTAAAGGCAAATAGACTGTTGCAGTTGCTCCAGAGCTTAGTAAATGAGCAGAAACTCTGCTGACTTCCATCATCCAATCATGGGCAAGCAAAAATGCAGTTTTTTTTTTAATTTTCCTTGCATATGATCGGGTACTCTTTGCAAATTGAAGCTTTACCTAATTTACTAAGCTCTGGAGCAACTGCCCTTGCAGAGGGCAACTTGCACTTTGCAAAGCACACAGTCTATTTGCCTTTAGTAAGTCAACTCCATTGGCTCTGTCTGTGTGAAAGGAGGAGGGGGGGGGGGGGGGTTGCTGCTGATCACAATTATTACAGGCATGGTTCACCTTTACCAAAAAAACTGCCTATCCAGGTAAGGGGTGTCTGCAGATATAAACAAACAGTGCAGCTATGAAAAAATTTGAATAATGCTCTTGCTATAATATAAGTGTAGGCCATTTCAGTACCTCATGAAGCCTGACTGAAAAATTCTCAAAGATTACACCTCCCCTGGCTGCCTTTGTCAGGACTCGGATCTGAACCTGCAATCTCTGCTGTATCTGGTGGTATCTCTTCTTGCTGAGCCACCTGAGATGCTGGACAGCTTCCTGCCTGATTCCTTATGCCGCGTACACACGAGCGGACATTACGGCGGACTTTGCCCGGCGGACTGGATTTCGTCGGACAATTCGATGTGTGTGGGCTCCAGCGGACTTTGTTTTCTCAAAAGTTGGATGGACTTAGATTTGAAACTTGTTTAAAATTTATCCGTTGAAATCGAGTCCGGTCGAAAAGTCCGCCGTCTGTATGCTAGTTCGACGGACAAAAAGCCACACTAGGGCAGCTATTGGCTACTGGCTATGAACTTCCTTGTTTTAGTCCGGTCGTACGTCATCACGTACGAATTCGACGGACTTTGGTGGATTGTGTGTAGGCAAGTCCGTTCATTCAGAAAGTCCGTCGGAAAGTACATCAAAAAGTCCGCCGGGCAAAGTCCGCCGTAATGTCCGCTCGTGTGTACGCGGCATTAGACAACCTTGCCTTGTGTCTTGTTTCTCTTGAACCCTTTGCTTCTCCCATGAACTTCCTATCTAAGCCATGCCTTTGCACTTATTTGCACTTCCTGTTTGCCAAATTATTGTGCTCTTTCCAGCCAATATCTCGCTCTCATCACTCCTGTTGCCATTCGTATCTTCACAAGCACTCGTTACCAACCTTTGGCTTGTTCCTCGACCACTCTTCCGCTTGATCCCAACCTGCAATCACTTGTTACCGATCTTTGGCTTGTTTACTGACTACGCTTCTGCTTGATCCCAACCTGCTATATCTGCTACTGGGTCCCGGCTTCCTCACCTCTTGGTGGGGTGATCTTGAGTACTGTGACCTGGCACTAACACACAGCGAAACCTATCTCAGGGGCTCTGGTGAACACACCGGTTAGTGCTTAGACAAGACACCCACACCTCAGATGAGACTGCGTCATCCGCCAGAGTGACCTGCTTGTGCACCTATCCTGCATGTTGGTGGGAGCCTTTCTACTGCTTTAGCTACTAGTCTCCAAACCTGGCCAAGACAGCCTTGTTGCTAGGACGTTGCTAAGACATGCCCAGCTGTTACTATTTCACACCTACGATCACAAGAGCAAGCTCTTTCTCTGATACACATCACCTCGCATGTGCTTTCTCTCCCCTGATGCAGTACCTCTGAGCTCAGTTTTTGACAGCTCGTTCCTGTGATGGTGGAGGTGACTAGTAATAGCTGGGGGTGTCTTAGCAACATCCTAGCAACAAGGCAGGCTGAGGAGATGCAATCTCCAGGAGTTTTTTTGGGCAGGCTTCAGGAGGTATGTAAATGACCTACATCTATAGCAAGGGCAACATTGAGGAAAAGTTGGCCTCAAATCATTACTGTGACTTCAAATAAATATTTTTTAATACCTGTCTTTACCGGATACGGGCGCTCCTTTACTCTTACTTTTCCTCAAGCATATACGGAGTCGACCTTAAGGCCGTTCCCCGAGGTAGCAGTCCAGGCCCTGACAGGGCCCAACACCTCCTTTTCCCCCAACCGGGCACGAACACCTGGGATCCAACTCTTCCTATCTGCCCACATCTACATACCTTACAGCAGCGACTGATCAGTCCAGCGCGATCTACACCTCCTTTCCTAAATTATTTACCTTTGGTCAGAGATGCACAGTTTATTTTTAACTACAGATGCCCTAACCTGAATTTTTTTTTATAAAGATGAACTATGGCTTTAAGTACGACCAAAAGACAGATTTATCTTTCACAAAAAAAAAAATGATGTAAAATTCATTTGGGTACAGTGTTGCATGATGGAGTAATTGTCAGACAAAGTATCACTGTACTCGAAACTGAAAAAAAGGCCTGAAAAGAAAAGGGGTGTAACATGCCGGCATTGAGGTGGTTAAATTGCAACTCCAGGCATTTTTTTAGTAATAATACTTCAAGAGGTATTCAAATGAACAAAATATGCCCTGCAGTACTCCACTCTACTCTAGAGCTCTCTCCTGCTGTAATTCCTCTCTGCCACTAGATGTCCCCAGTCTTCAGGTTGAACCCAGAAGACTCAGAACATCCTGTATGTCAGGGGTAGGCAACCTCGGCCCTCCAGCTGTGGTGAAACTACAAATCCCATCATGCCTCTGCCTCTAGGAGTCATAACTCAGTGCTGCACCTATAAACTACTAATATGCATGTATACCAACATCAACATGTGTAACATAATAACATATATAACAAAATAAAGTGCTCAGTGCCAATATAGTGCAGATAGAGTGCAATCAATAAAGTTCATCAGAGGTGAGATACAGGGTTGGTGACACGTTGGAGTATATTTCTGGTGACTTCCTGTGCTCCCCTCCTGGGTCCCCACTCACCAGATGAAGATGATATATAAGCCTGTATATCAAGATGGGTGTCTTCCGTCCACCGAGTAGGTTGGTGTACCGTGCCTTTAGGGAATAGAATCTCCTATCCTTCACCACATGGTCAGGGTCCTACACACTTTACACGGTCAGCGACTCGGTGGACGGAAGACATCAACTTGACATACAGGCTTATATATCATTTTCATCTGGTGAGTGGGGACCCAGGAGGGGAGCACAGGAAGTCACCAGAAATATACTCCAACGTGTCACCAACCCTGTATCTCACATCTGATGAACTTTGCACTCTATCTGCACTATACTGGCACAGGAAGTCACCAGAAATATATTCTGTGTCACCAATCTGATGAACTTTATTGATTGCACTTTATTTGCACTATATTGGCACTGAGCACTTTATTTTGTTATATATGTTATGTTACACATGTTGATGTTGGTATACATGCATATTAGTAGCTTATAGGTGCAGCGCTGAGTTTAAAATACTTTGTCACTTTTTTGGGGTACTTACCTTGCACTACAGCAGCAGCCCAATTATACACCTTTTATATCCACAGCGCGGGTCTTTTTTTTTTTTTTTTAACAACAAGGTTGGTCTTTATTGAAAAAAAAATCATCATTGTACAGTTAACATTCACAGTCAAGCTCTCGTGTATAATACAAAATAAAAGAATCATTTGTGAAGCAACGTAAAATGCTGGGTTAGATATAAGAAGGAAAACAATGCTAATCATTACAGGCATCTCTTATTTAGTTATCCACTTGCAATTACTCTAGGCCACTGGGTCTAGAATAATGCCTATCTGGTGGGGGGGGGGGTAAGTACATTCTACCGCGTTAATACCGTAGAGTCTGTCTACATGTCCCACTAACATACCACGGGGCACTAGAACTGTTCAGTCCAGGGCAGCCATATTCGATCAAACTTCTGCGGATAACCTCTATTGGTGTAAGTCATTTTATAAAGAGGCAGCACCGCATTCACAGCGCGGGTCTTTAACTATATTTTTCACTCTAGGAGTCATGCCTGTGATTGTCAGGGTCTTGCAATGTCTCATTGGACTTGTAGTTTGAAAACAGCTGGAGGGCCGAGGTTGCCTACCCCTGCTGTATGTGCATGGTATTGAAGCCCTGCCCCCAACAGGAGGTCAACCCAACAAATGCCATTCACAGTATAATGGCCCAGAGTTGGGCATTGAGACTGTAAAATAAGTTTACCCCCAAGTTATTTTATTTCAGCAGTCCTTCAGCAGAGATGCTAACAGTACTTTCATACACAGTCAACATAAAAAGACACTAAAAAGCCATATATAAAAACACCACCACACAGTAACAAATAGATTCCATTATGAATGTTATATTAGTGATTCAAAACTCACTAAAATGTCCCTTTAATAAGATTACATTGATTAATGCATTAATTCAAAATCAAAGCAATGCACAGCAAAGGTTACTGCTTGATGTTAGTTTGTGCATTAATCTCTTATTGTTATTATTATTATGATTAAGGTCGAAGTGATCCTGCATACAGAAAACATCCCTCATTGAAGGACGCACACTGACCGCGAGCATTTTCTCTGTCCCAGGGAGAATCGCAGGAACTTGACCTCTCTTGGGTCTTTGGAGGACGAACTGCACAGCGGGATGAGATATAGAAGAGTAAAGACACAACTCATCAATGTATTGTACAAACACGCCCTAAAGAGCTTTGCCAATGGTTCCATAGCTATAGTGCCCAGTTATCCAGAGTGGGGAAGGGCAGCACCAAGCCACTTAAAGCTGAAGTTTAATTTGCTTATATCTTTCCTTCCCTGGTCTCCCCCTCACTGAACATGCAAATACATTTTTGAAATAAAACATTTCTGTTTTCACCTTATTGTGTACCCAGAGACTTCATCATTGGGTCTATGTGCTTCTGTATGTAATGGAGTCAGATCATGGCTGGTGGGAGGGGCCAGTAGGGTGCCTTACATACCTTCCTGAAAACCCTGCGCACATTCTCCAGTGCTAGAGTACAGGTACCCCACTCGCTGCTCTGTGTTGAGATTTCCTAGGATGGAAATGCTTGCCCCAGCATTCACAGGAGGATGGAACTTCCTTCATACAGACCTGCTCCCCTTCCTGGATCCCGCCCTGCTGCTACACTGCTTTGTAAAGCTACAAAGGTAGGAGGGACCCCAATGGGGACAATGATGTAAGAGGGGCTCTGAGGGGGACATTGATTTATGGGGGGACTCTGATGAGGACACTGATGCAAGGGGAGACTGTGATGGGGGGACACTTATGTAAGGGGGGCTTTGATGGGAACACCAATGTAAGGGGAGACTGATGGGGACACTGATGTAAGGGGGGCTCTGATGGGGACACTGATGTAAGGGGGACTGTGATGAGGACACTCATGTAAGGATGGGCTCTAATGGGGACACCAACATAAGGGGTGACTGTAATGGGGACACCAATGTAAGGGGAGACTGTGATGGGGACACTGATGTAAGGATGGGCTCTGATGGGGCCACCAATATAAGGGGTGACTTTGATGGGGACACTGATGTAAGGGGGACTGTGATGAGGACACTCAGGGAAGGATGGGCTCTGATGGGGACATCAATGTAAGGGGTGATGGTGATGGGGACACCAATGTAAGGGGAGACTGTGATGGGGACACTGATGTAAGGATGGGCTCTGATGGCAACACCAATATAAGGGGTGACTTTGATGGGGACACCAATGTAAGGGGTGACTGTGATGGGGACACTGATGTAAGGGTGACTGATGTGGGACACTGATGTAAGGGGGACTGTGATGAGGACACTGATGCAAGGAAGACTGTGATAGGGGCACTGATGTAAGGGGGGCTCTGACAGTCTGATGAGGACTTAAAAATAAGAACCCAGAACAAAAATAAGTAGGGATTCTGATGGGTACACTGATTGAAAGGGAGACTTGGATGGGGACTCTGATGTAAAGGGGGCTCTGATAGAGACACTGATGTAAGGAAGATTATTGATGGTGACATTGATAAAAAAGGGGACTCTGATGGCGAATCTGATGTGAGAAAGGGCTTTGATGCGATATGTAGATATTCGCCAGCACACCAAGGATCATCAATTTCGTCCAAATGTCTTTTTATTCAACAAAAATCACATCACAAGACAGTGTAGTGCAACGTTTCGGAGCCACTCAGGATCATTTCATCAGGACAGGCATGTGTCATCACATGCCTGACGAAGGTGTCCCGTGGGGCTCCGAAACGTTGCACTACACTGTCTTGTGATGTGATCTTTCTTGAATAAAAGCGCTTGGACGAAATTGATGATCCTTGCTGTGCTCACGAATATCTACATATGGCATAAGTTCCAGTATCCAGCTGGCGGTCGCTCCAGCACCCAGTAGCCTAAAGAGCTTTTTTTCTTCCAGGAACGTGTGCGAGGGGAATATGGACTGAGGGCTTTGATGGGCAGCCACTGATGTAAAGGGGGGGACACTGATGAGAACGGTGAATGACTGAATGTATTTTTGTTCATCCTTTATTATGGCTCAAGTTTAATTTAGAATTTCTTTGCTTTGTATTACTGAAGGTCTCTTTGTGTTCCAAATCATTATCATGCCGACTGCAAAAATTTCTCCAAGTAAAACTTATTCATTTAAATTTTATTCATTCATTTTTGAAACTGATTTTTTTTTTTTAGTGCTTGTAAAGCATATGATGTGCTCCTTGTACAGAGAAGTTTGAAGACCAGCTAATGAATATCATTCAGGGGCCAGCCGGAACAAGGGGTGGGCGGGAGGGACGGCTGCCCTGGGCACTGTGGTATCATGTGAGGCTCGGGGGCACCACAAGGAGATTGGGGGAGGGGGTTTATGTTGGGAGGGGGAATTGGGGTGGGGAGGGGCAGCAGGAATAAGAATTGTTCTAGGAGGGGAAATTTAGAGAGGTGCGCTAGGAATGGTGATGGGGGGGGGAGATGGGAGAAGAGGATTTGTGCTAGAATGGGGGATTTGGGGGGGTTGTGCTAGAAAAGGTAATATTGTGTGTGTGTGTGTGTGTGGGGGGGGGGTGTTGCTGCCAACTGCATCTTGGGGGGGTGCATTTTAGCATGTTTGCCCTGGGCTCTAGATGACCTTGTCCCGGCACGGATTCCGGGTTTACAGTTAAACAAGGTAAGAGCCGATATCTTACCGGTGGTCATTTTCTCGGCTTTGCACAATATAACGGTTTGTGTTGCTTCACTTAATAAATCTATAAGGATTTCATTATATTTTTTTTTTTATCATTGATTCTTTGCCAGAAAACATAAAACCTCTCTCAGAGAGCGCAGGTCCCGGCCGCTCCCACCTAAACACGATTTTCTTTCCTCGCAAAGCAGATAAGGACGTATTTGTGTCCCTCCCGCTCTATACCATGAATATTTGCAGGAGATTTTTTTTTTTCTTCCCTCGGAAGACTTAAAAAGAAGCGGTTTTGGGTTACACGGCCTATTTTGCTCGGGGTAATCAGTTAATTGCACAATTTTTCACCACTACAAAGGACAGTATTCTGTACGATGACATGAGAACCTGCTGGGGCAACCCGTCAGCGGGGGTCACATTCAATGTATGGCCTGCGTGTGTGTGTGTGTGATCTAATCTCTCCGTGTCAATGTTCTCTTTTAATAACCATATCTGCTTTTCTGAATAGGGAGAGTCTGCCTTCACCTTCCGGGATTAAAGTCCAGTTAAGGGATCATTATTATTCTTTATAAGCAGAGATTCAGGAGAAAAAGGCCACTATCTGGGATCAGTCTGCTTATCATATCAGTAAAAAGTCCTTGTAATTACTGTCTATATATTTCTATGAAATAAGGGATATTGAAGTGCAAAACTTTTAAGCTCACCTCCACTCTTGCACAGTTGTACTGGCTCCTGTTCTGGGCTCAAAATGGCTTACTATGATCTCACTGCACACTGTGAGCTTCTCACAATGTGCATTAGACATCAGCAGCAGCTCTTACCGACGTCGGTAAGAGCTCCGCCTCATTTCCTGGCTGCATTATCCAGCTTTTTCCACCCACCCCCAAGTGGGGATTTTGGAAGCTTCCCAATGTAGATAATGAGAATAAGTGATAGTATTTGAATTCATTTGGTAAAACTGTAATGTCAAAGTTTTACAAAAGCAAAAAGGTTAGCTGCTCATCACCCTACAACAAGGAGAATAAGGTGGGCTTTGGTTTGTAGCAGTTTCTAATGCACATTGTGAGAAGCTCACGGTGTGCGGTGAAATAAGGAGGAAGCCATTTCAGTCCAGGAGAGGAGCCGGTACAACTGTGCAAGACTGAAGGGGAGGCTGAAGGTCAGATTTAAAACGGAGATCCACCCAAGAATGGAACTTCCGCTTTTCGGAATCCCCCCCCCCTCCGGTGTCACATTTGGCACCTATTAGAGGGGAGGGGAGAGCAGATACCTGTCTAATACAGGTATTTTGCTCCCACTTCTGGGCATAGATAGCCGAGCCACCCGTCGGTATCTACGCCACTTCCCGCGCAACCCCCCCCCGCTGTCTTCTGGGAGACACACAGGTCCCAGAAGACAGCAGGGACCAGTGGGATCGCTCAGCGTGACTCGCGCATGAGCAGTAGGGAACCAGGAAGTGAAGCCGCAAGGCTTCACTTCCTGATTCCCTTACCGAAGATGGCGGCGCCTCCACCCGAGAGCCGAGGGACGGGTCGGCTTCGGGTGCCGACATCGTGGGCGCCCTGGACAGGTAAGTGTCCATATTTTAAAAGTCTGCAGTATTTGTAGCTTCTGACTTGAAAAAAAAAAAAAAAATAGGCGGAACTCTGCTTTAAGGACCAAGCATCTTACAAATATGGTCACCCTAAAGTGATTCTATTACAAGGAAAAAAAATTAGGGGCTGCCATTGTTGGCCTCCCGAAGAAAATGCCAGCTGCCTGGCTGTGTCCCACTTCAGTATTTTTGAGTCACAGACCCAGAACAAGAATTCTGACTCCTGAGGGAGAATTCACACTATACGAGCTGGAAAAATCGCAGAGCCACCGGAGCGATCACCACTCCAGCCGCTCTGCTTTGCTGACTGCGCTAGCGGGCAGTGTGATGCGCCATTCAGCCCTAGGTTTTCCTGTAGAAGTTAATAGATTTTTGGGATGTAAATGACTATAAAGTCTCACTTGTAAAGTACAGAAAAAAAAAAGACAAAACATTTTACAAGTCTGCAATAGAGATTGGTGGATTCGACCCGTACCTGGAATGCATTTCCGTCTGTGCTTTAATCTGCGACTGGGGAGGTTGCTGTGGTTGTTGGCACTGGACTGGAGCGGCTGAGTAGTTCTGGGCATGGAGGGTACCGGAGGGGTGATATGGCTGCTGGCACTGGCTTGGCGTTCCTGAATGCTGGGTGGCTGGAGGGGGCTGGTGATAATTTTGGGGTTTCTGTTGTTGCTGTTGTTTGAAGCGTGACAGGCTGAAAAACAGGCCTAGAATCGCCTTCAAATTCCCATTCCTGATCTCTGCAAGACATAAAAAAACACAACAAATGTCATAACTATGCATAATAATACATCACTAGACCTTCCAGTGCTGCCATAGCTCCCAACTGTCCCTGATTATGAGGGACTGTCCCTGATTTGGAGCAATGTCCCTCTGTCCCTCATTCCTCCTCATTTTGGTCTGATCTAAATAGTTGGATATAAAATGCACTTTTTATCTTTCAAAAAGTGTTTCCCAGTGCTAAACCTTTCATCTAAATTTCTAAATTGCTGCATTTGTAAATTTTAAAAGCCAATATAAAGAAATAGTAGTGGTAAAAAAAAGCACTTGTGGGTTTAACTAATCTTTTTTTTGTATAATTCTCCTTTAAGGGGGTGTGGCAGAGGGTGTGTCCTATGCCTGTATACTGTTGCTAATTGGTGTCCCCCGCTCCCATCTCAAAAAGTTGGGTGGTATGAGTGCTGCCTCTATTGGCCAATCACATCTCTTTCATGTTATCTAGCACAGGAAGTCATCTCAATGCAAGAAATTAGTCCTTACTTTAGAAACATTTATTATTAATATATTATTTTCAATAATAATAATAACAACAATAATAATAATTAACAACAATGATTATAATAATCATAATATATTTAGCATTTTTTGTATGTGGTTGTGTTCTTTTTGAAAGTTTTTTTTAAACCCTGTGAGGCTGACAGTCATGTTTTGTATTTTTTTTTCTTCTCTTTATGCAAAATCAATAAACAGAAATTTGAAGAAAAAAATAGAATTAGCATAATAAGGAATATATTTAAAATAAATTGTTAAAATATGTTAATTATTACTAATTCAATATAATATAAAATAAGAAAAGAATATTAATCAACACATTTGACTACCTAAAGCTGTGATGTTGCAGCACTAGAGACCTAGGTTCTATTCCTTTCAGGAAATGACCTGCATGGAGTTTGTATATTTTCCCTGTGCTTTACATGGGTTTGCTTCAGTGGTGTTGATCTGTGTACTGGTCCAGGTTGAAGCAACACTTTTTAGCAGCACCGTGCCTGCACTGAGTTGACACTTCACCTGCACCCCCTCCCCCCCCCCTCCGGTAAATTGTTGCGCCCGGGGCTTTGTGTATTTCTTCCAGATCTGTGCAGTAATCCAGTGCAAGACTTTTCCTTCCTGTAATAAAGACCGCTCACTGCTGCTCTCTCTCCTTGTGCAGGGCGACTGGTCTTGTCTCCGCCCCCTCCTGTCATTTTTCTGCAGGCTCCCTGTAGTGGGTGGAGCCTGCTGGGCCCCTCCCACAGCTCTACTTCTCTCTCTCCTTGTGCAGGGTGACTGGTCTCGTCTCCGCCCCCTACCGGAAGTTTTCTGCAGGTACCCTGTGATGGGTGGGGCCTGCTGGGTCCTTCCCACAGCTCTACTTCTCTCTCTCCTTGTGCAAGGTGACTGGTCTCGTCTCCACCCCCTCCTGTCGTTTTTCTGCAGGCACCCTGTGGTGGGTGGGACCTGTTGGGTCCCTCCCACAGCTCTGCTTCTCTCTCCTTGTGCAGGGTGACTGGTCTTGTCTCCGCTCCCTCCTGTAGTTTTTCTGCAGACACCCTGTGGTGGGTGGGGCCTGCTGGGCCCCTCCCACAGCTCTGCTTCTCTCTCTCCTTGTGCAGGATGACTGGTCTTGTCTCCGCCCCCTACCGGAAGTTTCCTGCAGGCACCCTGTGGTGGGTGGGGCCCACTGGGTCCCTCCCACAGCTCTGCTTCTCTCTCCTTGTGCAGGGTGACTGGTCTGGTCTTTGCCCCCTCCTGTAGTTTTTCTGCAGGCACCCTGTGGTGGGTGGGGCCTGCTGGGTCCCTCCCACAGCTCTGCTCTCTGCACAGGCTATGTACAGCATAATGATGTCACCACTCCATTTATAATGTAAACTCTCGAGTTTGCAAAGGCATTTCCTGCACAGAAAGCGGATTTCTATCCTTAGTGGCTGTTGAGGAATATATTTTAATAAAAGTTTCTTTGGCGTAGTTCAGCTTTAACTGACGTCTAACCCAAAATGGCCCCGAAATGTGCGTCTGGGTGACTGTGGCATAGAAATTAAGATTGTCGGCTCTTTTAGGAAGTGATTATTTTTATGCTCTCTGTGCCTTTTTCGATTATTCTAGAAGCTTGAAACACAAGTTCACTTTAAGCAGATGGGCGCTGTCAGGACATAGGTTGGGCAGCGCTGATGTAGATCATTATATCTTCTATACATGAAGACTACCCTGAAGGAACACACACTGATAAAAATGTAAAAAAAAAAAAAAAAACACATGTGAAAGGCAGCAGTTCATCTATCTCATCACACCAACTCCCATCTCCGGGGATCCAACCGCTGGAATGAACCCACACTGCACTGCACAATGGAGCGGTCGATGGGAATTAGAGAAAGTTTTGAGTGTTTTCAGATTCATGTGAGGACATCATAAATCCCTATTGTAATTGTACAAAGGGGGGCGGTCATAAGTGTTCATCACATATGTAAGCTGTGTTTCCTATATAGCAGTGCACTGATTTCTGCTTTAAAGCTTCTCAACTTAAATCTGACCTTCGGCCCTCAGTCTTGCACAGTTGTACCGGCTCCTCTCCTGGACTGAAATGGCTTCCTCTGATTTCACTGCACACTGTGAGCTCCTCACAATGTACACTAGAAGCTGCAGCAAATCAGATAGAGCCCCGCCTCATTTCCTGGCTGTAGGACATCCAGAGTCATCCAGCACTTTCCTCCCCAGCCTGACAGTCCCTGGCCCCCCCGTCCCTTTCATTTATTGGATTTCAGTTCTTTTACCCATGGAGGCTCAGCATCACATGTGGGCGTTACCACAATGTTATTCTATGTACAGCACCCTGTTGGCGTTCACTGAATACAAACTATACATTTACTTTAAAGCGTAATACCACCCAAAAATGAAACTTCCGCTTTCGGAATCCTCCCTCCCTCCGGTGTCACATTTGGCACCTTTCAGGGGGGAGCAGATACCTGTCTAATACAGGTATTTTCCTCCCACCATGCATAGATAGCCGAGCCACCCGCCGGTATCTACGCCACTTACGGCACCTTCTCCGCCCCCCCGCTGTCTTCTGGGACCTGGGACCAGTAGAGTTGCGCATGCGCAGTAGGGAACCAGGAAGTGAAGGCTTCACTTCCTGATTGCCTTTCCAAAGATGGCGGCGCCTCCACCCAAGAGCCAAGGGACAGGTCGGCTTCGGGTGCCGACATCGCGGGCGCAGGTACGTGTCCTTATCTTAAAAGTCAGCAGCTACAGTATTTGTAGCTGCTGACTCAAAAAAAAAAAATTAGGCAGAACCCCGCTATAACCTTTTCACTGGCACCGACATATGCCATACATTGGAAGCAGCAGGGGGGGGGGGGGGGGGGTGTGGGTACACACTCCCGTCATTGTGCGTAAATCTGAAAAACTGACTGTTGACTGTCAAATGAAAGCAATTGGGGGGCTGTACAGCAGTCGAACCCCACCCACCCCCCCTCCCACATGCGCGTCCTTGTCATGTTTCTCAGGCTCCGCACTCCCATTTGAAGACCAGGGACTGACATGGTGGATGGTGGATGCCACTGGGTAGAGGGGGAGGGAGACCAGCGAACACCCATTCCCTGATCTCCCCCTAGTACTAAGAACCTGGATGTAAAAATTACACTTCGGCTGCATTCAGATCTGAGCGTTTTCAGCTCGTAAAATGCCCCAAAACACACCCAACAAGCAAAATCCTATTCATTTCAATGGCACCTGTTCACATCTGAGCGTTCGGTCGCCTGAAGCAAAACGCCTGAAGCTCAAAGAAGTACGAGCTTCTTTTTGGGCAGATTACAGGCGTTTTTCTGGTTGGTGACCTTTTGACCTGTGCAAAATTGCGGCAAAAATGTGGTTAAAAATGTGCGACTTTCTGCCTGAAAACTAAACGCTCAAGTGTGAATGCAGAATTCAGGTCCGACTATCACTTTCCCTGAGAAAGAAGCTAATGGAGTGTGATCTGTAGTCAGTTAGCTTTATTGGAGGGCAGGTGAGACATCAGGGGTCAAAACGGTCCCTGATCTCTCATTAAAGAGAACCTGTGACCCTAAAAAAAAGCATTCACTACACATATTACATAGTTCTGTGCATGTCGGAGTGAGAGCAATAATTCTACTACTGTGGACAAATGAGGCACTCAATTTTGCAATCTAACTAAAAGGGCAGATTTTTTTTTTTTTTTTAAGTTTTGAACAGAGTGGAAAGGAAATAGAACCCCTGACAGTTTTTTATTGCTGTCTGTGCCCCTGTTAGGGAGATTTAACCTCTCGCAGTGTCTTTTACCGGTACCATTATAAGTGAAAAGTGAAAATAAAAGAACATCCCAAATTTTGGGTTGTCCCCAGATTAGTAATGGAAGGGGAATCTTCCAATAGGGGCTCTGGTGACCTGAGGGGCCTCAATGGATTTAAATTGCAGAGATTTTCTCTCACTTCCTGTTTTGGCTATGGGACAGAACGTGAAGGGAAATCTCCCTAGTAGGACACAGATGGCAATGATAGGGTTATAGCCCTCCCTTACTCTATCCAAAATAAAAAATAAAAAAAGTTTTGACTATAGCTTTAAGGCTTGGCATGTTGGGTATCTATTTACTCGGTGCAACCTTATCTTTTACATTATATTCTACCAAAAGACTGGGCAATGTATTGCATTTGTGTGCCCTAAAATTATCGTTAGTGTATCTTTTAACCAATTGCAAATCGCAATACGTATATATAGGTTGCAGTTTGCAAGTGGTTTACCAGGGTTATGGCTGAAGCTAGCAAACCCGGTGTTTCTTTTTTTTCAGCCGGTGGCTGGCTTTCTCATAAAAGCGGTCTGAGCAGCTCATTAACCACTGGACCGCTTTCCAAAAGTGGCGGAAAGGTACATTTTCAAGGTCGCGCCCGAGAAACGATCCGGCGGTGCAGCCGGCTGGTCACAGAGGCTACCAGAGACCAGATTTTCTCTGATCGCCTTCTATGGCCTTGGAAGACCAGAGCGAGGTCATAACGTCACTTCCAGTCTAGTGCGGAAGTAAACAATTTTTTCTTTTTTAAAGCAAAAAAAAAAAAAATTACAATTTTTTATTTTTGATCCTTTGTTTTTAAAAAAGGTAGAGTAGAGATCTTTTTGACCCCATATCTCTCTATAAAGAGGACCTGTCATCCATATTTCTATTACATTCCTTACATTACATTCCTTGTAATAGTAATAAAAGTGATTTAAAAAAATCAATTACAAGAAACAGTGTAAAGAGAAAAAAAAAAAAAAAAAGTAAAGTGCCCCTATCCCTACGTTCTGGCGTGCAGAACTGAATTTATACGCAAGTTTCGCATGAATATTGAAATGGTGGTTGCACCACATGTGAGGTATCGCCACGATCGTTAGAGCAAGAGCAATAATTCTAGCGCTAAACCTCCTCTGTAACTCTGAACAGGTAACCTGTAAAAATCTGAAAGGGTCACCTATGGAGATTTTTAAGTACCTTATTTTGTCGTGATTCCACGAGCGTGCGCATTTTTAAAGGGTGACATGTTAGGTATCCATTTACTCGGTGTAACATCATCTTTCATATCTTACAAAATAATTGGGGTATAGATTGTGTTTTTTTTTTTTTTTATTATTTAATTCATCAAGGTGTACTTTTTTCTCCAAAAAAATGTGTTTGAAAAACCGCTGCACAAATACAGTGCGAGATAAAAAATTCCTACAATCGCCATCCTTTTACCTAGGGTCTCTGCTAAAAAAAAATATATATATATATATATATATATATATATATATAATGTTTGGGGTCATAAGTAATTTTCCAGCAAAAAATACTGATTTAAACTTATAAACAAAAAGTGCCAGAAAAGGCGTGGTCAGCAAGTGTTTGTACTTTTTTTTAAAATAAATCTTTATTTGTTTTTTTAACAAACAAACAAAGCAAGACACTACAAAACATCATTACACATTGAACCAGGAATATGAATTAAAAAATACATTTTCAAAATCCAATATAGCAATGATTAATCTATAGGAGAAAAAAAAAAAGAAGAAAAAAAGAAGAAAAAAGGAAGGAAGGCAAGCATTAATTCCTTCTCTCCCCAATGTCTCAGAACCTATACTTATATGGAAGAACTCATATTATGGATAGTGCCCCCCCCATGAGCGTTCGATGCTGTAAAAAAAAGCAAGTGTTGCACTTGAGAAATCGCTATTGTGACATAAAAAAATTGTAACTATCATTTTATACTCCAGGGTGTCTTTCAGAAAATAGGTTATGTTTTGGGGGATTTTCAGTAATCTTTAAGTCTACAATGATTTTTGAAACGTGTGCAAAAAATGCAAAAAACGGCTCTGATGGTGTAAGGGTTAAAAGGATGGTTATTTTGTGTATAGCTCCCTTTGCCTTGTGTGTAATAGCCTCTGTTCATGGCTCTCTCTAGCAGTTTTTGTGATGGCGGTACAGTCCAGCCAAGAGCACACCAGCAGTTCCATGTAACAATGATACAGATGGAGAGTGATGTGGCTACTGGTCTGTGAAAGGCCGACAATATGGAAGCCAGGCGGGAGTCACATGGTCAGGTCATGGGTGATACCGGGCCGCAGACAGCTCCTATTCAATGGATTTACAGCAGTAATTACAAGTGCAGACAGAGGCCAGGAACAGGTGCTCCCTTTATTTACAAGTGTATACATTTCAAGCGTTAAAAGACGGGGCCGCGGTCTGCACGGCGACAGAGAGGACAAAAACAGAATATTCTTCGGTGTAAAGGGCCTGTATAGGGAACGTGCCTATTAACAGGTGTGAGCAAATAGTGATTTATTCCCCATACAAAGAGGTGTCAGGGACTCCAGTGCCTTGTACTTGTGAGGTTCATTCAATGGAAATGAGAAGAATTTGCATGTTTTTGCACACAATTTACAAATAAACAAAAAAAACACTGATATGAATACCACATGTACAGGCTTTGTGTAATGTCAGCAGGAAGTTCTATTTCTTTTCTGTTACTACAAATACAGCAGATTAAAAGAAAATCTTTGTTGCAATTGTCAGTGATTTTAAGCAATTGTAAAATTTACTAGAGATCATTTATTTATGCAGTTCAATTTTTTTTTTCCATCTTTTTATTTGTTTTTTATGATTAGAAATTTGTAAACGTTTCCTTTTGCACTAATCTACACATAAGGGAATGTGATTAGGCTCCCTTCGTGATCATGGCTGAGGAAAAAAAAAGCTTAGATAACTCTACAGAGTACCTACTGTTTGTAGTCAGATTCAGTAGATTTGGATTAAGAGAACCAGTAAAGTACAATCCTTGTGTGAAACTACCAAGCACAAGGCGGCCCTCATGTCATCCTGGACTAGCAATGACTGTGGACCTCTCATCTATAGACTGAGGACATTCACATTCGCTGAAATTATATTGTTTGCAGTGCCCCATTTGGACTCATGACACCCACAGTCCTCCACTGTAGGACAGATACCTCCAGTCCTGCACTGTAGGACCGATCACACCTACTGCCCACACTGTAGGACACCCACAGTCCCCCCATTGTGGGACCAATCACACTCACAGTTCTCCACTGTAGGATCGATCATACCCACATCCCTTGTAGTACCGGTGACACTCGTAGTCCCCCATTTTAGGACCAATGACACCTACAGTCCACCTCTGTAGGACCGATGAAACCTACAGATCCCACTGTAGGATTGATCACGCCCACAGACCCCATTGTAGGTCCAATCACATCGACATCCCCCACTGTAGTACCAATGATACTCATAGTCCCCTGTTGTAGAACCAAAAACACCTACAGTCCACCTCTGTGAGACTAATGATACCTACAGCCTACCTCTGTAGGACTAATGACACCTACAGTCCACCTCTGTAGGACTAATGACACCTACAGTCCACCTCTGTAGGACTAATGACACCTACTGTCCACCTCTGTAGGACTAATGACACCTACAGCCTACCTCAGTAGGACACCTACAGCCTACCACTGTAGGACTAATGACACCTACAGCCTACCTCAGTAGGACACCTACAGCCTACCTCTGTAGGACTAATGACACCTACAGCCTACCTCTGTAGGACTAATGACACCTACAGCCTACCTCTGTAGAATGATGAGGCCCCACTGTAGAACTCATGACACTATAGGTCTCTCATATACAGCCTCCCACTGTAGGACCAATCATAGCTACGGCCTACCTTTGTAGAGTGATAAAAGCTACAGCCCCCCCCCCCCCCCCCCCGTCAGACCAATGACACCTACAGTCCTGCACTGTAGGATTAATCACACCCACAGTCCCCTACTGTGGACAAATGACATTCACAGTCCCCCTTTAGAAGACCTATGAAACCTACAGTTCCTACTATAGGATTGATCACACCCACAGACCCCATTGTAGGACTAATGACACCCACAGTCATCCCATTGTAGGACCAATCACATCCACATACCCCCATCGTAGTACCAGTGACACTCATAGTCCCCTGTTGTAGGACCAATAACACCTACAGTTCACTTCTGTAGGACTAGCGACACCTACAGCCTACCTCTGTAGAACAATGAGGCCTACAGTCCCCCACTGTAGAATCAATGGCACTATAGGTATCCCACTGTAGGACCCATGACACCAACAGTCTCCCACTGTAGGACCAGTGAAAACCACTTCCCCCCACTGTAGGACCAAAAATGGCTACAGTGCCCCTCTGTTGAGTTCCTTACATCCACAGTGCCCCATTATTGGATACAAAACATCCACAGTCCCCCACTCTTGAACTGATGAAACACACAGCCCTCCCACTCATGAACCAATGACACCCATAAGCCCTTACTTTTGGAATGATAGCACTCAAAGTTTGCCATTCTTGGACTGAAGACACTTACAGTCCTCTTGTCCTGAGGACACCCAAAGGTCCACACTTTTTGAAAGATAACGTATGTAGTCCTCAATAGGTCTTCTATGTCCTTTCACTGATTACATATGTAAGATTTTTGTTGTCTAAGACACCTAGGGTGCTCTGGGACGTGTGGGTCTCCCTCCAACTAAAGACCTCATGGACTCCAACTCGTACATACAATGACCATTCAACATGTAGCACACTCCCTAAGGAGCCGCTGGTGAACTTAGTTATTTTTCCCCAGTTAAAGTACACACAGCAAGGCACATTGCATTTTCTTCACTCTTCCACTGGCTCAAAGGAACAGTCTAGGGGTGTATTTATAGGGTTTTTATTGAAAATTTGAACTTGGAAGGGGTGAAGGGAGCATGGGATACACCAAAACTGGTGAAATAAACAGTTTGTGGACTGTTCTCTAGCTTGCTGAACTGCACAAAAATGTTCCACAGAATCTCTAATGCTGACGGTGACTATGACTTCTCCCAGAGACCAAAGCTACACACAGTCACCAACTTTCCAGCACTGCGGTCATTTACTCACTCAAAGCCACAGGATCATTGGTTGCCTCCTTCCGATATCCACCAGACTCTTCTCAGTGAGGGAGATGCAGACACACACCACCATAGGGCAACAGCACACTTTTCCCTCCAACTTCCTCCTGGTACTTTTCAGTGAGCTTCTCCAAACCCAAACAGATTCTAGGACTAAACTTGCGAGTAGTCTCCCCTAGCTAAAACCTCACTGTCTTCCTAAAGGCTTTTCTAGTACTCCTGCCCTAGGAGCAGAGCCTCTGCACAGGGATCTCCTTCAGCAGGACTGGACCCAGAAACTTTGCTCCTCTGTCCCAGGCCTTAGACTGCTTATGGGCTCTCTAACCACCTACTGGGCATGTCTCCCCAGGGATTGGCTGGAGTTCCATAAATATTCAGGCTGCCCACAGAGTAGCAGCCTGTGAGACACTGAGCAGGCCTGAACAATCAACCACTGCTTCACTGATTACAGAGGAGCTAACTAAATTTACCTAGAAGCCCACACTAAGAGGGTGCTACAAACATATACATATTATATATATATATATATATATATATATAAGCTGATGGTGACTGGGAGAAAAGAGAGCCTGTAAGATTATATAACACACCAACACACCCAGAGCTACCATAGAGAACGTTCTGCGGTACAATCACGCCACAAATGTTGCAATCTTCTTGGGTCAAATGAAATCTGTTCTAACTTACCCAATCACTGGCCTATAAAAGTTCATCAAGCGTTTGACTGGATCTTATGTAACTCCAATCCCATTCAGAAATCCTAATGTAAGACATCTCCTTAGGACATCTGTCCATCTGTGGCCCATCAATGTTCCACCTCCAGGCAATGCAACCACCACCAGCTGTTGTAGTACATTTCCCCTTCCGGTTACCCTGCTTTCCCTGGACAATATGTCATATTTCAGGGTGAAATCCAAGCTCCATGGATGCCCACACAAATACAGATATCTTCTGCCCGCTTTCCGCGATGACACTTTTATTTTTTGCGTGTACAACTGGTGTACCGAGTCATCATCACAGTAATTCCAGCCTTGCACTTGTGTCACTGAAATAGAGTGACACCAAATACACCACCTATTTCTGGAGCCTGGAATTTCGAGAGAGACAAAGAGACCTTTCTGCTTCGAGAGGAACAACGTGAGAGCTCTTCTTTTCAGGCTTAAACCTAGACAATTAAGATTTCAACTGCCCGGGGAGAGGACAATGACGGCTCATCGCACCTTATTTACTTTGTCAGCGTGCGATATGACAGGTCCTAATCCCCCGGATTGCCAGATTTCGCAAATTGTAAAAAGGCAAATGTGAGAAAAGGAGAGGTCTGTCATTCCAAGAGAGGGCACATGGTTTCCCCAGGTCACATGACTTGCCCGAGCATGACAAAATGATCCGATTATTTACATTTACTAATAACTTGTAGCAATTTATAACTCGGAGTGGCCAGCTTCTCTGTAAAATCCAGCATCGGCCTGGGAGGTATTTTACTCAAAATTGCAGAATTTGAAAAATGATAGAAGTAGGAAAACAGCAATCCTCTCCAAGTCATTTATATGTATTCCAAGGATCTTCACAGATGTCATTACATACATCTACCTTTAAGCAGAGGTCCTAGAGAATAAAATGATGGGCTTTGCATATTTTTATGTCACACAATATTTGCAAAGCATTTCTTCAAACACAATTGTTTGAGAAATAAATATACTTTAATTAATTTTAATGCACAAAAACACAATATAATACCCAATTGTTTGGAAAATTCTAAAATATGATGTTATGCCGAGTAAGCAGTGGCGGTGCGTCCATAAGGGGGCATGGGCGCCGCCTTCTCTCTCCAGCCACCCCCTCAATCACCAATAGATAGATTCATCCATTGCATGAATCTATCAATGGCCGCCGCTGCCACCTGCTATTCAGGCGCCAGGCCCTTTTTCGGGCGCCTGAATTACAGCGGTGGGGGGGGTTTGAAGCACCGGATTAGAGCCATAGGCTCTAATAGGCGTCAAAAAAGGTAAACAGCGAGCTCCATGCTTGGCGCTCGCAGTTCACCCAGCTGTGTTATAAAAGCTTTCTTAACACTGAACCGCCTCTCCGCCAATCAGGTGCTCGGGTCGTGTGACCTGTCACCTGATTGGCCGAAATGACAGTGTCCAATCATAGGAGAGGACGGGAGAAGAAGAAAAAGAGGACATTGCTGCCCCACCGAGACAAGGTAAGTGCCGGGCACTTACATAATGTGTACAAATAAAGTAGAAGTACATAATGTGTACAAATAAAATAAATATGCATTTAATTTTTTTTAGGACGTTATTAACTTTTAGGTGACCTGTACTCTGGGCGTCATGTACACTGGACGTTTGAAAACCTCTTCTAAACGATTTAACTTGACAGCTAGTAACCGACATGAAAAACGTCCATTTTGCCACTTTTACATGCCGCGTTTAGGGGCATAAATGAGAGTTTTAGTTCAGAAGCGTTTTCAATAAGAGAGAGTGTGTTCCCACCCCCCCCTCTCTCTTTCTCTCCCTCCCTCTCTCTATCCCCCTCTCTCTCTCACTCCTCCCCTCTCCCCCCCTCTCTCACTTTCCCCCCTCTCTCTCCCCCCTCTCTCCCCCCCCTCTCTCTCTCTCTCTCCCTCTCCCCCCCTCTCTCTCCCCTCACCCCCCTCTCTCTCTTCCCTTCCTCTCCCCCCTCCCCTCTCTTAAAAAAAATGCCCAACTGCTCCTAAATGTCCATTTACCAGCTGCAGTGTACATGAGGCCTAAATGTAAATATGGATGGTGGGAAACATGAACAGTAATACAAGGAATGAAGAATTTATCTTGGGATGTCATAAAGCACTCCAAGCCATTGATTGCATGATCTGCGCTGAGGGGCAAAATCAAAAGTTTAAATTAGACGAATCCTGCCCTTTGGCAGAGATCACATGACTTGTCATATGACTGTCACAAGAGGGAGCACGGAGAGGCATTTTCCCCCAGACAAGATAAATATTTTGGCCCTTTACTCTTTTTTTTTTTTTTTTCATCCATCCCAGCAAGACCGTTGACCAGAAGGATAACTTTCCAAAGTGAACATTTTAAAACAAAAAAAATGACCCAAAGTTGGCATTTAACCACTTAAAAATCCACAGAGTTCCGAGTTTAACAAATACCAACACAGATGCACTGTGTATGAAAAGAATTGTGTGGTTGATGTAACCAGATTCAGGTTTTTACAGGGATCTAAACCCACCCTTACAAAATGCACCACAGAGAGATACCCGTTCAACTGCCACAAATCCGGCAAGCTCCTAACGTCCAGTTGAAGCGGACAATGCGGTGCCTTCTTCTGCACTGACGTCCCAAGCAGTGTTGTCAGCCCTACTTCCTTGCCTCACTACAGAACACCTCCCACCTATGTTCTGACAGTGAGGAGAGGGGGGGGTGTTCTGTAGTCCAGCAGGGGGACGACACAGGTAGGGATGACATTGATGCTGGGGGGGGGGGGTTCAGTGCAGGGCAGCCGCTGTGTTGTCAGCTGACACTACAGTAACTTAGGAGCTCACTGGATTTCTGGCAGTTCAACACAAATCTTTCTGTAGTCATTTTGGGGAATTATGCATGTAAGGCCCTTTTCACACTTCAAAGTCGCATGACAAGGCGTACCCCATGATTTCCAATGAGCACTATTCATATCTGCGCAACTTCAAAGTAGTCCCTGCGCTACTTTGGTCCGCCAGTGATGGGACTTGAGGTCTGTAGACCTCAAGATTACACAGGCATTACTTCAAGTCGCGGCAAAGTCAAGTCGTAAAAGTGTGAAAGGGGCCTAATGGAGAGATGTACTGAATGTTTTCTTCTTTATTTTTCTATTTTGCCCTGACATAGATTACATATGACTAGATATAGAATAAAAACAAACATTGGTTGGTTACTCTTAGAAACATTTGCAAGGTCCCCCCCCCCGCCAATTATAAATGAGGCCCATTGTCTACGTGCAATCAGACGGGAAGATCGGGGACTCACCCTCAGCTGACAGGCCTTGTATGTTAATTCCTTTGGCTGCCAGGAAGCTCAGGCACGCATCAATATTCTCAATCTAAAGAAAACAGAAGGTGACAGGTTACACGGAGCGGTGTTGTCACTGTGTGAAATCATGTCTGAGAATAAAGGAACAGCATTGATCAAAGCTACAGCTACAGATAACAGTGAAGGGGTTTTATCAGGTCTGCCGGGTTATATAACGGCCATGCACTAAAAAAATGTCAATCTACAGGCGATCTATAACCCCTAGGTTCACACCTATGCATTTTTTTTTAGTGCGTTTTGCAGTTTGCAGAAACGCACTACAGTCCATTTAACATGGTTTCCTATGGTACAGGTTCACAATCAATGCGTTTTGCGGCTGGTGCGTTTTTGGAATTTTCTGCGTTTTGCTTGTAATTGACTTCCATTGAATCACACCAAAAAGGCAAGTGTTGTGTTTGTGATGCGATTTTTGATGTGTTTTGTAGGTTTTTTTTTTTTTTTTTTCTGTTAAAAACACTGTATATAGCCGGCTGTCGAGTCCTTAACAACCAATGAGTCATCAACTGTCAGCGGGCTTCCCCATTAAAAGCTGAATGTAAAAATATGATAAAAAATTGCCGGAAAAAAAATGAGAATTATTTATTCACACGGGTGGCCCATGTTGAGGGCATGCAGCCTGGTATGGTTCGGGGGGGGTATGAGCAGATAAGGGTTTAGTATCGATTCTGGATTCGGAGGGGACCCCCCCAAAAAAATGGCGTGGGGTCCCCCCAAAATCCATACCAGACCCTTATTTGCCCACTCCGAACCATACCAGGCCGCATGCCCTCAACTTGAACCACCCATGCGATCCGATTCAGCCAGCCACACTGCTTTTTGCAAACCATTTTTGGGGCATCGTTAACATTGACACCCATTGCGGTTTGAATGAATGCAGTGCGATTGTGATACGGTGTGGGAAATGCACAGGAATCGCTGTGAATCCTGCACCGCATCAGTGTGAACAGATAAGGGCCTAGTATAGATTCTGTATTCGGAGGGGACCCTCCCCCCCAAAAAAAATAAAAAATGGCGTGCCCCCCCCAAAATCCATACAAGACCCTTATCTGCCCACCCTGAACCATACCAGGCCGCATGCACTCAACATGGGCCACCCATGCGATCCGATTCAGCCAGTCACACTGCTTTTTGCGAACTGTTTTTGGGGCGACGTTAACATTGACACCCATTGCGGTTCGAATGAATGCAGTGCGAATGTGATGCGGTGTGGGAAACGCACAGGAATCGCTGTGAATCCTGCACCGCATCAGTGTGAACCTGGGGAGCGTTGGACTCATGAGAGACTGTTAGCCAATCCGGTGTCTACTATAAGTCAAAGAGCAGGCAGGAGGAAGAGGCAGTGGCACAGAGTGTGCAGTGCATGCAGAGGTCAGGCCACAGGCACAAGATCCGTAGAGATGGCAGGATAGTGGCACCATTTCTGCAAAGCGGGCAGGAGGAGGGGTGTTGGCACAAGGTCTGCAGAGAAACAGGGGGGAAGAGGCAGTGGCAAAAGATCTGGGGAGCAAGCAAGAGGCAGGGCAGGGGCACAGCATTGGTAGAGCAAGCAGGAGGAGGGCCGGTAGCACAAGGTTTGCAGAGAAAGCAGGATTGGAGGCAGTGGCACAGCGTCTGCACAGCAGGCAGGGAAGTGGCATGAAGTTTGCAGAGAAAACAGGCAGGAGGAGAGGCAGTGGCAATGTGTTTGAAGAGAAGGCAGAAGGCAGGGCAGTGGCATAAGGTTTGCAAAGCAGGCAGGAGGCGAGGCATAGCAAAGCATCTGCACAGCAGGCAGGAGGAAGGGATTGGCACAAGGTTTATGGAGAAAGCAGGTGAACAGCCAGTGACAAAACGTCTGTGGAGCAGACAGGAGGTGGGACAGTGGCATAAGGCTTGCAAGGCAGGCAGGAGGGGAGGTAGGTGGCACAGCGTTTACAGAGCAGGAAGGAGGTGGTGGAGCTATGTCACTTAGAGTCTGTAGAGCAGGCAGGAGCAAGGGAAGTGTCATAAGGCTTGTGAAGCAGGCAGGAGGGGAGGTAGGTGGCAATGCGTTGGCAGAGCAGGAAGAAAGTGGGGCAGTGGCATTGTGTTTGCAGAGCACAGGGCAGAACTACAACCTCAAAAAAAGTGTAGTTTCTTAAGTTTTAAATGGAAAATATATTGTATTTAAAATATTTATATGGAAAATAGAAAACATAAGCTAATAAAGTTTTTTGTACATGGCATTTCTTGTCCAGGTGTGAGTGTTGTGTGTTCCTTTTTGCTATTTTTTTTTATTTACTGAACATCAACATAAAAAAAAAAAAAATATTACAATAAACAGATCTCCCATGTTTCCCAAAATTGGAATACTAATAAAATAATAAAAAAAAAAAAAAAAACACAAACACAGTCAGTATAAAAAAACAGCCTAATGAAAATGATAAATAATTTTTACCAATATATATATATGGCAGAGTAGATGGCGTTGGCTGACGGTCTTTTTGAATAGTGCGGTGGCGTGGCCGGGTTTGAGACGTTAATTTTAGCGGAGCGCTGGCTATTGTTGCGGTACAGTACTGACAAAAGGGGATCCAGTGAATTGGGGGGGGGGGGGGGTCACAGGGTAAATTATTCCAGCCATGAGAAGACTGCAGGAAGAGAGCAGTCAGTTGTGGCAAGGGCTGGCTGTCACTGAGATGGATGGCGTGCCAGGCATAGTGTTTTTACAGCGGCTATGAGGGGACGCTCACAAAAATAGACCAGCTGCAACTGTCACCCTGCAAGCTAGCCGGAATAATCTGTGACAAGTGGCCGGGATTAGTTCTGGGCAAAAAAAAAAAAAAAAAAGAAGAGAATTCACTTTACATGAAGGTATAGAAGGAAGGCGTCACCGCGTCAAAATGTGCTGCAAAATACAGCCACATACGACCGACAATTATGTTTTTTTTTAAATAAAATCTGTAATATAATTTACAACTCTGATACAAATTTTATAGCTTTTATCAGCTGTATTCTTAAATGAAGTGCTAATTTGTGGGTTAAATACGCAGGGTGCCATTGATCACCACGGCTTTCTGAAATGCAAGCACCTGGCTGTCACGCTATTGGTTTGGTTTTCATACTATCTATGTGACCGGCCACAAGCATTGCATAGCATGCAAAAAGGATTCCAAGTTTCCTTTGCCACATACTTAATCAGCCGTTTTCACGCCCTTCCTGCCCAGACACATTTTCAGCTTTCAGCGCTGTAATATTTTGAACGACAATTGCGCGGTCATACAACGTTGTACCCATATGAAATTTTGATCGTTTTTTTTTTTTCCCCACAAATACAGCTTTCTTTTGGTGGTATTTGATCACCTCTGCGGTCTTTCATTTTTGCACTATAAACAAAAAAAGAGCAACAATCTTGAAAAAAAAACACAATAATTTTTTACTTTTTTTTAGAATAAATATCCTAATTTAAAAAAAAAAATGTCTTCCTCAGTTTAGGCGATATGTATTCTTCTACATATTTTTGGTAAAAAAGTTATAGCGTCTACAAAATAGGGGGTAGATTTATGGCATTTTTATTATTTTTATTTTTTTACTAGTAATGACGGCGATTTTTGTCAGGACTGTGATATTGCGGTGGACAAATTGGACGCTTTTGACACTATTTTGGGACCAGTGACAATTATACAATAATCAGTGCTATAAATAATATGCACTGATTACTGTATAAATGTCACTGGCAGGGAAGGGGTTAACACTAGGGGGCGATCAAGGGGTTAAATGTGTTACCTAGGGGGTGATTCTAACTGTGGGGGGAGGGGACTGACTGGGGGAGGTGACCGATCGGTATCCCTATATACAAGGAACACACGATCTGTCTCCTCTCCCCTGACAGGACGTGGATCTGTGTGTTTACACACACACACACAGATCCACGTCCCTGCTCTGTGACAAGCAATCGTGGGTGCCCGGTGGACATTGCAGCCACTAGGGCACGCACATCGGCTCCCGAGTGACGTGGCGCACGCACGTCGCCGGCGGCACGCGCGCGTCCCCTAGACGGCCGGGAAGCCGAGGACGTCATATGACGGCCGCCCAGGATGACAGAGCCACATATTACTATACGTGGGATGGGAAGTGGTTAATTCAACTGAACTTACAGTAAGGCTGGCCACACATTATACAATTTTCTGTACAATTTTCTTTAGATTTACATTCAATTATGTAGTGCAAGTGCCAGCCTAATTGGATACAATTGAAAGTGGTTTAGTTTTGACCTCATATTATCATAGGCGTGCGCCGGGTGTGCCTGGGCACACCCTAATGCACAATCTCTGTGCGCATTAGCATTAGCACTCTGTGTGCTGGCAGGGAGATTGGAAAGATCTCCCACTGATATCTGCCATAAGAGTGTGTATCTGCGTGTGTGTGTGTATATGTCTATACAATATATATATATATATATATATATATATATATATATATATATATATATATATACACACACACACACACACACACACACAGTGGACGAGTAACGCGGTTAATGAGCGTTTTGAAAAACAAGCAACTTTTTTTTTTTTTAATTCTGACTCGGTTTGCGAGTGTTGTCTCGCAAAACAAGCATAATTCAAGCTAATTGGTGGTGCAGTACCGCATTTGGCCAGAGGTGCGGGGGCGCCGGTGACACTCGGAACGGTTCGGAGCCATTCAGAGCCGTTCGGAAATACTCGGAATGACTGAAATACTCCGTTACTGAGTGTTTCCGAGTTCAGTCGAGCTGTCCCCGAATATTTCCGAGGCTCTCCAGCGCCCCCCCCCACCTCTGGCCACATGCGGTATTGCATGCAACAGAAGTCAACGCGGAACAAATTATCTTCGTTTCCATTGACTTCTATGGGGAAACTCGCTTTGATATGCGAGTGCTTTGGATTACAAGCATTCTCCTGGAACAGATTATGCTCGTAATCCAAGGTTCCACTGTATACACACACTGTATACACACATGCGCACTCATGTGTGTTTGAGCTTTGGGGTGCACACCCTAATGCAATAGGCTGCGCACACCTATGCATATTATAGGATTTTTTGTAAGTCTAAAGGAAAATTGGACAAGTAAATTGAACATGTATGGCCAGTCTAAGACAGACAAAAAGCAATTTACGATCGAGCCGCAGAAATCCTCAAGAGCTGTCAATGAAGGCTTCAACACAGGAGAGATACATGTGGTCACTCACCATTTGTGATCTGTTCTTGGGGCAGCCATTGATGTCTTCAACCTTCTCATTGGCTGTGAAGAGAAGAGGAGAGAAGATTGCACCGGTCAGGTATGTGGGATGAAGCATCCAACAAGCACAGCAGAGAACAAGACAACATGTGAAACGCTGAAAGACATCCAGAGAGAGAGAGAGAGAGAGGTGGGGGATTTCACAAGAGCGGCCCACCCAAGACAGCTGAAGAGAGGTCATCAAGGGAGCTGAGACAACTGTTCACAGCTTTTATAATCTACAATCGCCCCGGGATCCACCGGGATCCTGAGCTGGCCCACCGGATAAGCTGCTTCTAGACGTGTCCGCTGGGGGGGGACTCGCTACAGACATACTAAAAAAAACAATCACAAAAAACCTGACATGACATTGGATAAAGATAGTAATACAGTAACATCCATAACCAGCGTATCATGGAAAAGTTCCTCCACCTGTACAGAAACTGAGAGATTTAACTAGTTCCTGTCTGGGTCAATTCTCACATTCTTCTCATACACAGAAAAATCTGTTTTTTTTTTTTCGCTAGAATACTATTTAGAACACCCCCCCCCCCCCCCCCCCCATTTTTTTTTTTTTTTTTTTTTTTAAGCAGAGACCTTGGAGCATACAATGGCTGTTGTTGCATTTTTTTATTATATTTTATATATTTATAATTTTTTCTATTATATTTTATATATTTATATTTGAGTAGCAGTTTCCCAAACATAAACTTTCAGGGGAAAAATACATTTTAATGAGTTTTAGTGAACACAAAAAAAAGTTGACTCTTTTTTTATTTGGCTCTTATATTCTATTTTGGAGATTTGTTTCTATATTCTCTATATTCAATTCAAATTTGACACATTTTATTACTGTATATACTCGAGTATAAGCCGACCCGAATATAAACCGAGGCACCTAATTTTACCACAAAAAACTGGGAAAACTTATTGACCCGAGTATAAGACTAGGGGGAGAAATGCGCAGCTACTGTAAGTGGAAAAGAGGGTCAACAATGCCCATTTGCATTCCTCACTGTGCCCATTTGCAGCCATAGGTTCCCCGAACTTCAAACTTGGTAGTTAAGGGTTCCTAGATGCCCCCTAGCTGCAGCCAAAATTTGGGGTCTCTGGACCCAAAGGGTCCCGAAATGACATTGCTGCAGATGGACACAGTTGACCGAATTTGGGTCCCCGTATGTCGGGGCCACTTGGTGCTATGAGCCCCGAATTTGGTGTGCTAACCCAGTGGAACTAGCACTACAACATAGTTGGGGTTCCTAGCACCAAGTGGTCCTGAGATACGGGGGCCCAAATTCGGTTCGGAAAATGTCAAGCACTTTTGTGCAGCAGAGAATGACATTTTTCGAACCCACTTTGGGGCCCCATATCTCATCAAGGGCCACTTGGTGCTAGGAACCCGAGCTTTGGATATGTTATAGTGCTAGATCCACTGGGTTTGCACACCAATATTGGCGGGTTCCTAGCACCAAGTGCTCCCGAGATACGGGGCCCCAAAGTCAGTTCGGAAAATGTCATTTTCTGCACCAGAAAAGTGCTTGACTCGAGTATAAGCCGAGGGGGGGCATTTTCAGCACAAAAACATGTGCTGAAAAACTCGGCTTATACTCAAGTATATACGATATCTGTTTAGTTGGTCCTTGAATGCCCCACATGGTTCTCTGGACGTGGGTTAGACACCTGTGGCCCTTTAGTGATTTGACCAATATATTTCAAGAGACCAAGGTAAGGATTGTTGCCCTGACAATAGACATGCACATGTATAGATTGAAGTTGTTATGCAATAAAAAATTAAAATATTATGTATGCGATACGATGGTTATAAATTAATTGTTGATGTAATCATTATATGTATATTTTTTTTTTTCAACAGAAGGCTTATACCTCTAGCTGGACAGCATCCCCTGAAGAAGCCTGATATATGGGTGAAACATGTTGGCAATTCTATCCTTTTATGCTGTACCCACAAAATCTTGTTGATTTGTACTTGTGCCAATTGTTGTGTTTTTAACTATTTTTTATTTTTCCTAAAATAAATGTTTTTCTTATATAACATAGTTGTTACTATTCTTTAAATTAATTTGCACCTTAAAAATCCCATTCCCTCTTTCTATATATAATCTATTAAGGGATGTGGTGCTTATACTAAGTTGATTTGTCTGTGATCAAAAACTTCTCTCTTCACTATATAATACCCATTTTGTTGGTAAAATATAAAAAAAGATGATGTTATGCCGAGTAAAAAGATACCCAACATGTCACGCTTTAAAAAATTCTATACACCTGTGGACAGCACTGAAGTACGCTACCTAAAAAAAACTCCATAGGTGACACTTTAAAAGCCTTTATAGGTTTAGAGTTACACAGGAGGTCTGGTGATAGAATTATTGCTCTCACTCTCAGCGTTCATGGAAATACCACTGTGGTGAGATTGTCATTTACACATGCTTGTGGGACCAACACATGCGTTCGTTCACCTTTGCACATGAGCAGAGTGTAATAAGGGGGTGCTTTAAAAAACATTTTTTATTTACCATTTATTTAAAGTGACATTAAAGGCAAAAACTTTAAAAAAAAAAGTAAAATGAGATAAAAAAAAACACAGGTAAATAATTACCTACTCTGTGCAGTAGTTTTGCACAGAGCAGTCCCAATCCTCCTCATCTGAGGTTCCCTTGCTGATGCTCCTAGGCCCCTCCTTCCTGTAGTGCACGCAGAGCAAGCAGCTTACAATTGGGGGGGGGGGGGGGACTGAGAAGGGAGCGATCAAACACCACTGATCGCTTGGTTCTCAGAGCTCCGTGAACTGTCAGTCACCGCTGTCTGCTCTGCACTCCCCCACCTTAAGCTCACTGGAGTGCTGAGCTGTGAAGGGTGGAGGGAGCGGCCGGCTCAGGCTCTCAGTGGCTCGCTGAGAGGCTGAGTCAGGTGCCAGTCCGGGCATGTGGGCTGATCCAGACCATTTGGTTGCAATCTTTCCATAGCCTGAACAGGCTCTGTGACATCAGCTGACAGCGAGCTTCAGCCCACTGTCTGCTGAAAATGGGTCACAGGAGTGCAGAATGAACTGCACTCCTGTAATCCACAGAAGTACAGCCAAAGAGCTTTGGTTGTACTTCTCCTTTAAGCCTGGTACATACGATGAGAGTATCAGTCAAACGATTGTCTGTTTTTTTGGGGGTTTTTTTGCACGCTAGTCTCATATCGAAAAAGAAGAAGAAATTCTGGTACCACAGAATACAACTTCGGAAGTGATGTAATGAGTCGTATTGTATTGTAATGTATTCTTTTGTTTCTGAGCATGCGTGGTTTTTTTCGGACGAATACTGTACTGATTAAACAGAAATCGTTCGATCTGGGATTGTACGAGAAACATTTTCTGATCGTCTGTACAAGGCAATAGGCAGGCTATACACTGTAAGAATACACTCCATTCGGGAGGTTCAACGAGAGAAATCCCTCCATTCCCCTATCCAAGTTAAACAGCCTGGATGGAGGAATCTCCACTACTGGCAATTGTATTCTGACAGCTGGCCCCCATGGCTGACAGAATAACCGAAACAGTGGCTGCATCTGATTGGATGAAAGAGACCTCCTAGCAATGACTGTCCCAGCTGAGTTCCCATACACTCACCGGTCCCTTTATTAGGTCCCCCTTGCCAGTAGCGGGTTGGACCCCCTTTTGCCTTCATTCTTGGTGGAATAGATACAACAAGGTGTTGGAAACGTTCCTCAGAGATTTTGGTCCATAGTGACATGATAGCATCACACAGCTGCTGCAGTTGTCGGCTGCCCATCCATGGTACCAATCTTCCACCACATCCCAAAGGTGCTCTATTGGATGAGATGTGGTGAGTGTGGAGGACATTGGAGTACAGGGACCTCATTGTCCAGTGGTGAGATGATTGGAGCTTTGTGACATGGTGCATTATCCTGCTGGAAGGAGCCATCAGAAGATGGGGACACTGTAGTCATAAAGGGATGGACATGGTCACCAACAATACTCAGGTAGGCCGTGGTGTATAAACCATGATCAATTGGTACTAAGGGGCCAAGAAAATATCCCCCCCACACCATTACACCCCCACCACCAGCCTGAACCGGTGATACCCCATCCCCCACACCATTACACCCCCACCACCAGCCTGAACCGGTGATACAAGGCAGGATGGATCCATGTGCCAAATTCTGACCCCACCATCTGAATGTCGGAGCTGAAATCCAGACTCATCAGACCAAGCAACGTTTTTCCAATCTTCTATTGTCCAATTTTGGTGATCCTGTGCCAATTGTAGCCTCAGTTTCCTGTTCTTAGCTGACAGGAGTGGCACCCGGTGTGGTCTTCTGCTGCTGTAGCCCATATGCTTCAAGGTTGGATGTGTTGTGTGTTAAGAGATGGTATTCTGCATACCTTGGATGTAACGAGGGGTTAATTGAGTTACTGTTGCCTTTCTATCATCTGCCCATTCTCCTCTGACCTCAACAAGCCATTTTCCTCCAAAAAACTGCTGCTCACTGGATATTTTCTCTTTTTCCCACCATTCTCTGTAAACCCGAGAGATGGTTGTGTGTGAAAATCCCAGAAATACCCAGACTTGCCTGTCTGCCACCAACAACCATGCCACATTCAAAGTCACTTAAATCCCCTTTCTTCCCCATTCTGATGCTCCGTTTGAACTTCAGCAAGTCGTCTTCACTGCATCTAGATGCCGAAATGCATTGAGTTGCTGCCATGTGATTGGCTGATTAGCAATTTGTGTTACCAAGCAATCGAACAGGTGTACCTAATAAAGTGGCCGGTGAGTGTAGAAACCTCAGTACAAAGATCCTGGACCCGTCAGTTGGGGATCTTTTACCAAAAAAACTGCAATATTTGGGTGCAGCAAACCTTTTCCAGTACCGATACAAGACGGCTCACACACCGATTCCCACAACGCACGTTCCTGCGTCGCATTTCACAAGTGACCCTAAATGACCTCAGCAAACAGGGAACTCTTCCTCCATGTTGCCCCCCCAATGACTGAGCATGCAGCCTGTTCTCTTCTCTCACCTCTCTGTAGATGTAGAATTCTATACAATCGCTCGCTCTATATTGTTGCTGTATGGAGATGACTGACTACAGACATTCCAGCAAAGTTTTAACTTGTTCCTGGCCCCGAATACACCCCCCCCCCCCCGTGTGTGATTTTCCAGTAGCGCTGAGAGCTGACGACCATCACCTATCAATGTGACGAGTGGCGGGATGGAATGATCTACAACAAGATGGAAGATTCCTGGGGGGCAAAAGATTGTCAGTGTACGATGGATGAATGTGATATCCACCCCACCCCCCCAGGAATCGCTTGATTGCCGGAAACTGCGAGGAGAGTATGTGAACCTTTTCTGAATACAGATCTCACACTGAGAGACACAACACCTGTGTGTCCTGTCCAGCCAATAAGTAAAAGATAAAAAAAAAGAAGAAGAGGACCCGTCACCAGCGCATAATGACAGGATTGTAATGTCTAATGAGCGGGGTCCTCCGATTCCTCCCGTATTGAATTGTATTGTAACTGTACTGTTTGTCCTCATATTGTAGAATACTGTGCAAACTGTTGGCACTTTATAAATCTTGTATAATAATGATAATGTACGGATATCCCAAAAAACTTTATTTTTTTATTAGTTTTGGGGAAAGGTTGGCAACCACATCGCTCCCAAATGTATCTTGTTTGGAGGGACTGCCCCTTTTTTAAAACCAAATTCCCCCCAACCTTCTTTTCTCCTCAGTTGTCCCTCAGTTGTTGCTCTCTTTACATTGGTGATCAGTGAGAAGAATGTTCCTTACATTGGTGATCAGTGAGAAGAATGTTCCTTACATTGGTGATCAGTGAGAAGAATGTTCCTTACATTGATGATCAGTGAGAAGAATGTTCCTTACATTGGTGATCAGTAGGAAGAATGTTCCTTACATTGGTGATCAGTGAGAAGAATGTCCCTTACATTGGTGATCAGTGGGAAGAATGTTCCTTACATTGGTGATCAGTGAGAAGAATGTTCCTTACATTGGTGATCAGTGAGAAGAATGTTCCTTACATTGGTGATCAGTGGGAAGAATGTTCCTTACATTGGTGATCACTGAGAAGAATGTTCCTTACATTGGTGATCAGTGAGAAGAATGTTCCTTACATTGGTGATCAGTGAGAAGAATGTTCCTTACATTGGTGATCAGTGAGAAGAATGTTCCTTACATTGGTGATCAGTGAGAAGAATGTTCCTTACATTGGTGATCAGTGAGAAGAATGTTCCTTACATTGGTGATCAGTGAGAAGAATGTTCCTTACATTGGTGATCAGTGGGAAGAATGTTCCTTACATTGGTGATCAGTGAGAAGAATGTTCCTTACATTGGTGATCAGTGGGAAGAATGTTCCTTACATTGGTGATCAGTGGGAAGAATGTTCCTTACATTGGTGATCAGTGAGAAGAATGCCCCTTACATTGGTGATCAGTGAGAAGAATGTTCCTTACATTGGTGATCAGTGAGAAGAATGTTCCTTACATTGGTGATCAGTGAGAAGAATGTTCCTTACATTGGTGATCAGTGAGAAGAATGTTCCTTACATTGGTGGTCAGTGAGAAGAATGTTCCTTACATTGGTGATCAGTGGGAAGAATGTTCTTTACATTGGTGGTCAGTGAGAAGAATGTTCCTTACATTGGTGATCAGTGAGAAGAATGTTCCTTACATTGGTGATCAGTGAGAAGAATGTTCCTTACATTGGTGATCAGTGGGAAGAATGTTCCTTACATTGGTGATCAGTGAGAAAAATGTTCCTTACATTGGCGGTTAGCGGGAAGAATGTTCCTTACATTGGTGGTCAGAATGCCACCCTTACAGAACAGCTAAGAAGAGAATTGCTGGCTCTGCCCCTGGACCCGGAGCTATACCGGTATTATCGAATCAGAGGTCAATCAGCCACAGCTCCAGGGACCCTTAGACATTTCTGGACGGACCGTAAGGGGTTCAGTGGAACCCTGGTTGAACATGGCTACTCTAAGCTATTGTGTTATTTTCAAAGGACTGCATAAATGAAAAGTAGTGGTGAAAAAAAAAGCAATCGAGGGTTTAACTGATCATTTCTTGTGTGTTAATCCTTCCTGGTCCAGCTTATTGGGGGTGGGGCCGGAGTGTGTTCTTTGCCTACATACTTTGGGACAAAAGGCGTCCCTCTTTTTAATCCCAGAAAATTGGAAGGAATGAGCAACCATGTCAAGATATATTGCTCTCTCTCTTGAAGGATTCACCCTCTCCGTCCTGGTCAGTGCTGGGACAAGATCTTCTAGAGCCCGGGTCAAACATGCCAAACTGCGTCCCCCCAACATGTATGAGCATTATGTGTCAGCAGCCCCCCCCCCAAAAAAAAAAAAAATTGGTCACTAAGCTGCATGCTTATCCTCAAAGCGTAAATTCCCCTTGCTCCCAGCACAAAGCCGTCTCCCCTGCATATCCTCTTCCACCCCCCCACCCCCCCCCCCGAAACACACTCTTCAAATCCCCTCTCCTAGTACAAATCACCCCCAAAAACTATTTTCCCTCCAAGCACAATTCCCCTTCCTCCTATACCATATCACCTCTTCTAACACAAACCCCTCAAATCCCCCCTCATCTCCCTCCTAGCTCAAATCCTCCCCATCCCATAATTTCCCCTGCTAACAAAAAAATACCACCCCCCCCAAAAAAAAATAATCCCCCCTCCGAGCACAAATACCCCGAAATCATCACTCCTAGAACACAGTCCAAAATTTCCCCTCCTAGAACAATTGTTACCTCCTGTTGCCCCCCCAAATTCCCCCTCACAACACAAATCCCCTCCCCCAACCTCCTTGTGGTGCCTCCCCACCTCACATGATACCACAGTACCCAGGGCAGCCGCCCCTCCTGCCCACCCCATGTCCCAGCCCTGGTCCTAGTGACCTCTGATATAAAATGATTGGATACAGAAACTATTCTGCAAATTGGAGGTAAATTAAAACGGTCTGAATTCGTTTGGGTGAAGTCCAATGGGAGCGCAGAAATAATGGCTGCATCCAATTGGCCACAGCAACTGTTCAGTCAAAAAATTTTCAGTAGACCCACAAAACTTGAACATTGATTTTTTTTTCGAACGGATCGAGGCCGACAGGAACCAGCTGAAAGTTGCGTACTGTACGGCCAACTTGAAGTAGAAGGACCAGGAGCCCAAAGGCCTTCAACATTGAGGTCTGTTCATAAAAGAGACAACAATCAACGTGGTTTGGGGGGGCTAAAAGGTTACCCCCTTTTCAGGACCCGAGTATGATGGCAAGATTTGAGGGCTCAAATGTGGCACAATCACCAGGGTTTGTTTGCTGCATGGAAAAGTGGATATGACAAAGATCATTGAATCAATAAATCAGCAATAAGGTTTTTTTAATGATTCATTGATCCGCTGACCCTGTGACGGAGGAGCGAGGAGGAACAACTTTGGAGGACCAGTCAGGCAAATGGAAGTCTAAGAGGAATAAGATAAGTAAAACTGCTTTTACTGTTCACCTACACCAGGGGTCTCCAAACTTTCTGAACAAAGGGCCAGTTTATGGTCCTTCAGACTGAACGAGCAGGACTGTGCCTAGTGGGAGTAGAAAATGCCCCATCATTGGTATTAGTGGGAAGAATATTGACCCATTGTTGGTGTCAGGGGAAGGAATAGTGCCCCATTGTTGGTGTCAGTGGGGGGAATAGCACCCCATCATTGGTGACAGTGGGAGGAATAGTGCCCCAACATTGGTGACAGTGGGAGGAATAGTGCCCCAACATTGGTGTCAGTGGGGGGGAATAGTGCCCCAACATTGGTGTCAGTGGGAGGAATAGTGCCCAATCATTGGTGTCAATGGGAGGAATAGTGCCCCATCATTGATGCCAGTGGCAGGAATAGTGCCCCATCATTGGCGCCAGTGGGAGGAATAGTGCCCCATCATTGGTGCCAGTGGTAGGAATAGTTCCCAATCATTGGTGTCAGTGGGAGAAATAGCGCCCCATCATTGGTGTCAGTGGGAGGAATAGTGCCCCATCATTGGTGTCAGTGGGTAGGGTAGTGCCCCATCATTGGTGTCAGTGGGTGGGGTAGTGCCCCATCATTGGTGTCAGTGGGTGGGGTAGTGCCCCATCATTGGTGTCAGTGGGTGGGGTAGTGCCCCATCATTGGTGTCAGTGGGAGGAATACTGCCCCATCACTGGTGTCAGTAGGAGACACCATCATTGGAGTAGAAGAATAGTGCCCCATCATTGGTATCCATGGGAGGAATAGTGTCCCCATTGTTGGGGTCAGTTGTAGGAATAGTGCCCCATCATTGGTGTTTTGTCAGTGGGAGGAATAATGTCTCATCATTGGTGTCATTGGGAGGAATAGTGCCCCACCGTTGGGGTCATTTGTAGTCACGGTCCCCTATTGTTGGTATTAGTGACAGGAATTATGCCTCATTGATGGTGTAGAAGGAATAGTGTCCCAAGGGCCTGATAAAGGCAAGCAAAGGGCCAAATCCACTGCCCCAGACAAAAAAGAGAGTATTTAACCCTTACAGAGGGGGGGGGGGGAGCCCTCATACAGAGATCAACTGTGTTAGTTCTGAGTTTTGTTAGAAAATTTTTCCCAGGCATTTGAGAAATGTAATCATTACACAGTGGCTAAGTGGTTAGTACTTCTGCCTAGCAGTACTAGGGTCGTCAGTTCAAATCCCAACCACGGCACTCCCTGCCTGGAGTTTTCATGTTCTCCCTGTGCCTGCGTGGGTTTCCTCTGGGTACTCCGGTTTCCTCCCACACTCCAAAGACATGCTGGGAGGTTACTTGGCTCCTCCTTAAATTGTCCCCTAGTATATGAATGAATGTGAGCTGGGGCCTTAGATTGTAAGCTCTTTGAGGGCAAGGACTGATGTAAATGTATAATATATGTAAAAGTGCTCTGTAAAATTGACGGCGCCATATAAGTACCTGTAATAATAACAACAACAGCAATACATTCATTTAATAGTAGATGACAATCACAAGGCAATCTAGATATCTGCTACTGCTCAGACGGACTGGAGTCAATGATCAGTCTAGGGCTGCAACTAACGATTATTTTCATAATCGATTAGTTGGCCGATTATTGTTTCGATTAATCGATTAATCGGTTAATAACCTTAAAAAAAAGCGTGGTGTATAATTTTAGTTAATATGTAAAGTTTTAAAAAAAGGCAATTTATTCTTAAATATCTCTATGCAGTGGTAAATATAAATAACCAACTATATGGTTAGGGAGCAAAATATCTAATCCACTCTGAGAATAACAGACAGAGGAGATATACTGTATATACTATTAGAGGAGATATACTGTATATACTATTAAAGGGTGAATCTGGTAAATAATCATCAGAGATCAATTTTTTTAAATTAAAAATAAAAACAAATAATGTCATTTTAAGAACGTTCGTTCGATTTTCTAATCGTTAGTGGGGTCAAATCGATGTTCATTTTCAACCACAGTGATGGGAAAATTTGGAAATAATAGAAAACTTGGTCAAAGGAATTTTCAGACCGTGTATGTGGTTTTCGTTCAGAAATGACATTCATTTTAAAAACAGAATGTTAAAAACAAGTGAAAATGTCAAACAACATTCTTTCATTCAGCGAATGTACAAAGATTTTTCTGAAAATTGATCCGTGTGGCCAGCATAAGGCTCGGTACACGCCTATGCAGTTTGCTTTTGATCTGTTTCTGCAGTGCGTTTTGATTTTTGTGCACGTGTTTTTGCTGCGATTTGCATTCTGCTTTTTTTTGGCCAATTTGGTGTTGGGCAGAATAAAAAAGACAAATTGCTGCAAAAACGCATTACATGCTTTTCTGCAGCTTCTCTATTGAAGTCTATTGAACCAAAAAAGTTTTGCGTGAACGTGTCCTATAGGAAACCATGTAGATGAACTGTAGTGCGTTTCTGCAAAAAAACATAGATGTGAACCAGGTCTAAGACATTTAGTAACATAATGGGGTAAAAAAAACGAAAATAGGCCCTTTATAGTACAAAAAACAGCAGATAATCACTACTGTAATTTTTTTTTTACTGTAGAACTGTGAAAGTAATACTTACAGTAGCGATTATTTGCTCTTTTTGTACTATAAAGGGCTCATTTTAGTTTTTTTTTTAACCCCATTATGTTACTGGCCGATTAATCGATTATGAAAATAGTAATCGATTAATTTCATAATCGATTAGTTGTCGATTAATCGATTAGTTGTTTCAGCCCTAGATCAGTCACTTAATGATCATTCAGAACCTTTGCCTAATCTCCTAAAAAAAAAACCTGGCAGATATAGAGACAACCTGACATGCAGTATGTGATTTTGCGTACAGCTGCACAGTTTGTGGAATTGTACAATCCAAATCTTTAGGTAGCTGCAATAATCTTACAATCTGCTACATGCAATCGCCTTTGAATTGGACAATATTTCTAATACTGTGTGATAATATCCAAAAAGCAAAAAACATAAATAAAAGTTGCAACGTGTGTGGCCCAATTTAGCCCAGGAGTGACCCTAGGACGTCAGATCAGACGCACACAAGTTTGAACTTGTCCCGAGCTTCTCCGTAAAAAACTTTATCCAGGTGGTGGAAAGTCCTCGGCTTCCTTGAGAAGTCTGTCAGGCAATCGCAGATTGTTCTTCAATGCACAAAAAAAAAAAGAAGAAAAAATGAAATGTGACTTACCAACAACCTGAATGATGTCGGCCAGCAGCACCCCGTCCGTCACATCCTGCTGGAGGTCTTTAATCAGACGCTTGTGGCCGGATTTTGCCAGGTAGTGGTTGGCCCAGTCTGTGTAAATCTGAAACAGAGTGAAGAATAGGAGAGACCTAAGTACAAGGAAAGTCGCCTTCCAGCCTCATTATTAAGACAGAATCCAGAAAAAAAAAAAAAAGAGCAGAAGAGATTTAACAAAAGCAGAGGGCCCATTAACATTCAGGACATGTTACAAAATCTCCAGTGCTTCTCCAATAGCCGGTGCCTTCTTCTATTGAGCCGTTGTGACATCACAGCTTAGCGTCAGGCAAAGAGAATGCCAGTGAATGGGCAGCCTGGCTGGGCGAGCGGGCGAAGGCTCAGCCGCAGCAATTTTAGCTCTATCTCGATGCCTCCTTCACTTTCAATAGATTATGTTGGGGGGATTAGCCGTTCCCCCCTCCATCTGCAAAAGGCTAATGTGTTTGTTTTCAAACTCCCCAATCACCAGACCGGCTGGTAATAGGACAACAGACAGGAGGGCTCTGCACCCCCCCCCCCCCCACCAGATGCCACATTTAAAATAAAAAAATGTAACATATTTTTATATAATTATAAGATATGCAAATTGTAATAAGAATCATTCATAAATAGATGGAAAATTCTATTGTTACTATTATGTTGTACGTTTATGTATTTATATAGCGCTGACATAGTTTGTAGTGCTGCATAAAGAAAACTGAGCTTTATACATTAGAGGAGCTCACACTCTAAAGTTCTCACCACAGACACACACTATTATTATTATTATTATATATTTATATAGAGCTCTTATATAGAGCTCTGAGATATTCCACAGTGCTGTACAGAGAATGCTAAAGCTGTCATACCAGTCTCTGTGACGTAGGGCATTAGAGTGTAAGCTCCTCTGGTGCTAAGATTGATGTGGCAGCTTCAATATTAGCTGTACATCACAGCGGTATATGTCAGAGCTATATAACTGTGTAACAATAGTAATACTGTGGGACTGTGGGGGGGGGACATTAGAGTGTACGCTCCTCTGGTACAGTCACACCTTATTATTATACAGTTAAAACTCTGACATATACCGCAGTTTTGTACAGAGAACACTGAGCCAGTCACATCAGTCTCTGTACCAGAGGAGCTTACACTCTAATATCCCCTCCCCCACAGTCACACACTGTTATTATTATACATTTATATAGCTCTGACATATACCGCAGTGCTGCACAGAGAACACTGAACCAATCACAGCAGTTTCTGCATCAGAGGAGCTTACACTCAAAAGTCCCCCCACAGTCACACACTATTATTATTATACATTTATATAGCTCTGGCATATACCACAGTGCTGTACATAGATCACTGAGCCAGTCACATCAGTCTCTGTACCAGAGGAGCTTACACTCTAATGTCTCCCCCCCCCCCCCCCCACAGTCACACACTATTATACATTTATATAGCTCTGACATATACCCCAGTGCTGTACAGAGAACACTGAACCAGCCACTTCAGTTTCTGCATCAGAGGAGCTTACACTCTAATGTCCCTCCACAGTCACACACTATTATTATACATTTATATAGCTCTGACATATACTGCAGTGCTGTACAGAGAACACTGAACCAGCTACTTCAGTTTCTGCATCAGAGGAGCTTACACTCTAATGTCCCCCCACAGTCACACACTATTATTATACATTTATATAGCTCTGACATATACCGCAGTGCTGTACAGGGGACACTGAGCTAATCACATCAGTCACTGTACCAGAGGAGCTCACACTCTAATGTATCCCCACAGTCACACACTATTATTATTATACATTTATACAGTACAGCTCTGACATATTCTTATATAACTTTCAAAATACTGCAGAACTACTATTCAGACAATACACTGGAATGTGTTTTATTGGGGGGGGGGGGGGATACAACACCTGCAAACATCTCCAGAAACAATAAAGGCGTTAGGGATTAGGAAAGGACTGGAAGAGGGAAGACTTTGTTATTTTCTTGCAGATAAATAAAAGCTGACCAGACTGAAGAGATCTCAGAGATAAGAGGGAACACACACAGACATTTTATCATTTCCTCCATGTAAACTGCACTTACAAATATTTACACACTAAACACAAGTACACAATGACAACAGCGTGATAACAAGTTTATGGCAGCCATATAAAAGGTCACTTTTCTCTTAAATCTCTGAAACCCGCCCAACAAACATTGCCTGGAAATGAGAAACCAGAGATGATTACAGCCAGCAACATCCACCGAAAACTGGATCAGGTTGGGCTGACCCCCTATAAAATATAAAGCTCTTCAAACACATTGTAGGCCATTGGATTACTGGGCCCTTTTTTGTAACACTTTGTACAGCAAGGCAGCAGGAGATTCCTGATATAATGTAATACCACTAAAATAATACAATGTAATAATACTAAAAATAATGCAATGCAATACTACTAAAAATGATACAACGCAATGCTACTAAAAATGATACAATGTAACAATGCTAAAAAAAAGATGCAATGGGAGTTATTTACGAAAGGCAAATCCACTTTGCACTACAAGTGCAGTCGCTGTAGATCTTATAGGGCGTACACACGGTCGGATTTTGTTCGGACATTCCGACAACAAAATCCATGGATTTTTTCCGACCGATGTTGGCTCAAACTTGTCTTGCATACACACGGTCACACAAAGTTGTCGGAAAATCTGATCGTTCTGAACGCGGTGACGTAAAACACGTACGTCGGGACTATAAACGGGGCAGTGGCCAATAGCTTTCATCTCTTTATTTATTCTGAGCATGCGTGGCACTTTGTCCGTCGGATTTGTGTACACACGATCGGAAATTCCGACAACGGATTTTGTTGTCGGAAAATTTTATCTCCTGCTCTCCAACTTTGTGTGTCGGAAAATCCGATGGAAAATGTCCGATGGAGCCCACACACGGTTGGAATTTCCGACAACACGCTCCGATCGGACATTTTCCATCGGAAAATCCGACCGTGTGTATGGAGCATTAGAAGATCTGAAATGAGGGGAAGCTCTGCTGATTTTATCATCCAATCATATGCAAGCTAAATTGCTGTCTTTTATTTTCTGTGCATGTCCCTCTCAGATCTACAGCGACTGCACTTGTAGTGCAAAGTGGATTTGCCTTTAGTAAATAACCCCCAATGCAATACTACTAAAAATGATACAATGTAATACTACTAAAATTATACAATGTAATAAAATTAAAAATATTAAAATAATAGAATGTAATTCTATTTAAAAAAAATAATACAATGTAATAATATTAAAATAATACAATGTAATACTACTAAAAAGAATATACAATGTAATCATATTAAAAATATGCTCTCGCAATTTGAAATCGCGGAACCACCGCAATTCCAAATCATGGCAGAACGTGCGATGCGCGTTTGGGTGACATTATTCTTTAATGGCACCCCAAAAACGGTGTGTTTTTGCCACGATGGTCATGCGGCATTCACTGTAAAACACGAGTTTATAGATCACACTAAGCTTGTCACCCAAAAAGGAGCCGGAGCTTCTTTTCGGGCAAAAAAAATGCACATATGGCAGCCCATTGAAGTGAATAGGTTGCCCTATGCAGGATATCCATAATCGCGCTTTAAAAATCGTGAGCGGAACGCTCGTTCCTGCTGCACGTGATCTGGATGGAGCCTTAAGAGAAGACTGTTGTGTGTTTGCACTGAGCGCACACTTTAAGTCGTTTTTTTTCTGAATGTAACTTGAGAGTATTATTTGATTCAACATGTTTGCCGATACATATTCTCTAGATGGTGTTTCTTATTGATATTTTGGGGTATTACCCCCCTTGTCTGCCTGTATACCAAGAAGTCTGGGACACAGCTAAATCACTGGTGAGATAAGGGTAAGTCTACTGTGTGATATGAAGAACAGTAGAACACAATCACTGTACAGGAATACTAAACCAGAAACCCAGCCTGTAGAAATAATAAGAAACTATGGGGGGAAATTTACTAAAACTGGAGAGTGAAAAATCTGGTGCAGCTGTGCATGGCAGCCAATCAGCTCATAACTTCAGCTTGTTCAATGAAGCTTTGACAATAAAACCTGGAAGCCGATTGGTTTCTATACAGAGCTGCACCAGATTTTGCACTCTCCAGTTTTAGTAAATCAGCCCCGATGGCCGCCCATGTGTATAGCCGTGGCCAAAAGTTTTGAGAATGAAACAAATATAAAATTTTCACAATGTCTGCTGCTTCAGTGTTTTTAGATCTTTTTGTCAGACGTTACTATGGTATACTGAAGTATAATGACAAGCATTCCATAAGTGTCAAAGGGTTTTAGTGACAATGACATGAAGTTTATGCAAAGAGTTAATATTTGCAGTGAAGACCCTTCTTTTTTCAAGACCTCTGCAATTCTCCCCTGGCCTGCTGTCATCAGCTTGAGGGCCACATCCTGACTGATGGCCGCCCCCCATTCTTGCATAATAAATGCTTGGAGTTAGTCAGAATTTGTGGGTTTTTTTGGTCACCCGCCTCTTGAGTATTGACCACAAGTTCTCAATGGGAGTAAGGTTTGAGGAGTTTCCTGGTCAAGGACCCAAAATTTTGATGTTTCATTCGCCAAGCCACTTAGATATCACTTTTGCCTTAGGGCAAGATGCTCCATCATGCTGGAAAAGGCATTGTTCCTCCCAAACTGTTCTTGGATGGTCGGGAGAAGTTGCTCTCGGAGGATGTTTTTGTACCATTCTTTATTCATGGCTGTATTCTTAGGCAACATTGTGAGTGAGCCCCCCACTCCCTTGGCTGAGAAGCAACCCCACACATGAATGGTCTCAGGATGCATGACACAGGACTGATGGTGGCGCTCACCTTTTCTTCTCTGGACAAGGTTTTTTCCGGATGCCCTCGAACAATCGGAAAGGGGATTCATCAGAGAAAATGACTTTCCCCCAGTCCTCAGCAGTCCAATCCCTGTACCTTTTGCAGAATATCAGTCTGTCCCTGATGTTTTTCCTGGAGAGAAGTCTACCAGTGACACCAGGCCGTCCTCCAGAAGCCTTCTCCTCACCCCCAGATGGCCTCACAGACACAGATTCTGACAGGACAGAGACACTAGGATCCACTGGTACAACCTCCGCCAACCCAGACTCCTCTCTATCCAGACGGAAGAATTCCTCTACCAACTCTGGCTTATTGTGAAAAGCCTCAGGGCACCGGCTATAAGAGCGACCAACCTTATCACATAGGTTACATTTAATGATGTTACAGTCCCTCACCAGATGCCCCAGTTCCTGGCACAAAGAGCACCCCCCCCTGCACTGGTGGTGCCCCCACCCCCTCTGCACTGGTGGTGCCCACACCCCTCTGCACTGGTGGTGCCCCCTCCCCCTCTGCACTGGTGGTGCCCCCCTTCTGCACTGGTGGTGCCCCCCCTTTTGAACTGGTGGTGCCCCCACCCCTCCCTCTGCACTGGTGGTGCCCCCATCACCCCCCTCTGCACTGGTGGTGCCCTCACCACCCCCCTTCTGCACTGATGGTGCCCCCCCCTCTGCACTGGTGGTGCCCCCATCACCCCCCTTCTGCACTGGTGGTGCCACACACCCCCTTCTGCACTGGTGGTGCCCCCCCCCTTTGCACTGGTGGTGCCCCCCTCCCTCTGCACTGGTGGTGCCCCCATCACCCCCCTCTGCACTGGTGGTGCCACACCCCCCCCTTCTGCATTGGTGGTGACCCCACCACCAACCCCCCCCCCCCCCCCCCCTGCACTGGCGGTGCCTCGATGCCGCAGCTGAATCAACTGGCTTGCTGGACTTTCTTGGCGCCCTGAATCCTTCTTCACAAATGCAGTGGAAATGTTTTTTATGGGATTAAGTTCATTTTCATGGCAAAGAGGGACTTTGCCATTAATTGCAATTCATCTGATCCCTCTTCATAACATTCTGGAGTATATGCAAAATTGTCATCATAACAAGTGAAGCAGCAGACTTTGTGAAAATTCTCAAAACTTTTGGCTACGGCTCTATGCTATATAAATAAAGTAAAATAATAATGTAAAACACACATTGATTAAATATGTTTACATTATTATAATGTAACTAAAAATAAGATCGCCTTCACAAATATATCTTACATCACTAAATATATGAACATCATTTCACAAGACATTTTCAATCTTTTTAAATCTGCAGTTCTCACTATACTAATCCCCGGTGATCCTGCCATGAAAGGGCCTTGTTCAGGCACTTCCTGTTACAGGGTGACAACGCTGTTTCCCTTTCTCCCAATCGCGCTCTGTGTTGTCACCCAGACACATTGGCTTTTTAACAGAAAGAAGCGTCCCTTCTGATGCCCATTACACAGACATGGCACGCTACTGTCACCATCAGGAAACCTGCCCCGAGAAATGCCACGCAGCCATCGCTGGAGTACATGCAGACATGAAGTGGGTGCAAAGAGGCTGCAAGAGATCAGCAGCACTGAGATGTAACAAGGATTAAAAAACAAACATTACTTTCTAAAATGAAAAATAAAAAAAAGGCAATGGTTTCTTGTACGCAGTTGGAATTTACATCTACTTTAAATGTAAAGAGACTCCTCCAATCCATATTATGGCCAGCTAAGCTCTGTATACAGCATATATCCATGGCACGGCACATTTCCATGTTGTCTAGTGACCTACAGGTAAATATTTCCAGCGACCGGCATGAATCACCGCATGGAGTGTGCCATAAAGGAAGATGAAAGGGAAGGAGCCTGGAGCCGGGGGCACCTGCACTCCAATGAGTCCTCTCAGTGACTGTACCTTTCCAGAGGAGCAGTTAGATGGACGGACGCGGCTGGCAGGGATCCCTGGCTCTCTCCAGTCTCTGTGTCTTTATTTTTCTGGTATATTTTGAAGTGTGATGTCATATGTGATGTTGGGGGCCGGCGGGCAGGGGGCGGAGTGTAAAGCACAATGATCTGAGGGGTCATTATTTGCCACACTTGGCGTGTGAACTGTATGACGGGGGGGGGCTGTACTTTCCATCCCCCGGGATGTGAAGGAACCACACATCCCATAGTACAGAGCCTGCATAGGATTTCTGGAATAGGATCTGAGCTGTGCAGTTACTGAACGTATCCCTTCCCTTTATCTGCTTTGGAATGATTTGTTAGTGGTTTTGTATTATTAGACAATCCCAGATAATGTATAAATGAGGGGGCCCTCTGATGGAGACAAGTGATGTAAGGGGGCACTCTAATGGGGACCCCGATGTAAAGAGGAACTCTGATGGGGACCCCTGAGTAAGGAGGAACACTGATGGGGACCCCTGATGTAAAGGGGAATTCTGATGGGGACCCTGATGGGAGGGGGAACTCTGATGGGGACCCTGATGGGAGGGGGAACTCTGATGGGTACCCTGATGTATGGGGGCACTCTGATGGGGACCCTGATGTATGGGGGCACTCTGATGGGGACCCTGATGTATGGGGGCACGCTGATGGGGACCCTGATGTATGGGGGCACGCTGATGGGGACCCTGATGTAAGGGGGCACGCTGATGGGGACCCTGATGTAAGGGGGAACTCTAAAGGGGACTCTGATGTAAGGGGGAACTCTGATGGGGACCCTGATGTATGGGGGCACTCTGATGGGTACCCTGATGGGAGGAGGAACTCTGATGGGGACCCTGATGTATGGGGGAACTCTGATGGGTACCCTGATGGGAGGAGGAACTCTGATGGGGACCCTGATGGGAGGGGGAACTCTGATGGGGACCCTGATGTATGGGGGCACTCTGATGGGGACCTTGATGTATGGGGGCACTCTGATGGGGACCCTGATGTATGGGGGCACGCTGATGGGGACTCTGATGTATGGGGGCACGCTGATGGGGACCCTGATGTAAGGGGGCACGCTGATGGGGACCCTGATGTAAGGGGGAACTCTAAAGGGGACTCTGATGTAAGGGGGAACTCTGATGGGGACCCTGATGTATGGGGGCACTCTGATGGAGACCCTGATGTATGGGGGCACGCTGATGGGGACCCTGATGTATGGGGGCATGCTGATGGGGACCCTGATGTATGGGGGCACTCTAATGGGGACCCCGATGTAAAGAGGAACTCTGATGGGGACCCCGGATGTAAAGGGGCACTCTGATGGGGACCCCTGATGTAAAGGGGCACTCTGATGGGGACCCTGATGTAAGGGGGAACAATCATGGGGACCCTGATGGGAGGGGGAACTCTCATGGGGACCCTGATGGGAGGGGGAACTCTCATGGGGACCCTGATGGGAGGGGGAACTCTGATGGGGACCCTGATGTATGGGGGCACGCTGATGGGGACCCTGATGTATGGGGGCACTCTGATGGAGACCCTGATGTATGGGGGCACTCTGATGGAGACCCTGATGTATGGGGGCACGCTAATGGGGACCCTGATGTATGGGGGCACTCTGATGGGGACCCTGATGTATGGGGGCACGCTGATGGGGACCCTGATGTATGGGGGCACACTGATGGGGACCCTGATGTATGGGGGCACTCTGATGGGGACCCTGATGTATGGGGGCACTCTGATGGGGACCCTGATGTAAGGGGGCACTCTGATGGGGACCCTGATGTAAGGGGGTACCGGTACGCAAGTTCATGCACTAGCTTTTGCGGGTGCGCACCCACCACGTAAACAAGGCGGATCCCCGTTCTGACAGGGGAGGAGAGAAAGTTCCTAGTGATCAGGAACAGCGATCTCTCTGTTCTCCCAGTCAGTCCCCTCCCCCCACAGTTAGAAACACCTCCCTAGGGAACACATTTCACCCCTTGATCGCCCCCTAGTGTCAACCCCTTCCCTGCCAATGACATTTATACATTGATCAGTGCATTTTTACAGCACTGATCATTGTATTGGTGTCTCTGGTCACCAAAAAGTGTCACTTAGGGTCAGATGTGTCCGCCGCAATGTTGCAGTCTCGCTAAAAATCGCAGATCACCGACATTACTAGTAAAAACAATAAAAAATAAATTAAAATGTCCCTAAATCTTTCCCCTATTTTGTAGACGCTATAACTTTTTCACAACACAATCAATATACGCTTATTGTGATTTTTCTTTTACCAAAAATGAGTAGCAGAATACATATTGGTTTAAACTGATGAATACATTATATATATATATATATATATATATATATATATATATATATATATATATATATATATATATATATTTATATTAAATATGTAAAAAATATTGTTTTTTTTTTTTTCAAAATTGTTGCTTTTTTTTGTTTATAGTACGACCGCACAATTGTCAGTTAAAGCGACGCAGTGCGGTATTGCAAAAAATGGCCTGGTCATCAACTGATTCCGGACCAGCCGCCGCAGTTTTACTGCGCGAAATCACATTAATGTACGTGATCTCGCGAGGTCAGGATAGCAGGCGTGGGTGCCGATGCTCGGGTCCCGCGGACCCGATGTCCGCCGGGAGTACAGCGATCGTCTCACGGAGAGGAAGAACGGGGAAATGCTAATGTAAACATTTCCCTATTCTTCCTAGTGACAGGACACTGATCACAGCTCCCTGTGTTCGGGAGCAGTGATCAATGTCGTGTCACACGTAGCCCACCCCCCCTACAGTTAGAACACATCCCTAGGACACACGTAACTCCTTTCCTGCCCCCTACTGGTTAACCCCTTCACTGCCAGTCACATTTACACAGTAATAAGTGCATTTTTATAGCCCTAATCGCTGTATAAATGTGAATGGTCCCAAAATGGTGCCAAAATTGTCCGATGTATCCGCCATGTCTCAGTCACGATAAAAATCGCAGATTGCCACCATTACTAGTATAAAAAAAAAAAATTATTAATAAAAATGCCATTAAACTATCCCCTATTTTGTAGACGCTATAACTTTTGCGCAAACCAATCAATACACGCGATTTTTTTTTTTTACCGAAAATATGTAGAAGAATACGTAGCAGCCTAAACTGAGGGAAAAAATTGTTTATTTTATATATTTTTGGGGATATTTATTATAGAAAAAAGGTAAAAAATATTGCTTTTTTTTTTTTTTTTTTTTTAAATGGTTGCTCTATTTTTGTTTATAACGCAAAAAATAAAAACTGCAGAGGTGATCAAATACCACCAAAAGAAAGCTCTATTTGTAGGAAAAAAAGGATCTCAAACTTGTTTGGGAGTCACGTCGCACGACCGCGCAATCATCAGTTAAAGCGACGCAGTGCCGAATCGCAAAAACTGGCCCAGTCATTGGGCAGCCAAATCCTCCGGGGCTGAAGTGGTTAATTATAAAGGATGCAGCTATCCTAAATAACGATACTGTTGCGGTATATTGTGACAGGTCAGTGATGTATTCATGCAGACTTGTACATTAACTTTAATAGGATATAAGAACTGCTGGGGTCCCATAATGTGCTCTCCTCCCAGGCTCTGCAGTCAGATGTGAGTGTGTGACAAGCTTGCTGTACAGTGAATGACCCCCCCATGTCTGGGTGTCATGTAACAAAGCATGAAAACACATTCCCCAGGCTCTGCTCATCAGTGAGTGGCGGCTCTGTGACTCAGGAGTCAATGACAATGATTCAGAGATCTGTCAGAGCCCCCCCTTGTCCTGTACAGGGGGCACACTGCCTGCAGCCTGCTCCTTCCATTGTCAGCTGACAGCCCCTTGTCACACAATCCACCGCCATGAATAGGAATGATGGGTTCTGCTCTCCCTGTGGAAGAGGGAAAGGTCATATTAACAATGGAGCTTCCCAGAAATGGTGTTAGTAAGGACCCCGCTGACTCATGTTCATAGTGTGATATCTGAAAACACCGGATTACAGTGACAGCCGGGCAGTCCTGAGCAGTGACTACGCAGATTATTATTATTATTATTATTATTATTCAGGATTTATAAAGTGCCAAGTGTTTGTGCAGCGCTTTACAACATGAGGGCAGACAGTACAGCAACAATACAATTCAAAACAAGAGGGTTAGGAGGGCCCCGCTCCTGGGAGCTTGCAATCTAATAAGGGAGGGGCTGGTGGAACAAAATGTAATAACTGTGAGGGATGAACTTGATGGGAGAAATAAAAGATTCAGTTTTTAGGTGAAGGTAGGAGAGGCTTCCCTGAAGAGAGGAGTTTTCAGAGATTGCCTAAAAAGTGGAGAGAGTAGGAGATAGCCGGACAGATTGGGGCAGGGAGTTCCAGAGGATGGGAGAGGCTCAGGGGCAGCAGCGCCGGCCATTAGAGGCCGGCGCCACCCCCTCTATAATTCCACCCCCCTATATGCATAATGGATGAATCTATCCACGGCCGCCGCAGCCACCCCCCTTTCAGGACGCCGGGCACATGAATTACAGCGGTGGGTGGTGTTTTTTTTTTTTTTTGAAGCACCTGATTAGAAGCAGAGGCTCTAATAGTCTTCAAAATAGGGTGGGCTCAGGTCGTAGAGAGTGCGACCGGAGCCCGCCCAGGTGTGTTACAACAGCAAATGAACATTCGCTGTTGTAACACTGATCTGGCCAATCAGAAGCTGAACCCATTTTCCAATTGGCCTTAAAGAGAAGACTCCCGATTGGCCGCCGAGGAGGAGGGAGATAACGGAAGCCGACGCCGTGATGACCCGTGGAGAGCAGGAGAACGGAAAGGCCGCCACCGCCGAGCAGGGGAAGCCGCTGGTGGGGGGGGGGGGTATACTGTTTGCCGCCCCTTCAAAAAAATTTCCACCGGCCGCCACTGCTCGGTAGAAGTCCTGGAGATGAGCAGTGGAGGAGGAGACAAGGGAACTAGAGAGCAGGAGGTCTTGGGAGGAGCGGAGAGGAAGGTTTGGGAGATATTTGGAGACAAGATTGGCGATGTTGATTATACCCGGGTCATCGGTCCTCCAGTGTGAAGGGGATCTGCAATAACAATGTTTGTGTCTAATGTGACACCTTAACCTGGTATATCATTGTTTGTGTTTGGGGTTCGTTATTTTTTTCGTTTTTTTCCTTTGTTGTTTTTTTAAAAACACAAACGTTTACTTTAACAAAGCTTTTTCCTGATTCTTTCTATACAGAGAATTCTCTGCTCAAGCCGACAACTGTCAAAAAAACAAAAAAAAACAACAACAACAAAAAACAAAACAGGGAGTCTGCCAAGTTTCACAAGATTCCTCTGCTGCACCAACTATAAACATTGTAACGTTTTGTTCTTTAGATAGATCATAGGAATGAACTTCGGTCTGTAAATGAGGGAAGTTTAACCACTTAAAGACTAAACCTTTTTCTGACACTTGTTGGTTTCAAGTTAAAATCAGTATTTTTTGCTAGAAAATTACATAGAACCCCCAAACATATATATATATATATATATATATATATATATATATATATATATATATATATATATATATTTATTTTTTTTTTTAAGCAGAGACCCTAGAGAATAAAATAGCGGTCGTTGCAATATTTTTTTATGTCACACTGTATTTGCGCAGCGGTCTTTCAAATACAATTTATTTTGGGAAAAAAATACACTTTATTGAATTTAAAAAAAAACTAAACAGTAAAGTTAGCCCAATTTTTTTGTATAATGTGAAAGACGAGAGAATCGTGATCTTTATTCTAAGCAAAAAAATTGTGATTCTCATTTTGGCCAGAATCGTGCAGCTCCACCTGGCGGTGGACTACATATAACAGCATGCCATGGACCGACAAATGGTGCCATGACGAGCCCAACAGGTTGTCTACTGTACATTGACACATGATAAGATTCTGAAATATGTAAATTTCCAGAACAGGTATGGGTGTACATCAGCAGTAAACAGTCAATGCTAAATATACAACATTACTGGTAATGTGTGGTCTAGAGCAACCAATCAGAAATGACCTCTCAAGCTGGTCAAATCAGACTAATGCAAACTGATTTTTGAGTGGTTGCTGAGGAGGGGGGGGTGTCACTGTTCTATGCTGTTTAAAAACAAAAATCACAACTGGTTCATGTTTACTTAACAACAGAAATAAAAACAACAACAAATGTATCTAAAACACCGACACCAGAAGAGAAATATTCTGTATAAAGTACAGAAAGAACATTCAGCCCCTCCACCGCCTCCGGACATCCCACCACTTCCTATGAGACACACAGATAACATGCAGATCTTACTTTCTTATAGTGATTGAAGGAAATTTTACTCCCATTCCGTTCCGGCACCCAAAATCTCAGGCTTGCGGGCATTGCACACAGGCAGGGGCCTGGAGAGATGAGAGAGGAGTGCGAGGCTGTGGGGGCCCCCGGGCTCTGGAGGACAGGGGGGGGTTATGTGTCAGGATACTCGGGGTAATTTTAGCCTCGGAGCCATCAGATTTCATTACAGGGCAGGTTCTCTCCCATTGGATCCTCCCTACTGGATTCTCTGCCAACTTCACACATCCTTGGCGGGACTTCACACAAAGTTTAAATATTATCCCTTCCTGTCCCACCTTACCTCATCCCTTTAAAGGGATATAGACATGCAAAAAAAAAAAAAGGGGTATCTAAACCCAGGAAGAAAAATGTAAGCTTACCAGTCCTTAGATGTGGGGAGTTCAATAGTTTTCTTTTTTTTTAGGCTTTTCCCACTATATTTTCACCGGCCACTAACACACTTCTCTAGGGGGGCAGCGCTCACCATCAGTGCCAGGACAAGGTCATCCAGAGCCCAGGGTAATTTGTGTGCCCCCCCCAGATGTATGAGCATTCTGTGTCAGCAACCCCCCCCCCCCAAAAAAAAAGGAGCACTAATCGGCATGCTTACCCCCAAGCATCAATTCCCCCTCCAGTACAAATCTGCCCCCTATTGAAATTCTCCATCCCTGCAAAAATCTTCACCCCCCCCCAGTTCAAACATTTCCCCGTCCTAGCACAAATCCTCTACCCCTAGCTCTCAAATTTCCCCTCCAAGCAGTGTCATCAGCTAATGGTATTTTTTATTAAATTTTTTTGGGGTGGGGGGCATTCATGATGGACTGAAGGGGGGACGGTCTATGTAAAGGTAATCCAATGAGAAGGGAGCTGCAGTAGTCGAGGCGAGAGATGAGCAGGGAGTGAATTAGAAGCTTGGTGGCGTCATTAGTGATCAGTGATAATACTGTACACTGTACTAATGACACTGGCTGGCAAGGGGTTAACATCAAGGGGTTAAAGAGGAGTCCCCCCCCCCCCCCCCCCCCAAAAAAAAAAAAAATGTAAGAAGTCAGCAGCTGCAAATAGTGTAGCTGTTGACTTTTCCTATTAGGGCACTTACCTGTTGCATTCAGAGGTGACATCACCCGATCCGGTTCGTCAATCGGCTCTCGGGTGCTTGCTCCTCGCATCTTGGCTAAAGGGAAAACAGAAGTTTGCTACTGCGCATGCGCAAATCACGCTGCGCTTTGTGAATGGGCTGGCTGCAGGAGGGGAGGAGGGCTGAAGTGAGCAAGAAGTAAGAGCAGATACCTGTCAAAACCAGGGACCCAATGCCCCCTCTCCCCCACAAAGGTGCCAAGTGTGGCAGTGGAGGGGGGGGAGGGGCAGACAGGCGGAGCTTTCCCCTTTTGGGTGGAGCTGCACTTTAAATGTGTACGCTGCTAAACCAGGAAGTACAGCGCAATGTGCCTAACAGTGCCAGGTCGGCAAGAGGTTAAATAAGCATGCAGTGCATGTGGCGTATTGCTTATTAGTTACTTTTGTTATAGTTACATAGTTACATAGTAGGTGAGGTTGAAAAAAGACACAAGTCCAACCTAAAGTATAGTAAACCTATAGTAACGCATCAATCTGAATGGGCCCTAAAAATCTGACCCTGTGGCGCTCAGTCCTGCTCTCCAACATCTCTCATATTTTAGCAGCGTGAAGAAGGCTTTAGACAGCCTGATTTCCCCCGTCAGCTGGTGTTCCAAAGACGACGACCAGCAACAATCACACAAATGAAAAAGCATGCTCGCCGATTCTCATCGACCTCTACAGCGAGGACTGTACTGAGGCCGCCGGTAGTTTGTTGAGAAACAAACAAGTAAATAAAACAAGACAGAAGGTGGCAGTATTTCCGCGTCAAACGATTGATCCGGTGCAGATTGACATCACGCATTTGTGTGTATGAACCGGCAGCAACGAATGAAGACAGAGTGCCCGGCTTTCTTGACAACAATTAAGCGATTCCATTTGGAGACCTGTTAAACATAATGTAATAAGCCACTGATTCGCCATCTGTTGAGCAGATGCTCGGCTTATTACAGTCTGTCTTCCTCGATCGTTCAGAAATCTGATTTGCGCATTATGAATCTTCAAGGTGAAAATGTGATATAAAAAAAAAAAGGAGGGGATCCGGAATCAGCGAGACGAAAATATTCAACCGAACGCAATGTGCTCTTCCAAGCTAAAACTGAAGATCAATCTGCTTAGTTTGCCCGCCCTCAAAATCGACATGCTAACGAAATGTTTACAGTGTAAAGCCTAGTACACGAGCCAAATGTCGAACGGCATTGGCCGCTTCAACAAAAGCCGGCCGACATTCGGCCCGTGTTTACTGCAGTCAATCCGACAGAAGCGGGACCATTCGGTATGACATTAATGGCCTCCCAGTCTTAGTCCGTAGGGTTCAGTATTGAGTTGGCTCCGCCCTTTGCAGCTATAACAGCTTCAACTCTTCTGGGAAGGCCGTCCACAAGGTTTAGGAGTGTGTCTATGGGAATGTTTGACCATTCTTCCAGAAGCAGATTTGTGAGGTCAGGCACTGATGCTGGATGAGAAGGCTTGGCTCGCAGTCTCCGCTCTAATTTACCCCAAAGGTGTTCTATCGGGTTGAGGTCAGGACTCTGTGCAGGCCAGTCAAGTTCCTCCACCCCAAACTCGCTCATCCATGTCTTTATGGACCTTGCTTTGTGCACTGGTCCGAATCATTTGGTGGAGGGGGGATTATGGTGGGGGGGTTGTTTTTCAGGGGTTGGGTTTGGCCCCTTAGTGTTAGTAAAGGGAACTCTTAACCTCCCTGGCGGTATGATTATTTCGGATTTTAGGTGCTGAAAGCGGTACAATTATTTTGCATGGAAATTTGGCGTTTTATATTGTAGGTCTGTAAATCTTAACAATAACACACTTAAATCTGTCCAAACCAGAGTCTAGTAGATATCCCGGGTATGATGAAGTTTGAAACACAAAAACATAAATTATAATATAATAAATAAAAATAAATAATTAAAAAAAATAAAAATAAATAGTAATAAAATAAATTTCCCCACGATTCACTATCGCTCAATTCTGCAAGTGTTCTAATTTACTATCGCTGTTTTCTAGCTGGTCTAAAGCCACTTTTGACGTAAAGGGACACTTTTTGGTTGCTATGGACAATCTCCAGTTTCCAGGCAGAAAGAACAGTATATATCACATAAAACTGCATGCAGGGCATGGGCCAAAGCACTGGGGACAAAAGGGATGTGAAATCATTTCATACAGTACTGTAATCTGTAAGATTACAGTACTGTATGTGTTATGATTTTGACTTTTTTTTAAATTTGCCGCCAGGCTCCGCCCCCGTGCGTCGCTCGCAGGGAACGGAGCCTGGCACGGAGAGGCTTCGGAGGAGGACGGAGCCCTCGGACACTGCGGGGGACATCGCAGGATCCCGGGGACAAGGTAAGTAAGGAGGCACCAGGATCCTGCGATGTAATCCCGAGTGTGGCTCGGGGTTACCGCTAATGGTCCTGAATTTTAACCCCGAGCCACACTCGGGAAAACCGCCAAGGAGGCTACGTCGCCAGCATACCAAGACATTGTGGACTTTTTCTTGCTCCCAAATTTGTGGGGACAGTTTGGGGATGGCCCCTTCCTGTTCCAACATGACTGCGCACCAGTGCACAAAGCAAGGTCCATAAAAGACATGGATGAGCGAGTTTGGGGTGGAGGAACTTGACTGGCCTGCACAGAGTCCTGACCTCAACCCAATTGAACACCTTTGGGGTAAATTAGAGCGGAGACTGCGAGCCAGGCCTTCTTATCCAACATCAAAGCCTGACCTCACAAATGTGCTTCTGGAAGAATGGTCAAACATTTGCTTCGAAAGCGGTATGATTTTCTGATCGTGTGTGTGCAGCCTTTACCTCCTTTACCTGGTGAGAACAAACAAACTGTCTTGTTATCTTATCCGGCACAGATGAGGTCACATACCTTCCCCCTTGTAAAGGGAAGATGCAGTAAGGTGAATTCCTGTATAAACATCCTAAGAGGCCACTCTGGGAGCCCTCAGAATTAATCCTGGAAATGGAGTGTTTGAACATTTATTAGTGGTAGCGGCCTGAGAAGAGCCCATAGTAGTCAACATGAGCAGTCTTTAGTAACGTTTGGCTGATCAAAGGCAGATTATATCAAAGGCCAGCGCCTGACACTAAAGATTCGACTCAGACAAGCAGGGCCGAGGAAGAACCCAAGAAGAAGAAAAGATCTGAGGAAGAACCCAACAAGAAGAAAAGATCTGAGGAAGAACCCAAGAAGAAAAAAAGATCTGAGGAAGAACCCAACAAGAAGAAAAGATCTGAGAAAGAACCCAACAAGAAGAAAAGATCTGAGGAAGAACCCTACAAGAAGAAAAGATCTGAGGAAGAACCCTACAAGAAGAAAAGATCTGAGGAAGAACCCTACAAGAAGAAAAGATCTGAGGAAGAACCCTACAAGAAGAAAAGATCTGAGGAAGAACCCAACAAGAAGAAAAGATCTGAGGAAGAACCCTACAAGAAGAAAAGATCTGAGGAAGAACCCTACAAGAAGAAAAGATCTGGAGTAACACTTTCCCTGCCGGCACAGTGACAATAAAGCACAGTGGGGGGAGATTTACCAAAACTGGAGCACTCAGGATCCGGTGCAGCTGTGCATAGTAACCAATCAGCTTCTAACTTCAGCTTGTTCAAATAAGCTTTGACAATAAAACCTGGAATCTGATTGGTTTCTATGCAGAGCTGCACCAGATTTTTGCACGCTCCAGTTTTAGTAACTCAATCCCCATTGTGCCTTCCTTCAGAGCTTGATGGGTTCCAAATCTTGGGGTGCATGCTAAGACTTGTAGTCCCCCGAGAGGATAAAAAAAGTTCCGCTAGCTGTTCTCTGATCTGATTCGTGCACCACTTCAAAGGGAATTATTAGGCTTCATGATTAAAATATTATTGGAGGATTAGAAGGAGCTCAAGTCTGAACTTGTTTGTATCAAGAAGCGTTTTATATCAAAGGACTTAAAAACTGAAAAAGTTATTTTAGGTGAGCGATAATATTCACACACAGGAACCGTAACTGTGCCGCCTTCCGCCCTGGCTGCTGTGCCATGTGAACACGGGCAACCATAATTAGTCCCCGCGGGTCCTGGATGCAGAACAGGAAAACCCTTGGCCTGAGCTCTGCTTTTACTTAAAGGGTGACGCCATCTTCATGGAATCTCCTATATGGTTTGTTACCTCTTGCTTACTGGGCACTCAAACCCCCCTCCTGCCCAGACCAATTTTTAGCTTTCAGCGCTCACACTTTGAATGACAATTGCGCGGTCATGCAACACTGTACCCGAATTAAATTTTTATAGTTTTTTTCACAAAAATTGAGCTTTCTTTTGGTGGTATTTAATCACCACTGGGGTTTTTATTTTTTTGCTAAACAAACAAAAATCAAAGAAATATTTGAAAAAAAAAAAAAAAAAAAATTTCATAGCTTGTTATAAAATTTTGCAAACGGGTAATTTTTCTCCTTCATTGATATTCGCTGATGAGGCTGCACTGATGGGTGGCACTGATAGATGTCACTGATGGGCACTGATAGGTGGCACTGGTAGGTGGCATTGATAGGCAGCACTGGTGATGAGGCACTGTGGGCACTGATAGGTGACACTGTGGGCACTGATAGGTAACACTGTGGGCACTGATAGGTAACACTGTGGGCACTGATGGGTGGTACTGTGGGCACTGGTAGGTGGCACTGATGGGCACTGGTAGGTGGCACTGATAGGCAGCACTGGTAATGAGGCACTGTGGGCACTGATAGGTGACACTATGGGCACTAATAGGTAACACTGTGGGCACTGATAGGTAACACTGTGGGCACTGATGGGTGGTACTGTGGGCACTGGTAGGTGGCACTGATGGGCACTGGTAGGTGGCACTGATAGGCAGCACTGGTAATGAGGCACTGTGGGCACTGATAGGTGACACTGTGGGCACTGGTAGGTGACACTATGGGCACTAATAGGTAACACTGTGGGCACTGATGGGTGGTACTGTGGGCACTGGTAGGTGGCACAGAAGCCTCTGCAGAGGCTCTCCACGATCGGGACCGATGTCCCTCTCACAGCCACCGGTGATCGGCTCTTTTTTTTTCCTCACGCTACTAGAGAAAAAATAGCCGATTACCGGCTCTGTTTACATCACATGATTAGCTGTCATTGGCTGACAGCTGATCACGTGGCAAGGGGTCGGGATCATAGACTCGCTGATCACAGAGCGCGCCGCACGCGCCCTGCAGGGGGCGCGCAGGCCGCTCGAACACGGGAGGACGTCTATGGACGCCCACCCAGCAAATTAGGTCCGCGGCTCCGCGCTGCAGCCGACTTTCAGCTATAGCGCGGACGGGAGGTGGTTAAAATCCCTGCAATGTACAGAGTATCCACAGGGGGTTGTTTTCTTCTCAACAAAAGTGGAGTTACTCTTTAAGTCCTCTTAATGGGGGTCTCATTGGGAAAAGCATGAGGTGGCATGCAGCTTAGAGAATACAACCACATGCCCCAAGATGTTAAGCTCGATCCCCTCTTTTGGGTCTATCAGTTGCCGGGCATTTGGCCGGTGTCAGAAACATCCTTCTTCAAAATTGGTTACATTAAAGTGGTTGCAAACCCTTACATACCCCAAGTGAAGTGACCCCTCCCCCATGAGGGTCCTACATAAATACTCCTACATAAGTTGCACCGGTATGGTTCTGCAGTCTACCCTCCTCTACAGTCATTCAAAGTCCAGAATTTATAAAGCTTGTATGAGCTGTCAGAAAAAGGAGGTGGGAGAATTGAAGTTACACTCTGTAGAGCTGAGTGAGAAGCGCTCTGAGAGCTGACTAGAGGGAAGAGAGAGACACATCCCCTTCACACAGCAACACAGGAACAGAGCTGAGGCTGACAATCACAGGCTGTGTGCTGGAGCTTCCTTTCCCCCCTCACCTTTTTATCTCTGGGTGTCAGGAAAACCTGTCAGAGCTGACTCTTCCCTGGGTGGTGGGGTCTTCCCTGTCTGGTCTACTTTGTATCATTGTGGGATCAATAACGATTCTTTGAACTCTGTATGGAAAATGATGATGTAACATTTACTGCAGGACACAATCAACCATCCACCTATTCCTTATCAATGCAAACCAGACAGCTATAAACGCAGCAGGCTGGGCAGAGAGCACAGATCATTAAACTGGGTTTAGTCACCTTTATTTGCTCATCTTGACGTCTTTCTCGTGAGCCCCCCCCCCCCCCCCCAACCCATCAGTATACTGGATCCATCAGGTTACACACCAAGGATCCTGGTACTTGCACTGCAATTATGCCAGCGCATGTGTGAAAACAAAAATTTTAAGTGGTTGTAAAACCCTTCCTTATATCTTCTCAGTGAAGTGACTGGCCTCAGGTGATACACAGAGACGAAGCAAATCCGCCTGCATTTGTTGTACCCCCTTATCTGCAGCTCTCTCTCCTCTACAGCCGTTTAAAGCACAAAATTTACACAGCATTTCTGAGCTCCAGAAGGCAGGGGGTGGGGCACTAATGTCACAATGCACAGCAGAGAGATGAGTGTAATCTGAGACCTGAGTGGAGGGAATAGACACCCCCTCCACCCTTATGCCGCGTACACACGATCGGATTTTCCGACAACAAAATGTTGGATGTGAGCTTGTTGGCGGAAACTCCGACCGTGTGTGCTCCCCATCGGACATTTGTTGTGGGACTTTCCGCCAACAAATGTTGGCTAGCAGGTTCTCAAATTTTCCGACCAACAAATGTTTGTTGTCTGACTTTCCGATCGTGTGTACACAAGTCCGTCGGACAAAAGTCCACGCGTGCTCGGAATCAAGCACGAGCCGGAAGCGCCCGGTCTTGTAAAACTAGCGTTCGTAATGGAGATATCGTGTACGTCTTGTACGTCACCACGCTCGTAATTGTTGGCCAACATGTGACCGTGTGTGTGCAAGACAAGCTGGAGCCAACACCCTTCGAAACAAAAATCCACGGTTTTGTTGTCGGAAAGTCCGATCGTGTGTTACACAGTCTCACAGAGAAACAGGCACAGCTGAGGCTGTCAATCACCTGCTGCGTCCTGGGGGACATGGCCATCCCCCCGGGATTGCTTGACGTCGGCATAGACTGCCAGAAGCGACTCAGATAGCAGAGGAAGGACAGAGGAGACAGAAATCATGCTAGGTGCTCTGGATTGAGGCAAGTACACACTCTACAGTAGAGCAGAGGTATTACATTAGAGCGGGAGGTGCTATCTGTCTGAATGGATGGCGGGAGCTTCCCAACTTCTCCTGCTAACAAGTGGATGATTGGTTGCTAGGACCACCCCACATCGTAGCAACCAACCGGCCGCTTGTTATTTTGAAAAGTGGAGCCGCACCCACTCTCCATGCAGACCGATTGCACCTCCCGCTCTCTGTCCTGCTGTGAAGATGACAGAGGAGGAACAGAGGACACACAGCCGTGGAGGTCTGGACAGGACTGTCACTTGGTCTGGGTCCAGACCGCGGTCCGCCATTTAGTCATGCCTTCTATAGAGTTTATTTTTGCTTGGGACGTAACAGGACAGCTCAGATACAGGTTCTAACCATTGCCTGTTCGTGCCGGTTCACACGGTTGTGATTTCTGATGCGACCTGAGCACAGAATCACATAACAAGGGGAAAAAAAAAAAAAAAAAAAATCACAACATTTTCAATGGTGCCCATTTACATCAATGGGAGTCTGTGTGGCGTGATTTTGGAAAAGGTTCCTCTTCTACTTTGGTGCGATTTCAATGCGATTTGGCTACACAGAATAGGCTAATCACATTCAAAGTTTCATCAAAGTCTCACTGAAAATCGCAATCACAATTGCACTGCAGTAGTGTGAACTGAAAATATTATATTTTTTTCTCTTCGGACTTTAAGTAGCATATCATATAATTTTGTGTTTTTGGGGTGGCCTGCTCCCCCTCCAACTCTCACATTTTTTCACACTATTTTATTCCTATTGAAGAATCACTCTTTTAGGTCTATAATGTATTAGCGCAGCTTCTCTGTTTCCTAGTAGTGTGAACCGAGCCGGGTCTTCGAGTGGAAATCTCTCCAAAGAGAGAAGGGTAATCCTCCTTCAGATACGTATCACTAAAACAATCACTGAAAGGTTCCCCTCACCTGTTTAAGTAAAAACTGTAAAATGTTGGATTTTCCCAGCACTTTATGTTATGGTGACAATTTTATCAGGACAAAAAGAGAAGGTGAATCCCCCTCCCCCCCGAGGGGACACAGATAACAATATATAACCTACACAGACACATTTTTGGTTACAGATACAATGTAACTATTTTGACAATTTTATATAAAAAGCCCCTTTGCTGTGAAATCGAGTTTACTTGGTGAGACTTGCACATCTGAGAACCCCATAGTGTCTTCTTCAGAAGAAGCAGAAGAGAACGTGGTATTGCGGCACGCTTCCTTTGTTCAAAAATATTGAGTAGTTACCCTTAAAGTGACCTTAAATAAGCTCACCCATCGCACAAAGCAAAAGGCACTCCGCAGTCAGCTCTCTGGCAGCTCAGCTCAGCATGCAGGAGCTTCACCTGCAGATTCAGTTGGTCCTACAAAAAAGGATGTCTCTCGCCGTGAGGAAGAGGAAGAGTTCTGCCAATCGGAAAGCAGGAGGGACTCCCTGTGGCCATCAAAGAGACGGGCCAAGCGGAGAGCATTCCCTTTTCTATAGAGAGAGGGAAACTTTCCAACATCTTCGAAAGAACAGGCTTCAGAAGAGATAAGAAGCATTTTGAACTTCTTCAGGGTTTGGTGGTCTTCCCCTGGTGGTTTGACGGTCACAAATGAGTCTCCGTTATCTTAAATCTAGTTGTCGGCACCTGAACCGGATACTACACAACACCCTCCACCAGAGGGGAATCTACAAATCTCTGTATGCTATGTGACCCAGTAAGCGTGTGTAAATGTAAATCTTACAATAACTACTCAAATATGAATATTCACTGGATGTACAGTGGAGTTTCCCTTTAAGGCAACTGTAATTATTTTATGGCCTGCTTTTATTTATTTATTATTAAAGCGGTGTTCCAGCCGCGATTTTTTTATTTATTTTTTTAAAGTCAGCAGCTACAAACACTGTAGCTGCTGACTTTTAATAAGGACACTTACCTGTCCAGGGAGCCCGCGATGTCGGCCCTTCCATCGGATCGGGTGCCGGCGCCGCCATCTTAGCCTTGCGGCTTTACTGCCCGTTTCCTACAGCGAGTCGCTTTGTGAATGGCCCTGCTTTTTTCTGGGACGCACACATGTCCCAGAAGACAACGGGGCAGCTCACAGAAGAGGAGGAAGCGCCGCAGAATAGGAAGAGGCAGATTAGGAAGACTGCCTAGCAACAGGGGTTTCTGGTAAGTAAAAAAAATTTTTTTTTTCAAATTTTTTTTTATATTTTTTTTGAGAATGTTAATGTAATTTTTTATTTTAGGGTGGACTTCCGCTTTAAAACGGAGAAGTAAGGGGAAAGCTTGTTTGGCTGTACGTCTCAGTTTGTTCTGCGCTCCTGTGACCTGTTTTCAGAAGACAGCGGGCTGTCTGAATGGAGTTATTAATACTTTGGCACTTAGCATAGTTCACATGTATGTATTTGGACTGTATGTAGCAATTTGCCTGAAGAGCAGTGGTCTCCAAACTGCTTGCCTTTATCTGGCCCCTGGGACACAATTCCACCAACGGACACCAATTATGGGGCATTATTCCACTAACTGACACCAATGATGGGGCACTAGTCCTCCCACTGACACTCTCTATGGGGCACTATTCCTCCCAATGACATGAACGATGGGGCACTAGTCCTTCCACTAATACCAATAATGAGGCACTATTCCTCCCACTGACACCAATAATGGGGCACTATTCTTCCCACTGACACCAATGATGGGGCACTATTCCTCCCACTGACACCAATGATGGGGCACTATTCCTCCTACTGACACCAATGATGGGGCACTATTCCTCCCACTGACACCAATGATGGGGCACTATTCCTCCCACTGACACCACTGATGGGGCACTATTTTTCCCACTGACACCAATGATGGGGCACTATTCCTCCCACTGACACCAATGATGGGGCACTATTCCTCCCACTGACACCAGTGATGGGGCACTATTCCTCCCACTGACACCAATGGGGCATTTTTCCTCCCACTGACACCAATGATGGGGCACTATTCCTCCCACTGCCTCCAATGATGGGGCACTATTCCTTCCACTGACCCTAATTATGGGGCACTATTCCTTCCACTGATACCAATAAAGGGCCACTAGTCCTCCCACTGAAACTCTCTATGGGGCATTATTCCTCCCAATGACACCAATGATGGGGCTGTATTCCACCAACTGACACTGACGATGGGACACTATTCCTCCCACGGACACCAACGATGGGTCACTGTAACTTCCACTGACACCAATAATGGGGCACTATTCCTCCTACTGGCACCAATAATGGGGCACTATTCTTGCTACTGACACCAACTATGGGGCACTATTCCTGCCACTGACACCAACGATGGGTCACTATTCCTGCCACTGACACCAATGATGGGGCACTATTCCTCCCAATGACACCAACAATGGGGCACTATTCCTCCCATTAAAAGCATTAATGGGGTATTTCTTCTTGCCATTGACAACAGAGAATTTTCTCCTCCTACCAGTCACAGTCTGACCCCCCTAAATCCTAAAGGACAGTTTTGAAGGCCCTCTGTTTAGAAAGTTTGGAGACCCCTGAACTAGAGTCATCGTTCATGTAAAGAACATTTCTTAATGAAGAATTATCCAATACATGTAAACCCCTAAACTCTGGTCAATCAGCAGCCAGCAAAGCCTGCACTCCCTCTCACCAGGCAGCTCAAGGCCAGGCTAATTTAATAGTTGTCCGGCACATAACAATAGAACTCGCCGCTTCCACTGTCAGATGCAATTTAATTAAACTCCTTCCATTTTACAAAGAACAGCTGGCTAAACACTGCGGCCCCTTCAGCAAGGCCTCCTACGTGGAGCTCAGAACACAAGTGTTTGAGCCATCAGAAAAATGTGCCCAGAGTATTTTTAAGTACATAATCCGGTACCAAAGACATTCCCGGCAGCCGCGCCGTGAGCGGTGAGGGATTTCAAGCAGATTAGTCTAAAAACAGAAAAGTAAGCAGAATATGGAGGAAGGAAAAAAAAAGCTTTTAAAACCTAAAAGATGGGGGGCAAATTGGGCACTTTAGCTTCTTTTCCAACTTCCTGCTCATTGACAAAAGCCATGGCGGGTTGCGTGCAAAAGGGAGAGATTTCGGGGGCCGTTTTTTTTTTATTTAGATAATAAAACAAAATCCCATCCCATTCTCACCACATAGAAGAAAGATTGGGGAGGACAATTCTGATGTGAAATCTGTTCCCTGGAAAGGCTGAGGGTGGAGAGGAGTAATAACAGGGAGAATTACACCCGGGAACTTTGGGGGTCGCATCAAAGTAGTGCAGGAATCTTTTCAAAGTAGCTGCAACTTTTAGTCGCATTGATTTGAAGGGATTCCATTGCCATCAATGGGCTGCAACGTGATGTGTCCAAAGTCACATGATAGGGTTTAGGGCTGGGGTTAGGATTAATGGTTAGGGTTAGTGTTAAATGTTGGGGGTTTGCGTTCTAACCCTAACATTTAATGCTAACCCTAACACTCACCCTTAACCCTAATCCATAACCTTAGCTTTTAATCTTAATCCTTAACCTTAGCCATTAACCCTAATCCTAACCATTAACCCTAGCCCTTAATCCTCACCCTTAGCCCTAATACTAACCCTTAACCCCAATACAAACCCTTAACCCTAACACTAACCCTTAACCCTAACACTAACCCTTAACCCTAACCCTTAACCCCACTACAAACCCTTAACCCCAATACAAACCCTTAACCCCAATACAAACCCTTAACCCTAACACTAACCCTTAACCCTAATACTAACCCTTAACCCTAACAGTAATGTTTAACGCTAATACAAACCCTTAACCCTAACCCTTAATCCTAACCCTTAACCCTAATCCTAACCCTCACCCTTAACCCCAACTCTTAATCCTAATCCTTTACCCGAATCCTTAACCCTAGCCCTAAACCCTAACCCTAGTTTTTAATCCTAAACCTTAACCCTAACTCTGGCCCTTAACCTTAATCCAAAACCCTAGCTTTTAACCCTAATCCTTAACCCTAGCCATTAACCATAACCCTTAACACTAGCCCTTAATCCTCACCCTTAGCCCTTAATCCTCACCCTTAACCCCAATACTAACCCTTAACCCTAACACTAACCCTTAACCCCAACACCAACCCTTAACCCTAATACTAACCCTTAACCCTAACAGTAACCCTTAACCCTAACAGTAACCCTTAACCCTAACTCTAGCCCTTAACCCTAACCCTAATCCTCACCCTTAACCCCAACCCTTAATCCTAATCCTTAACCGTAATCCTTAACCCTAGCCCTTAACCCTAGCCCTTAATCCTCACCCTTAACCTTAATACTAACCCTTAACCCTAGTCCTTAATCCTAAACCTTAACCCAAATATTAACCCTTAACCCTAACTCTAGCCCTTAACCCTAACTCTTAACCCTACCCCCAGCCCTTAATCCTAACCCTTACCCTAGCCCTTAACCCTAATCCTAACCCTTAACACTAACTCTAGCCCTTAACCCTTAATCCTAACCCCAGCCCTTAACCCTAACATGTGACTTTGGACACAAAGTCGCATGACAAGTCACAGCCCATTGATTGCAAAGGAACCCCTTCAGATCTATGCAACTTTGAAAAAGGTTGCTGTATGACTTTCATGTGACGGAGTGCCAGAGAGTGTAAAGTCGGATTAAAGTCACACTCAATACTTTATTATTGGCAAAAAACAAAAAACAAAAACAAAAAAAACACAATAATAAAAAATGCAAAATGCACCGTAAAACAAGCTGAAAGAATGCATCAATTGCAACATACATGGGTCTGGACCTAACCTAAGAAACCAAATGACTAAACAGCCACATTCATATCATCCTATAGTCAGCACAATGGGCAATACTTATAAAACTGACTACATAATCAGCCACTGAAGATACCATCCTATAGACAACACTGATCATCGTATGTGGAATACAACCAGTTATGAATATATAGAGCTGGACAATTTATGACTACCCATCTATTATCTATAGGTCCCAGCAAGGGACATGGTTGCCCTGTGCACAGCATAGTACAGTGCTCTGTCCTCATGTGACCTTCCTACAGATACTACATAATGAGCTTCTGGACTGTCCATCCTCCCCTACCACCTATAATCTCTCTCACATGCACCATATTGTGACTATGGAGAGGGAGCCAATCTCTTATGAGGAGAAACCAAACACATTGAGGTGAACATTAGCTGGCAATAGATAGGAGATGAGAATCTCTTGATCTAGCAGGTTTTGGCCAGACAAGGGGACAATCCCATGTTCATGTCCTCCGATTATAATTCTTTCCCCAGGGATACGTGGGCCCCTTGTGGGCGATTGTCTACTCTTTACATTGTCTGCCTGAAAAACTCACCCTTGTCCTATGGCCAAGGTCAACTGTAAAGACTCAGACCCCTCAAAAGTAATATATTAAATATATATGAAGGGTTTCCCGATTGCCCATTGACATTCCAACTGTGAGATCTCCCTACCAAAAATTTATGACTTTGTTCCCATCTACCTGGGATTTTTGGGTGTTCGTGTCCACTTATCATAATTTAAAATAGATAACAATCCAGCAGGGAAGGTGGGAGCCCATCATAATGGGCACAGCAGGTGTACAGACTCCGGAAATAAACACAGGGATGGTGAGAACTCCTCATAATGGGCCCAGCAAGTGTAAAGACAAAGGAACTCAACACAGGGATGGTCGAAACTCCTCATAATGGGCACAGCAGGTGTACAGATTCAGGAAGTCAGCACAGGGATGGTGGGAACTCCTCATAATGGGCCCAGCAAGTATAAAGACATAGGAACTCAACACAGGAATGGTGGGAACCCCTCATAATGGGCACAGCGGGTGTACAGACCCGGGAACTCAGCACAGGGATGGTAGGAACCCCTCATAATGGGCACAGCGGATGTACAGACCAGGGAACTCAGCACAGGGAGAACAGGAACCTCTCATAATGGGCACAGCAGGTATACAGACCAGAGAACTCAGCACAGGGATGGTGGGAATGCCTCATAATGGGCACAGCAGGTATGCAGACCCAAAAACTCAGCACAGGGATGGTGGGAATCCCTCATATAGGGGAACAGCAGGTATGCAGACCCAGGAAATCAGCACAGGGATGGTGGGAACCCCTCATAATGGACACAGCAGGTATGGAGACCCAGGAACTCAGCACAGGGATGGTGGGAACTCCTCATAATGGGCACAGCGGGTGTACAGACCCGGGAACTCAGCACAGGGATGGTAGGAACCCCTCATAATCGGCACAGCGGATGTACAGACCAGGGAACTCAGCACAGGGAGGACAGGAACCTCTCATAATGGGCACAGCAGGTATGCAGACCCGAGAACTCAGCACAGGGATGGTGGGAATCCCTCATATAGGGGAACAGCAGGTATGCAGACCCAGGAAATCAGCACAGGGATGGTGGGAACCCCTCATAATGGACACAGCAGGTATGCAGACCCAGGAAATCAGCACAGGGATGGTGGCAACCCCTCATAATGGACACAGCAGGCATGGAGACCCAGGAACTCAGCACAGGGATGGTGGGAACCCTTCATAACAGCAGTTGTGCAGATTTGGGAAAGCAGCACAGAGATAGTGGGTGTCCCCTTATTATAGAAACAGAAGGTGTGCAGACCCGGGAACTCCATGTAGGCATCTCACTTGACAGATCCTCTTTTGGCCTGACTCGGATGCAAACTGAACTTTGGGGCTTTCCCAGGGAGCTACTGATAGACCTCACCTTAACCCGGTAGTGGTCACCAAACATACCACTGCACCAATATTGAGTTGTGAACGGCTCCTCTCCTGACATGCGAGAGAGATAAAAAAAACACACAAACGTGAACAAGCCCTTAAATATCTAGCAGTAGTTGGTCACCTTCAGCAGGACTTGTTCGGTAATGGTGATGATGTTTTGTAGTCACCTCTTCAGTTCCATTAAATTTGACAACGGTTCACACCTTCAGCCACAGAAATGGAAGAATTAACACCTATGCAGACCCCCGCTACCAAAGATGGGATTATGAACTTTCACACCTCTCGTCTTGTTCTTGGACAATCAACATCTGGCTTAACACGTTCAATGCTGATTGGTGTTGGTGCTTCCTATGCAGATACAAAAGGTTGGGGGTATGTTTTTCTGACACTCATTAGTGTTGAAGAAGCAGCTTGGAGAAGCTATGAAACGTCTTCAATGGAAGAAATCCAGATGAATGTGAGTATTACCAGCTATCCCATGACCTGGATATACGAGACTCTTTACAGACGAGCCCTTTAATTGCGTTTTCAGATCATCTGCAGCCATCTAAAATGATGCTGAACCCGGCCCGTATAAATTGCACACATTGCTTTCTGTCAATTTGTCTGCTTTTAGATTGACTTGACGACTCATTAAATGTAAATCTGAACATTGAAGAGGTCTCGCCTCGGCTAAGCACCGGGGGAATCTGCACTTGACAATCTGCGGCGTCTACATGGGTGCGTAGCGTCAGCGGCACACTTCACATTAGCCCAGAAGGCAGAAGGAGATAAGGGTATTACCGGGGCGCGCTAAATAGAAAAGGGGGGGGGGCGTGTAAATCAGCCGCGATATGCTGCTTGGTGTGATAAACCTCTGTGCGTTTCCAGCGGGGTGAATTCTTAATTCCTTTCCGGTTTAATACGATTGCTTGTTCCCTTTCTAGCCAAACAGATAAGTCCGACTCATGTGAAGCGCTGGGAGACGGCGCCGACTTCATTCAGATAAATCGCCTACCGGAGTGCGGTCATCGGAAGGAAATCACGCACCAAATCGACACGAAGGCAGCAAACTTGCTCACAAACCTATGATGGTGGCAAAGTGAGGGAGGTGAAAAGGGTGCAATAACAATCGCACTGAGGAAACACACCGAGAAAAAAAACGAATTGGCTAGAGCTGCACGATTCTGGGAAAAATTAGAATCACGATTTTTTGACGATTCTTGCGGCGTAACATCATCTTTCACATTATACACAAAAAAACAACTTTACGTTTTTTTTTTTATTCTTCAAAGTGTATTTTTTTCCCAGAAAGTTGCATTTAAACGACCGCTGCGCAAATACAGTGCGACACAAACTATTGCAACAACCACCATTTTATTCTCTAGAGTCTCTGCTAAAATATATATATTATATATATATATATATATATATATATATAATGTTTGAGGGTTCTAAGTAATATTCTAGCAAAAAATAATAATTTTAACTTGAAACCAACAAGTGTCAGAAAAAGGTTTAGCCTTTAAGTGGTTAAACTTTCCTCATTTACAGACCGAAGTTTATTCCTTTGATCTAAAGAACAAAAGGATACAATGTTTATAGCTAGCTGCTGAGGAATGTTGTGAAACTTTGCAGACTGCCTGGTTGTTTGTTTTTTTTTTTCTTTTCATTGACAGCTGTCGGCTTGAGCAGGGAACTCTGCATTGAATTGGGAAAATGCTTTGTTAAGATCGCGAGGGGGGGAAAGAATCTCGATTCTTAACGATTAATCGTGCAGCTCTACTATCAGCACACTGAAAAGTTTCTGTATGAGGCAATCATTCAATGAAACTCCTCCATAGGGATACAGAGAGCATTAAAAACCTGACAGAGGCTCCATCCTTCCCCTTCTATATCTGAAACAAAATGAGCTTTTGCTGCTTTTCTGCCCAGCTTTTATGTCATTTTTTTTGTGTTGTATTAAAAGGTGACGTATGGAATAAAAAAATAAAACACACAAGCTCACCTCTATGCTGTAGCATCTGTGTGGTGCCACAGTTGTGCCACGTAGAATCTAAGATCGAGAACTGAGCAATCACATGACCGCCGATCACTCAGTTTGCTCAGAGTGGAGAGGAGTGACTGTCAGTCACCACTCTCTGCCCTGCTCCTCCAGTGCTCACTGGAGTGCCAGGCTGTAATGTGGGGGGGGGGGGGGGGGGGGGGGGGGGATGTGTATTGGCAGGAGGGTCTGGCTCCGGCTCACAGCCATGTGCTGAAAGGCAGAGCCAGGTGTCAATCAAGCAGCAGAGTAGATCCCGACAATATTGTTGGGATGCTTTCCTAATCTAGAGTAGCTCTGCCCCATCAGCTGATAGCAGGCAATAGGGAGACATTAAAAGGAGAAGTCCAGCCTGAGCTCGTTTGGCTGTACTTCTCCTATGTGACCCATCACCGGAATCAGTCCAGGCACCGTGTCATCCCGACAATAAAGTCTGGATCCACCAGGTGCCTGAAATGATGCCCGTCTCAGCCTCTCAGTGAGCATTGTTTGTTTGTGTACAATGTCGCACGACCGCACACTTGTCAGTTAAAAGCAACGCAGTGCTGTATCACAAAAAATGGCCTGGTCATTAAGGGGGTAAATCCTTCTGGGGCTGAAGTGGTTAATAACGTAAGGGTCGGTAAACGGGGGATCAGTTGGGCGCAATGTGTGATGCCGGATAGTCTATGATACTTCAGAGAGATTCATGAGAAACACCAAATGAAGCCCTCAGGGGACTGGTGTGGTTTACTCAATCCCTCCAAACCCGCTACATACCGAGCGCAGGCTCCTCCCACTGCGCCCACATCAAAGATGGAGCCTTACCACCGCCCTGGATCCCGATCCTGACACTAATTGGTCGGCGATACTTTCACTCAGACCCAATTTTGAAACAATATTCAGATTTTTAACCCTTTAGTGACGGTATTTGAAGCCTAGGCAGTGCCACAGACGGTGCAAATTTCTTTCCTGCAACCACGGCTTGCAGGAAAGAAATTTGCACGATTCCCCCCCATCAACACAGACAGCTGGGAGAAGACCGTGATTATTCCGAGCGGCTATAGCAGCTTCTAGCGATAATTGCAAGTGAATCCGGCAGGCTGGTTGTACCCAGGTTGAACCAATGAATCAACTTGGTACATTCAGCCTGCCCACACACGATTCAAATCTCGGCAGGTTCAGCGGGAAACCGGCAAGATTTGAACCGTGTATGGGCAGGCTGAATGTACCAAGCTGATCGATCAACTTGGGTTCAACCAGCATGCTGGGTTTTACCTGCAATTATCGCTAGTGGCTGCTATAGCCAATCGGAATAATCACTGTCTTCTCCCAGCGGGGACGGCTTCCCCACCCTCCCCCACCGAGAAAAGAGACAATGGCTTGGCAGGAGGGATTTCACCAGCACTGTCTGCGTTGATGGGGGAATTCAAGCAAATTTCTATCCTGCAACCCGTGGTTGCAGGAAAGAAATGTGCTCCGTGTATGGCCGGCCATAGACTACCAAAGCAAGGAGTGTCAGTGTGCATCGATTAACTTGACGATGACTCTATGACTGGGGTTTCAGCTTGGCATCGGTCCTGAGAACTAGAATGTGCACAGCTGCTACAAAGTAAAGTGATAATAAAGCAGAAGTTTAATGATTTTTTTTTTACCAAATCTGCACCAAGGATGGTACTTACATGATTGATAAGTGCCCCTGATCTGTTCCATGAAATCTTCCATTCTCTGCCCCCCTGGTTACCCCCGCAGTTGTGACCACCTGTCACACACACACTCCTTAAAATGTACTGTCTATGCCAACCCTTTCCGCCCCCTGCTGTACTATCATCCCCTGCAATGAAAAGCACTCTATGAATGGAGGAGGTGGACCTTCCATCCATCATTCCACCCACCCATCCTCCGTAATGGCCTAAATTTAGAGTTGGGTTTTCTTACTCCTTAGCCAACAGCTTTATGACCCTCTCTGTGACTGTCACCCCCCCCCCCCCCAGTCTATAGCTTACATCTGTCTTAAAGTGGTAGTAAACTCTATACTACCATTTGTACCTATAGGTAAGCCTATAGTAAGACTTGCCTGTAGGTACTGTGAATATTTCCTATAATTGCACTGATGATGTCATCATCTACATGCACTCTGAAGGTCCAGCTTACAGTGTCGGAAAGGGCGGCGGCTCCCCCACACATGCACGGGAGTGACACCACCGTGGCTCTGGCCAATCACGTAGCCGGAGCTGGCAAACCCGGAAGACAGACAGGGGGAACATGTCAGCCTTCTTAGCGGTGACTTTACAGCACTGGAGGGCTTCATTCCAAGGTGAGTATTTAATAACATGCTAGTATGCTATGCATGCTAGCACACTGTGCCATTGCCTTGCAGGGTTTTTTTTTTTCTCGTTTTTTTTTAAATTGGCGGTTTACAACCTCTTTAAAGGGGTTGTAAACCTTCGTGCTTTTTCACCTTAATGCATCCTATGCATTAAGGTGGAAAAACACCTGGCAGTGACTGGCCCCCCAGCCCAACCCCCCCCCCCCCCCCCCCGTTGTACTTAGCTAAGCCCTGCAACTTGACCCGGCGGGGACGCGCCGTCTCTCTGCCCCGGTGTTTTCAGCTCTTGATTGGATAGATTGATAGCAGCGCAGCCATTGGCTGTCAATCAAATCCAATGATGCGGGCGCCAGGGGGCGGGGCCGAGTCATACATTCAGCGGCTATGGACGCCAAATGCTGGACTCGGGTGAGCGCCCGCAAGGTAACCTCCTCAGGAGAGCGCTTCTCCTAGGGCAGAGATATGCAATTAGCGGACCTCCAGCTGTTGCAGAACTACAAGTCCCATGAGGCATAGCAAGACTCTGACAGCCACAAGCATGACACCCAGGGGCAGAGACATGACGGGATTTGTAGTTTTGCAACAACTGGAGGTCCGCTAATTGCATATCCCTGTCCTAGGGGGTTACCTGATGTGGGAAAGAGCCGCGAGAGCCGCCGAGGGACCCCAGAAGACGAGGATTGGGGCCACTCTGTGCAAAACGAGCTGCACAGTGGAGGTAAGTATGATATGTTTGTTATTTAAAAAAAAAAAAAAACGAACCCTTACAATCACTTTAAGTCTGGTACACACTACAGTTTCTCTTCGTGCAACGAAAAAAAAAAAAAAACACGGTCGGAGACGCTGTACTAACACATTAGTGCAGTGATCTCCCCCCCCCCGCTGAGCTGTTGTGTTCTGACAGGAGGGGCGCCCCCGCCAGAACACTCTGATTAGCGCTCTCTGCCATCGGCTGAGAGCGCTGATCGGGAGTCGGTCGGCGGCTGGTTTTCCAGCATGCTTGTCCGACGGACCGACATACACACAGGCTGAATGTCCGACGTTTGTTTTTTTTTTTTTTAACTGGCCGATGTCTCATGACATTTTGCCCGTGTGTACCCGACTTTATCTCACCAACTGTGAGAGTTTTATTACCATTTCCGTGTAATTTTGTTTGTTTTTTCCTTTTTTCCTTTCCCTCAGAGATTGTCTTTTTTTTTTTTTTAACATTCTGATAAAACTTTTGTGAATTAGTACTGCTGGGACCTTGAAGAAGGAGACCCCGAAAGCTTGTCCTGAAAAACTATATTAGTGCAAAAAGAAAAAAAGAAAGTATCACAGACAGTGTCCCCCCCCCCCCCCCCCCCCCCAAAAAAAACAATAAATAAAATAATTGCTAAACTTCAGCTTTTCTTTTTTCACTAATTAGGATGCTGGTGGTAACACTTCAGGCTCTTCAAACTGGCGGCTGAGCAGCGATTTTACCACCCTCCTGGCCAACCAACACGAATAAAATTTTTTTTTTGTCTGCAGTTATTTAGAAGGAATCATTTCTTGTTCTGTGTGGATCGTATCTGATGTACAATGTGTTGCTGGTTGAACAGAGAAGGCTTTAGTATTTTAAACAAGTTTCTCACAGCGGGGGGGGGGGGGGGGGGGGGGGGTTTACAAGGCGGTCTATGGTCATGAAGGGGTGAACAGAGACGTTGCACCACGAATATAAGTGTCGGCATTGCGCAGATATTTACACAATCGCACGAAAAAAAGCTCCCGCTGTATAAATAACATCCTACAGAGTGGTGGAGGCAGTGGGTGGTGAATGAAGCTCATACAATGGATCAACAATATCAGATGAATGGATACAACATGTCAGAGCCGGTCACACAGGAAGAGTCCAATATAAACACAGCATTGTGCTACAAAAGACAGGTGACTCTCCCATGTTATAGGGAAACATTGTATTATTAGATTACATGTTCACTTTTTATTGCAACTTTAACCATAAGTCATATTTGATGTGTTTTGACATGATACATGCTTGCTGTTTTTGATTATATTTTGATTATTGTACTTGATACAGAGAGTCTCCCTCTAGTGGCTGTCTGTATATCAGGGAATATTTATTTATTACAGGTACTTTATATAGCGCGGTACAATTTACGCAGAGCTTTACATATATATTATACATTCACATCAGTCCCTGCCCCCAAGGAGTTTACAATCTAAGGTCCCCAACTCACATTCATACATATTCGTACTAAGGGCAATTTAGACAGGAGCCAATTAACCTCCCAGCATAGTACCCGGAAGAAACTCCCGCAGGCACAGGGAGAACATGCAAACTCCAGGCAGGGAGTGCCCTGTTTTGGATTCGAACCAACATCCCTAGTGCTGCCAGGCGGAAGTGCTAACCACTTAGCCACTGTCATAGGTGTGTGCCATCTGTTGTATTAGGGTGTACACACCAGAGCTCAAACACTCAACATCTATCTATATAGCTATAGATATATAGATCTATAGATATCTATATATCTCTAGATATATATCTATATATATATATATAGATATATATCTCTAGAGATTATAGATAGATAGATAGATAGATAGATAGATAGATAGATAGATAGATAGATAGATAGATAGACAGACAAACCACTCATGCGCGTGAGTGGTTTTGCCTGTACAGCATAAAATCCTGGCAATTTTGGGTGCCTGGGAGGCACAGGTACAGGTGCAGCATGCAGCCCACTGCCAGTGGCCTGTCAAAATCAATGATTGACTGAAATACGCGGCAGATGGACGCTGTTCTGAGCAGTACTTGCGTTAAAGTGTTACTAAACCCAGGACCCTGCATTCACTATATCTGGTCTCCCCAGGAGCCTGCATTCACTATATCTGGTCTCCCCAGGACTCTGCATTCACTATATCTGGTCTCCCCAGGACTCTGCATTCACTATATCTGGTCTCCCCAGGAGCCTGCATTCACTATATCTGGTCTCCCCAGGAGCCTGCATTCACTATATCTGGTCTCCCCAAGAGCCTGCATTCACTATATCTGGTCTCCCCAAGAGCCTGCATTCACTATATCTGGTCTCCCCAGGACTCTGCATTCACTATATCTGGTCTCCCCAGGACTCTGCATTCACTATATCTGGTCTCCCCAGGACTCTGCATTCACTATATCTGGTCTCCCCAGGACTCTGCATTCACTATATCTGGTCTCCTCAGGACTCTGCATTCACTATATCTGGTCTCCCCAGGAGCCTGCATTCACTATATCTGGTCTCCCCAGGAGCCTGCATTCACTATATCTGGTCTCCCCAGGACCCTGCATTCACTATATCTGGTCTCCCCAGGAGCCTGCATTCACTATATCTGGTCTCCCCAAGAGCCTGCATTCACTATATCTGGTCTCCCCAGGACTCTGCATTCACTATATCTGGTCTCCCCAGGACTCTGCATTCACTATATCTGGTCTCCCCAGGACTCTGCATTCACTATATCTGGTCTCCCCAGGACTCTGCATTCACTATATCTGGTCTCCCCAGGAGCCTGCATTCACTATATCTGGTCTCCCCAGGACCCTGCATTCACTATATCTGGTCTCCCCAGGAGCCTGCATTCACTATATCTGGTCTCCCCAGGACTCTGCATTCACTATATCTGGTCTCCCCAGGAGCCTGCATTCACTATATCTGGTCTCCCCAGGACCCTGCATTCACTATATCTGGTCTCCCCAAGAGCCTGCGTTCACTATATCTGGTCTCCCCAAGAGCCTGCGTTCACTATATCTGGTCTCCCCAGGACTCTGCATTCACTATATCTGGTCTCCTCAGGACTCTGCATTCACTATATCTGGTGTCCCCAGGACTCTGCATTCACTATATCTGGTCTCCCCAGGACTCTGCATTCACTATATCTGGTCTCCCCAGGACCCTGCATTCACTATATCTGGTCTCCCCAGAAGCCTGCATTCACTATAACTGGTCTCCCACAGTACACAGAACATGGAAATGCAATTACATATACCCTTTCTCATCAGCAGTATATAGCAGTCTTGTGACTTCTATCAGTGTCTGATTAAAGCTTGTAGGAGGAGTTTTCATTCTCCTCTGACTGCCCAATGAGGCTGCAGGACCCCTGACCCTCTGTCTGGACAGTGCTGATTGGTCCTGTGCTGATCACATGCAGCCCCCCCCTCCCCCAGAAGTAAAAAAATAACTCTCTAGCAATACACACTAAACTGGGCATATGCAGAAAGCCCCCCCAAGGCTCTGTACTATCAGGAAATGGATCAGAGAAGACAGGATCAAACAGCCTTTTTTACACAATGAATGAATGAATGAATGAATGATTTGTAAAGCGCTACAATTGCGAACTGAATCGCCTCAAGGCGCTAGATGTGTTCTCTGTAGCCAGCTTCTAGAAAAGGAAGGTCTTTAGTTTTTTCCTGAAAGCCTGGTGGTTTTCTTCCATGCGGAGGTTGGTTGGGAGAGCATTCCATAGTCGAGGTCCTTGGACTGCAAATCTACGTTCTCCCTTTGCTTTGTAGCGGTATTTGGGAATGAGGAGGAGGTTTTGGTTAGCTGATCGAAGACTGCGATTCGGTGTGTAGTGTTTTATTTTTTCCCGGAGATATTGCGGAGCGTTTCCTTGTATGCATTTATGGGTGAGGCAGAGGGTCTTGAATATGATCCGATTCTTCACAGTTAGCCAATGTAGGCTTTTTAGGGATGGGGAGATGGATTCCCAGGGCTTTTTTCCTGTTAACAGTCTTGCCGCCGTATTTTGCATGAGTTGCAAGCGCGCAAGCTGATATTGGGGTAGACCTACGTAGAGGGAATTTGCGTAGTCGAGTCGGGAATTGATGATCGTTCCCACAACTGCCGCTTTGTCCTCTTCTGGGATGAAGGGGATGAGTCTGCGAAGCAGGCGGAGGAGGTGGTGGGATCCGCTCACCACCGATCCTATTTGTGCATCCATTGTCATTCCTGAGTCAAAGATGACTCCGAGACTCTTGACTTTGGTGCTGGGGGAGATGGTCTGTCCGAGGATGGAGGGTGGTGTCCACGGAGTCTTAATTTTGGAGTTTTTGTTGGCTTGCAGGAGAAGAAGTTCTGTTTTTGATTCGTTAAGTTTGAGGGAGCTAGCGGTCATCCAGTCATTGATTAAAGTGAGGCATTTCTGTAGTTGCTGATGATGATCTTTTTGTCCATTAATGCGAAGGTAGAGTTGGGTGTCGTCTGCGTATGAGTGGAAGCAGAGGTCCGTTTTCCTGATGATATTGAGAAGCGGGCGGATGTAGATGTTAAATAGCACTGGTGACAAGGGTGAGCCCTGAGGGACTCCACAGGAGACTGCCCGAGATTCCGAGGTGAATGTTCCCAGTTTCACTGTCTGAGAGCGATTCTCTAAGAAGGATGTAAACCATTTTAGGGCAGAATCTGTGGCTCCTGCAACTTCTGAGAGGCGGACAAGTAAAGTATTGTGGTCCACTGTATCGAATGCAGAGGATTACCCCCTTAGGTTCCGCAGTGAGTATAACAAGCATGCTTTACTGCAGATACAGACTGATTTTACTGTTGTGGGTTTAGTAACATTGTGTCAAAAGCTGGAAGGGATGCTAATATGCAAATGAGATTTCCAAAATCAGACCCCCGGGATATTTCGTATCTGTGCCCGCTCTGCTGAGATTATATGGGGTACCCCACCAGGTATGTAAGCTCCTACAACTCCATAGGTGACAACTTTATTTTTCCTGGTTCAGACCTTTCCGGGACACCCACACCTTCTTATTTTTTTTTAATTCTTCCACATGTGAATGTTACAGATATGGGAAACCCAGAACATTTTTTTTTTGTTTTTTAACTGACGGAGTAATTGGTTTTCTGGGGATAGGTTTGGGGGGGGAATAGTCCTTGGTTCTTCCATAAGCTGAGCTGCACCTTCGAGTTTTGCAAGTATTGTGTACTTATACCGGGACACTGGAAGAAGTCATCCCGACTGTACACATTTACTGAGCAGATGGCAGATATTGATTGGACAGATTGTGGAGACATTGGGAGCAGCATGTGGACACTTCCTGGAGGAGTTTTGTTACAAGACCAGATTAGTGTTTTTACAAGTAAATGGAGCACCAGCTCATCATTTACACATTCCGACCGACCAGAAAGTCTGTCATCCTCCCATTTGGAGGGAGAGCCCCTCTGTCTTTATTTACTTGTTCAAATGTACAATTCAAAAGCAGAGCCCCAGTCGAAAAAAGAATAGCCTGTGATATGCTGCAATACTCAGCTTAAATCTGGAGCTGTTCCTTGCAGTACTTCTTGTCTATCACTAGATGTCTTCAGTATCCTCATCCGAAATGACAGCCAGCATCACACAACCCATTCTGTGGAGTCCAGGCTTGTCATAAACCCACCTCCAACCTGTGAATGGAGGGAGGAGCTTATCTCTGTCACTCTGCTCTCTCCTTGTATCAGCATCCTCCCTGCTTGTGCCGCTTCTCAATTTGCAGGTCCGTGCTCGGCGGTACATGGACAGCAAAAGGTCAATACCAGGTCACATTCAGGGGCTTGTACTGCTGGCATTATGGGGTGTTAAAGTGGCAAATGTACTAAACACTCAGTGAAGAAGGTCAAAATCTTACCACGCATGTTACAATCCAACCGTACAACCTCCTTAGATCTACCAACAAGTGCAAGGGCCTGTCTGATTTGATTACAAATTGATTGGATAGTGTAGGTAGGTCCTTGTATTCTATACAGTGCCTTGAAAAAGTATTCATACCCCTTGAAATTTCCCACATTGTGTCATGTTACAACCAAAAACGTAAATGTATTTTATTGGGATTTTATGTGATAGACCAACACAAAGTGTCACATAATTGTGAAGTGGAAGGAAAATGATAAATGGTTTTCAAAATTTTTTACAAATAAATATGTGAAAAGTGTGGCGTGTGTGTGTGTGTGTGGGGGGGGGGGGGCATTGTTGTTCTCTGGAATCTCATAACAGGATGATGGCAACCTTTGCCCAGAATTGGGGGGGGGGGTAACTTTTTAATATTTTTCCTCCAAGTTTAAATCATTTTGCAGGATGCCATCATCTGAATATATTTTGGATTGCTGTAAGATACTTGCCGGCGGCCAGCTTGTGGTCTGTGGTCTGTGTTTACTCTTTGCTCTCTATAAGACCCCTATCACACTGGGGCCGCGGCAATGCTGAAGTACAGCTCGCTTTAGCGCTGTTTAAGCTGCGTTTTTTGCCCACTAGCAGGGCACTTTTAACCCCAAAGAAGGGGTTAAAAACTCCCGTGTTGTGGCATTTCCGAAGTGCTTTTCAGGCGCTTTGGAAGCGCTGCCCATTCATTACAATGGGCAGGGCGTTTTGGGAGCAATAAATACAATGCTCCCAAACCGCTCCAAAGATGCTGCTTGCAGGACTTTTCTGAACGTCCTGCAAACGCATCACCCCCCCAGTGTAAAAAGTCACACTTTGAATGGGAGGCGGTTTTCAGGCGCTTAGCAGAGGCTATTTCCAGCGCTAAAGTGCCTGAGAATCGCCCCAGTGTGAAGGGGGTCTTACTGAACACAAGTACAATCAATCGCTGTCCATGCTCCCCAAGCAAATGCTGCAATTGTGCCGAAATCATAGGCGTGCACAGGAGGTGTGTCAGATGTGCCTGGGCCCATGCAGGGCAGATTCCCCTTGCTGCCCGGGCCCTTCATGTTCCCTCCCCAAAGTTCTTCCAGCTTCCCTCCTCTCCTCTCCTGCTGTGAGGATGTTTCAGGATGGAGCCAGTAATATGTCATTTCCCTTCCTTTTCTAAATGAACACATTGATCGGTATTGATCACTCACTGTGTATATTCATAACTGAAGTATAGCAAACTGTTCAGTTTGTGAATGAACATGCAGTTCAGCACAGAGCACGTCCCATTCCTTCACTGTGTAGGGTAGCTGAGGCTGCAGAGAAATGGACTGGGGCAATCCCTGTCAGGGCTCCTAAAAAACATTGTAAACAAATAATTAAAAAAAAAAAAAAATTGTAAAAATAATAATAATAAAAAATAAAAATAAAAAACTACTGACACTGTCCACTGCCCTACTGACACCTATCTGCTCTCATGACACCATCCACTGCTCTAGTGACATCGCCCTTTGCCCACTGACACTGTTCATGCTTTATTACATTTTAAAGTGTTTGTTTACATTAATTTATAAAGGGGGTGTGTATGACACATACATACACAAACATACATACACACACATACACACACATACACATACATACACACACATACACATACATACACACACATACACATACATACACACACATACACATACATATACACACACATACATACACACACACACACACACATACACACACACATACATACACATACATACACACACATACACATACATACACATACATACACACACACATACATACACATACATACACACATACATATACACACACATACATACACACACACACACACATACACACACACATACATACACATACATACACACACATACACACACATACACATACATACACACACATACACATACATACACACACATACACATACATATACACACACATACATACACACACACACACATACACATACATACACATACATACACATACACACACACACACGTGTGTTTGAGCTTTGGGGTGCACACCCTAATGCAATAGGCTGCTCATACCTATGGCTGAAATCAGTTTATTGAGTCTATGTAACCCCCTAACACTGGATTTCTCTTGATCTTTGTCCAGACTGAGCTGGTCATGTTTTATGACTGTGGCCCCTGAGAGCGCACCACGTTGCACTATAGTCTATACAGTGAGGGGTGTACAGGCATGTCTGGTGTGTAAACCTCAGTCCCTGCTGTACAATCCCTCCCCACATCACCAGGGAATGACAGGGTCACTTGCCGGCCTCCACTGAGCTCCATTGTCATTATCTGTGGGGTGATGTAATGCCTGGAACAAAAGGTAAGGAACTGTACTCCAGTTACACATCACACAGAGAAAAAGAATTTACCCAGCACAATGGATTACTGAACCTCATGTCCATTCTATACACCGTATTTACTAAAAACCCAAACCAAACCGGTTCTACGACTTCTGCAATCAGACAATCCCCCACACACCTCGCTGTTACACGCTTATCGGCTTACAGTAAAGCGGGGCTGGATGGGGAGACGTGCGTTTAGTGACTAAACAATCAGATGGCTTTCTATTCATTTTACAAATAGGATATGGATGGGAACCATATAGAGGAGGCCAATGGAGGAGAGTATGACTCCGCCCCAATAACTGCATGTGATGGCGGACTCCACCATCACCTCTGTAGGGGTGTCCACCTGAACTACCATGTGATTCCTGCCTAGGCTTCAGGCCTGGATCTAGGGGGGCGCTGGCCCCACCAGATTTTAGTTGTGACCCCCCATCTACATGAGTGCATCCACTGATCCATGTAGTACTCTGATGGGGACAGTTGATGTAAGGGAGCACTCTGATGGGGACATTTGATGTAAGGGGGCACTCTGATGGGGACATTTGATGTAAGGGAGCACTCTGATGGGGACATTTGATGTAAGGGGGCACTCTGATGGGGACATTTGATGTAAGGAGGGGCACTCTGATGGGGACAACTAATGTAAGGGGGGCACTACGATGGGGACAACTGATGTAAGGGGGCACTCTGATGGGGACAGTTGATGTAAGGGGGCACTCCGATAGGGACAGTTGATGTAAGGGGGCACTCCGATAGGGACAGTTGATGTAAGGGGGCACTCTGATGGGGACAGTTGATGTAAGGGGCACTCTGATGGGGACATTTGATGTAAGGGAGCACTCTGATGGGGACAGTTGATGTAAGGGGCACTCTGATGGGGACATTTGATGTAAGGGAGCACTCTGATGGGGACATTTGATGTAAGGAGGGGCACTCTGATGGGGACAACTAATGTAAGGGGGGCACTACGATGGGGACAACTGATGTAAGGGGGCACTCTGATGGGGACAGTTGATGTAAGGGGGCACTCCGATAGGGACAGTTGATGTAAGGGGGCACTCCGATAGGGACAGTTGATGTAAGGGGGCACTCCGATGGGGACAGTTGATGTAAGGGAGCACTCTGATGGGGACATTTGATGTAAGGGAGCACTCTGATGGGGACATTTGATGTAAGGGAGCACTCTGATGGGGACATTTGATGTAAGGGGGCACTCTGATGGGGACATTTGATGTAAGGGAGCACTCTGATGGGGACATTTGATGTAAGGGAGCACTCTGATGGGGACATCTAATGTAAGGGGGGCACTCTGATGGGGACAGTTGATGTAAGGGGGCACTCTGATGGGGACAGTTGATGTAAGGGGGCACTCCGATAGGGACAGTTGATGTAAGGGGGCACTCTAATGGGGACAGTTGATGTAAGGGGGCACTCCGATAGGGACAGTTGATGTAAGGGGGCACTCCGATAGGGACAGTTGATGTAAGGGGGCACTCCGATGGGGACAGTTGATGTAAGGGAGCACTCTGATGGGGACATTTGATGTAAGGGAGCACTCTGATGGGGACATTTGATGTAAGGGAGCACTCTGATGGGGACATTTGATGTAAGGGGGCACTCCGATGGGGACAGTTGATGTAAGGGGGCACTCCGATGGGGACAGTTGATGTAAGGGAGCACTCTGATGGGGACATTTGATGTAAGGGAGCACTCTGATGGGGACATTTGATGTAAGGGAGCACTCTGATGGGGACATTTGATGTAAGGGGGCACTCTGATGGGGACATTTGATGTAAGGGAGCACTCTGATGGGGACATTTGATGTAAGGAGGGGCACTCTGATGGGGACATCTAATGTAAGGGGGGCACTCTGATGGGGACAGTTGATGTAAGGGGGCACTCTGATGGGGACAGTTGATGTAAGGGGGCACTCCGATAGGGACAGTTGATGTAAGGGGGCACTCTAATGGGGACAGTTGATGTAAGGGGGCACTCCGATAGGGACAGTTGATGTAAGGGGGCACTCCGATAGGGACAGTTGATGTAAGGGGGCACTCCGATGGGGACAGTTGATGTAAGGGAGCACTCTGATGGGGACATTTGATGTAAGGGAGCACTCTGATGGGGACATTTGATGTAAGGGAGCACTCTGATGGGGACATTTGATGTAAGGGGGCACTCCGATGGGGACAGTTGATGTAAGGGGGCACTCCGATGGGGACAGTTGATGTAAGGGAGCACTCTGATGGGGACATTTGATGTAAGGGAGCACTCTGATGGGGACATTTGATGTAAGGGAGCACTCTGATGGGGACATTTGATGTAAGGGAGCACTCTGATGGGGACATTTGATGTAAGGGAGCACTCTGATGGGGACATTTGATGTAAGGAGGGGCACTCTGATGGGGACAATTAATGTAAGGGGGGCACTACGATGGGGACAACTGATGTAAGGGGGCACTCCAATGGGGACACTAATGTAAGGGGGGCACTGTGATGGAGACACCAAAGAGGGACTCTGATGAGGACTCCTGATGTAAGGGGGGAATCTGATAGGAACACTTGATAAAAAGGGGAACAGATTCTGTTTACTCATGCTAATCTAATGGCCTAATACATACTAGTGTTCCCTGTTCACACCTCCACCACCTCAGACATGTCCAAGTTGTGACTCGAGGTACAGAAGAACGCCGAGTGAACGAGGAATACCGGTTCCCGGCATCTGTCACACTGTTGACATTATGCCCCCCGGATGTTTTATACAACACCCCCAGATCAGATAGGCTAGATTCAGACCCACTAGGCTTTTTTTCTTTATTCAGGGCAAGACACAAGCACTTTTTAATTCAAGATGATATGATTGAGTAATGGAGATCTATGCCGTGTTCTGTGTGAATGCCAAGTGTTAGGCACATGGACAGAAGAATCCATGAAATACCCACTGAGAGAAAAAGAGATGCTCCGGGATCACATGACCAAATGCCAAGGTAACCAAATGCCAAGAAGTGCAAAGACTGCTGTACTGAGTCTACAATCCCCAGCATGCCTTGCTTCCACAATAGGAGACTGGGAAGTACCTACTAGTACATAGGAGAGGATTGGTAGAGTGCCAGACTGTCCATGGGATGTAAAGCGTTCCTCATTTCTGACCTCATGTAACCTAAATCACATGATCTCCTCCGGCTGGGTCATTTATAGCCAAATTGGACAACTCCGAAAACGTATGATATATATATATACATCTTATATTTGCAAAATAACATATTGAGGTTGATTTATTAAAAATGGAGAGTGCAAAATATGGTGCATCTCAGCATAGAAACCAATCAGCTTTCAGGTTTTATTGACAAAGCTTAATTGAGCTGAAGTAAGAAGCCGATTGGCTGCCGTGTACAGCTAGGCCAGATTCAGAGTGCTCCAGTTTTAGTAAATCAACCCCATAGTGTGTATCCCAAAAATACATCACCCTTTGTTCCAGCTGTACCCCTTTAAAAAAAACATGCTTTTGTACATTGTGGCGCAATCAAATGTTCTGGTTAATATGTAAAGTGCACGTTCAATAATGTATCTCATTTGTTTTTGATACTTTTCAGCATGCGTTTTCCCCCAGTAAAATGCATGGGCATTGATATTGCAAAAAAAAAAAAACAACAAAAACTGTAGGTTACAAAATATCACAAGCCACATTAGAAATGTTACAATGTATCCCAACCAGCACTGGGGAAAAAAAACACCCATGAAACTGCATGTTACTACGTATCACAACAATTAAAAAATAAATAAAATACAAGCAAATTAAAAAAAAAAAAAAATTGTATGTTACAATATATCACAACCATCATTAGAAACACAATAAACTGCATGTTATAAAGTATCACAATCAGTGAATAATGAAAAAACACCAAACTGTATGTTACAAAGTATCACAACTCACATAAGAAATATGTTACAATGTATCACAGCCAGCATTGGAAAAAAAACAAAAAAAAACATTGTGAACAATGTATCACAACCAGAGGAGTAAAAAAAAAAAAAAAAAACACACGCAAAAAACAAAACAAAAACAAACTATGTTTGAATATATCACAACCGCCATTAGAAACACAACAAACGATATGTTTCAAGGTATCGGTTAATAATAAAAAAACCCACCACCAAACTGTGTGTTACAATGTATCACAACCAGCACTGAGGTCCCATTCACACTTGGCAATTTAGAAATCGCAGGCGGAATCGCCGCAGTTCTTCCCGCAATTCCAAATCACATGGCAATCGGTGCAAAACACGATACATGCGTCTGGGTGGCATTAAATTCTAAATGGCACCCTAAATTCAGTGCAACTTTGCCACTATAGCAGCGTGACAGAATCGCGACTTTAAAATTCGCATGAAGCTTGTCGCCCCAAAAAAGGAGCTTCTTTTGGGCAACAAACGCACATGGGCTGCCCTATGCATGACCCGAGTAATCGTGTGAAAATTTTCTGACACAAAATCACGAGCGGTAATGCGAGTTGCCGCTACACAAAGTGTGAAAGGGGCTTGAATGCACACAGGGAAAGATTTCTCGTGTTTCCATGTTTTGGCTGGAATTTGGACCCCTGGAAAACCCCAAAAATGTATTTATTTGTATATTTTTAGGTATAGCTCCCAAAATATAACTGCATAAACTTCTGCAGAAACATCACCATAACAACCACCAAACTGCTCCGTTCACAGCTTGTATGGGCGGGCATGCGTGTTCCCACTCATGATTTTTTTTTTGCGTAATTTAAATGCGATTCCATGTGTGGCACATAGGGCAGCCCATTCACTTCAATGTGAACGTTTGCCACGCCAAAGAAGCAAATGTACCAAATTTTGGCACTCAGCCAGGGGCGTTTGGCGACGTGCATTTTGCCACAATTTTTCTGCGACTATCACAGTAAAACGCATGGTGTGGAAACTGGAGCTTCCTTGTACTGTCCAAAGATTGGCTATTTATCGATTATATCGATTATTTATGGACTTTTTAATTTATTTATTGATATAGATTTTCTTTTACCACTGTTGCACTTTATTTTAAACCTTAATCAGCGATCACATCGTTACAGCAGATAGCAACGTTTTTGGAGCCACGCAGGACCCCTTCATCAGGCATGTGTTGATGGATTGATTATGCTAATATATTTTTAACCACCCCACGTATATGTACTGCAGGGCGGCGGCTCCTACAGGTGAAATCATATACTTGTACGTGATCACCTCTTCTGGGTTTGCGGCATGCACGCGCTTGCAGCCGGCGACTAGCTCCCGCTGTGATTGGACACAGCGGGAGCCAATCAGCGGGTCCGGCGGACCCATCGATCGTTCTCGACAGAGGCAGAACGCCGGTCTGCCTATGTAAACAAGGTAGATCGCCAGTTCTGTGACAAGGGAAGACAGAGATCCTGTGTTGCTGCTAAGCAGGAACATGGATCTCTGTCTTCCCACAGTACAAGCACCTCCCCCACACAGTTAGCAAGCACTCTCTAGGAACACATTTAACCCTTTCATAGCCCGCGATGTTAACCCCTTCCCAGCCAGTGCCATTAGTACAGTGACAGTGCATATATTTTAGCACAGATCACTGTATTGGTGTCACTGGTCCCCACAAAGTGTCAAAAGTGTCAGCTAGTGTCTGATTGTTCGCCGCAATATTGCAGTCCTGCTATAAGTCGCTGATCGCCACCAATACCAGTATAAAAAAAAATCAATAAAAATTCCAGTATATATCCCGTAGCTTGTAGACGCTATGACTTTTGCGCACACCAATCAATATACAATTGTTGGGTTTTTTGTTTACATATTGGCCTAAATTTATGAAGAAATGTGATTTTTTTAAAAACTTGTGTCACTTAGTGTCCGGTTTGTCTGCCGCGATGTTGCAGTCCTGCTATAAGTCGCTGATCGCCATTATTAGTAAAAATAAATTTAAAAATTCCATAAAAATATCCCATAGTTTGCATAACTTTTGCACAAACCAATCAATTTACGCTTATTGGGATTATTTTTTACCAAAAAACATGAAACAGAATACATATTGGCCTAAATTGATGAAGAAATTAGATTTTTTACATTTTTTTTTAATTGAATGTTTTATAGTCGAAAGTAAAAAAACTTTTTTCAAAATTGTCAGTCATTGTTTATAGCGCAAAAAAAACAAAAATGCAGAGATGATCAAATAGCACCAAAAGAGAGTTCAATTTGTGGGAACAAAATGGACATCAATTTTATTTTGGGTACAACGTTGCACGACCGCGCAATTGTCAGTTAAAGTAACGCAGTGCTGTATCGCAAAAAATGGCCTGGTCATGAGGAGGGGGGTAAATCTTCTGGAGCTGAGTTGGTTAAAGATTTACATTCTTTGCACATTTCTATGGTCCATTGTAGGTGTATTGAGGTTTGATCTACTCAATAATTTATCATCTCTTAACAGAGATATATATATATATATATATATATATATATATATATCTATATAGTGCCATAAATTGATGGCGCTATATAAGTACCCTAAATAATAATAATAATAAAATATATATATATAAGCGCTACGTAAACTGTTGGCGCTATATAAATCCTGTATAATAATAATTATATATATATATATATATATATATATATATATATATATATATATATAATACACATGCATACACACACATGTATTTTATTTATAATTTATTGGGGTCTTTGCACTGATAGCACTTCACTGTTTGCAATCTTTTTTTCTGATTATTTCTTTTCATTGTATATTTTTGAATAGCGAGTGGGGTTTTTATTATATATTTTTGTTTCATTTAACAGTAAAATTGCACCGCGTTTCAGGTGCCATCAACAATGGCACCGCAAGCACGTGTCGCGTTTTGCCGCAATACCGATACTCAGGTGTGAACCTATACGTTAGAAGTCTGATTATTTTGCGGCACAATTTCTTGAGAAGTCGGAGTTTATTATTGGTTTACATATAACGGGGGCCCCTATGGGTATCGCCTGGACATGTTGGTATAGCTGCAGAGCTCTGTGACAGATAGGGGCCCCATTATTTGGGTGACTGACACCGGTACAATTTATTGTTCGAAGTGATGCCAGAAAAAAAAAAAACTTTTAAGGACTTTTCCTTTTTCATGGAGTTTGCATGAAAAGATTTTTTTTTTTTTTTTTCTGGTAGTAAATTGTGATTGTAGAAATGTGGGCACAATCTGCAGATCACTTACCAGCTTCATGCTGCTGTTGTTCTGTTCCCATCTCCAAAGCATCTTCTCCTTGTCCTCATAGGCACCTGCTGCTGAGAGCCCGAGCCCCTGGATGAACCCACAGCGTGTCCCCGTCATCGTTCCAGCACTCCAATCTCAGGTGACTCGGTCCCCTCCATCCAAAAAGATCAGGTCCCAGAGCAAAGCATTGTCCCAGCTCCAGGAAGCAGCTCCTCCACCGGCTCTACAGATTCAAAACTGGTTGTGAATGGGGCAGGGGGTGGCAGCTGGGACAGAGATAGGGGGGGGGGGGTGAGATGGACTCCCCTCCCCCGGGCCATTCCTGACTCAATAGGCTGTTCATCATTACAGAAAAGAATTGCAATTAACTCCTACAGGGATAAGCACATATTGTGAGCTGGCTGGCCACAGAAAGAAAACAGATTTCTCTTTAGGAAGTCATTAAACTATTGGAACAACGTCCTCCAGACAGAAGTTTTCCAAAGAGTTCTGTAAACTTTAATGAGAGTTCAGTCATTAAAGAGAAAGAAGACTAACACCAGTAATGGCAATCTTCTCTTCTTCTCTTCTTCTTTTCTCTTCTTCTCTGCTTTATTGTAGGACAGAGGAAAGTTTTGTGGTGGGGGTAACTGAAGGTACCACATCCCAAAAATCATATACCCCCAGTGAGGGGGTCAGATATGAGCACGGTGGAAAAAAATCAATAATTTTTGTAAAAAAAAAAAAAAAAAAAAAAACTCATTTTTTTTTTTATTTAAATTTTTTTTTTTTTTTTTTTTTAATCAAATTTATTTTAACAAAATGCTTTTGGAGTAAAAATCTATCTAAAGTTTTTTCTATTTAAGATACATTAATCATTTAGTTTATTCAGCATGAAATGGAGCTTATTTATGTAGCATGAGGCTGTATATTCTGCAATATTTACATTTTTGGTAAACTCATTCAATTAATCCAATCTCTGCAAGCTGAGATAACATGCACTGCATTGATGCATTCACACAATTTCACAGGAACCATGAGATAAAACAAAGTTCAGGAATATGCCTTTATCCCATTGTTGTGAAAATCTATGTACACTACAAACTGTATGATTGGATCGGTTCTGATATCGCTGTTTTACTAACCTGACAGCTTATTATTCTACATAGGAAACCTTAATTTTGTTTGCAAATTCTAAATATTCTAACTACCAGCAAGAATGAGTCCTTACATTTAAAGAGCACCTGTCATTTCAGATACATCATGGCTGCGCCTGTTAGCGGGTGTCCATCACCTGCTGCTGCCACGTCCCTCGCCTTGTTGTGTCACTGCCGCATCACCAGCCGTCCCATTAAAGTGAATGGGACTATCGGTGAGTCAACAGCGGGTCGGAGGAGGAGCCAACAGCAGGTCAGAGGAGGAGCCGCTACGGGACAGAGGAGGAGCCAACAGCGGGTCAGAGGAGAAGCCGACAGTGGGTCAGAGGAGGAGCCAACAGCGAGTCAGAGGAGGATCCAACAGGGGGTCAGAGGAGGAGCCAACAGCGAGTCAGAGGAGGAACCAACAGCAGGTCAGAGGAGGAGCCAACAGCGGGTCAGAGGAGGAGCCGCTCTGGGACAGAGGAGGAGCCAACAGCGGGTCAGAGGAGAAGCCGACAGTGGGTCAGAGGAGAAGCCGACAGTGGGTCAGAGGAGGAGCCAACAGCGAGTCAGAGGAGGAGCCAACAGCGAGTCAGAGGAGGATCCAACAGCGGGTCAGAGGAGGAGCCACTACGGGACAGAGGAGGAGCCAACAGTGGGTCAGAGGAGGAGCCGACAGCGGATCAGAGGAGGAGCCGACAGCGGGTTAGAGGAGGAGCCGATAGCGGGTCAGAGGAGGAGCCAACAGCGGGTCAGAGGAGGAGCCAACAGCGGGTCAGAGGAGGAGCCAACAGCGGGTCAGAGGAGGAGAGCCAACAGTGGGTCAGAGAAGGAGCCGCTATGGGACAGAGATGACAGTTTCTCTTTAAAAATGATTATTTAAATTGAGTTGATTTAAAAGAGGACTCTTTCAGAAGGGGGGTGGCTGAGCCTCAGTTTTACTACCCCCTAGCAGTCCACCCAAATTGTAGCAATATAACCAGACAGGAATGTACACGTGAAGCAAAGCATTACGGCGGCAGCATTTTTAACTTGGGGTGCAAAGTACGACAAGCAGCGCTGCCTGTCAAAATTGCCCATAGAGTTTTTTTATTTTGTTTTGGTTTTTTTTTAAAGAGTTTTACATTTTAAGATACAAAACAGAGCCTATTGGGCACACCCAGGCTCAGCACGTAACATCGCAATAAAACAAACGGTATAAAAATAAAACATTAACAGTAGTGCCGCAATTGGCACTAGGACAAAACGACATGCTCCAATTACTTGTGAAGTTGTTGGTGTATTGTAGGTATCAGCTACTCAGGGATACCGTTAGGCTATTATTCATAAATTAACAAAGATGGAAGTCACAACTCTTAGACATGCGGATTAGATGTGGGTTCACCTTTATACACGTTCACCTGTTTCTTTGTTAGGTACTAGCCCATAGAGTTTAATGGGGGGGGGGGGGGGCACAACGCAAGCTAGACTTTAGTATTTTAAACATATGGGTATAGTTTGCAGGAATACCTACATGTACAAGTAAAGGTTGAGGGGTAAGATGAGAAACCACAAAGCTCCCGGTCACTCCCTGGTCATCTCTCACCTCAACTACTGCAACTCCCTCCTCATTGGCTCACCTTTAAATAGACCACCCCCCCTCCCCCTTCAGTCCATCATGATTACTGCTGCCAGACTCCTCCACCTTACAAACTGCACACATAGCCCCCAACTGTCCCTGATTTCGAGGGACTGTCCCTGATTTGGAGCAATGTCCCCTCTGTCCCTCTTTTCCCCTCATTTGTCCCTCATTTTGGTCTAATCCATACAGATGTATATAAAATGCACTTTTTTATCTTTCAAAAAGTGTTTCCCAGTGCTAAACCTTTCATCCAAATTCTAAATGGTTGCATTTGTACATTTTAAAAGGCAATTTAAAGGAATAGTAGTGGTAAAAAAAAAAAGCCCTTGTGTATTTAATTTTTTTTGGTTATGTCCCCTTTAAGGGGGTGTGGCAGGGGGCGTGCCCTATGCCTACATACGTTTGCTAGTAGGTGTCCCTCATTCCCATCTCAAAATGTTGTGAGGTATGCGCACAGCGTCTGCTACCCCTCTCTGCCAATCCCTCCATTGGCTTCCGCTCACCCAACAACAAATTAAATTCAAAATACTAACAATAAGTTACAAAGCCGTCCACAACTTTGCCCCTCCCCCCCGCTACATCACTAACCTGATCTCAAAATACCAACCTAATCATCGTTCTCTTCGTTCCTCGCAAGACCTCCTGCTCTCTAGCACCCTCATCACCTCCTCTAATATTCAGCTCCAGGACTTCTCCCAAGCCTCTCCCGTCCTCTGGAATTCCCTACCCCAATCTGTCCGACTATCTCCAAATCTATCTACTTTTAGACGATCCCTGAAAACTTTTCTCTTTGTAGAAGCCTCCAACTGTTCTTTTATTTTTTTCATCAGCTCCTCCCCCACAGCTATTACCCTTTTGTATCACTTGACCCTCCCTCCTAGATTGTAAGCTCTAATGATCAGGGCCCTCTGATTCCTCCTGTATTGAATTGTATTGTAACTGTACTGTCTGCCTGAATGTTGTAAAGCGCTGTGAAAAACTGTTGGTGCTATATAAATCCTGTATAATATTATTATTATTATTATTATTAATATTATTATTATTAATATTATTATTATTATTAATATAGGGGTTGATTTATTAAAGGCAGATAGACGCTGGTGCACTTTGTGAGTGCCGTTGCTCCAGAGCTTAGTAAATGAGGGGAAGATCTGCTGACATCTATTATCCAATCACGCACAAGGAAAAATGCTGTTTTTTTTTATTTTCTTTGCATGTGATTGGGTATTCTTTGCAAAGTGACCCTTTACCTCATTTACTAAGCCCAGGAGGGACTGCACTTGTAAAATACACTGTCTATCTGCCTTTAGTAAATCAACCCCATAATCTTGCCTTTTAAGGTCAATGATAAACTCAAGTTTGGTCTGGCATTGATCTGGAATCTTTGTAAACGGGCGGAACGTAACACCGATAATTGGAGGATATCATATGTTACTTTTTGAACACACGTTTTACAATTATGCTCTGACAGATATATTGTTACAATGTATATATATATATATTATCATATTAATATAATATGAAATGGTAATGAAAAATCTAGACTCATGGAGGACACAAGGGCCCAAAAATACATTTTTGATAGAGCTTAAACGGCATTTCTGAAAGGACTTTAAAGCATTCTGTAATATTGTACCAGCACTATCCAACTTTTGGAAACACATCGGGGGGAATGTACAGAATCAGGGGCAGCGGCGCATAAGAACCAATCAGCTGCTTGCTTCTGCTTTTTCAGTAAGCTTTAAAAATTAAAGACAGAATTGCAGCCCCCCTCCCCCCCTCCATTGCTCCCACCCACCAAGCTTATTTTTTCCGAGTCCCTTATTACTCTACTGCCATGAACCTGCAATAAAGTGACCCTCTAGGAACAGTGAAGACCAGTGATCCGCTGCTGTTGTCCAAACTTACCGCTAACCGTTCTTGTCACTACCCCTCACTGTGACATCATCATGCCTCTGCTGAGGTCTTCAGGACACTGGGGGGGGGGGGGGGGGGCCTTCTTCTGGTGAACCTGATGGAAGCAGCAAGGGCAGCTGATGAAGAACTAACCCTACTGTAGACCAGGAGAGAAAAGACTCGGGACACGTCATGTGACCGTGAATTAAAGTGATTGTAAAGGTAAATCGGTGCGGTGACTGCAAGGTGTTTTTTCACCTTAATGCATAGGATGCATTAAGGTGAAAAAACATGAGCCTTTACAACCCCTGAGTATTTGAGCAGTTATCTTCCATTCTGAATCGGGTAATCGGGGGTTCCTGACTGTATTTCATTACGGTGTATGGAGGGATTTTAAATGCACTGCAGCATAAGCCACCTAAACAGACAACAAATGCAAAACTGTAAACCTGTTCATAAACCTGTTCTCTGTTCTGGTTTATGTAGCGATACCTTCATCTGTAGTGAACATTAATGGAAGTTAATTACTTCCAGATCAAAGTACATGTGATATGTATGTGTCTCTTCAATGATTCTTTTGTGTTATACCCGATAAGGGAATTATTACCCAATTATGTCATAGGTAATATAACAATAGGAATGACTCTGAGCTAGCAGCAGTATCAAAATGTAAAATCCTATAATCATTTCCACAACGTCTTTCAATCCTTTTGAGCCTTATCCCATCAATCTGAAGAATCTCGCATCTCTGTGAAGATCCCCACATATTTACTTCCTTGAATTCTGTGACACGTCACTATGTCCTGTGAGTAGGCTCTGTTGTGTCATACATTTCACAGAGCCTGCCTTCCGAGAGGAGGAGTTTCAGGAGGCGGAGTCAGTACAGGAATCACAGTTTGCAGCCAGCAAGGTACCATGGGATATGTAGTCCTTAGAAAGGAAGTAGAAGCTGCAAAGCATGCCAGGGAATCCAGGAAGTCATGGAAAGAGATGCCCAGCAAACAGGCAGCACTCACAGCATGAAAGTTGATAATTCAAAAATGTTATATTGGATCTGTGAAGATCCCCACATATTTACTTCCTTTAATTCTGTCACACGTCACTATGTCCTGTGAGTACGCTCTGCTGTCTGATACATTTCACAGAGCCCGCCTTCTGAGAGGAGGAGTTTCAAGAGGCAGAGTCAGTACAGGAATCACAGCTTGCAGCCAGCAAGGTACCATGGGATATGTAGTCCTTAGAAAGGAAGTAGAAGCTGCAAAGCATGCCAGGGAATCCAGGAAGTCATGGAAAGATACGCTCAGCAAACAGTCAGCATTCACAGCATGAAAGTTGATATTTCAAAAATGTTATATTGGATTGTCAGATATAACTATTGTTTGTATTGCTAATACAATGCTGATGTTATAAAATTAAGTGTATGCTGTGATCAGAGATCTCCTTTAAATGCAGATGGTGCGCCCATGAATCAGGTGGCCCACCAACTCAGTCATATAGCTGAACCAGCCACTGGCCTTTTGTGTCTCTTTGGATTTCAAACAGTGGCAGAACTACTAGGGTCACAAAGGTCGCACTTGCGACCAGGCCCTGGCGTTCTGCCACCATAGGGGGGGGCCTCAAGACGGCAGAAAGGAGGCCGCTGCTCGGTTCATAGTGCTGCAACCCCCAAATTCATGCTTTCTTGCACTTTCCTTCCGACTTCCATGCAACGTTTGGGATTTAACATAGCAATTACGGCACCAAAGTTTCCGAAAAGTAGTGCAGTAACCTATTTTTGTCACTGCAACTTTAGTCGCAATAAGACAGCACCCATTGGAATGCATGTGTTTTTATCTGTGATAAGTTTCAGCAGTGTGAGCCGGGACTTATAAATGGCCCCACAATGGGAGTAAAAGACCACAAGATCAGTGGGAAGGGCCCTGGGCTTGGGAGGACCGATGGAGAGGGCCCCTGAACCGACTAAAAGGGTCCCAAGACCGATGGAAAGGCCCCCCCGGTGGTCAAGGGAGGCCTTTCAAGGTTTCCTGCACCGGGGCATGAAGGTTCTAGTTATGCCTCTGATTCTAAAGGTGAATTGCTCCCACTGGAGCTCCCGGTGTCCATCCCCTCCTCCTGCAGCTACAGTAGTCTCACTGCCCCTGCTGCAGGTTCTGTAATGTAATATACATCATAACAGAAAGAGCTTCCACTGAAAGGCCTGCAGCAGATAAGAGGATCTGGAATTTAATTTAAAAACCACCGGCTACATTATTTCTCTCCCACATGTATCAGTACATAGCGCTCCACCTGCCCTACGCCCCATTTTTTTATAGGAAGAGGAGGAGGTGCAGCATTTACACAAGGCCTTGTTATTTACCTTCATATAGCACAGAAAGGGCAGCGGCAGGTGTTCCCGCTGATTCTGGAAAATGAAACTCCTCCACAATGTTGTGCTATCATCCCGGCCCTCTGAATTGGACAGCTGTGTGCTGTGTGTGGAGATTTCATTAATGGCGCCCAGCGGCAATAAATTATAAGAACAGGAATAGAGAGGTGGGAAACCTTTTATAAACTGGTAATGTTAACAGCAGGCTGGACCTCACTGGGTGTTGTTTTCTTTTTTTTTTGTTTTTTTTTGTTTTTTTTATACATTTGTTGAAAAATAAAAAATAAACAAATCACTCGGGGGGCAGTTTTATAAAAGAAAACTGATTTAGTAAAAAAAAATGAAAACAGAACAATCTCAGATGGGGGGAAATCGAGTGATTTTTATACCTGCAACCAAGAAAATCGCATCATCTATGGTCTGCGGTAGGGAGTCTCCTCTATCTATGGAGAAGCAAATGAGACACCCATGGACAGCAGCACTGTCTGGAGAGGGCATTGTTAAACGGACTAATAGATTCAAATGATAAATCTATTCAAAACTCGAGCTAAAGAAGTATTAAATTAAAATAAAAATGAAAATAAAACTGCAGCCGCTGTGCAAAGGTCCTCCTCCAGGGGGTCGTCAAGGACTGTCCTTTGATGACGCCCTGGAGGAGGGGCGAAACGCGTCAACTTACTTCCAGTTCAAGTTAAAAGGGTTGTAAACCTTCCTGATTTTTCACCTTAATGCTTCCTATGCAAGTGAAAAAAACGCCTGTCAGTGACCAGCCCCCCAGCTCCCCCGTTTTACATACCTGAGCCCTCGAACTTGACCCGGCAGGGACGCGCTCTCTCTCTGCCCGGGGTTCTCGGCTCTTGATTGGATAGATTGATAGCAGCGCAGCCATTGGCTCTCGCTGGTGTCAATCAATTACAATGACGCGAGCTCCGGGGGGGCAGGCCGAATCCTGCATTCGGCGTCTTTGGACGCCGAATGCTGGACTCAGGGGTGCGCCCGCAAGGTAACCCCCTGGGGGAAGCGCTTCTCCTAGGGGGTTATCTGATGTGGGGAGGAGCCACGAGAGCCGCCGGGGGACCCCAGAAGACCAGGATCGGGGCCACTCTGTGCAAAATGAGCTGCACAGTGGAGGTAAGTATGAAATGTTTGTTATTTTTTTATTTTTTTTATTTTACCTTTACAATCACTTTAACCATTGATGCAATTTCTGCCTCCGTGGAACGCACGCCATACAGCGACGAACTCTGATGTTTTTTACTGATGCCTGTCTTTGCCAAAACCTGTAAGTGGCGCCTGTAATGCGCTTGATAATTTATGTTAATCGGTATTTCACTACGAGTTTTTTCTTGATTTCCACATCTATGAAGTGTAGCATGCCTTTTCTGTTGTAAAGTACCCTCTTGGAAGAGTTTGTTGAGGAACCATCCTTCATATTCCCAGATCTATAGATCACTGCCTTTTTTGATCCCAGACTGCGAAGCTGAGGGTCTATTGTTTCTGGTGAGTGGGGTCCCTGAAGGGGGAGTCACCTCACATTTTGCTAAGTTTTGGAGCATCACTGCACCTTTTTTTTAATAGAAGCACCAAGTACTTTACAGATTTGTGCCTATTATATTATATATAATTTTGTTTTTGTATGTCACAAACACATTGATGTATATGATACTAATCACCAGGATGTGCTTTGTATGATATACCCTGCTAGCACTGTTTTATACTTTCCAATAGATTTAAACGGACTTAAAATAAGTGACTAACAAGTTAACCTCTTCCTGGCGGACGTATGCATATACAGTACGCAGCCTCTCGGAAGGGCTTAGATATTTGTAGTCAGGGGAAGTTTGGGGGGGGGGGGGGGCGGGGGTCAGCTGTACAATGCTGTGAACATGATGGGGCTGCACCCAGTGGGGAGTCTGGCTAGTAAGATGAACGAGCGGAGGAGGGCCGGACAGACAGGCACAATGACCCGCTGACAGGCTCATGAATGGATGAATGCCATGTCGGAGAGGCCTGGCTCTCTGGCTCAGGCTATTTACAAGAATTATTGCAGGGAAGTAAAAAGTTCTTCTTCTGCTCCCCTTCTGATTCATTTACTACCTAAATTAACCGAAACTCTGGAACAATTGTAGCAGTGCTGATTGCCCTGGACTGGATCCTGGAATAATTGACTGTCTTTTCAAAGATTCTGTAACTGAACTTGTTATTTAGTATCTGTGAGTGTGAGTTAGGGGACCTTAGACTGTAAGCTTGTAGAAGGCAGGGACTGATGTGAATGTACAATATACAGGAATATGCTATATAAGAATATAATATATATATTATAAATTATCAGCGGTCTATAAATACCTGCAATAATATTAAAATTTAAATCAGGTAAATTAATTCCAGGTACATCAAAACAAAAGTCTAAGATACTGTAGATTCACATTGTTGCACTGTGGTAACTTCAATGCACGCTGTGCCTATTGGTACTCTGCTGGGCCACGCATCCTAAATGGCACCCCAATGCAACTTGCGCACGGACATGCATTGTAGGGCAGCATAACGCACTAACATGAGCTACCAGAAATGCTTAGTGCAAGTCTGATCATTGCAGGAGAGCAGGCCGAGTTCCCAGCATAGCTAGAGGACTGACCACGCTGTGCTCTCATGCCTAGTGTGGTCAGGTTTTAACAGGAAAGCAGAGGGACTGGTAAGGATCACCAGGAATTTTTCCCAAGGAACAATACAAAGAGAACAGGAGACTTTCTCATACAAGTACATGGGACAGCAGCCACATATCAGGAATATGGAATGCTGGGTATACATAATCTATAACCGGTTCCCGACCGACTCGCGCAGATATACTGTGGCAGAATGGCTCTCCTGGGCAAAATCCCGTATATATATATGACTTTGCCAAGGAGAGCCACCAGAGGGCGCAGGAGCGCGTCCACTGCACAGCGGGGGACCTGATTCACGTGGCTGGCGGGCGACCGCGTGCACGAGAGCCAGCACGGGGATTTGTGGGTGTAACCACACGAATCCCTGTGCTGTCAGAGGAGAGAAGACAGATCGTGTGTTCCTACAAAGTAGGGACAGCGATCTGTCATCTCTCCTAGTTAGTCCTATCCCCACACAGTTAGAACACACTGAGGGAACACACACTTAACCCCTTGATCGCCCCCCTAGTGTTAACCCCTTCCCTGCCAGTGACATTTATACAGTAACCAGTGGCTATTTATAGCACTGATCGCTCTAAAAATGTCAATGGTTCCAAAAATGTGTCAAAAGTCTCCGATCTGTCTGCCGCAATGGCGCAATACCGCTAAAAATCGCAGATCACCACCATTACTAGTAAAAAAAATAAATAAAAAGGCCATAAAAATGCCATAAACCTTTCCCATAGTTTGTAGACGCTATAACTTTTGCGCAAACCTATCAATATACGCTTATTGCGATTTTTTTTTGCCAAAAATATGTAGAAGATTACATATTGGCCTAAACTGATGAAGAAATTATTATTATTTTTTAAATTTGGGGGATAATATAGCAAAAAGTTACAAATATATATATTTTTTTTCCAAATTGTCGCTCTTTTTTTGTTCATAGCGCAAAAAATAAAAAACGCAGAGGTGATCAAATACCACCAAAAGAAAGCTCTATTGGGTACAGCATTGCCTGACCGCGCAATTGTCAATTAAAGCAACGTAGTGCCGAATTGTAAAAAGTGCTCTGGTCAGGAAGGGGTTAAAATCTTCCGGGGAGCGGTTAAAAAGTGGTTGTAAAGGTTCGGATTAAAAAAAAAAAATAAAAAAATAACAAACATGTTATAATTACCTGCTCTGTGCAAGGGTTTTGCACAGAGTGGCCCCGATCCTCCTCTTCTGGGGTGCCCCGCCGACGCTCCTGGCTCCTCCCCTTCATCAGGTGCCCCCACGGAGAGCCGCTTTGCATGGGGGCACCCGTGCGGGCGCACTCCTGAGTCCTGCTGCTCCATCTATTGACACAGACAGCGGGACTCGGCCCCATCCCCCCCACATCTGGATTTGATTCACAGCAGCGGGAGCCAATGGCTTCTGCTGCTATCAGTCAAATGAGATGAGAGCCAGCGGCTGAAGCCACTGGGCTCATGCAGGGCACTGGAACGAATGGGCTCAGGTAAGAAAAATGGGGGGGATTGCTGCAGCAAAGAATGTTTTTCACCTTGCTGGGATGCATTAAAGCTGAAGTAAACCCATCCGTAAAACAGTTTCATTTCCGGAAATGTAACACGCCCATTGGTTGTGCTCTCAACCAAACTGTCAAACCATCCAATGGCTGGTGTCATAACTGATCACATGTGCAGCATCATGGCAGTTGTAGTTTAAACAGTAGTTCCCTACTGCTCATGCGCGACTCGCGCTGCGCAATTCTACTGGTCCCTGCTGTCTCCAGGGACCTGTATGCCTCCCAGAAGACAGCGGGGGGGGGGGGGTGGGGGGGGTGGCGTAGATACCCGCGGGTGGCTGGGGTATCTATGCCTGGAAGTGGGAGCAAAATAACTGTATTAGACAGGTATCTGCCCCCCCCCCCCCGCAAGGTGCCAAATGTGACACCGGAGAGGGGGGAGGAATCCGAAAAGCGGAAGTTCCATTTTTGGGTGGAACTCCGCTTTAAGGTGAAAAACGTTGGGACTTTACAACCCCTTTAAGTATGAAAGACCCCTAACAGTTTATTGTTTTTGGAACGCAGTCTCTAAATAGTAGCTGTCCCTTGTCAGCATGCTGCTGGGTAGGACCCTTGCTCTCTGTGTGGAAGCAGTGGTCTGTCTGCAGAGGTCAGAGTCTGAGTCAGAGCTCTCCAATTAGCAGGTATCATTTCCTTTGGTTTTGCAATAGTTTTGCAGGATGGATGAAATGTTCACTGCAGGATAACATTTGAGGCTGTAGAAGCCTTGATGCGGGTCTATCAGACCATCACCAAATCACTTTGGCTGAATACTGGCACCGAAGATGCGATAGCGTGCAAATAGGCTTTCCTATTTATCCGAGTGTCATTGTGATTTAAATGCTGACATTCTCAGCTGACACCGGTGACAAAAGACGAAGGTTAGCTCATCCTTTTGCTCCCCCCCCCCCCCCCTTATTTGAGCGGAGGACATTCTTGGGACATTTCTTGCTTTGTCCCCTTACCCCCAGAGGATCAATCAGGCTGTCCTTTGCTGTGTATATTCCCCTCGTCTCTGTCAATAAATTGATCCTCGGGAGCAGAGCTGTGACAATTATCTTCTAATGTCCCATAGCAGCAAATAACAGCTCATGTTTTTTGGCTGTGATTGTTCCTTTTCATCATTCTGCAGCTGAGCCTTAAAGTGACTCTGTAGTAGAAAAAGTGGCAAGAAAACTGCTAGGAGGTGGAGTTTATTTTTAGTCAGGGCCGGTGCTACCACTAGGCAAACTAGGCAACCGCCTAGGGCGCACTGCTGCCTAGGGGCACCCGGCCACTGGTCTCCCTCCACGTCTGCAGCATGTAACTAACTCAGTCTCAGGCAGCTGCTCCGTCCGACCGGTAGTGTAATTAGAGGCGCAGCGCAGCACTGGAGCCAGCGCTAGAGGATGCTTCCTGTATAGAGCCACCTCCTGTCACATGGGCAAGGCAAAGGGGTGGAGTCAGGGGTGGAGCCAATGGGGGCGGCAAAATGAGGTTTCGCCTAGGGCAGTGATGGCAAACCTTGGCACCCCAGATGTTTTGGAACTACATTTTCCATGATGCTCAACTACACTGCAGAGTGCATGAGCATCATGGGAAATGTAGTTCCAAAACATCTGGGGTGCCAAGGTTCACCATCACTGGGCCCTAGGGTGTCAAAAATCCTTGCACCAGCCCTGTTCTTAGTAGAATAGATTTTGTATGTCTTTTCTTCCAAAAACATCTTACCTGTCTGCTCAGTTTTCTTTTTTTTGTGTACACCGCCAGCGGCGCATGCTCAGTGCACTGTGCCCTCCCAGCATTCTGTAGGATGGCGAGGATGGTGCCGTGTGCTGGGATAATGTAACTCCAGGATGAGTGACGTCATCATTGGTTGTCCGATTACAAAGAGAACAAACTTGGAGGTAGAGCTGCGTGATTAATCGTTAAGAATCATTATCGCAATTTTTTTTCCCCGTTGCGATCTTGACAAAGTATTTCTTCTTTCTATGCAGAGAATTCTCTCTGCTCTGCTGAAGCCGACAGCCATCAAAAGAAAGAAAGAAAAAAAAAAAAAAAAACGGGCAATCTGCCAAGAATCACAACATTCTTTAGCAGTGGAACTTAAGTATAAACATTGTAACAATTCGACCTTTAGATCAAAGGAATGTACTTTGGTGTGTAAATGAGGGAAGTTTAACCAATTGAACATTAAACCTTTTTCCCTGGAACTCAGCACAGGGATGGTGGGAACCCCTCATAATGGGCACAGCGGGCATACAGACCTGGGAACTCAGCACAGGGATGGAGGGAACCCCTCATAATGGGCACAGCGGGCATACAGACCTGGGAACTCAGCACAGGGATGGAGGGAACCCCTCATAATGGGCACAGCGGGTGTACAGACCCGGGAATTCAGCACAGGGATGGTGGGAACCCCTCATAATGGGCACAGCGGGCATACAGACCTGGGAACTCAGCACAGGGATGGAGGGAACCCCTCATAATGGGCACAGCGGGTGTACAGACCCGGGAATTCAGCACAGGGATGGTGGGAACCCCTCATAATGGGCACAGCGGGTGTACAGACCCTGGAATTCAGCACAGGGATGGTGGGAACCCCTCATAATGGGCACAGCAGGAGTACAGTGAAAAAGAGGGGATAGGTATGGCGCTGCTCTTATTAAGAGGTGACCTACAACCTCTAAATACTTGAGGGGTGTGTGTCACGGGTGCATTCAGTGCAAAAAGTGACAATAAAAGTACAGAAAATAAATATTTGTATATTCACAAAAATCCTACTGTGTAAACTTCCTAACCGCTTATATATAATACATATGGTTATGTTCAAACGAAAATAAAATAAACACAATCCTGTGCAAAACCTGCAATTCAAAGTGATATTTCTGTGCAAAAAAATCCAACATATATGACTGGTGTATATTGTTGCTGTGAAACTGGTTTCAGAAATATGCATATACCGTCCTTAAACCCTGGTGTATAAAAAAAAAGTCCAGTAAAGTGACCATGTGCTCCTTCAAATTGTTCTGTGCTTTTTGGAAAACAGTGCCCCATAAGAAACGCACTCACCACTATTATTCACCCCACAAGGAGGTATTTCACCTTCACAGTATGAGCCACTGTGTAGCCTGTGGAGTGGGAGGAAATTTCCTGACTTGTGTTCTCCAAGTGCCTCCTTGTCCAGGTTCCCAGGTGTACAGACCTGGGAACTCAGCACAGGGATGGTGGGAACCCCTCAAATTAGACACATCAGGTGTGCAGACCCGGGAATTCAGCACAGCAATGGTGGGAACCCCTCAAATTAGACACATCAGGTATGCAGACCCTGGAATTCAGCACAGGGATGGTGGGAACCCCTCATAATGTACACATCAGTTGTGCAGACCCAGGAACTCAGCACAGGGATGGTGGGAACCCCTTATAATGGGCACAGCGGGTGTACAGACCCGGGAACTCAGCACAGGGATGGTGGGAACCCCTTATAATGGGCACAGCAGGTGTACAGACCCGGGAACTCAGCACAGGGATGGTGGGAACCCCTTATAATGGGCACAGCGGGTGTACAGACCCGGGAACTCAGCACAGGGATGGTGGGAACCCCTTATAATGGGCACAGCGGGTGTACAGACCTGGGAACTCAGCACAGGGATGGTGGGAACCCCTCATAATGGGCACAGCGGGTGTACAGACCTGGGAACTCAGCACAGGGATGGTGGGAACCCCTCGATATGGCACAATCACTGTGTGAACCCACAAAAGCCTGTACATTCAGCCAGCGGCTACCAGAACCTGAAGTTTGGCCTTCACTCGCTGTACTTGACCCGCTGAAAATCTGAACATCCTGAAGCTTCGGGAAAACATAGGAAGCAGGTGCTGGGAACCCAAAACACTCACCAATTAGCATTGTGTTCTACATTCACTCCAGCAAAACACCATTTTCTCACAGGAAACCTTCAGGGATGAATTATATTTGTTTTCCAAGCACAATGCTGTGTATGCCAAATACAATGGTAAACAAAGAGAACGCGGAATAAAAATACAGCAATCACACAAATAAGTAATGATTGGGGGAAACATGTAATAAGCCGTTTTCCAGGAAATAAATAATATGCCAACACAGGTTACAGTGTGAATAAATCCTCTGTGCATTGTATGACTAGATTTATGTAAAGCAGACCCAAAACCTAAAATGTCATATATTGCAGCTTACCAATCATTAGATGTGGTGGCTGCATTCGTTTTCTTTTTTAAAGTGTTACTAAACCTACAACAGTAAAATCAGTCTGTATATCCAGTAAAGCATGCTTGTTATGCCCACTGTTGAACCTGAGGGGTTAATCCTCTGCATTGTATACAAACGCTGTTTAATCCTGTCTTCTCTGATCCTCCCCTTCTTCCACTGTTCCTAACTAATCCATCTCCTGAGCCTTTGGAGTAAATCTGCACAAGCTCAGTTTAGTGTGTATTGCTAGAGAGTTTTTTCTTGGGGGGGGGGGGGGGGGCATGTGATCAGCACAGGGCCAATCAGCACTGTTCAGACAGAGGGTCAGGGGTCATGCAGCCTCATAGGACAGTCAGGGGAGAATGAAAACTCCTCATACAAGCTTTAACCAGACACTGATAGAAGTCACAAGACTGCTATAGACTGCTGATGAGAAAAGGTATTGAGCAGTTTATATTTACTAAAATAATTGCATTTACATGTTCTGTGTACTGTGGGAGACCAGATATAGTGAATGCAGAGTCCTGGGGAGACCAGATATAGTGACTGCAGAGTCCTGGGGAGACCAGATATAGTGACTGCAGAGTCCTGGGGAGACCAGATATAGTGAATGCAGAGTCCTGGGGAGACCAGATATAGTGAATGCAGGGTCCTGGGGAGACCAGATATAGTGAATGCAGAGTCCTGGGGAGACCAGATATAGTGAATGCAGAGTCCTGGGGAGACCAGATATAGTGAATACAGAGTTCTGGGGAGACCAGATATAGTGAATGCAGGCTCCTTGGGAGACCAGATACAGTGAATGCAGGGTCCTGGGTTTAGTAACACTTTAAGACTTTTCCCCCTCTGATTTCACCTGGTGATCTGGCCAATAACACACCTTCTGTATTATATGGACACAACTCTGGAGGAAGGATCACAGGGGTCACAGCAGGCCACAGCATTGGGAAAGCAGGAACCAAGAAAGGCTAAAATAAGCAGAATAAACTTCAGCTTTGATACTACAGACTGGACTGTTACCTCAGCGTCATGTGCCAGAATCCGTCGCGTGTTAGAACCGCAGTCATGAATACCGAATGACGGGACAACATTTCTGCTGGTGCCAGAAAAGATCCACTTTAACATCTATAAATGTATTTATGCTCAAATGAATCCCAACAAAAGGACAAACGGGACAAAAGAGCCAAACGGCCAGAGATGAATTAATAATCCACCGCTGCCATCTGTTTGAGCCAGCCAATTAGCCAACGATAAAACTGCGTTTACAGGCGGGGGGCATCCAGCCTGGCACATTCACATAACGCCAACACTGTGCATAAAGGTTTCACAAATAAATTCTGTATAAATAAAATAGAACTCTGACCTCGTCTCTGATAACTCTTCCCACACGGAGACTTTTGCAGTTTTTAAAAATGAAAATATACAAGTTTTTCCCACCAACAGAGTTTTAGGGCCCTTTCACACTCATACGTTTTTCCTGCGTTTTTACCTTGCAAGAAAAAAACCCCCAAAAAAAAGGTTTCCCTTTAAATCCTATGGGACTCTTCACAGCACTGTGCTGTGGGTGCGGTGTTGTTTTGAAAACCTGCATGCTTGCATCTTTGGCGCGGTTTTGAAAAAACGCACCAAAAACACAGTTTCCCATTGAAATGAATGGAAATCGCAGTAAAATCGCAAACCACGATTTGCATTTTTGAGTCACATGTCCATTTTCACAGGTGCAGGCAACCCAAAAAACACACCAGAGAACGCACAGGAAACGCATCTGAAACACAGCAAAATTGCGATAAAAATGCATTTGCATTTTTTTACTGTGATTTTGCTATGGATTAGTCTGTGTGAACTGCAAGATCGCACTTCTTCCCTACCCCCTCCCCCCTTTTATTGTATTACATGGCTTGGAGGAACTGCTGTCTGCTCACATCATTTGTAATAAAAACATCTTTGCCATTCTGAAGCTTCCCTCTAACCACTTTGCATATTATTTTATATATATACTGTGATTCTGTGCTTGCCAAATATGCTGCAGAAATCTGCAGAAATACCGCCTATCCGTGCCGCCTCATCAGTGCCTATCCGTGCCGCCTCATCCGTGCACATCAGTGAAGGTGAAAATTTGCTTAGGCCCCTTTTACACTGGGGCGGTGTTGGCAGTAAAACGGCGCTATTTTTAGCGCCGCTTTACCGTCGTTTTAGCGGCAGTATTCGGCCGCTAGCGAGGACGGTTTTACCCCCCTGCTAGTGGCCGAGAAAGGGTTAAAACCACTGCAAAGCGCTATGCCGGTGGTATAGCCGCGCTGTCCCATTGATTTCAATGGGCAGGAGCGGTGAAGGAGAGGTGAAGGAGCGGTGAAGGAGCGGTGAAGGAGCGGTGAAGGAGCGGTGAAGGAGCGGTGAAGGAGAGGTGAAGGAGCGGTGAAGGAGTGGTGAAGGAGCGGTGTACACTCCGCTCCTTCACCACTCCAAAGATGCTGCTAGCAGGACTTTTTTTACCGTCCTGCCAGCGCACCGCTCCAGTTTGAGAGCCCTCGGGGCTTTCACATTGGAGACACAGCAGCGGCTCTTTCAGGGCGCTTTGCAATTGCTATTTTTAGCGCCCGCTAGTGTAAAAGGGTTCTAAGTTACAAAATTTACTGACAAAAAAAGAAAAAAAAAAAGGAGTAAAAAAACTTTTTTTTTTCAAATTTGTGGTCTTTTTTTGTGTAAAAAATAAAAAAAAACCCAGCAGTGCTTAAATACCACCAAAAGAAAGCTCTATTTGTGTGAAGAAATTGATAAAAAAATGTGTTTGGGTACAGTGTAGCACGACCACGCAATTGTCATTCAAAGTGCGACAGCGCTGAAAGCTGAAAAATGGCCTGGGCAGGAAGGAGGGGGTGGAAGTACTCTGTAGGCAAGTGGTTAATAACATTTAATTACAACATGACTTGTATCGCAATTGTACACTTTATATTATTCTTTATTTGCTATTTTTTTTCCCCCCACAAAAGTGGAGAGTTACCGTTTAAATTTTTTTTTATTGGATATGTTTTATAGCAGAAAGTATTATATTATTATAGTATTATTATAAGTATTATTATTATAAGTATTATAGCAGTATTATTATAAGTATTATTATAAGTATTATTATTATAAGTATTATAGCAGTATTATTATAAGTATTATTATAGTATTATTATAAGTATTATAGCAATATTATTATAAGTATTATTATAGTATTATTATAAGTATTATTATAGTATTATTTTAAGTATTATAGCAGAAAGTAAAAAAAAAATGTGTTTTTTTCAAAAATGTCATTTTTTTTTTTTGTTTATAGCGCAAAAAAAAAAAAAAAAAAAAAACGCAGAGGTGATCAAATACCACCAAAAGAAAGCTCAATTTGTGGGGAAAAAAAAAATCAATTTTATTTGGCTACAACGTTGCACGACCGTGCAATTGTCAGTTAAAGTAACGCAGTGCCGTATCCCCCCCCAAAAAAAGGCCTGGTCATGAAAAGGGGGGGGGGTAAATCTTCCGGAGGTCTAATTTGGAGAGTACAACAGTTGGGACACCCAAGATGAAGATGCTGCAGAAAAAAAAAGATTCCAGGAACTCAGCAACTATGGCAGATAAAAATGCCTCTGCTGGACTACCCAAGAGACACTGTATAGAAGGCCAGTAGAGTTCTACGGGGGCCCATTAGACCCCCACCTGTAAATGGAAGATTTGGGGGGTAATCCTCTGAGGCAGTCCCACCCAAAATAATGGTTTGGAGCCGTCTTCTAACAGCCGGATTAGGAAGGGATGGGTGTGTGAAGTGCTTTCGCTCCGTAGACCACAAAATGTTTTGGGTCATTTACATGGGAGACAAAGGCTTGCAGGCCATTGTGTGATCCGTGCGTTTTTATTCGGACATTCATTAAGGCCTTATCAGTTCAATGCACTGGTGGGTTCTGTAAGCTCAGCTGTTTACAGATTTAGTGCTCTTTTGACAAAGATTTTTTTATTTTTTTCCCAGCCCCAGGGGTCAGATGAATGTACAGGACGGAGTCACCAGCCGTCCCCCAAGCTTATCTCGCTGGGATCCCCGCATGACATCAGCGGGGCTCAAACGGCTATTTTCCTCAATTCAAGCATCTCCTATTATTTACTGATCAGGTCCCCCCTCCCCCCCCTCCAGACAGGCAGATACTTGGTGGACTACAATACTTATCTGCCTTTGTGCCCCGCACAGCAGGAGGCACTCACAGCTCATATAGGGAATCAGCCAGCTGAATACTCATTCATCCCAACCCCTCAATACAATAGGAGCGCCTAGAAAATTGGGACTACGCTGGAAGTTTAATTATCCACCCTTTATTTATTTAATAAGCTAATACCCGTGTACAGAACACTGAGAGGGTCATTAATAAGAGAGAGAGCAGATATCCCAAGCCGTTCTCCATTATACTTCACAGTACTATTGCACATTGCAGCTCATTCATAAAATGCAGGTCACAGAGTGACGTCTGCGGTATCCAATGGAGTTCTAACTGCAGGTCACATGACTCTACGGTGGGTATTGAGGATCCCAATGATGGGGCATCATTCCCCCTACTAACACCATTAATGGGGCACTATTCTTCCATTGATACCAACAATGGGGCACTATTCTTCCATTGATACCAACAATGGGGCACTATTCTTCCATTGATACCAACAGAGGTTCACGATTCTTCCATTGATACCAACAATGGGGTACTATGCTTCCATCGATGGGGCACTATTCTTCCACCAATACCAACAATGGGGCACTATTCTTCCATTGATACCAACAATGGGGCACTATTCTTCCATTGATACCAACAATGGGACACTATTCTTCTATTGATACCAAAAGTAGGGGACTATTCTTCCAATAATACCAACAATGAGGCACTATTTTTCCATTGATACCAACAATGGGGCACTATTCTTCTACTGATACCAACAATAAGGGACTATTCTTCCATTAATACCAACAATGGGGCACTATTCTTCCATTGATACCACTATTCTTCCACCAATACCAACAATGGGGCACTATTCTTCCACCAATACCAACAATGGCACACTATTCTTCCACCAATACCAACAATGGGGCACTATTCTTCCATTGATACCACTATTCTTCCACCAATACCAACAATGGGGCACTATTCTTCCACCAATACCAACAATGGCACACTATTCTTCCACCAATACCAACAATGGGGCACTATTCTTCCATTAATACCAATGGGGCACTATTCTTCCATTAATACCAATGATGGGGCACTATTCTTCCATTAATACCAATGGGGCACTATTCTTCCATTAATACCAATGATGGGGCACTATTCTTCCATTAATACCAATGGGGCACTATTCTTCCATTAATACCAATGGGGCACTATTCTTCCATTAATACCAATGATGGGGCACGATTCTTCCATTAATACCAACAATGGGGCACTATTCTTCTATTGATACCAACAATAGGGGACTATTCTTCCATTAATACCAACAATGGGGCACTATTCTTCCATTGATACCAACAATGGGGTACTATTCTTCCATTGATACCAACAATGGGGCACTATTTCTCCCAATAAAACCAATGATGGAACACTTATGATGAGGCATTTTCTACTCCCACTGGTCACAGTCCGGCCCCTCTGAATCCTGGAGAGGATTTACTCTCCTGGAGGAGAGTAAACTGGCCCTTTGCTTAGAAGGTTTGGAGACCCCTGACCAAAATAGTGTAGCGCTACCCAAACAACTCACTCATGTGCTCAAATCAAATCTACTATAACAAAACAAACACATGTGACTTTTAGAAATCTTCAATTAGTCGGCTTCTCCCCATATTTAGGGGCATATGTGAAAGTCCAAACACATCATATAAATAGATCAATAAAGAAATAGTCCAAAGTCACATAAAAAGGTACAAACCAGCAATTCACATGTAAACACTACAGCTCACCGCTCTCCTTCAAAGTAATGGCATCATCGGCAGGTACCACTCCTATACGCGTTACGCCCCAAATGGAGCTTCCTCAGTAGACCATCTGGTTTCTACCTTTTTATGTGAGCGTTTTATCCCTCTGGTTTGAATAAATAATATATACGGTGAGCATGATTAGTCACGTTTTGTTTTTTTTTTTGCCATTATTTGTTGCTGTGGCCTGCAGAGGATGTTGGTGGGAGGAGCTACAGCCAAAAGGATGATTTGAATGATGTACCTATTATGGAAAAGCTCTTTTGACCTCTGAGGAAGATCTGAGGTCCAGTACAGAGGTGAGCGATACTGCAGTGATCTCCACTAGATTTTGGGTCCCATGCTGAATGACTGTTCCTGCCACAGGAGGTCAGCTGCTCGGCATGGGCACCAATTAAACATCGATTTGCAGATTTTCAATGAATGCAAAGCGTTCTCCGATTAGACAAGGAGAAGAGGCGGGGTGGTGATGTCCCGCTTTCCACGCCATCCAATCAGAGAAAGCTTTGCATTCATTGAGAAAACAGAATGCATTCACTGAATGGCACCCGTGTCAAGCAGCTAACCTCTTATGATCAGGATGCAGCAGGGCAGGTGTTGGGCACAGGACCCAGAAGCTGGTGGAGATCAGTGTGGTAATGGTGTCCATACAGTCATTTCCAGCTTCTAGAGGACTACCACTGCTATGGTATATGCATAATTACATTAGTCCAAGCTTCTCCAATGTGACTATGAATAAAATGCCATACCTGGAATTTTTTTTTTAAGCGCATTAAAACAGCCAACATGTTTCAGGGAAATGCCTCTCGCTTCCTCAGGGGTTGAGCAGTGGATGTTCTTGGAATCACAATGAGATGCAAAAGAAACCCAGTCAGCAGTTCCATGATGCCATTAAGATCTGACAACCTTTATCAAGCATAACATAGGTCATTGTACCTCATCATGAGTCAAATAACATCCACTGCTCAAGCTGCGAGGAAGGTTTGAGGTCTTTCCACTGAAACGCGTTGGGATATTCAATGCTCTTAACCAATAAAAATAAAAAATGTACATCTAGGCCACTAACCCTTCCACTACATGACTCCTCTATGACATAGTCATTTCATTTACATATTAATTGTGTATAAATTGCAGCGCCTTCCAGACAAATGACAATGAAGACACACCGTTACCCTTTGAGGTGCTGCTGGACACCCTGATGGTCCTGTTAGAACGCCATGAAATTGCACAATTAAAAGTGGAACTAAACCCGCTCATCCTTTACAGCCAAGGAAGCTTCCATCTTGGCCTATGTTTGATCTGCATTTGCCATAGTGCTGCAAAAGTGACACCAGCTTTTGGGGTCCGGATCTGAATCTGTGACCTCTGTATTGTCTAGCTGTAGCTCTTCTTACCAAGCCACCTGAGATGCTGGACAGCTCCCTGTGTGATCTCTTAGGACAGGGGTAGGCAACCTCAGCCCTCCAGCTGTGGTGAAACTACAAATCCCATCATGCCTCTGCCTCTAGGAGTCATGCCTGTGATTGCCAGGGTCTTGCAATGTCCCTTAGTTTCAAAACAGCTGGAGGGCCGAGGTCGTCTACCCCTGTCTTAGGACAATCTTGCCTTGTCTCTTGTCAATCTTGAACTCTTTGCTCCTCCCATGAACTTCCCGATTTAAGCCACGCCTTTGCACTTCCTGTTTGCCAGATTATTGTGCTCTCTCCAGCCAATATCTTGTTCTTGTCACTGCTGCTGCCATCCATATCGTATCTTCACTACCACTTGTTACCGACCTTTGGCTTGTTTACTGACTATGCTTCTGCTTGATACCTATCTGTTAGAGCTGCACGATTAATTGTCAAGAATCGTTATCGCGATTTTTTTCCCCGTTGTAATCTTGACAAAAGTGTTTCACGGTTTTTTCTATTCAAAGAATTCTCTCTGCTCTGCTGAAGCCGACAGCCCTCAAAAGAAAGGAAGAAAAGAAAAAAACGGGCAGTCTGCCAAGAATCACAACATTCTTTAGCAGTGGAACTTAAGTATAAACATTGTAACAATTTGTCAAAGGAATATACTTTGGTGTGTAAATGAGGGGAGTTTAACCACTTAAACACTTATGCCCCGTACACACGGTCGGACATTGATCGGACAATCCGACAACAAAATCCACGGATTTTTTCCGACGGATGTTGGCTCAAATTTGTCTTGCATACACACGGTCACACAAAGTTGTCGGAAAATCCGATCGTTCTGAACGTGGTGACGTAAAACACGTACGTCGGGTCTATAAATGGGGCAGTAGCCAATAGCTTTCAACTCTTAGACCCCTTTCACACTGGGGCGGTTTGCAGGCGGTATTGCGCTAAAAATACCGCCTGCAAACCGCCCCTAAACAGCCTCCGCTGTTTGTTCAGTGTGAAAGCCCAAGGGCTTTCACACTGAAGCGGTGCGCAGGCAGGACGGTGAAAAAAGTCCTGCAAACCGCTTTTTTGGAGCGGTGAAGGAGCAGTGAATTCACCGCTCCTGCCCATTGAAATCAATGGGACAGCGCGGCTATACCGCGCTGTACGAGGGATTTTAACCCTTTTTCGGCCACCAGCGGGGGTTAAAACCGCCCCGCTAGCGGCCAAATACCGCTGCAAGAACGACGGTACAGCAGCGCTAAAAATAGCGTTGTTGTACCGCCGACGCCCCCACCGCCCCAGTGTGAAAGGGGCCTTAATTTATTCTGAGCATGCGTGGCACTTTGTGCGTCGGATTTGTGTACACACGATCGGAATTTCCGACAACGGATTTTGTTGTCGGAAAATATTATAGCCTGCTCTCAAACTTTGTGTGTCGGAAATTCCGATGGAAAATGTGTAATGGAGCCTACACACGGTCAGATTTTCCAAAAACAACGTCCTATCACACATTTTCCGTCGGAAAATCCGACCGTGTGTACAGGGCATAAACCTTTTTCTGACATTTGTTGGTTTCAACAAATGTCAGAAAGTTAGAAAGTTTTTAGAAAGTTAGACAAATGTCAGAAAGTTTTTAGTAGAGACCCTAGAGAATAAAATGGTGGTTGTTGCAATATTTTATGTCACACTGTATTTGTGCAGCGGTCTTTCAAATGCAATTTTTTTTGGAAAAAATTACTTTAATTATAAAAAAACCCCAAAAAACTAACCAGTAAAGTTATCCCATTTTTTTCGTTTAATGTGAAAGATTTTACGTCACGAGAATCCTGAGAGAATCTTGATCTTTTTATTCTAAGCAAAAAAATATGTGATTCTCATTTTGGCCAGAATCGTGCAGCTCTACTATCTGCTATATCTGCTACTGGACCCCGGCTTGCTCACCTTCTGGTGGGGTGATCCTGAGGACTGCAACATGCAGCAAAACCCATCTCCACTATCAGCTCTGGTGAATACTGATTAGTGCTTAGATCCCCGTACCTCGGGTGAGCCTGTGTCATCTGTCAGGGTGACCTGCTTGTATACTTATCTTGCTGGTTTGTAGGGAACTCTTTACTGCTATAGCTACTGGTCTTTGAGCCTGACCCCCGCCTGTGACACCAGCCTTTGGATGGCTTGAAAGTCCACTTGAGAGTACAATCAACTGTGACCGTTATCATTCATGGCATGCCATGTAACTGTTTTGGTAAACTGTTAAACTGATGGGTTTAGATCGGCTTTAATTCACTCAGTGAGAAAAGACGAATTCCTCAATGCAAGCGGGAGATTCAAATTTGAAAACTTTCTCCAAAACTGACCTGCTTTGACATGAAAACCAAGCATTTAAAAAAAAAACACAGAAAGAACTGCCAAAAATAACTGTGAACTGTGATACCCAGGGGCCCCAAGGAGCTTGCAGCTCCTTCAAAGCTTGGCAGAGAATCACAAGGTGGGAATTTGGCAGGGGAAACGACCTGTCAACGCTGAAAAGCAGTGCCCTTTGCGCTGTTTATCTTGGAGGAGACAAGGCCACTTTTGTGGGGTGGAGATAGCGGGACACGGTGAATGAGCTCGGTTACCAGGGCCTTTCAAGGTACACGGTGATCCCCAACCCATTTCTGGTCCGTAAACCGTCACCATGGTAACGTTATCACTGGTGTTGGAGGCACGAGGTGTTGGCTGGTGTATGAATAGTATAAAACGTGCTGAGGCAAAGGTCTTGAAATCTCTACAAAGACAAAGAGTGCACAATGAGGTCAGCGTTATCAGTCAGGCCTTGCTAGTAAACAAATCTCATTGCGGATCCTCTGTGGATTACAAGATCTGAGTTACTGGATCCTGGGGGAATCGTGGTTCCTGGACACATGTCTGCCAATGCATCTTCACAAAGCATCGAAATAGAAAACTTAACATAGTCAAAAGTCAGATTGCGCAAAGTGATGGGTTCATGGTGAACTATGGAGAACAAAAAATTACCCCTGTACCCCAATACAGGAAAAAAAAGTCCCCCAAAACAGGGAAAATAATTGTAGTTGGTTTCCTCAAAATGGGAAAAAATGTTACCTTTGAAGTGGGTCGCCCAACATGGGGAAAAATATATTACCCTTGCAGTGGGTTCCCCAACATGGGAAAAAAATTTTACCCTTAAAGTGGGTCCGCCAGCAGGGGGGCGGGGGACTTTACTCTTGCACCGAGTCCCCTGGCACAGGAAAAATATGTTACCCTTGCAGTGGGTCCCCCAACATGGGAAAAAAATGTTACCCTTGCAGTGGGTCCCCCAAAATGAGGAAATAAATGCTACCGTTGCAATGGGTCCCTCAATATGGGGAAAAAATGCTACGCTTGCAATGGGTCCCCCAACATGGGAAAAAAATGTTACCCTTGCAGTGGGTCCCCCAAAATGAGGAAATAAATGCTACCGTTGCAATGGGTCCCTCAATATGGAGAAAAAATGTTACCCTTGCAGTGGTTCCCCCAATATGGGGAAAAAAATATTACCCTTGCAGTGGGTCCCCCAACACAGGAAAAAAGGTTTACCTTTGCAGTAGGTCCCTCAACATGGGACAAATATGTTACCCTTGCAATGGTTCCCCCAACATGGGGAAAAAATTTTGCCATTGCAGTGGGTCCCCCAACACAGGAAAATAAATGTTTACCGTTGCAGTGGGTCCCTCAACATGGGGACATTTTTGTACCCTTGCAGTGGGCCCCCCAAAATGGGAAAAAATATGGTACCATTGCAGTGGCTACCCCAACATGGGAAAAATAAATGTTTCCCTTGCAGCAGGCCCCCCTCCACACTGCAACAGCTAAGTGTAAGGTAAGGTTTTTTTTTTCTAGGGGATGATGAATAAGGGGATATACTTACCTTATTCCTCACTCCTGCAGGCTTCCTCTCTGTATGACCAGCCCCCCAAAAGCCACTTCTTTTCAATGTATGACCAATAGCAGCTTTCTTATGGTTCAGATCATCTCAGCATTGATATGCTGCTGGGAAGCGGAGACCACACACAGGAACAAAAATGCAGACTTTACATGTGTCTTGACAATGGCATAGGTGTAATATGAAAGTACAGTATGTTTTTTTTTTCTTTCACACAGAACATTTTTGTTGCATTCAAAGTTTATGACATTGCTACTATATAACTCTTCTGGATGTGAACATTGCTTGGCTGGTTTCCGCAGGTTTAAAGTCACACATGTATGTCTCTCCCGTTTCCTTATCTGTAATATAAGTAACATATGACAGCGTGTGGTTACCCGTTAAACTGTGAAATAAGCCGCAATATAGACAGCGGACAGACATGAAACAAACTCTGAGTATAAAGAATAACCCCGCTGTATGTTACCAGCCTACACAGTATCCCCTTGTAATGAAAACCGTGTGTGTTTTTCTTTTCCGTATCGTCTGGAATATCTTGCTCGCGTCGTTTGTTTACTTTATTGACAAAAAAAAAAGTACAGAAGCTCAATTTGTAGTTTTTAAACTCAAAGGAACCAAAGTCGTTTCTCCAGAGTTCCTGGCACAGCTTCAGAAAGACAGCCGCCCACTTTCAGCTACCGCCGAAGTCTGCCGTTTCAAAACCGTTGGGTCATATTTGAATGAACTTTATTCCTTGGGGCGAAGATTTTATAAAGGGGATTAAAAGTGAACTCCACTAAGCTATAAAGATACTATTTTCTCTAGGTATGCATTTCATTTTATATACTGTATATATATATATATATATATATATATATATATATATATATATATATATATATATATATATATATATATATATATATATATATATATATATATACACACACACACACACACACACACACACACACATATATATATATACACATATACATATACATACACACAGTATCTCACAAAACTGAGTACACCCCTCACATTTTTGTAAATATTTTCTTCTCTCTTTTCATGTGACAACACTGAAGAAATGACACTTGTCTACAATGTAAAGTAGTGAGTGTACAGCTTGTATAACAGTGTAAATTTACTGTCCCCTCAAAATAACTCAACACACAGCCATTAATGTCTAAACCGCTGGCAACAAAAGTGAGTACACCCCTAAGTGAAAATGACCAAATTGGGCCCAATTAGCCATTTTCCCTCCCCGGTGTCATGTGACTCGTTAGTGTTACAAGGTCTCAGGTGTGAATGGGGAGCAGGTGTGTTAAATTTGGTGTTATCGCTCTCACTCTCTCATACTGGTCACTGGAAGTTCAACATGGCACCTCATGGCAAATAACTCTGACAATCTGAAAAAAAGGATTGTTGCGCTACATAAAGATGGCCTAGGCTATAAGAAGATTGCCATGACCCTAAAACTGAGCTGCAGCATGGTGGCCAAGACCATACAGCGGTATAACAGGCCAGGTTCCCCTCAGAACAGGCCTCGCCATGGTCCACCAAAGAAGTTGAGGTCACGTGCTCAGCGTCATATCCAGAGGTTGTCTTTGGGAAATAGACGTATGAGTGCTGCCAGCATTGCTGCAGAGATTGAAGGGGTGTGGGGTAAGCCTGTCAGTGCTCAGACCATACGCCGCACACTGCATCAAATTGGTCTGCATGGCTGTCATCCCAGAAAGAAAGACTCTTCTAAAGATGATGCACAAGAAAGCCCGCAAACAGTTTGCTGAAGACAAGTAGACGAAGGACATGGATTACTGGAACCATGTCCTGTGGTCTGATGAGACCAAGATAAACTTATTTGGTTCAGATGGTGACAAGCGTGTGTGGGGGCAACCAGGTGAGGAGTACAAAGACAAGTGTGTCTTGTCTACAGTCAAGCATGGTGGTGGGAGTGTCATGGTCTGGGGCTGTATGAGAGCTGCCGGCACTGGGGAGCTACAGATCATTGAGGGAACCATGAATGCCAACATGTACTGTGACATACTGAAGCAGAGCATGATCCCCTCCCTTCAGAGACTGGGCCGCAGGGCAGTATTCCAACATGATAAGGACCCCAAAGACACCTCCAAGATGACCACTGGCTTGCTAAAGAAGCTGAGGGTAAAGGTGATGGACTGGCCAAGCATGTCTCCAGACCTAAACCCTATTGAGCATCTGTGGGACATCCTCAAATAGAAGGTGGAGGAGCACAAGGTCTCTAACATCCACCAGCTCCGTGATGTCCTCATAGAGGAGGGGAAGAAGACTCCAGTGACAACCTGTGAAGCTCTGGTGAACTCCTTGCCCAAGAGGGTTAAGGCAGTGCTGGAAAATAATGGTGGCCACACAAAATATTGACAGTTTGGGCCCAATTTGGACATTTTTACTTAGGGGTGTACTCACTTTTGTTTCCTAGCGGTTTAGACATTAATGGCTGTGTGTTGAGTTATTTTGTTATACAAGCTGTACACTCACTACTTTACATTGTTGCAAAGTGTCATTTCTTCAGTGTTGTCACATGAAAAGATAGAAGAAAAGATTTACAAAAATGTGAGGGGTGTACTCACTTTTGTGAGATACTGTATGTATATATATATATATATATATATATATATACACACACACACAAACTCACTTATATATACATACAGTGTTTATGTATGTATATATTATATATATATATATATATATATATATATATATAGATAGATAGATAGATAGATATATGTCTATATATCTATCTATCTATCTAATCTATCTATATATCTATATAGATATATAGATATATATCTATATATAATATATATATATATACATATACATATATCTATATATAGATATATATAAAATAAATCATATGTACAAAAGATGTCCCAGACTGTCATGACTTCAGCTAGCCACTAGATGGCGCCAATATAAAACTGAACCGATCATTCTCTCACTGCAGTTTAGCCACCTGTGAATTGCACTAAATTCACATCCTGGATTTAAAGAGAACCTGTCCTTAGCTGATAGCAGGCAAAGTAAAAGTTTCATTTATAGCATACACAATAAGAATGTTGCATGTATTATGTGTTTACCCCTGTTCTGCTTCAATGCCTCAATCCCAACAACTCCAGAAACTCCTTTGTAATTGTTGGCTTCTTAAGGTGGTCCCAATTGACCTTGTAAACCATTCCCTGCCTTTGGTTCTGCATGCTGGGATCTGGTGCCACAAGGAGGTTAATGTACTGTTCAAGGTAAATGGCTCACCAAAAGGCTCCATCGTAACATCCCTGGGTGCTGGTCGGTCGACTGCACTCTGGCAAATCAATCAGAAAAAAATCCATGCCTAATTTTTCTCCCAGCGGTCATCAGATCATCAGTTTTGAGGGAGATACTGTAGCTCTAATATTAGGAAGCAAAGCCCTGCCTCTACCAAGATGGACACACACACACACACACACAGACACAGACACAGCACAGGCTTGGTAAGTCAATAATGGGAAAAGATCAGCTGGAGGGAGCCTTACAGGCAATACTGGTAAGGAGGAGGCAGAACAACATCACTTTTATGTAAGGATGGAGTTCCGCTTTAAGCTAGCCATACCTTAGGAAAATTTTTGTTTGATTTTCTATTTGTTAGTGGGGGTCAAAGCAATGGTTGTTTTTGACCACACAAAAAAGAAAGTACCTTTGAAGGACGTTCATCAAGTCATTGAATGTTCGGAGAATTTTCGTACAGATGTTCATATGAACACGTGTTCAAAATACCTACTAGCATAGGCCAGCCTTAGTCCTCTGCTTGTCTGTTCTGGGCACAGCCTGGTTGTCATTGGCCTAGACTAGTACAGCATTGGGCACCATTGGCACAGCACTCATTCCTGGGCGCCCAGCTCCTGTAGGCTTAGTGGGTTTCATCTGCAAATCCTTCTCAGACACAAAATAACTTGTGTCAACACAAGTCACACGTTAGTGATAGACAAATGTTTGTAGTTTTTGTAGAACTGTTACCATGTAACAACATAGTCTGCTACAATGTCACCAGACAAAGATACATCTCAGCAATATAACCTGGACTTGTTTAACATGAAAATGAACCTGACTTGTTTCTGATGGTGCCAACCAGTGGCAGCTGGTGCTCAATTTTCTTGGGGGGGGGGGGACAGCCCGCACCCCCCCAGCCAGCCAACCAATAACCACCACCCCAATGCTTGCTCGATCACCGCATCGCTCCCCTGTCCCCCACCAGGCCCCCCCCTCGGCATCCCCGCACCTACCCCTTGCAGGTCGCAGCTTTGGCGGCTTCCCCTCTGCGTCTCCTCCCGAGTCCCAGTCGCTTCACCTCCAGGCCTATCAGGACTTAGGACTCGGGGCTAATCAGGTTCTAAAACTCCAGAAACTGGAAGACATTAGCAAATGTTAAATCGCTAATGTCAAACAACTTAATGGGCTCAGCATGCTCTGCACCCGAGGACACCCTTTTTGAAGCCAATTAGAGCCTCAGGCTCTAATCATGTGCTTGGAAAAAAAAACATTGGAATCCAGGCGTCCGGCGCCCTGCATGTAGATTAGGTGCCGGGCACATGGATTAGGGGGACTGCGCCCGTAATGGAGCCTCCGCCACTGGTGCCAGCTACAGGCTGCCATCCCTATCCTTCTTTCACTACTTGCTGAAGAGTATTGGGGGTTAGGAGTGCCTAATAAAAAAAAGTCATCTAGTGCAATGATTAGTATAAAAAGTGCCAGGCCAGGACTTTCAGCGCTGTCACATTTTGAATGACAATTGCGCGGTCATGCAACATTGTACCCAAACAACATTCTTATCATTTTTTTTTTTTTTTTAGACAGATAGAGCTTTCATTTGGTGGTATTTATTCACCACTGGGGTTTTTTATTTTTTGCTTAACAAACGAAAAAAGACCCAAAACTTTGAATAAAAAACAATTTTTTTCTTAGTTTCTGTTTGTAAATACGTAATTTTTCTACTTCACTGATGGGCACTGATATGCTGCTCTGATGGGCACTGACAGGTGGCACTGATAGGCAGTACTGATGGGCACGCACTGACACGTTAAATCCCTTCCTTCCAGCACAAATTACCCACAAACAACCCCCCCCCAGCAAAAATCTTCTCCCCTCCCCCCAAATTTCTCCTCATGGAACAATACTTGCCCCCTGCCAAACCCCAAAATCCCTTTTTCAACACAAATCCCCTCCCCCTCCCATCTCCTTGTGGCAACCCTACCTCACCTAATGCCCAGGGCAGCCTGCCCTCCTGCCCACCCCTTGTCCCAGCCTTGTGCCCAACCACGGCAGGGATTAAATCCCCTATCTTGTTCAGCTGTCACTACCACCCGCAGAACACAATCGATTCAAGTGATTGGGGGCCGTACTGCAATCGCATGCAATGCACCGGGGGTTATGGCACGGTCATGTGACATTTGGGGGTTAAAGCAGGCAATGAGGCAACATACCACTGTCAAATGCCTCTGAAAAGTCATCCCAGTGCTGATTGCTTTTCAGAGGGGTGGCAATCCTTGCTGCAAGTGTAAAAGAGCCCTATTACCGAAAACAGGGTCTATACACAACACCTTCACTGTGGGTTGGCCCCCTCAAAAGGAGGTCAACCTCTAAAATCTTAACTTTCATCAGTCAAAAAATATAAAGCCCCCATTGGAATCCATGCGTCCGGCGCCCCGCATGTAGATTAGGGGGTCGGACGCATGGATGGGGGGGCGCCTCTGTGCCCTGCATTACGGGCCGCCACTGGTGACCACACAGGCTGGACAGATCTGACTTCCTTCATCTCCATTACACTAATATGTCACTAATCTGATTCCAAATTTCCAAGGCACATCTGGATTGGATTGGAATATTCTTTGCCCTAACACTCTGATACATGAAGCTTTTTGTATGAGGAAGACCTGGGAGTCTGCAGAGGGCGTATTCCGAAATTCCTCTCCCACATTACAAACAGGTGAGCAGAATGGGTTCCCAGATTATTATATTATTATACAGGATTTATATAGATAGTGCAGAGCACTTTACAATATAAAGGGAGACAGTACAGCAACAATACAATTCAATACAAGAGGGTTAGGAGGGCCTTGCACGTGGGAGCTCACAATCTAATAGGGAGGAGCTGGTGCAACAAAATGTAATAACTGTGTGGGATGAATTCATGGGAGAAATAAAAAGATTCCGTTGTTAGCTGAAGGCAGGAGAGGCTTCCCTGAAGAGATGAGTTTTCAGGGATCACCTAAAAGTGGACAGAGATGGAGATAGCCAGACAGATTGTGGTAGGGAGTTCCAGAGGATGGGAGAGAATCTGAAGAAGTCCTGGAGATGAGAATGGGAGGAGGACACAAGAGAGCTAGAGAGCAGGAGGTCTTGGGAGGAGCGAAGAGGACGGTTTAGGTGATATTCAGAGACAAGATTGGTGATGTATGTCGGGGCAGAGTTGTAGGTGGTTTTGTATGTTGTCGTTAATATTTTGAATTTTATTCGTTGGGCTGGTGGAGGGATTGGTAGAGAGAGGTGACAGATCACCATATTAACCACTTAACGACTGGCCCTATAGCAGATTTACTGCTATATTCTATACATATCTCTCTCTCTATATCTATCTATCCATAGAGAGAGAGAGAGAGAGAGAGAGAGAGAGAGAGAGCGCTATCTATATATATATATAGATATATATAGATAGATATATCTATGTATAAATTCTGTGCAGAATCATGTATATATACTGTACATGATTCTGTATCTCCGCATAGGGGGCGCGTCCTGCTGGTGCTCCGCTTTTGCTGTGATTAGTCACAGCAGAAGTCGATCAGTGGGTGCCAGCCAATGGATGTTCCCTGGCACCCGCCGATCGTCGGGAAGAGAGGCTGGATGGAGCTTTGCATATGTAAACAAGGCAGAGCTCCATTCTGACTGTAGGGATGTGATGGCTTTTCTTTCCCTGCAAAGCAGGGAAAGAAAAGCCATGACATCCCTTAGTGAAAGCAGCACACACAGTACACACATAAACAACGGTTAGGGACACAGTTATCCCCTTGATCGCCCTAGATGTTTAACCCCTTCCCAGCCAGTGTCATTAGTACAGTGACAGTCATAGGCGTGCGCAAGGGGTGTGCCAGGTGTGCCTGGGCACACCCTAATCCTTGGGTTGGCAACCTGTCAGTGGTGAGCAGGTGACAGGTAAACCGCAATCCTTCCTTGCCAACTCTCAGAATCTGGACTGGAGAGGTGGCAGGGGTGGAATTTAGTGAAACCGATCTGTATTTTCCTCCTGCAGCATCTGAAGCTAGGCTTCTCCTCCTCTCCCTTTTGTCAACATTCATCTGCCACAGAAGGAATATATATGGGATTGGTACTAATATATGCCACCCCTCCTTTTTCTGTTCCTCTTCCTTCTGTTGCCCAGGTCTCCCATGTGCTCCCTTGCTCCCCCTTCCTCCTGTTGTTTCAGGCTGGAAACCGGGGAAGAGGCCGGTAAATATGTCAAGCGCATATGTGTTGGAGCTTTGGGGTGCACACCCTAATGCAATAGGCTGCGCACACCTATGGTGACAGTGCATATTTTTAGCACTATCACTGTATTAGTATCACTGGTTCCCACAAAGTGTCATAAGTGTCCGACTGTCCGTCGCAATATTGCAGTCCCGCTATAAGACGCTGAACGGCGCTAAACGCCATTACTAGTATTAAAAAAAAATAGACTGGCAGACTGGGGCAAGTCGCAGACAGCAAGTCTCTTTCCTGAGGGTCTCTTAAACAAGTGTTATTACAATTTCAACACCGCTTCTATCAATTTCTGATCATGTCGTGTCTGCTCTTTCACAGGTCAATTTCATCTGCTGCCTTATCCATATGTACATTCCTCCTGCTATGTTTGACTGATAGCTAATCGCCGCCATTACTAGTATAAAAAATAAAAAATTCCAGCATATATCCCCTAGTTTGTAGACGCTATAACCTTTGTGCAAACCAATCAATATATTGGGGGTTTTTTTTACCAAAAATATGTAGCAGAATACATACTGGCCTAAATTGATGAAGACATTTTTTTTTTTTTAATTTAATGTGTTTCATAGTAGAAAGTAAAAAATATTTTTTTTCTCAAAACTGCCAGTCTTTTTTTGTTTATAGCTCAAAAAATAAAAAAACCCGGTAGGTAATAAAATACCACCAAAAGACATTTGTGAGGAAAAAAAGAAAAATACATACATTTTATTTGGGTACAACGTCGCACAACCGCGCAATTGTCAGTCAAAGTAAAGTAGTGCTGTATCACAAAAAATGGGGTCAGGTAGAGAGTGGGGGGGGTAAATCTTCTGGAGGTCAAGTGGTTAAACGAAGTGAAACACTGACCTAGTTATTGGGCCCATTAGATGGGATTAGCTGTTAATAAAAGGAAATGGAACACCCACGCCGTTTTTTTTTTTTTTTCTCCCTCTGAGCATTAATGTATAGAATGCTGATTTTGCACAAGTTGTCTTATAAAAAGATCATGCCAAGCAGTGGTATCATTTAAATAAAACACATCGCTGAACACTTCCTGCTTATACCAGCATGAATTCTACCCGCCTAATTAAATTATTCTGGTCTGGCTGGTGGCCGCGCTGGCTATAAGCGGGCCTCCCGTGTAGGAGAGGGGCAGTCTGGGAGACGACAGCCCGCAGCCCGGCCAGGGGAGCCCCTGCGCATCACCAGCTGAACTGTCTGACATTGGTTAGGAAAGGTCGCTAATTCAAGGCAGCGCGGGAGTGAGGATGAGGGCTAATGCCAACTTTAATAACTGGGCTTATAAATTAAATCACAAGAGCGGTGCCATCAGGGTGGAATAACAAATAAAAAAGAAATTGCTTTACTTGGCCGATTGTGTAAAATGAACGTGGGTGCAGAATTGGACGAGGAATGGGTACATTGGTATTCCCAGGATTAAGGGCTTGCCATGTGCTTAAAATAATAATAACTTCATGGAACCATAGTTAATATATTTTTAAATATACAAAATAAAAACACATACATATCCTAAAAAAAAAAATAAAAAAACATGTTCATTGAAAGACAGAGACTTATAGTGACGTGAATGAACACGGCACCATCACAGTATGTCAATCTATCAGAACACAACAAACAAATCTAATGAAAGTATAAGATCAATGATCCAAGAGTCCAACATCTTTTAATAGTTCATTTTAGCCTGAGGTAGAAGATCTTACACGTTTCAGGGGCTCTGATCCCCCCCCCACACACACACACACTTTATCAGGGCTTAATGAAGGACACACAGGAATGGAAATAGATAGCAGTACCCCAGACAGGTACTCCTATAACTCAAGCTGGCTGCATAGAATTGTAAATAGTTACATAGTTGTCAGGAACTGGACCACCTGCTGGTGGCACTGTGCTTACCAGAGCAGAAGGTTGCAATTCCAGTGTCCACCTGTGGGTGTCTCCCAGCAGGAAGCAGATCCCAGTAATCAGTTTCCACCTGATGCTGGCTGCTGGGAGAGTATTTAGTTCTGCCTCTACATTTCTATCTTCACTCCAGCGTTTTGCTTTGCTGCCAGATACTGCTTGCCATTTGTACATTTTTTTTTAGTGCTTTTTGCATTTTAGCAGATTTGCACTACAGACTGTGTTCCATAGGAAACCATGTTAAATGGACTGCAGTGCAAATCTGCAAAAACAATATGAATGAATATATTATACACGCACATGAACTTTAATGGCATCCCAGTCTTAGTCCGTAGGGTTCAATATTGAGTTGGTCCACCCTTTGCAGCTATAACAGCTTCAACTCTTCTGGGAAGGCCGTCCACAAGGTTTAGGAGTGTGTCTATGGGAATGTTTGGTGGAAATGAATTTGAGCGGAGACTGCAAGCCAGGCCTTCTCGTCATTAGTGCCTGGCTTCACAAATGCGCTTCTGGATGAACGGTCAAACATTCCGAAAGACACACTCCTAAACCTTGCGGACAACCTTCTCAGAAGCTGTTATAGCTGCAAAGGGTGGGTTAACTCAATATTGAACTGTACGGACGAAGACTGGGGTGCCATTAAAGTTCATGTGTGTGTAAAGGCAGGCGTCCCAATACTTTTGTTATTATAGTGCATATATATATATATATATATATATATATATATATATATATATATATATATATATATATATATATATATATATATAAAATATATTTCGCTGCTTGAAGAAGAGGAGGAGACACTTTATTTCATATAACAGTGGAGTTGGTGGCAGATCCCCTGTTACTGACCCACATCTTAGCCCCCCCATAATTCCTCCTGACACTGTGTGGTCTTTTTGCCCAGAACAGATCTATGAGCTCACTAAAAGAGCCCGTCCTTCCTCCCTTAGCATCTCTTCCAGTGCCTTGGCATCACAGAGGATAACCGGAGACGACGGCTGTCAGGACGGAGGATCGGTGTGACCTGAACGGGCTTGACTTGTGCAGTGGAGACTCTGCTCCGTATGATAACCAGAAGCGGAGTTCAAGGCAACAGAAAGACGCTGCTGACCCCATGTGTGAACCGTGGAGTGGGACAGAAATAAACACAAATGCCTTCTAACTATAGGACAGGAATGACTGGATACATCACAGCACCAGTAATTTTTGAAGAAACCTGTGCAGGGATAGAGCTGCCATTGCTTACCTTCTGAAAATGCTAGTTGCCTGGCTGTTGTGTTGGTCCAATGCCTTCAATACTTTCTGGTTCTGAGTTCCCAGATCAAAAGGCAGTTTAGGAGTCCTGACTTGCCAAGACTTCACTTGTTGCATGCTTGTTCTAGGTCAGGGCGGCACAGTGGTGTAGTGGGTAGCACTCTTGCCTAGTAGTAAAAAGGGTCGCTGGTTCGTATCCCAACCACGACACTACCTGCCTGGAGTTTGCATGTTCTCCCTGTGCCTGCTTGGGTTTCCTCCGGGTACTCCGGTTTCCTCCCACACTCCAAAGACATGCTGGTAGGTTAATTGGCTTCTGTCTAAATTGTCCCTAGTATGTATGAATGTGAGTTAGGGACCTTAGATTGTGAGCTCTTTAAGGGTAGGGACTGATGTGAATGTACAATGTGTATGTAAAGTGCTGCGTAAATTGACGGCACCATATAAGTACCTTAAATAATAATAGGTCAGTAACCCAGAAATTAGAAAAAAAGCCAGGCCAACTAGCATTTTCAAATGGTCAGCAATAGCAGCTTGCATTACACAGTGTAATTAATTCACAGGGGGTCAGTAATCCTGCAGACGTTGTAGTCAATGTGGCAGATTTTATTTAAGGTATATCAGTTTATTAGTGTGCGATCCTAAGGTTTTTAACATATAATAAAGTTTTTAATATAATAATATTTTCTAATTACATGTATATAGACCCAAGTCGTTCAGCAAAGGTGCCAATGTGCACTTGTGTGACATACAAATAGCCACTAGAGGGAGAACTACATATCTGCTAAAGCAGTGGTCTCCAAATGGTGGCACCAGGGAGCCAGATGCGGCCTTTTGCTTGTCTGTTTTTGGCCTTTAGGGCACTATTCCTCCCACTGACACCATCAATGGGGCACTATTCTTCCTGCGAAAACCAATGATGTGGCACTATTCCTTCCTGTTAAAAATATTGACGGGCATCGTTTATTCCTACTGCCGCCGGGGCATTCTCTACTCTTATCAGTCACAGTGTGGTCCCCCTAAAGCCTGAAGGACAGTAAACTGGCCCTTTGTTTATAAAGTTTTGGAGACTCCTGTACTAGAGCAGATGTCTCCAAACTTTCTAAACAAAGGACCAATCTTGGTGTCAGTGGGAGGAATAGTATCCCATTATTGGTGTAAGTGGGGGGAATAGTGCCCAATCATTGGTGACAATGGGAGCAATAGTGCCCCCAGTGTTGGCATCAGTGGGAGGAATAGTGCCCCCAGTGTTGGCGTCAGTGGGAGGAGAAGTGCCCCCAGTGTTGGCGTCAGTGGAAGGAATAGTGTCCCCAGTGTTGGCGTCAGTGGGAGGAATAGTGCCCCCAGTGTTGGCGGCAGTGGGAGGATTAGTGCCCCCAGTGTTGGCGGCAGTGGGAGGAATAGTGCCCCCAGTGTTGGCGGCAGTGGGAGGAATAGTGCCCCCAGTGTTGGCGGCAGTGGGAGGAATAGTGCCCCCAGTGTTGGCTTCAGTGGGAGGAATAGTGCCCCCAGTGTTGGCTTCAGTGGGAGGAATAGTGCCCCCAGTGTTGGCGTCAGTGGGAGGAATAGTGCCCCCAGTGTTGGCGGCAGTGGGAGGATTAGTGCCCCCAGTGTTGGCGGCAGTGGGAGGATTAGTGCCCCCAGTGTTGGCGGCAGTGGGAGGAATAGTGCCCCCAGTGTTGGCGGCAGTGGGAGGAATAGTGCCCCCAGTGTTGGCTTCAGTGGAAGGAGAAGTGCCCCCAGTGTTGGCATCAGTGGGAGAAATAGTGCCCCCAGTGTTGGCGTCAGTGGGAGGAATAGTGCCCCCAGTGTTGGCGTCAGTGGGAGGAATAGTGCCCCCAGTGTTGGCGTCAGTGGGAGGAATAGTGCCCCCAGTGTTGGCGTCAGTGGGAGGAATAGTGCCCCCCAGTGTTGGCGTCAGTGGGAGGAATAGTGCCCCCAGTGTTGGCGTCAGTGGGAGGAATAGTGCCCCCAGTGTTGGCTTCAGTGGGAGGAATAGTGCCCCCAGTGTTGGCGTCAGTGGGAGGAATAGTGCCCCCAGTGTTGGCGTCAGTGGGAGGAATAGTGCCCCCAGTGTTTACGTCAGTGGGAGGAATAGTGCCCCCAGTGTTGATGTCAGTGGGAGGAATAGTGCCCCCCATCATTGGTGTCAGTGGGAGGAATAGTGCCCCATTATTAATGCCAGAGCAAGGAATGGAGTTTCAAGGGCCAGGTAAAGACAAGCTAAGGGCTGCATGTGGCCCCTGGGCCGCATTTTTGAGGCCCGTGTACTAGAGGGATAGGGAAAATGACATTTCCGTATAAAAAAATCCCATTATGAAAAACACAAGTGTGAAACAAATGTTAATGTAAAAGGGATACACTCTGCAATAAACATAAATACACGGTGGCTGTCACCTGATCTAACCAGAGATTGTAGAATGAGATCACCTAAAGCTTGGTCCGGTGAGCTGGTGCCGAAGACCTCCACATGCACCTCCCTTCTCTGCAGCATACACATGAACTTTCAGGTGACCCGAGTCTCTATGTTTATGCCTACAGCTGGACCCCAAAGACATCTTCATAGGGCCTGGATCCTTCCAGGAGGACCGACCGGACCAACCTCTGATGCCTACAGCCTCTCCTAATACATTGCATAGAACTTCTCACCTAGAAGGAAATGTTACAGGAAACTTTCCTAGAACTCTTCAGTAATCTGCTCACTGATTAGTGTCACTTGTGTTCAGGCGGATGTTACTAAATGTGTCACTTAAATGATGTCGCTGAGGGCTGTACTCACCCATGAAGGACGCCTCACCTCTGCAGAAGAACGGGGTCTACAAGGATGCAACGTGACAGCAGAAAAAAAAAAAAATCTGCAAGCTTGGAATAAGACTGCAATGATGTGCGTATGACCTCATCTCCCTTTCCTACAACACCCACATCTACACATTGAGGCCGATTAGTAGAGCAACCAGGTCATATATATATATATATAATAATGGCCCCAACTCAGGCTAGAGCTACAAAGCCCATAAATGATTGGATGCTTCGGGCAAAAGATTACTTTTTTTGATGTTGTAATTTGCTCAAGAATTACAAATTTTATAGTTGGACCCTCCAGATATGAGAACTGTACAAAATGTGATTGTTCTGAGATTCAATAAAGTGAGCCCTAATTTCTACATGCAACAAATCTGAATGCACTCTGCTGACATCTTATCAGTACATGATGGACCCTGATTGGCTGCTATTGGCACTTGCAAAATATTACTCAAAATGTTAAGCCATTGAGTCCAATGTATTTCTTGTATGAATACCCGTTACCCCAGGGCCACCTCAGCTCCACCTGATCCTCCCACAGATGTTTTACATTTAAAAAATGATGTATACTCATTGAATGAAATAGAAATAAAAACAAATCAGCTGCACTCCCAATTGCATGGTACACACTCTCGGGTTTACAGTGAACAGTCCGAAAAAGAGAAAGTATCCAGTGAGCAGCAGTTGTGTGGAAGAAAATGCCTGGTAGAGGTCAGAGGAGAATGGGCAGACTGGTTCCAGATGATAGAAAGACAACAGTAACTCAAATAACCTCTTGTTACACCCAAGGTATGCAGAATACCATCTCTGAACACACAACACATCCAACCTTGAAGCAGATGGGCTACATCAGCAGAAGACCACACCGGGTGCCACTCCTGTCAGCTAAGAACAGGAAACTGAGGCTACACTTGGCACAGGATCACCAAAATTGGACAATAGATTGGAAAAACGTTGCCTGGTCTGATGAGTCTGGATTTCAGCTGCGACATTCAGATGGTGGGGTCAGAATTTGGGGCATGGATCCATCCTGCCTTGTATCACCGGTTCAGGCTGGTGGTGGTGGTGTAATGGTGTTGGGGGGATATTTTCTTGGCACACTTTGGGCCCCTTAGTACCAATTGATCATGGTTTATACACCACAACCTACCTGAGTATTGTTGGTGACCATGTCCATCCCTTTATGACTACAGTGTCCCCATCTTCTGATGGCTCCTTCCAGCAGGATAATGCACCATGTCACAAAGCTCCAATCATCTCACCACTGGACAATGAGGTCCCTGTCCTCCAATGGCCTCCACACTCACCACATCTCATCCTATAGAGAACCTTTGGGATGTGGTGAAATCGGGAGATGATTGGCATCATGGATGAGCAGCCGACAAATCTGCAGCAACTGTGTGATGTTATCATGTCACTATGGAGCAAAATCTTTAAGGAATCTATGCCACGAAGAATTGGGGCTTCATGTACACAAACTTGAGTTTAGGAGCTTTTGGCGTTTTTTTTTTTTTTTGCCAAAGCTTCTAAACACAACTCCATAAAAGCCTGTGTGTCCATGTACACATAGGGGCTTTTAGCAGAGTTTAGGAGCTGCTGCGATTGGGGAGCTTCAACCTACCTCTCCTGAATGCGGAAGAATCGTGTTCAGGATAGGAATGTTTTGCCCACCGGCTGCGGCAAAATGCAAACCATGGCAAGACTGCTTTTTCCTGAGCCGGCGGTCAAAGTAGGCAGTGTGTACATGAAGCCCAAGGCGGTTTTGGAGGGCAAAAGTGGGTCCAACCGGGGACTAGCAAGGTGTACCTAATAAAGTGTCCGGTGAGTGTATATTCATGTATATACGGCTATGAGTTTTCTGGCTGTGTTTATAAGCTCAGTTACTATTATAGTAGTCAGTCTATTTACCACCCCGACTATCCAGCAGACATGCAGTCATTGTATTACTGGCAGGATCAGGTCCTCCTCCTCCTCCAATATGCTGGATGCGTCAGCGCTGGAGAAGCAGAAGTGGATATTTTCCTCGGTTCACTGAGAAATCACCAGATTTGTTTCTCTGAAGTTTCCCATAAATTGGGTAGAAGAGAATGTGCATGTTAAAAATAGCGGAGGGCCAGTGGTACGAGTGTTTGAGCCGATTCCAGGCAGTTTCCTATTACGTTCTGTACAATACACAGAAAAGCTGGACGTTTCTGCTATGTAAATATCACAGGGTGCTATAAAAAGACTGCTGTGTGCATTTCATGCAGCTAGGAAAAAAAAAAAAAAAAACGCCCGGTCGATCCACATCAGCCTCAAATCAGGGACATCACCTGGAGGCACCATGATTTTCATTGTGAAGAATAAAATGGGATAGGATTAGGTGTGACAGTTGCGATGGGTGAAATGCCAACGTTCAATGCTGCTCTCTGCCGTTCCATTTCTTGAACACCACATCCATAACCTACATACCAACATCTTCATTCCAGTCCCCAGGACACCCACACATGGTGTGCCCACCTTCAGGATGGTTCTGCCCAGGCCACACCCATTTTCCTGGTGGTCTTGCCCAGATCATGCCCACTTTCTGGCTGGTCCTGCCTAGATGACGCTGACTTGCTGGATGGTCATGCAAGAACCAGCCACTCTTGCCTGCAATCCCTCCAGTACATGCCAACATCTTCGTCCCAATCCCCAGGACACCCACACTTGATATGGCCACCTTCTGGATAGTCCTGCCCTGACCACACCCTTTTTCCAGGTGGTCTTGCCCAGATCATGCCCACTTTCTGGCTGGTCCTGCCTAGATGACGCCCACTTGCTGGATGGTCATGCAAGAACCAACCACTCTTGCGTTTAGTTATTACCCTACATGCCAACATCTTCGTCCCAATCCCCAGGACACTCAAACTTGGTATGCTCCCCTTCAGGATGGTTCTGCCCAGGCCACACCCATTTTCCTGGTGGTCTTGCCCAGATCATGCTCACTTTCTGGCTGCTCCTGCCTAGATGATGTCCATTTTCTGGATGGTCACATCCTTAATCATGCAAGAACCAGCCACTCTTGCCTGTGATTACCCCTTAATACCCTTATTTGAGTTACTGCCATGAAACAAAAGGTGATGCTGTGATTCCACAACACAACTCGAGACAGAGATGCAGAACTGCCTGGCAAATCCATGGCAGTTGGCATCTATGCCACTAAGATGTCCCTACTAAAGTCCTTACAAAGCTGTAATGATGTATCAGCCAGCTTAGGAAACCCACAACATGCTGCAGGGAGGCAGCTGGTATACACAATACCAGGAAGATCAGAGTCACCGGTGATGGGACAGTCACTTTACGATAGGATTCCATAGGGAGTGATAAAGAGCAGTTCAACCATCAAATGGTGCATCCGGAAAGTATTCACAGCGCTTCATTTTTTCCACATTTTGTTATGTTACAGCCTTATTCCAAAATGGATTAAATTCTTTATTTTCCTCCAAATTCTACAAACAATCCCCCATAATGACAACGCGAAAGAAGTTTGAAATCTTTGCAAAATTTTAAAAAGTAAAAAAATGAAACAAATCCCATGTACATATAAGTATCACAGCCTTTGCCATGACGCTCCAAATTGAGCTCAGGTGCCTCCTGTTTCCACTGATCATCCTTGAGATGTTTCTACAACTTGATTGGAGTCCACCTGTGGTAAATTCAGTTGATTGGACATGATTTGGAAAGGCACACACCTGTCTATATAAAGGTCCCACAGTTAACAGTGCATGTCAGAGCACAAACCAAGCCATGAAGTCCAAGGTGTGGTCTGTAGACCTCCGAGACAGGATTGTATGGAGGCCCAGATCTGGGGAAGGGTACAGAAACATTTCTGCAGCATTGAAGGTCCTAATGAGCACAGTGGCCTCCATCATCTGTAAATGGAAAAAGTTTGGAACCTCCAGGACTCTTCGTACAGCGGACTGCCCGGCCAAACTTAAAGATCGGGGGAGAAGGGCCTTAGTCAGGGAGGTGACCAAGAACACCGATGGTCACTCTGACAGAGCTCCAGAGTTTCTCTGTGACGAGAGGAGAACCTTCCAGAAGAACAACCATCTCTGTAGCACTCCACCAAATCAGGCCTGTATGGTAGAGTGGCCAGATGGAAGCCATTCCTCAGGAAAACGGCACATGACAGCCCGCCTGGAGTTTGCCAAAAGGCCCCTGAAAGGCACCAGACTTGAACCGATTGAACATCTCTGGAGAGGCAGCCAATTAATTTCAATGTCTAAACACCCATGGCCGGTAGACCGCCTAAGGCAATACCAACTTTGGTGGACTTTGAAATATCGAAAACTACTTTTGAAATGATATTACCTGTTAAAGCTTTTCTGAGATTTTAGCAGTTGGGTTTAGATCTGCTGTTTACCTGCTTGTGTGTAATTGAAGACCTGGCACCAGCAATCTATCCAGCCGTGTATTACACAAGCACACAGAGGAAAACAAATACATACAGAACCCGTCAATGTTATGCCTAGTCACAC